>NC_086290.1:27625511-28322604 GCF_963924245.1 Chroicocephalus ridibundus
TTATTTCTGAAACATATTTATAATATTCGTAATTTTTAGGGTTTTTTTGCCTTGCAACTAGATCATACACATCTTAAAAAAAAAAAAAAAAAAAAAGTATGTTTTGTCCAATCTCTGACTAGAAAAATACAGGTATGTTCAGTGCCAGCACATGCATGAGAGGATTTTAAGCCAGTGGGGGAAGGTGCTCATGTGATGTATACCTGTGGACTTGGCTCTGAAATGCAATTTCTAGGTGTCTTTCAGACAACTAAATTCACTACTTAGAAGGGCCTAACATCAGAACAAAAAAGGACCTTCTGCCTTCATTAGAAATACAAAATAACATTTTCAGACAATCGTTTGTAGTATCTTTACAGCCCTGTTCCTGTACAAAGCCCCCTTGCTTCTTCCTCCCATTTCAATTCCAGTTTTCACATCTTATCCTGTGTATCACGGTTCAGTACAACCAGTGAGATACAGCCTCTCCCTGAATCAGGTGCCATTACGTAAATTCACTGGACAACAGCATTTAAAGGCAGGAATATAATAATAATAATAAATATGGGCTGTGCTTGTATTTAAGCACAGCTATTTGAGCGGGCAAGTTAATAATCAAGACAAGCTTTTGATAGTGTGGCAGACGCCAGATGAGCCCACCCCAGTGAGTTGGAGTTGTGTGGGTTGCAGTGAGCAAGTCTTGATGTTCCTCCAGTCTCTCTTAAAGCAAGCGGCTAAATCTAATGGGCCAACTGCAGTGCATCCTCCTCAGCTAGCATAGCCGGATACTTCCAAGCCTTGCCTTCTGACCAGATCATGAGAGAACCTTGATTAGAGCATAAAACACTGATAATGTGAAACTTCCAATTGCTTTCACATTTGTAGTTGAGCTTGGCGTGCCCAAGGGAGGCTTGTGGGTGTTCATGAGTTAGCTGGTAATCTTGTTTTTCCCGGTTTTATTACTGATTGAAAAGTGCAGGGCTGAGGGGATTTTTTCTTTTTCTTGTCATGTTTTTGCTGGTGGAGAAATGCAAAGAAAATAAATCCCTTCCGGCATGGGAAATGATGTTATATTTTATTTAATAAAGAGTAAATTTTATTGTGCACCAAGCCAATTTATAAATGTGATCTCTGTAACTCGTAGTTTTAATTACAAGGGGAAAAACGGAATTAGTTCATTAATGCTGTGAAAAGGAGCAGTGACCTACCTGCCAAATAGCAAGGTGGAAATAATTAATCTGGTCAATTAAAAAGAAACTGATAAATTAAAATGCAAAGTCTTCCATGTACCTTCCATGTGGTGCATTAAATTAGGGAGTCACAATTTCCAGAATGCGTGTTTATTGTCAGACTTGATCCTTTCTTTTCTTGCTTGACTTGATTCTGTGTTTGGCAAGTCCTGTTAGCGAGTTGTTTGGCGTTCAGGGCTAACACACAAATTCATACACCCAGGCATGTTTTGCAAAAGAGAGCTTGCAAGATCAAGCTCTTTATGAAATCCAGCTGATGAAATGCACATGCCTTGTTTTTATTATCATATTACAAACCCCCTTATTCCCTTCGCTTTGCTTTCTTTCCCACCGTTAAATGTCACTTGCCTTTCCTTGGGCTTTAAAAGATCCAGGCACGGTGCTGAATGGCCGAGGTCATCTCAATCAATTTATAACCTTAAAAATCTGATCCACGCGGAAACTACTGAGCTGCTGGAGCTGAACCCTAAAGTATACAGCATATTTGCTCCACAGAACTGGAAACAGTAAAACAGTTTCTTTTCTATAAATACCAGTAACTCCTCTTGACATTTACAAGTACGTAGTATTTTTTTTACACACTGCATGATCTCAAAAGTGCTTAACAGATCAGTGAACTGTGTATCTGCTCAGCAGAGGTAACTACAAAGCCATTATGTGCCCTGCACCATCCCTCACAAAAGCTCAGGACATTTACATTAGCTCCTGTCCATCTCAAGGCCATAAATTGCAATAAGAAATATGGGCTACTTACTGAATGGTTGACCAGTGCTCTGGTGCAGCCTACAGGAAAATATGAATGTTATTGTTTACTTTAACTAGGGCATATATCATACAGAGCCAAGGTCTTCTCGCTTGTTAAGATGAGGGTTGCTCCCATCAGAAATACTTTGGGGCACATCCCGTTGCTAGGGAAAAATCAAATTGAAAAAAGCAAGAGCTAGGCAGAGGACGGTCTGAAAGTTTTATATCTGAGGTGTTAGAATTGGCAAGCGTTAAAAATACAGTGAGAGAGCCAAGTCAGACGTTTCTGTGATGTGGTAAAAATAAGCAGTGCGTGTTGTAGCCTCTTCAGAAGGTGTGGGTTTGCCTTGTGAGGGGGAACAGGACGAGATGTAATAAACAGCTGCGGCCAGAAATCAAATTCCTGGCAGTTCAGCAGCTCCAGTCCTCCTCCTCCAAAACTACAAATCACCAAGGGGATTCCCCTCAACCCGGCTCCTGCCAGCAGCTCTGCAAAATCACCAGACAGCCCCCACAACATGGTTTTAACTCCTGAAAGCTTACATGTGTCAATAGGTTTCCTCGCTAAATCCTTAGGACATCATGATTCAGAGCTGAATTATACACTCTGCACCCGTTTTTCCTATCTAAACTAGCAAATCTTTCCTGTGTCCAGCTGGGAATTTCCTGAGGGAGAGGGGGGACACAAGCAGCTCCTCTCGGTGACCAAATACAGGGGTGTAGCTTCAAAGGGAACAGCATAGGAAAGGGGCAGGCAAGGGAAAACGAATTTATTTACTGCAAACGAGCACGGAATACATAAAAGCTGCCCTGGGGTATGAGACTTGCAAAACTCTGTTAAAATCATCACATTTCCCAATACCTCTGTCAACTTCTGCTGTAACACCCTTATAAAAACTGAGGCGGGCGTCATTGCTGCGTGATGAAAGCTATCCTAATTAAAGAGATAAGCCCTCCAAAAGCGGCTAGTATCGCTGAAGCCAGATATGTATGGGAGGCTGTCTTGACGTGGCAGGACATTGCTAAAGTCAAGAAAAATCCCAGCACTCCGGTGTCGATGTCCACCCAGAGCGGCTGTACCGTGCTCCAGGCTTCGTCCCACTGGCTTTCTCGGCTTGCTCTCCTCTCCTCTCCTCCTCCTGTCTGTCCCACTGGCCTGCACCTGCCGGGTGTTGGCTCTCACATACATTCCCACCTCGGATCCAGATGTCCACCCAAGATGTCTGATGAGACCTTCATATGCTTTCTGAGCATGTAATGAAGTGCTCTCCCCATGTGCCGTAAGCTTAAGCTGTGTAATGGAAATGGCTTTGCCTCTCCTTGTCCCCGTGCATTTTGCCTCAGAGCTTTGCTGACACAACTGGTGGTTGTGGATTTGGTGAGCTCGACTATTGTGTATAACAACAGAACGGGTGTAGGAATAAACAACCCCCAACTCATGTTTCATGACAGCAGCTGGTTTTAAACCCACAGCCCAAGCATGGAAGAAAAGAGGGTTTTCAGACAGACGATAAACCAAACCACTTAAAAAGTGTTGCCAACAGCCCACTGAGCTCAGTTCAGCATCCCATTTCCGAGGCCCCAAAGCAGGAGGTGAAGGTCTGCCTGCTCGGCAGGGGTTGTGATGCTGCTGTTTGGCCCCAGGAGCCGTAGCCTGCCCAGCTCCTCGCTCTCCACAGGGGTGAGCAACCTCGCAATAGCAGCGAGGTACCCCCAGCACAGGTGTGTGCTTTCAGGCGGTGTCTCTGTACGCCATATCCTAAGGGACGGATTACCAAAGATATTTGGGAACCTCTCGCTGAAATGGCAAAGCTCAGGTGCCTACATGCCACGCAGATCTTGGCTCAAGGGCTCCATTGCTTCATCTGCAGTTACTTCACCCCTGTCCTTGGGCCAGAGAGGGAAATGGCAAAGGGGGCGTAAAGATCATTATAAGACACTTCTGCACTCAGGGACCAGCCTCAGCACCTGCATGGTTCAGGTCCCACTTCTCCGTTACGGGGGGACAGGAGAAGAGTGGCTGTGCCCCCACCCAGGGCAGCACCCATGGGTGTCCCCAGCCATGGATGAGCCCTGCTTGGGGCTGAAGAAGTGGAGGTGAGCACAGTGCGCAGCAGTGGCCAAGCATCAGTACGGCACGTGTGTGATCAAAACCTGAGTCACATTTGGCCTTCCCCGCTCATGAAAGTTTGTATTTTTCCAGTGGGCTGTGCCTCCTTATCCTAGAGTTTAATCTTCCTCCCTCACTCTTTCTGACCCACGCTGTACTTGTCTTCATTTCGAAACATAAATGCGAGCCTCTGAGCAAGCTTCCAGGCTGTGGCATGTTTTATGCATCTTTATTAGCTCCACTCCGATGCTGGAGTGAGATTACATGATGTCTGGATTTCCTTGCAGTCAAACTTAATATCCTGAGAAATGGGAAATTTTACTGAAATCCTGCAGTGCTGGCCAGGGTGTGGGAGGGCCCACACCGCAATTTCCACGCCTGTGTTGTTGCCATGGATGTGCGAAATTATCTGACTTGAATATATTCCAATTTTTTTGTTGTTGTTTTTTGGGGCAGAGGGGATTGAATGGGTCTTTTTGTTTATCAGGGTGGGACAAACGCATTTTAGGTAATTTTGCCACTGGCCAGTTTAAATTAGTGTGAAGTACTAATGGGAATTCAGGATGTGTAAATATGAACAAACCTATAAGGGAAAAAATTACAGTGAAAACTGACCATGTTGCATAAAAGAGGCACTCAGCCTATTGAGTGCTATGGAAAACCAAACAAAAATAGCTGGGAGAAAATAATCAGGAAGATACGAAATACATGCCAGTTCTTAGCTAGTATAAATATTCATTGCTTCAGGGGAGCCAGGCAAGCCAACATCAGCTGAGGATATTAGCTACGTGTCATGGACTGAAATATTTTTGTGTGACCAAGAAAGGAGGTGGCTGTTAGCAACTGCATTGGAGGGCAGAGCCGAGGCTGTGTCCCTCAGAGGCACGGGAGCATGCCCTGGCTCCCCTGCAGCCATCCCACAGGCCCCAGCCTGACCCCCCTGCAGCTCCTAGCCTGGGGAGCCCAGGGCTTCCTCCAGTGCCTCTCGTGGGTGTCCTGTCCTGGGCCAATTCACCCACTGAGGGCCTTTATCCCAAGCCATCCCCCTCGCTGCCGCCAGAGCTCCTGCTTGGCTGCTCCTAGCCTGAGTTTCATTTCATATGGGAGAAACGGTGCAGTGTTTTTCCCTGGGGAGCCCCACGCTGTATAAGCAGGATGCTCGGAGAGGGAAGGTACTGGAGGGTCTGTATCAGAAGCACTAAGCTGGTGCTATGCAACCACACAGCATTATCCAGCTGCAGGGCTACTGACACATGGCAACAGGCTTGAAATAGCCCACCTGTGAGGTCCCCACCTCTGCTCTCTAATGAGGACAGGCAGGCTCTCCAGGAGAAAATGCAGCAGCAAAGAGTTCCTGTACAGTCCAGGGCACGTACAAGGAGGCAGTGTTGCCAGGCTTACTCCCCAGGTTGAAGGTAAAACTCCCTCTGAATGAAATTGGGCACAAATCCTCATTAAATGGTGATGTGGTTATTGTTAGTACTACAGTAGCGCCCAGGAAGGCTCCTCCAGGACTGCATCAGATTGCAGGGATTCAAACTCAGAAGGCAAGGAAAATGGCAGTCAGGAAAATGTATAAGTGAATCTGTCTTTGTTCAGTGTCAGGAAATTAATGCCAGCTTCTTAAGGCATGGGAAATGACATTGGCTGCCAAATACAAAGTGCTCTGGATTTCATGGGAATAATTATGACAGTGAAATATTTTCGTAACTTGACCTTGGGCCACATACTAAATGGAAAGAAGTAAATTTGGCATTACAAATGCAAACTGAGCCACGGTAACTTATACCCATGGAGGATCTGGCCGTACAGAGCCTGCTCCACAGGGCCAAATCCTGCTGCTGCTTACGCTAGTGTAAATCAGACAGCGTTTTGCTGAATTGGATGGAAGTACTGGGGCTTACACTGGAAAAGTGTGAGCATAATTTAGCGCTTGGTGAGGACCGCTGCCTCGTGGAGGTCAGCAATATCCCGACTGAGCAAATCACCCGCTGGTGTGGAGCTCTCATGGGAGAACCGTGAAGCAGGAAAGTAGTGGCAAGGAATAGCTGTCCCCATGCCCCCGCCCCAGGATAGGGTGTGATAGAAACGTGGTCTGAGGTGACAGTTGGGCACAACAAAGTCGTAACTGGAGTCACATCACTGTTTGCGGACAACCAACCGGAGATTAATTAACAGACAGAAACGCCTTTCTGAAAGGCTGAGTGCACGTTCACACCAGCGAAAATGAAATCTCAGTTTTTGTAACTCTGGTTTGTGCTTCTGGATGCTTCTGATATGCTGATTACCAATCTAATCATGCTCGTTTTCCTCCTGCCTCTGACATCTCCTCAAATTCAAATGAAGAAGTTATTAGCATTATTATGTATTTCTTTGTACTAGTTCTCACCCTGCATTAACGTCCAATGGTTCTGGGTTCAAACAACAAACACAATGACAGTGCCAGGAAACGAGAGGAGAATCTGTTTTGCATTCTCATTCTGGGCTCATTTCTCCTAGTTTAATTCAAGAATAACTTTAGAAAGATAAAAAAAAAAAGTGATACCACTCTATCGGTACAACAGGATAAGCAAAACCTGGACTCAGACCGGCTTATATTTTCATCAAATAAAGGGAGAACATATCAGACAGGCAAACATATTTTAGGAAGGGAAATAAAATGTCACAGCCCACCTTTGGTTTACTTTTCTGCAGTAGCTACATGGCAGAAATATTAAGCAAGTGTTGTTATCTAGGTTGTCATCCTCATCATCCTGAAGACAAAACTGATTACTTAGGTTAAAACTCAGAATGAAGGCATTAGTTGTTTAGGTTTCTTGTGTAAATATACATCTATTTAGCAAATGGAAATTAGAGAAATAAATTGCACAAAACTTGGTACCATCTTTAATTATGGGAGGTTAATACACATCCTCAGTGTTTTCAAATGCAAAACATAGGAGGTATCTATTTAAATGTGTCTCCCTAGGGAGGAATTATCTGATTTCTAACATGAGAAAACACCAAAGCCAAGGCAGAGGCCTGCTGTTACTCCATCACGGAAGAACATGTTCCTTTGAAATTTCATCAGCTAGAAAATCAATGAGTAGGGTTTCAGATTTCATAGAGGAATTTTACTGTTTTTTTTTTTTAGGTCCAAATGATAAAAATGCTATAAATTCTATCTTAGACTCTGCAAGTGAAAGGTTTAAGAGATTATGTGAGTAAATCATTCATCCCTTCTGAATATCCTGCTGATAAAAGGGATCCCCTGATGTGATATGTACTGTCAGGTTTGAATTTGAAGCAGAGCATTACTTTCAAGTTCCCTTCGGGGAATCTGTACATTTTACACTGAATATTAGGATCACCTCTCCAGGCACAGAGAGGAAGCCAGAATGAGACCCTAAAGCCATAGAGAAATTATCAGAAAGAGATAAACTGGTTTCCTTTTTTATTAAATTCTCCTATAACCAGCTTTATAACCTAGCAAGTGACAAAAATTTCACAGTACATTACACATGCTCACTCGCAGGCATTTCACAAGATCAGGGAGGCGTCTCTGCGTTTTCTGCCCTGGACTGAGCACAAAGGCAGGGCAGGGCTTGCACATCTTCCTTCCCAGAGACTCCATCCTGCTCTAACAGCTTTATATTTTGTCGACTGTTTCATTGCTATTAACTCTTGTTACCAGTATTTCATGTCTTCTGAAGCCCTGATTTGATTCTTGGGCAGGAGCAGGCCAAGAAGCATTTAAGTGTGGCAGAAAAGAAGGTGTCACACATTATGCCGGGAAAAGCTATGGCTGCTCCTCCATCCCTGCAGAAAGGGTGATTCCTATCCTGCACATGACTGTAAGGGTTCAGTGGAGACTGCTGGGGAGGTGCTCTCATACGTGTAAACAAAAGCTCCCTACGGTAAAACCAGCACAAGTCTAGAGAAGCTCCAGTGAAGTCGGAGCCGTGCCCTGGACTGTACAAATATGTATAGGTCAGACCTATGCCTACTTGAGCAGGTCCTCCTCCTCCAAGGTGCAATCCATGTAAGGGGGCTACAGAGGCGTGCAAGGGATGCAAGAGGCTGCAGGGGTGCACGGCATCACCTGGATCTCCGGGGTGAAGGTACCCAAAACTGCTCCTTCCCTCCCCCTGGTCCCCAGCTGGTGGTGATGCTGAGAGGCAGCATAAAAACCTCGCTGCCTGCCCATGCGTGGCCTTGCCCTCCTAAATACGGGGAAAGCAGCAGCAGGGAGCTCCCGGAGAGCCAAAGGCAGGCCGGCGCTGGACCCGAGGCGGTCTCTTCAGGGCAGAGCCTGCCCTCGACTACTGCCTTTCACCAGGCGCTTTTGGCTTCCCTTTCCCCCTTCCTTCTCTCCAACCAGGAGGAGCGGCGAACTCTAGTGTGGGCTAGGAAAAAAAGGGTTTCTATTCCCCTTCTGTGTCTGGAGGGAATATTAGCTGTCGGCGTATGTTCGGTCTCGTTCCCGGCAATCCGTCTGTCCCAGGCCCCCGGCGGACACCGGAGAGGGCGGACGCTGGTCCCGGGGACGCCGTCGGTGCCGCTCCCCGCCCGGCGCCACCCGCCGCCGGCTCCCGGCCGGCCCAAACCTGGCGTCGCAGCACCCTCTGTAGCACGGCCGGAGCATGGCAGCAGCCGGCCAGCCCTCTCCCTCCCTGAAGGTGACACAAAGGCATGTGCTGCCAGGGAAAGAATAATGCCGCTCCGATAAATCAGGCGGCGTTTCCTAATGGAGCTGTCTCCGCACCTGCCTCGCACCCGCGGACACTTGCGGGGCTGATGTCGGTGCGGTGGCTATCTCTGTGCTATCGCAATGGCTGAAGTAGCGCACAGATGACAGCCATCAGAAAACGTGGCTTTTTTTTGGTTTTGCTTTAAAAACGTGATGTGCGTTGACCTGCTCTGCAGGGGAAGAGCGAAGGATTTATGTGCGCCCTGAAACCCCCGTCCCTCAGCTCTGATGGAGAAGCAGACCGTCCCGCTCCGCATGGGAGCTGCAGTGATAAATACTATTGACAGAGCAAGAAAATCAGATACGCCATGTCAGAGCTCTCGCGTTTCTGTTTGCCGGCTGTTGTAACGGCCGTGAATCAGTGGAGGAGGACACAAAGGGCTCTGTGAGGCACCAGAGAAATGTAGTTAAGAAAAATCCGAGCTGTGTTAATTTTAATTTGGAAGACGGCTGTTAGAAAACAGTTCAACCCAACAGGATCTGAGTGTTAGCCAGCTCCTTCTGCCCTCTCCCACGGGAAAGAGGGCTATAAAATAAAACCGACTCATAAAAAGCTGTTAGTCAACCTGTTCCCTGCTTGTGACACAGGATGGCAACGGTCCTAGAGGCAGAGTTGGGGGGAAAGGAGAAGGTAAGCAGCAAGAAAGGCTGAAACGCAGAGAAGGGGCTGACTGTGTGCAGCAGAGGACAAAAGCACCACAGCCAAGATCAGACCATTCAGAGCCAGTGTGTAAATTCACCTCGGGACGTTCAAAAGTTTGGATGGCGAGTGATGATTCCCACATTTCAGAAAAAAAACTGGTGCTCGTGTTTCCAGTTTCCTTCTGCGAGCAGTTCCCAGTGATGTGGCCACTGGGTTGAGGGTGTCTCCCAGGGCTGGGGCTGCGCTGTATGGGTAACCGTAGGCTGCGTGGACGGGAGGCCTCAGCTCTGTGCTTGGAGCCATGGTGGGCTGCGTGGGCTGCTGGGGGAAACTCTGCCCGGCTGGGTCCAGGTGGAGGATCAGGATCCTCTGCCCACTTTTACCTCTTGTTGTGCGACAGCGATGTTTTCTTAATGTGCAGCAGTTGCACCACGGGCAACATGGGCGTTAGCTGTTTTCTAAGCAGCTTTTGAAGTGGGTGGAAACAAGATTTTTTGTCACTGAATTTGACTGGGGTTGTAGCATTTCAGTACTTTCAAGAAGCTGGTCTTGGATGGCTCGAAATAGCAGGCTGTGAAAATGGATATTTTCTCAAGTGCCAGTTTAAAGCTCATTGAAGTCAACGGGAACTTTTTTATTGGCTTCCCTGGGCTTCAGCTTGGGCTATAAACTATACTGGATTTAGGGGAAGAACCGCAAAAATAGCAACATTCTGGACTGAAGCTGTTGGATTTGGCAAGGTCTGCTGTATGAGCAGGCTTTATTAGTTTCAATTTAGGCAAAGTCTAGGAAAATTATGCTAATCAAGAGGTTCATTGGAAACTGAGATCAAATGTCTCAGTTTTTCTACTTAATGGAAAAGTGTCAGCTAAAAAGAGTTGTTTTGCTGTAAGTAAAGCCTAAAAGTTTGTCAGGACTGAAAGCCTCTTTCACTTTATTTAGAAAATGTTTTTTTGCAAGCCATGGGTAGGTCACACTGTCCAAACAGAGGACTGCAAAACAGCTTTTGTTGTATCAGTTACATCTCAATATTTCTCTGCAGTGTCTCCCAGACCGTATGCGCACTTGGATGTCCTTATATTACTGATTAGCATCAAACTGATTGAAGCTGGGAGGATTTTAACACTAACTTGCTTTTCACCATTTCCACGTGTGTAAATCCTGCCCGCCACCCACTAGGGCACCAGCCAGGTTCCCCTCTGCTGCTACTGGCTTTCATTGTCCATGTCCCCACACCAGCGCAGAGTGACAAAGCCAAGTGTGCCTTCTCAGGAAGGCCAGCCTGCGGTTCATGAAAGCTGATGCGGCACCATGTGCAAGCCCTGACTAAGGTGCACACCACATAAGCATCAGTGCCGCGTGCCCTGGCTTGGTGCACCAGAGCTTCAGTAGGCACGGGCTGCACCTCGCTGAAACCTCCTCTACTGGAGGCTGCCATTTAAAGGTGGTGGATGTGCAAGGAACGCCTAGAGATGCCCCTTGCTGTGCTTCTTGAAAGAAGGTGGTGTTTTACCATCCCTCTCAGCTCTTTGCGCTAAAAGACGTTTTTGCGGGAAATGTGTTCTGTGGACTAGTTCTTGGTAAACCAGATGGCGTTCACGTGTTTATCTTTCTTCTGTATGAACTACGTGGCATGATGTGAAGAAGATGCGCATTGTCCCAGGCATACCCACTCCTTAAGAAGACAGCAGGATTTAGCAGAGGCACAAAATTTAGAGAAGGTTTTATTTGCTGAAAAGCCAAAGGGAGATAAAGGAAGAGAAGCCTGGGGGAGAGAAGATGGATCTCTCAGTGCTTATCTTTCAGCCCACACAGTCACGTTATCACATCGATGCCCTGAATCTCCAAACCATTAGTCAGGGGCAGACTCTGCCGCCTTTGCTGGAGGCTAAAGCCAATGTGGATGTGTGGAAGTTTTGAACTCAGGCATCTAAAATAGGATGTTGTAAGTAAGATATTGTGGAATAGGCTGCCCAAATCAACTTTTATTCTTGCATGTAACTTCACCATTTCCTCTCCTTGTCCATCTTCTAATGGGTCTTGCTTACACATTAGAAACACCCCTGACTTCCCCGAGGAAGACTCTAATCATGTTCCTCCCAGGATTGTACAAGAAGAAGATGCTTTTGTCTTATCTTTTATATCTGCCTTATGGTAATGTCAGCCACCCCTTGATTACTGAAATTTCTTGATCAGCTCTGACTGCGGAGCTGATCACAAGTGTCCCTGGCATCCACTGCCTCTGCTCTGCTGGTGGTGTCAGCAGACATTTGATTAACTGCAGAGACTTGAGCACCAAGGGGATTCAAGGTGGAGCACGAAGTAAATCACATCTCAGGCCCTTCGTGCCTCCTCTGCTCCTCCCACCGGCGCAGGTGGGCTGCTGGCAGAATGGCAGTTTGAGGCCTTTGCTTGTGCAACTCACGCTGTAATTACTGCAAGGGTAGCTGGAAAAAAAAAAAAAGATCTGCCCACTGCGGTACAATACAGCTTGTCACCTGCAACATGGGTTTTGTAAGGTTTGAGGGCAAGAACATTTCACAAGATGCACTGTAAGGCTGAGGTGCAAAAAAGGCTATTAATTCAAATCAAATCCTGGAGATTGGCCTCACTACAGCGGTGGTGTGCATGGGAGGCATCTTGTGCTGCTCGTCTTTTGGGTACTAATGCCATAACAGAGGGCCAAGGGCTTCTTTCCCCTTGCTCCCACCAAAAAAAGCAGAGGCTCTTGCTTAGGAATCTGTGCTTATCTGCCCCTCCCTGGGAATATGGTCAGCCGTTTCTGGGTAGTGTTTTCTGTTTGCATTCCTTTAAACGAAAACAGTGATTTTTGGTTGTGGACAAAAGAAGAACTGTGCTGGCTTAGGGCATTAATTTAAGTGGATTTTACTGTATTTCTAAGGAGCATAAACGATTATTTGGTGTCCTCCCTTTTCCCTAAATGAAAATGTATGTGCTTTCCTTTAAAAATTTATTTTGTGTGTAAGTCACATAGTGATAACATTAAATGCGATATAAAGACAGTGATAAAACTGATTGTAACATTTATATATTTTTCATGACCAAAGTGCTTTGCAGCTGGAGATGCTATAAATGCATGCTTGCCACTGGGGGAAGTGACACACTCACACCGCAAAAGATGACAGCCATGTGACCCCAGGACCCCATCGATCCCTCTGGGCACAGGAGGGGCAGGGGGATCTCTAGGACAAAACAGGGGCTATTGGGAAGGTTGGGTGGCTGTTGCTGAGGAAGAGGCAGGACAGGGTGGAAAATACTGCTGGGATGGGGAGGAGACCCCGTGCAGAAGCGTCAGTTGATGCAGCAGAGGAGGAAGCGCCTGCCCCGGGTCTCCTCCTGCTGTGTCTCAGCTCTGCCGCTTCCCCCTCGCCTTTCAGCAGCAGAGGCCTCTCCACACTGGGGTCATGGTGTTCAGCATCACCCAACCTGCTCAGAAACCTTGGGTTTTCTGGGCGTGCACTGACCTCTGGGAGGAAAAGCAGGTAAAAACAGAGGAGGAAAAGCAGGTAAAAACAGAGGAGGAAAAGGGAAGAACAGGGAAAATGCTGCTATTGACATTTTCCCTAGGATTCTGCAGTGATTTTTTGTACGCCTGATGTGTTGTAACATGCTGACTGCCCTCTAGCCGTATCTTCTAGAACAGCTACAACTTGCCAAACTCCATGTCCTTTTATGGGGAATTTTTTTTTCCGGGGGAGCATCGCTATTCTCCCTTCTCACCCTGTGACTGAGGGTCCTCTGCCTTCCCTGGAGGCTGGCAGGATTGCACAGCACCTGCCAGAGCCAGCCAGCCCCGTCACCTCCGCTTATTCGTGGTGGGACCCCTGTGTGGCCATGGAAGGCGAGAAAGAGCTGAAGCACTCAGTGCGGCTAATCCTGCTGCAGAGCCTTAATGGAAGTCATGCACCGGTTGTACAGAAACTGCTAGAGCGTGTGAACATCACCGAATGGTCAGCCATGGAAAGGTCTCTAAATTGCTCTCCATTAGAGGGCATTCAACATTTGCACAGGCACAAATCTGCAAAGTGAATTTTTATTTTTTTTTAAATGTCTACTGACTTTTACAGAGTACGCACAATGAATATTAAATAAAGGGCTGATGTTCCCTAAGTCATTGCCCATTACTGCACTTCAGATGCCATTATGTGGCGTGACTTTTAAAAACTTTTTTTTTTAAAGGTCATGCTGTTTATGCTGCCTAATATATAATACAATTTCACTGTAAATTAGAAACATACTTTACAGCCTGCTGCTGTGCTTCATGGAGGTGAACAAAATTTGAAATCACCGGTCTCCTCCTCGTGGGGAAGCACTTGTGGGAAATATTTAATATCACCATAATCGGGGGGTTTTATGGACTAGTAATGAGCTATGGAGGCCGCCCTAGGACACCTTGCTGCATCTCCCGCCTGCTCTCTAGCCTCTCTAGAATATTTTCCCATTCTTGACACTGTTAAATTTGATTTTACTTTGCTGTTATAGGAAGTTTTGGGTAAACTGTAACATCACCCAACCCACAGCCATTTCCTTTAGCTACAAAGGCTCTGCTCAGCCCTGACAGGTTTCTCTCCCAGCAGATAAGCAGAGTTGACTTTCTGTAAGCTGAAATGGTTGCAAGCCTGTTCAATTCCTATATACACTAAATCTCTGGAAGGATTAGGTATTATATATGCTTTATAATAGAGCAACTTTCAAAAATGCTGTCCTCTTTCTTTCCATGTAAACTACAGCACAGAAACTGGATTTTGAGAGACGCGCAGCCTGATACCAAAATTCCCCCGTGAGGAGCTCTTCTGGGAGCCTGTATCAAAGGTAAGCAAATAAGTAATGCCGCGGATCTTAGATCCTTATTTAAAAAAACTTCAGATCGTGCATCGCTTCAGAAGGCAGAATACCAAAAAGGAGAGCAGCCATGGGGCACAGAACCAGATTGCATAAAAACACTGAAAGGTATTTTGGTCTCCCTTCGCTGTGTAACACATAATATGGTTGAAAAGGAATGGGAAGACTATTGAGAAAATACACTTTCTGATGCCAGCATGGTGGAGATGCCAAGTAAAGGAATTAAGCAAATAAACAAGGTTTCAGAGAGGCATTAGGAGATGCAGGAACAGTAACGCAAGGAGGAAACTGAGAAGCAGATTTCTTCCATCTAAGGGCAGAAGTTGTAAGCCTCACATAAAATGGAAGTTACATGCTTTTTTGAGAAATATGGAAAATAACATAAGTTCACATTCTCAAGGTCTCTTACCAGAGACTGATATATTCTAAGAATGGTGTTTTGACTAAAGAGGCAGGCAAATGGAGGACTGCGTTATTAAACACGCACTTGTTACCAAAGGGGTCTGCAGGGCATCAGCTGCCACTCGGATGGCGCAGGCACGGGGACTCTGGGGGTCGCAGAAGCCGAGGGGTGGCACCGAGCAGTGTCTCTGAAGCCAGTTATGTCCAGTCATAACAAACTTTACTGCAAGGGTAGACCTAAACTGAGGTACTGTCCTGATATATCCTTCTTGGAATATATTCCTGGTCCCTGTATTAGGAATGCAATTTGCCAGAATACTCGTGTATTATTACTGAGTTAGGAAAAGGCAATGTTTATGTTTGCAGGACTGATTTTTTATTATAAAGGCATTTTTTGTGTATAAATATACTATCAACATGGTCTGTAACATATTAAAAATACCTTGGAAAAAGCAGAAGAAAGAAACATTTCACGCACAGGCACAAATTAGAGAATTAAACCAACTCTGTTTCCTCAATTTCTCTGCTAGAAGAGACAGATAGCAAATTATTTTCACCTGTCAACAAATAAAAAGAAACCTGCTCAAAATTTCAGAAGGATAAAAAATTATACAGGTAAAAACTCTATGATATTTTTGTAATGAAGTTCTCAGTCAACACAACGTGACAGATTACTGAGAATACCCCTAGTTATTTGGTGCTGGTTTATTTCATGTAAATATTGTATTTTCCCCTGGATGTTGTTAAAATACAGGACAAAATCTTTAAAGGTGAGCAATCAAGAAAACCCCATACTACCATGGACTACCAGGGTGAGCATCACCTCGCAAGCATAAGAGGAGAACAGTCACAAAGTTCTCATTTCTATTGTACAGGAGTGCCATTTACGCAGTCCACCCAATGATCTTATACATCAGCGCCCTCAAAAGCCTGGCTTCGTAGGTAACTGTATTTTTCCCACTGTGCATCCTCTTCTCTTCAAGGGGTTGCTCGATGACAGCTGGGATGTTTCTTCCATAGAGCTCACACTGCTTCAGAAACTGAATGCACTCTTGAATGACGCTGTCACGTAGCATGATCATGTGCTTGGACATATTCTCCAGCAAGGACAGGAAACACCGTTTGGCGTAATACCATGTATCAGTGCTCAGTTTTTTGTTATATGGCTCCAGGCTTTTAATGACCCTTGAAATACCGAAGTCATAGTTTCCCTTCACACAGTAGAGGGTACCAATGACTAGATTGACAATGCAAAGATGGTAGATGTTTTTATCAGGATTATCATAGGACAGCTGCTCTTCTCCCTTCTCGATCTTCCTCATCAGTTCCTCTGCATCTTCATTCTGGCTTGTCAGGATGTAGGAAACGCAGAGGTTCGCTAACACAATGGCACTGACATCAAGAATGTTGTCATAGTGCTTTTTAACTATCGGTTCATAGAAGCTAATGGCCTCTTTATACTTACTTTCCTGCATGAAGAGTACGTGAGCCACATTGAGCTTCCACACCTCGTGTTCGTTACAGAACTCCACTGATTTGCGGAAAATCTTTTCTACCATTGTGTAGTTCTTCATGTCCCAGTAAATCTTTGCCTGGGCCATCAAGACAGGTATGTATTTATCCAGAGTCTCATCATACTCATTGACTGCTTTTTTTACAGCTTCATCATCCCAGTTTTGCCTAGCTTCCTGTACTTGCTTCGTGAGTTTTCTCAGCTGCTCGATCAGCGGCCCTGCTGAATCATCTAGCTTGTGGAAAGCCTCCTCAGGGGCAGTTTGACAAGTAATAATGGCATCCAAGAAGTTGTACAAGTAAGGTGTGAGCAGTTTGTAGGTCAGATGGGCATTCTCTGCCAGCACATCAGCTGCCAAGTCGTAGTACTGATGCTTGCAATAGAGGAGTAGCAAGTTTCCAAAAGTTTCTGGCGGACAGGGGTTCTGCAGCAGAAGAAACTGCAGTTTCTCAAACCCTTCAGTGGGCTGGCTGTCCATGTTCATTAGCGCTTGGTTGTGCAGCGTGACTGGATCCAGCTCCTCTTCAGCCCTCGGTGGCATGTCTGTGAGCGCCTCCTGGGCCGCTTTCAGGTTGTGCAGCTGGTACTCAATGGCCGCCTTGAGGTTGAAGGCCTCCACCAGGGCCGTGCGGTGCAGGAGCAGAGTGTTTCCTACACTGCGGACATCAATGCCCTCGGTGGTCATGCCCACGCTGAGCTCTGGGTGCTGGTGGATGCCACGCTCTATGATATCGGAGATGTGTTTGAGAGCAGGAGCATACTGCTTGGCTGCGTAGCAGCACAGCGCCATGTTGTAGGACAGCTCAGGGCAGTAACCCAACACTTGCATGGCACCGGCAAACTTGCTGCTGGCCTCTTCGTGCCGCCCCTGCCGGTACAGCAGACAGCCCAGGTTGATCTCGGCGTCAGCCCGCTCTGAGGGGTCCTCAGCTGCTCCAGGGCCACCCTCCGCAGCGGCGGCGAGGGCCTCCTCCACCAGGCTCTTGGCCGCCGGGAAGTCACCCTGGGCATAGTAGATAGCTGCCCGCAGGCGCAGGGCCCGGCCCTGGTAGGCGGGGAGGTCCAGCAGCGGGCCCACGGCCCGTAGGGCCTCGGCGTAGAGCCCGGCCTTGTAGAGGGCCTGCGCCTGGTAAAGCCGGTAGGCCTCCAGCTCGGGGTGCAGCGCCGCCAGCTGCTCGTAGCACTCGGCGGCCGCCGCGAAGTCCTGCAGCTGGTAGTGGCAGTAGCCCAGCAGGGAGAGGCCGCCCCGGGAGCGGCAGCTCTTCTGCAGCTCGCGGCTCAGCAGCGACACCGCCTCCCCGCACCGCCCGCCGCCGATCAGCCCGTAGACGACGGCGGTGTACTGCCCGTCGGGCACCGGCGCGGCCTCCATCGCCGCTGCCACGGCAACGGGCCCGCCGGGGCGGAAGCGGAAGCCGGGCCCCGCGCTGCCATGGCAACGCCGCGGCGGAAGGCGCAGTGGGAGGCTGCTTCCCCCGGAAGCGGGCTCTGCGCCTGGCCGCCGGGCACGCCGGGAGCTGTAGTGCCCGCGGTGAGGCGGCGGGCGGGCCCGGGCCGGGACACCGGCATCTGTGCCGAGCTCTGCCGCCGGCCCTCGGCCCGCCCGCCGCCCCTCCAGCGGGCTGCGGAGGCGTCACGGGCGGGAGTGCCGGAGGGTTCCGGCGTGGTGCCCGAGGGAGCGGCCGCATCCTCGGTGTTCGCCGGCCGCTTTCTGTACCCGTTCGTGCTTTATCTCCCGGGCCGTGAAAGGGGCTGTTCAGTGGCGGTTCCGCATTGGGTCACACAGTGTGCGCCTCCTGAAAACTCTGCCTGGGCCTGAACGTGCAAGATCAAAATCAACCCCTTTAATTTCTTTCTAAATGCTGTGTAACAGTTCTCTTCAGCAGTAAGTGGTAGCGTAAAAGCCCTAAGCTAAAGACACCGTCCTGGAACACGGGCGAGAAAGTACGCTACTGCTGTTTTGGACTTCTTGAACATGAAACTCTCCCTTTGCAGCCTGTCAGGATTCAAAGTTTGTCACGGCTGACGGAAGGAAGGGTGTTTTTGTACCTTAGCACAACCTGCCAGCTTTCCTGCAGCTTAAAAAAAGTAGAAGAAATTATTTCCAACTTTTCTGAAACTCTTTCAGCAACATAACTGTTCTTTGCAGGGATATTCCTCCCCACTGGTATTTATACTAAACAGTTATATGTCCGGTATCTCAGCCTGGATAACCTGTGTCATTTCTGTATGCGTAAATGGCTCTGTTACCGTCGCTAGATGAATTTGGTTTCTGGTCATTCCAGACTGATGTCAAGTGTATCCAACAAAGTTAGGTTTGCTCCCGGGCATGTGTGCTGCAAGCTCAGGTTTCAAAAACTGGATCTGAGCCGCTCAGTGGCACCTGTTTCCACAGCTCTTCAGTTTGCGTGACTCAGTAATCAATACATACAGCTCTGATTCATCCCAACGAGGTAGTTGCAAAGAAAATAATAATTAAAAAAAAAATCACAGCAAACCATTAAAATGATTTATTTATTTTTTTTAGAGAGACCAAGTTGTTAATTTCAAAAACATGCTTTAAAAAGCTGGATCAGCATTGTTTGATCTACTAAAGCAAAACAGTGAGGGTAATGGTCTTAAAATGCAAAAAGGAAAAGGATGCAGAAATCTTAGGTTATACATTTGGAAAGTATGTAGGATTCGCTTGCATTAGAAAATATAGTATTTCTTTGCATGTGTCAGTTGTTTGCCATAGGCAAAGGCTCAAAGCTGGTAATGGTATTCGCCACACAACTGTAAGATGCAGTGTCCAACGTGCTTATAAATTGGTAATTAAATACAAAGTAATCCAAGAAAGAAAAGGTAACAAGCAATATACAGTATGTGTTCCAATACTGGCACATTCAAGTGATGGAAATCTCTGGGGTCTCTCACTTCAGCTGATTTATACCTCCCATTTCATTGTTACGTTAGAAACCATTCACATGATTTTACTCTTAACAATCTTCTGTTTATTTGACAAAGCTAATTAAAAAAATGTCTTGCTCTGTATTTTCTTGCCCGGAACACTCTAAGCATTGGAAGTGTCTGTTAGTATGTTTTACATAACGTTGAAATAAACCTGTTCTAAAATTTCACTTAATGTATAAACCAGCTATCAATAACTAAAATTGTTTTAAATTTATGAAGGGAAAATAAGTATTTGGCCCATAGACTGAAACCCTCCTATTTTTCCACTAGGGTGAATTTACCTAAATATTACAAATGACATTAGGCACTGCTGGTTGCAGTTTTCAAAAATAGTTTGTGAGTACTAGTATTGGCTTTGTTGATAACTACAGGCACATTACGAGATTGCAGTGCACGATAAGAAGGAGCAATTAGCAAAGTCACCAGTCCAGAAAAAATGCAGCCGCTGTACCAAGGACACCATCTGAAGGAATACCTGAGCTAAAACAAAACATACTCCTCTACTCTGCAGCTATTTTCTGCAGGGCGCAAAACAGACTAACGACCTTCTCAGCAAGAGCCCCCGGCCCTGCAGATAGTAGGGGCTGGCTGTGACAGAGCTGCGTGGGGACTTCAGTGTCCAGTTGCCGCATGGGGCCTTGAGTTTAAGCTTCCATGAGCCACTGCTGCCTAACCTTCTCAGTGTGATTCTGCTTTGGAGCAGGAGCAAAACCGTGTCCTGACAGAAGCAGATGTCTACAGCTTGATCGTGTTCTGTGGAAGTTGTTCTGCTTCACCTGTCGGTCCCAGGCTGGGAGAAAGACAAACTGATGGGGCACTTTGAGGGGAGACTGTCTGATTTTACTACTCGAACTAGGGTCAAAGATACCTCTTGGGCATCTTGTTTTCAAGAGGTGGGAAACCCTTTTTTCTGAACCACAGGAGAGTTTCTGCCCCAGGTGCTTCTCACCTTGACCAGTGTTTGTATTTCTGGTGGCATCACAGCATCATGTTGCAGGGGAGGGCTTTAATCCAGAAGGACCTACTTATGAGCCCCTCCTGAGCTCTTCCACCAAAGCCTGTCTGCTCTGTGCATCTCCCAGGAGTGAAGCAGAAATCAGGGCTGTACCCAGTGAGTGTCCCGTCTCTTTGCTGAGCACACGTAAGGCTTTGGCAGGAGGGCAGGAGACAAGCCCACCCTTGTACTCCCCACGGGCTGGTGGGGAAGGTGTACCCACAGTTCGAAAGCCTATTCCAAATCAAGTACGATTTGAATGTCAGGCTCCTTCCTGATTACCTGATGCAATGCTAGGGCATCTATGCTTTTGCCTTTTTTGTGGTTTTTTTTGTGTTGGGTTTTTTTTTGGTGAGGAAAGGTTGATTTTGGTCAGCAGCCTCACAGGTGGGAATCCTGAGTGGAATTACTGTGTGGCCTGAGGATGGGGATGGGGATGAAGACCCAGGTCTTCTCCCGAGCATTTTCTGATGACAAAATGAGGGCTGCTGACTGGCTCCTGTGGGACCTCATGGCCTGTAATTCATGAGACAAGAAACCTGACCGAGTTCAGGCTGCAGCTAGCACTAGGCAGTAGGACACCTAGAAAAAAGGCATTGCCATTGAACTAGCTTGAGCACTTCTGGGGCAGAATGAAGCCCCTGTGACTCTAAGGATGGTCCACATGCTCACTGCGTTTTAGCATTTGAATTGTGAATGCTACAGCCCTCATTCAAGGCCACTGGGGCAAATAAGTGATGACTTGTCTGTTGCTGAGGCAGACCAGGTGTGTCGGGCATCTCCAGGGAAAGGCCAAGCAGTGCTTTACTGGCACTGTCCTGGGTAACCGGGGGTTCTCCGTCCTCTTCTCTACATGCCCTCCAATTTGTCCTCGCCTCTTGTGGACCTGTGTTTTATATGCATTCGCAGAACTAAACTGATTTCAATGGGTCTTGATCTCCCCTTGTGTAGCGGGCATGGAAACAAGTAGAAGATGGAGAATGCTGATTTAATAACCTACACAGTCATCTCTCCTCTGCAAATCTCCGAAGAGTTTGGCAAAACTGGCTGAAGTGCCAGGAAAATGTTTCCCTATCAGAAATAATGAAAAGCAGATACAATTTCCCTCTATCAATCTTGTAAGCGTTAGTTAAAAAGTGTTTTCCACCATCTTAAAATATGAGAAACCTGGAGTATGTTTCTTTACTGTACTGCATGCTTCCACAAAGAATCTTCTTTTTTTCTCGAAAATGGAAGTCTTTTGTGGATTCCTAAGCTGAGTGTTAAAAAAAATAATTGGTATAAGATATCTTTTTGTTTGGTGGGTTGGGGTTTTTTTAAGATTGAGCTATATCACTTCCAGAGCCCCAGCGCTGTTCTGAGATGCACTAGTGTGGCCCCCTGGTTTCAGCAGGGTTGCTTCGTTTTGCCTGAGAACAATTTGATAAAGATCTCGCCGTGCTCTCTCATTTTATTCCTTGTGATGGAGGAACAGAACCATAACATTAGTCAGCAGTTTCTGAATTTTGACCCACAATAGCAAAGATACCGAAAGACAGGAGAAATAGATGGAGGCAATTACAAACAGTCACTTGATTGATGGTTGACATTGTTAGAGCTTCAGCTGTATGTCAGGTTGCGGTGCTGCTGAATCCCCATCCCTGCCGGTGGGTGTTGCCATGGGCAACAGTGCACTGAAGCCAATAAAAAGGAGAGGAAATGAGGGGAGACTCAACCTTGGGGGAAGCTGTAGGGTATGCGCTATAAATTATGTTATACTTAGCAATATGCCATATCAAAATTCAGGAAAGCCGTGTGTACCTGCCGGCGGTGCTATGTCAGTTCCTGGTATCTGTTTCTCCCATCAAGTACGTGTTGTAAGTTCTGTATGGCTTGCTGCTTACTATCCTGCGTCTGTCTTTACTGAGGGAAGAAAGAAGTGGTAAAATAATAGCAGAACCGTTTCCATTTGGTGCATGTATTCACTGCTGTGCAGTCTGCATTTCCGCTCCTTCCCTGCTTCTTTCTACTAGAGAAAGGGATGTGGTTTGGTCGCGTACTAACAGATTGGTTTGAAACGGTACTGAACTTTCCAGTTATTCTCCTAGACACATGAATGATTAGTGGCACAGAGGGTTTTTTGGTTTGTTGTGGGTTTTTTTTAAAGAAGTGATCAGCAGATTTGTTGTTTCTGTTTGATTGTCAGACAGATGTAGTCAGCTTTTCAATGGCACTAACGACTCACTTTCCTTAGAAAGCAGGAAAGCTCTTTTTAGCATCTGGTCAGACGGGCCAAGTTCTATTCCCATTAAGTTGGTGCCAGTTCAAGGTGATTCCACTGAAGTAAATGGAGTTTGGCACAGGTGTAAAACTAAGCTGAATTCAGCTTTAGTTTCTGCTGCCAGACAACTCTATATTTAGAATTCCATTTGTCACGGAGTACAAAGGCTTTTTTTTCCTTAGGAGTTCCCCAGGAACTCGTAAGCCCTGCAACATGACTCCTCTTGTGTCTGGTCATGCAGCAGAGAAAGCACCCTCAAATCATAGATCACAGTTTTGCCACACTAGTGATCTTTGCACTAATGGAAAGAGACCAACTTTCAGGTAATACTAGCATCATCACACAGAACTAGACACGTTTGGGTTTGTGACCTATCATGTCTGATTAAATTTTTATGAACACCTCTACCACAGGACGTCTACATGAGAGCCTTGACTAGTGCTGTGCTAGCTGTAATAATAGCATCTCAAATTGTACTGAAAGAACTGCAAGAGAAGAAAGAGGTAGTCAGTCCAGTATGATGATATTCTTCCTCTCCACCATTTCAAAATATTAATTTCAACTGGAAATTTTACTAGAAAGGCTTATCCATGGTCAACTTTTCAATGTAATATAAACCTGAAGCACAAGGCAACAGATTTCCTTTTTTATTTGTATTCTATTTTCATTAAAGCCCATTAATCTTTTCCTTAGGGGACACTGTAATTTTTTTTAAAAATGAATGTGTTAAAAGAGCATTTTTTTTAAAGAAAATAAAAGAAACGCCTCTAAAATTACCATGCAATATTTTACCTTTATGCAAACTTTCCCTTGCTGAGAAATTTACTGCATTGTTAATAGGAATTTCTCAGGGAAACAGGGACAGGTTGGTGTTTTTAAAGATAATAAAGTTTGTTTTTAAATGTAGCAAAGGTAGGCAATTCTAAAGGCCCTGATCAATCACTAAGAAGCTTTGTTGTAAAAAAATACTTCTTTAGAATACAAAGCAGGCTTTTCAGAACATTCAGGCATAAAAGAGGAGGGAAGAGTGAGAGAGGAACATCACAAAAGCAGGCATAATTGATTCATAACATGTACCGAAGAGATGCAAAACAACAATGTAATTACATACTATTCTGTTTTCCTGCAGCTCCTTGCATATGAATTGACCAGCTTGCATCCCAGTTCTGCTCTGTATTATTAATTTTATTAAGCTGTAAGTTCTTATATTTCAGTCTGTTGTCAGCTTTACAGATTTTTACAGCAGCAGTTGAAATGTGGGGGAGCTGAATGAATGCTTCTTGTGCTAAGTCTTCCGTGCCGCTCCAGATACCAGCACCGTCTCACCGCAGGCCTTCCTTTCAGTCCCACTAAGCCTCCCAGTAAAAGCAAACTATGCTGCCGTCAAGATAATATCCAATCAATTAAGCATGTCTGTGAAAGCATTTCCCAAAAAAATGGTGGGCCAAAGATTATGAAAACCTTTCAGACAGCTGTTATCGCAAAGCGACACTGACATTTGCAGGCTTAATTTATGTCTCTGAGAGACATGGTAAAGCTAGAGGAAAAGCAGGATGAGGATGCTGCCTGAGAAGGAAGTCTTTTTTGGTGCAGCTCCTCCCATTTACCTCTATTTACTGCCACGGAGTCCAGCATAGGCTTCAGTTTCACATTCAGCTTCACTAGACACTGGAAGAAGATTAAAAAAAAAAAAAAAAAAAGGGATGAGAGAAAACATATTGACAGTATTTCCACTACTTTGATATACGGTCCAGGGAGTAACAGGGTAAAAAGAGCTCAATCTGCACCATGCCCCTGCCCTCCTCCCCCCCAAGCTGTAAATTCTTCTGTAAATAAGCTTATTGTTCCCATTGAAATCTCTTTATCATACTTGTTTTACCTGAGGCTTTAAGTAAGCCACCAAAAAGGTCAAAAAAAAGCACATAAGGTGGCAGACTTGCTGCTCAACTACTTTAGCTTTCTAGTAATCCTTAAATATAGTCCTGTTGAGTGAGCATCCCCCCAGTGCCTGAGGCTGGTTGCTGGCATCTATGAGCAGGAGGTCCACTGGCTGGATGACCAGCTGGACAAAGCTGAAATAACCTTCAGATTCGCCCTAGGGCTAGATTCTTACTGCCCATAGATGAGTAAACCACAACAGCACTGCGCTTTCCAAAGCTGGCAAAAAAATTCCATTTCTGTGTGCTCAAAATAAAAAAAAATAAATTGTCTTTTTAGATTTCACTGAAATCACCTGCTTTCTACATACCCAGTCCAAAGCTCACAGAAGTCAGTAAGAATCTGGTTTCAGATGGCTTTGAATCAGTCCCCAAATTATAGAAGTCCTGCACACCTTTGCTAGAAGTTTATTTTACCTTCCCCTTGAGTATCAAGTGCTTATGTGGAAAGCCCACGAGTGCTTCACTTGGTTTTGTCCCTCCATTAAAGAGAGCCAGAACCTCATTAACAGCAGCACCCAGATGCGAAGAAAGGGTTAACCAGTTACCTCCCCAGTGCTCCTGTAATGTGTCCTTTGGGGACAGAGGAGTATTATTCCTTTGCAGCTTTTTTGATTAGCCAGAAGTGGGTTTTGCTGAGAGTTGTGTCTCATGCTTTCTTTGACGGAAACTGTGTATTTGTCATTTGAAATAAAGGGTTAGTGCAAGATAAAAAAAAAAAAATTAATGACAGAGAAGACAGGAAAAGTTGTTCTTGTAAAAGCGTAGAAAATTATAAGGAAAAGAAAGGGAAGGGGTAGCAGGTACCTTTGCAGTTGATAATTTTCATTATTTGCTTTAAAAAGCAGGGTTAACAGCAACCGCTTTAAATGGTCCCCAGAGCCCAGACACCACTAAAGAACTGGATTTTTTTTTTATAGCTAGTCTGCAAGCCATGGGAGCTTGGTTAGCTGCTGAAGTAAGTCTTGGTAGCTTTTTAATTGAGCTATTATATGATAATTAAGGGTTAATGGCCTGATTTTAAGATGTGCTGAAAACTTGCGATTTCAGTTGACTTCAGTAGAAAATATGAATGCTCAGCACTTCTGAAAAATCACGCCGTGAGTAAGAAGCTGATTTGGGTGGAACTCAGAGCAAATCCGCTTGAAATTATTTCCTCAGAATATGGCACAGACCAGGCAGATGATTTTGCAACCCTGGGCCTGGGGTAAGAGGCAGAGTTTACTGCAGTCTCTGCCCATGCAGTACTGCTCGCTGGGGACAGTCATTCCACTGATAGAATGGACGTGGATTTGTAACATTCCCACCACTGTGCCTCAGAACTCCCCATTTTTAGCTCTTTATTTCAGACCACTGTATATTCCTCAAACCTGATTTGGCAGAGTCCAAACCAGAGGGGCCATAATACATTATAAACACCTGAAAAGCTCGCTGCTGCTGTCATTGGCGCCTGCATTACCACCGCCAACTCAGTGTCTAGAGGTAGCACCTTAGATATTCAACTCTTGACAGCAACTTATCACATCCTTTCTGTGCAAAGACAGTATCCATCCACTGGTAGTTAAGCTTGCTGGTATTTCTTAAATCTTGAAAGAGTTTTTGTGAAGTATTTTTCCAATACTTAGATTTTAAAAAAAATAATAATCAGTGTTTAAAAATCAGTGTATTTCAAACATCTCTAAGTGCAAAGACAGCATTCTGTGCTCACACCCCATCAGCCCCAGGGTCTGTTAGCACAAAATGCAGTACAGGCTGTCCCCGTCAGAAATGCCAGACCTACTACAGCAGCAACCGATACCCGCTGCAGGCAACGCAGAGGAGAAGGAGCTCACTGGGACAGTGGACTCTGCCTCAGCGTGGCTGTGCAGCTCTCAGCTACGTGACCTTTCTATACTGTTTTGTTGCCAAGACTGACCACAAGACTGTGATGTTTGCAATCCCAGTGCCAGGGGGCAAATGCAGAAGTCTGGGCATGACCTACTGCTGTGCCTGTGCCTCCATCCTAGGCAAATGCCAGGCTCTCACGGCAGGAGACAGCCTTCTCCCCAGCAGTGCCAGGAGGACGCTGAGTGCTTGAGCTGCTTACATCAATTAGCTTTGCCCTGACTACAGGAGAGACCAGAAGCCCAAGTAAGTTGGGAATGGATTCAAGCAGCACCCACACAGTTCCACAGTAATCACTGTATCTTATGAGCTGTAGACACATTTTAAATCCAAAAGTAAATACGTATATTTCTGAGAAATTAATACCTAAGTGCATATTACAGAGTCTAATGACCCAGGTGCAACAGAGGTTACTGCATAAATAACAAGAATGGTTAACTAATAACATTAACTTTAATGAAATAAATTAAAAGAAGTACTTAAGAAAGAATAAACCATGTCTTTGGTATTCATTTTTACCATAGCACAAGCAATTAACTCTAAGGAATACTTACAAAATATATAGTGTAATTTTAAGAAACGTTATTTTGTTACATATTAATTTAGATTCGGGATACTTGACAGTGCAGATTTTGCACTTGGTCTATAAAACGTCTTTATTCAGACATTGATTTGATGTTTAAACCACTGCTGCTGTATTTAGTATTCTTTCACTTTGGGACTCTCTCATTCTGATCTAGTCTTTTAATTAAACCAACTACTATAATTCCTATGGAAATTAGCTTTTATTTTATTTTTTCCAGCTATCAAAGCATTTCAGTAGGACTTTTCTGATACAAAGTACACAAATTGGATTTTATTTCTGCTTGAGATGTAATTAAAAACTCATTTGATTACTATATATCTGGCCCTGTTTTAATTATTAAACTCCAGTAATCAATTTTCTTTTATGAAGCTTCTGGGAAATTATCTCAAAAGCAACACATTTCTGTCCCTTCTGGCAGGCTCTCGACCATTTACTGAATTGCATTCATAGCACCTGTTCCTGATCCGGATTAAACACCAATTTATTCCCAAAGCTATTTAAATTTATTTGGCTGTAGTCTAGTCAGGGTTTTCTACCTCCTGGCTGCACTTTTTACTTTCCACTTTATTGCATGAGAACCCCATGATGTACTGCTCCTCCTCGCCGCTATTTTTGATGCACGCCTCTTACGAACAGCTTTGCTAGTGATCTGTCTAATTTGGTACCCAGCTTCTTAGCGCCCAGTTCATTGTGTGCTTTAGTAGGAAGAGGCTTGGTCTTCAACAGCTGTCTGACATGGGATACCACCACACGGACTCAGAGCTCCAGAAATGGCCTTTTTCCTTGTCCCTCCTTGGCGTGGCAGCACTGGGGGGAGAAGGAAGCCCTGCCTGTGACCTCTGTGCTGCTGCACAGCAATAGGTACAGGATTGGCGACCTTTCCCATTTTATCCCCTTTGCAGAGTGATAAAGGGTGCTGGAAAGGTGGTCATGCTGGTGGCTGTGCATTCCGGCCTTAGGAAAAGCCAGATAGGTTTGCAGTTCCCTTCTGCAGCTGTGTCTTACCTCAGATGCGTGACTAAGCTGTTTCTCAGAAAGTTACTGTATAGCACCGACTTTTTCTTACCAACTTCAATCATATAGGTGTTTTTTGTGACTTTTCTTACCAATTTCAATCATTTAGGTGTCTTTTGTGACTACGTACTGCTCTGCCCAGAGCATATTTTCACAAGGTATAGCTCCTTTTGCATATAAGCTCCTCCAGTCAAGAAAAGGTTAAAGGCGCTTCTGCAATACATGGTGTGCGCCTGGGAGTGGGTCAGGGCTGCCTGAAGGAAGAGCTCAAAACAGGAGAGTATGAGATGCTCAGAGGAAGCTACTCATGGGAGAAGATAAGGAGGGGAGAGTGTTTTTCCCTGGGTTATAGAGATGTATTTCTTAGGTATATTTTGCTAGATAAAGCATAGAGAATGCAGAAATAGTAGAAATGGCGACAAACCCCTTCAGGGAGAGGGTGATGGGTAGCAGTTGAGGCTTTTAGTGGTAGATCTACGTCCTGGGTTGAAGGGGGGTGGAGGGGGAGAGGACTTCATCTGCTACATCACCTTCATCTCTGGGAAAGGATGTTATCTGAAACAGCCACCGTGCAGCCGTGCAGCACAGATGTGGCCAGAGTCTGTTGTATTCTAAGACTAATAGGAAATCCTTTTAAAGAGGAGCACAATATGCCCTAACTTAGAAACACTGCAGGACCTCCAGAGTATATACTTTTCTTTTTTCTTCTCCCCCCTGCCCCGGAGATTCTCATCCAAATATTGACCAATTCTGACCTTGCTTAACTTATGAGCTTTGACAAGATTACAGCTCACGGAAGTATGGTTGCAGGTCTAATATTTGTAAAGTGAGTTTATGGAATAAGAGCATATAAATTCATTTTTATGACTGATCACATATCAAAAAGTTATAGGTCTCAGTGTTCACTCTACTTTGGAACCCAGTGGTTTCTAATGAATCACTTTTATTATGTAGGCAGTTTCTGAGTTGGAAGGGAGGACTAGTGACCGAGAAGCCATGGGGATAAATTCAGACCTGGTGTAAGCATATGAAGCATTGCTGAAGTCAAGAGAGTCATGACCAGTTACAGCAAAGCTGAATTGGACTCCTGAGTTTTGCTGAAGTGGCTTTCACGTGAGAATACATAGGCCAAAGGTGAGCCATCTATCTGGAAGTCCTTGAACTTCAGATTAGTTCAAATAAAAGGGAGCCTGTACTGCAGTCATCCACAGATTTGATCTTCATAATACAAATACCTGATGGAAGTTGTTTTGAAAATCCAAATGTATTTCTTTATATACACCCATGTACTAAAACCAGAAAGACTGCTAGAATTCTACTTTCTATAGATAGAATACAGAAGATAAAGGGATTAACTTCTACAAACCTTTGACTGTGTGTGTATATGAATTGGTTATTTGCCCTACTGATTCAGGGACATATTTAATCATTATGTTCCAGAAAAAAATACTGTATTTGGGCGGGGGCTGAGTTCATGAAAAAAATAAATTACTGCAATCTCCTCATAGGTGAAGGAGACTTTGTTATTCCTTCTAGGGCTTACTGAGGAGGGGTTGGTCCAGGCCATCAAATACATCAGTGCATTACTTTCACATTTCTGCCAGGGAATTTTTTCCTGATGCCTAAAAATGTAATTAGATGAAATGAATATACTACTAACTTCCCTGATAGAAAACAGGAATTTCTTTTAGCTTCTCTATGGAAATTGTTGGCAGTGCAGAAGGAAGCCAGTTGTGACTGGAAAGGGATCTAATACCCTAATGCACAAGCGTTCAGCTCTTCCACTATGGGTTAGCATTATGCTTCCTTCTGGTGAGGGTGCACTTGCAAGAATAATGCTGCACTCCTTTGTAAGTAAACAAGCATACTACAGAGAGGTGATTATAAAGTAATATTCTCCACTGGTACAATGTGCCAGGTACTTCAGGGAGGAAAATACGTACAGAGCTCCTGGTAGCCAAATGCGCTCTGGCCAATATCAAGCATGCTACACTGTCAAAGGGCAAGAGTAATACTGAAGGACCGGGCACCTACTGACGTGTTGCTCTAGTTGCAAATGATTCATCTGTTGATGATAATTTCATGAAATTACGGGTTTGCTCAGAAGAGGAAGAGTTATTATTTCATGAACAATTTCTTATTTGTCTCTGCTGTTTATGGTTTTGATTCTAGATCTAAAGCATGCAAGCGACAGAATGTTTCTAACTCTTCCTTTCAACATTTTAACCGAGCAGCTGATCAATGTCTTCTGCCTTACTATTAAATGGATTTTGAAAAACTCTTCAAACCGTATCGGTCTCATATCCTTATTTAGTTCTTTGAATTTGCCTTCAGCTGGGAATTCTGCAGGCAACTGTGATTCTGTTGTGTTAAACACTTACTTGAAGCGTTTCATCCATCATCATTTCTAGTCCTTTTCTGATGCAATGTAGTTTGTGCTTTGTCTTTCTTGAAAACTGAATGGCTGTTAAATTATCCATTTATCTTCTTTCAGATTTGCTGTACAATTTGAGTTCCCTCTATTGGCTGTCTCTTCTACCTTATCTGCCAACTTTTCAATCTACTTCCTCAGATCTTTATATACATTCCCATACACGACTGTGTGTCCTTCGCAACACATTGGGCAGATAATTCTAAATAAGACAGCAACGGAAATTGTAGTATTATGAATTATTCACTTTTTCTCACAGATCAGGCTGAAAGCCTTTAGTGAAGCTCGGCTTCACTAAAGTCAATGGCAAATAGTGGTTTTTCTGTCTTCTCCCAAATATCTTTGTTGATGACCTGATCTTTCAGGTGAGACCTTTTGACATAAGATGACTATCTGAGAAGCTGAACTACTCTTGTTTGAAGGGGAAAACGTATTTGTTTCTGCTGTCTCTCCTAAGCAATTTAGGAAAACTTTTAAGTTCCTAAAACCGTTGATACTAATATAATGTGTCATCAATAATCTCACCAATTTACAAAAATCCTAGCAAAAATAACGTTCTGTTAATTTCTAAAAGCAAAATGAATCCCTCCCTGCTCTCAGGGAATCAAAAAAAAGAGGATCAGGATCTTTGTTCCCGTTGTAAAAAGGTGTTCGTGATACTCTTAGACACAAAAATCCTTGCTCTGAAACCACCGAAACTATGCCTTTCCGTATTACACTGTGAAATAGTGACTGACTTAGAAGGGAATTGCAAATAAAAGCATTCTTTCTTCATTTCCTGGTTTTTCTTTTTTTTTTGTATAGCTTTTCTTCACCTTTTCTCTCTAGCAGTACAAAAGTAGTAAAAAACCCCAGACTCTTTAGGGTTAAGGGCATGAGGTAAGAAAAACAGTTTGCTGATGCGTATTCCATTACTGGAGGCTGTAACACAGTCATAGTATCTGAGTTTTCTAAAAGTTCAAGAGAATTCATTCCAGGTGGCCTCATTTAGATTCCTCGTTAGTAGACAAGTAACAAAGCAACAACAGTGCAGAACCTCGTTGAATTCCTGTTTCAAGGCTACAGAAAGATCCTTCTGCAGTACCAAAATCTCCTTTCTCTGGGACAAACCCTTATTCCTAATGTAATCCTTAGCTCCCAACTCCCCCCAGCACTGGCATTTGGCCTGATTAAGTTTCCTCTGAAGCAAATTTCTTACAAACGCAGCAGAATATGTTGCACCTGCTCTTCCTTGGATAATATTACCCCCTGGATTTCAACACAAAGTGAGACTAATTTGATCTGCCAACGTCTGTGCAGCCTCGGTCCACGGTGTATCACATACTGCATCCTGAGCCTATCCACCGTACTAATCCTTGTCAGCCAGGCAGTCCCAGGAAGCGTAGATGCATTATCTCTCACTCTGTGCCCAAATCAAATGTCAGAAATAAGCCTTGCCAAAAGCGTGCATCTTTATGGTGTTATTTAGGATCTATTGACAGTTATCCTCCTCTTCCCTCAACATACTACAAAGGAAAAGCAGATTTCAACAAGTCACGCAGATGATGCAATTGCTTCCTATGAACGCATTTTTTTCGGAATAGCTTAGTCCTGATTCCCCCCAGACCCTGCCTTTTCTTTTTTTAGTTAAAACACTTGTCAACAACTTGTGAACATATTTCAGGGAATGTCTGTGTATTGCTCAGGGTGAGCAGCTCACTGCCTAGTGCCGTCCCTGCCCCCGACGAGTTGCAAACTTAAAATAGAACAGCAGTGCTCTGACTTCTGTACCAACAACCCCAGGTATGGGTGAGTGGTGGGTACAGCAAGCCACTTTCAAAATGTTCACATGAATAAACTCTTCCTCATTAAATAATTTGTAAAGTATTTCAGTTATGACCATACAGAGAAACATCTGAAGGAAAAAGTCATTGTTTTGGCTGCGCCCAGTGACTCTTCCCTGAGTAAGGACCGAGCCACCCCATACAGCCCCTTCTGGACAAGCAGAACTTTAGAGGAGCGGTCCAAACCCTGAATTTCTTATCAATATTTCCTTATGCAAAATTGTAAGTGAAGGAATGAGGGAAAGGGGTAGAAGTGGTAACTGAGGAAGGGCTGCATTGGGACGTAGCAGCGTAAGCATGATTCTTAAAGCATACCTTTTCCGCCTTCTCTGCTAAGGAATATGAAAAGCCTTACAACTGTAACTGAGTATACGCTTTTGGAAAAAAATCATGTGTGCACTTCCAATTCAGGTGTCAAAAGTCAACTCTTGAACTGGAGAAGTTAAAGCACAGAGGTAACCATGATTGTTGGAGACTTCTGTATATTTTTACTATGCTATTAAAGGCATTTATTATAATAATATAATATAATATATTATATTATAATATATTAATAATAATTATTATTCCATTTATGATAACCCTGTGCGTTTAATGTATGCTTACAAGCAGAATAGATGCTTTTTCAGCTACATCATCATACTCTAGAGATAGTTTTAATTACAAGGCCAGACATTATCCTCTGTAGGAAGACTGGCATATCAGAGCTCTTGGAGTTGTAGACAGAGTGATTAGATTTCTTTCTAAGTATGTCAAACAATGTGACAAAGAAGGATTCTGTCCCTCCACATTCCGTTCAAAAGATTTAAAGTACTTGCTAGGCTAAACATAAATGTTTCTACTCTTCCCAGATTCCCCCTAGAATCCTGGACGGAGTAATGCAAATTCACTGTTGTAGATACTATTATACGTTTAATGCTCTCAATACCCAAGAAAATCTTGAATAGCACTAAAAATAGCACTAAAATGGAGCGGTTCAATGGAGCACCAAGGTAGAGGTGAGCAGGGCAATCTCAGGCACGCATAAGTTGTAAAAGCCATGAGCTTCTTTATCTTCCACAAAGACATCTCCCTTAAATTTAAATAGCTGCTGTCATTGTCACTGACTACCTGACTGTGTATTTATCTGCCCAGAAGCAGAGTGCATGGCCTTTGGCCCCGCTATTCATAGTGTTACTGTCTCTGCCTAACAATGCTGTGAACAGAGCTGGGCTTCTGTTAGCATCTTTTGTTTGATGCGTATCGCCGAAGCTTTGATGTTGTTTGTGAGAAAAATAACGATTAAAAAGAAAAAGATCTTCGCTCTCCCACTCTGTCTGCTCCCCACCGAGAAATCTAATCTGAGTTGGGAAAAATCTGTGGCCGATCCTGTTTTAGGTACACACAAACCACAGAGTTCAGGAGAGAAATCTGTTAGCGTTGAAACTCTTAGCATCAATTTACTGGAGGGTCAGAGAGGCAATTTGTCTTAATGGTCAAAATTCTGTTTCCTGTTACACGAACGTGTATGTCCCCATAGGTACAGAATACTTTCTCTGTGTGGTAAACACAGCTGGCAGTGTAGCCATAGTGCTTCATTTTCAGTGGGACGTCTTAGATTTTCTGCTTCAGTTGTATGTGCTTCCCTTTTATAGAATATTTTAACATAAAAAGGGTATGATTACTTCACACTGAAGCTACATTAATAGATTTGAAATGCTCTACTGTTCAAAAAAAAAAAAAGCATTTTTTCCTTATAAATTATTATTCTAACAAGCTTGTTTCTCATCTCTACTGATGAACACTTTTCTTGCTGGCATTTTTGAATGAAGAGCAAATGTGGTGCAGTAAAGCGTAACTAAAGCCCCTAAAATCACAGCTTCAGAGTAAATGGACGACTGCTCTGCTACTCAAGGCAAAAACTCCACTGTCACATAAAAATACCCTGATCAGTGATCACTACAGTAACAAAAAAGTAAATTTAATAAAATTATAATGTCTCAAGTGTAATAAAAAGCAATGAACAAAAAATTGGGAAGATTTTATCTTCACAAACCTTTGATCCATGCTGTGAAGGAAACAGATTTGATTACTAAGGTATTTTGAAATCGGGGGTGGCTTGATTCCCACATTGAGCAGCAGATATGGGAGAGCGCATGGGAGCAGAGCCATGGCTTACCTTGTGCCAACAGCAGAGTCAGGCTCGCAGAGCAAAGACAAAAAGGTTTTGGAGTTAGACACTTGGATGGGGGAAATCTAGCTGTACATAATTCCTGATTATTTTTTTTTATATCCCCAGCTATTATATATCTATATTAATCTTCAAGCTCCACATTAGTTTCTGATGTAGTACATTTTCTACATCTTTGACCTTCTTTCTTCTGGGTAGGATGAGCATTGCAAGGAGCAGTCAAACAGGATTGCTAAGGGAAGGTGCACAGATCTTGATGATTTGCTGGTCACTTGTAAACCTTCTCACAAAAAGGGACCAAACTCAGGAAACAGTTCTAGCCAGGTAAGCAGAGGGACGTGATACGTATCCCCCGAGAATGGAGACTTTGTTATCCTTTACTTGGGAGAAGAACTGCACCTCAAAGTGGGTTGTCTTGAGCTGCCTTAAAGAAATGAAGAGAGCAGAGCGGATGCATAAGGAGGACGTAGAGTCAAATGTCCCCAGAAGACTGATGAAGTCCCAAAGAATGTTTAAGAACAGAGAAGAAAAAATAAGGCTAAGCAGGCCTTAACTTTGCTCTGCAAAGTTTATATGCTGGTTTAAGTATAAAACATTCCTCATGGGTACTCCGGTATGTAGCCTAGCTCATAAGCTTAGATTGTGGACAAGATATGGTTTGTTATAGTACCATCAGTGGCAGCGAGGTGGTGTCAGACCACTCCTGCAAGTTTGGGCTGTGAAGTTCCTTCTCTACCGCATACTTCAGACACCCGCAGCTGCCAAGAACAGCCTACTCTCAGGAACTACTTTGAGCAAAGAAAATTTCAGGGGGCTCTGCTGATCCCTTGCCTGACTTTAATGGGAGTTGCCAGCATTCACTGGTTGCTGGGACCATGTCTACTGTGGGGATGTCAAACAGCCCAGAGCACAGCATCAGGTCCTGCTGTAGCAACTGCGTTGGTATGGACGCACGCATTCCCCACAGAGTTCCCTTCAGGGCTCTGGACGCTAGGATCTGCTCACATGGATTCAGGACTTACAATCACTAGCATAGAAAAAACTACACGTGAAAGCCTTGGTTTTGTTCTCTATGGTTTAATGTTGTAATTTTGGTATCAAAATGAGTGTCAAATGTTTTTTTCAAACATACGGTTTTTATAAGCACGATGCTAGTGAGCTATATAACTACTGCTAAGATTTTATTAATTTGTCAGCTGCCGCTCTGCCTCTTTATGTTGCATTATGCAGTAATGATGTAACCCACGCTCTCCCCACATGCAGTCCCTACAATATATTACAATGGCTAGAATTTTAAAGAATGTATTTGGAAAGGAAAAAAAAAAAAAAAAGAAATCTAGGACTTGGCCATAGTTGCAGTGTTCAGCCAGCCCTAAATGGAGGATTTACAATGCCTGAATACACTGCTGATGTGGTATGTGCATTGAGGTTTGATTAAGCTGGATATGAAAATTAAAACTTGGCTTCACATCGAAGAGAGAATCTCCCGCAGTGTGATACTATGACATCAAGTTTTCTGTTTACCCCTAAGGCTGGTGCTGCAATGACTTCCAGGTTTGATGATGTCTCTTTTTTAAGTTGTTGAGCAGCAGGCTAATAGCTGCACAGCATGATGCAAAGACAGCAGAAAACAGGGAAATCAGATGTGAATATATTCCCCAGAGATCTCCTGCTAAGATGGAGCTAACTAACCAGAGCTTTAGCGCTCGGATGTAGTCTCCTCATGCAGAGGATGGGCTGATTATCAGCTCTTCCTGCTTTATAGCACATTTTTGGATTACAGATGCTATTACAAACTATGACTTTTGGTATAATATCCGTTCTACTGTAATATGAACTATTATATTAAAAGGAACATTATTTCTCAAGAGTTTTCATCTAAGGTCAGTCCCCCCCGACACTGTCCAAAATGGTCTTGGTATTTTAAAAAATACAGGTTTATATTCTTCTTTGGTGCTTGCTTTCCTTTCATTGTTTGTAAGCTGTAGCTTCAGTCTATTTCATCATGACAAAAACTGACCTAAGAAAAGGACAGGACCTACTGGCAAAGCAGTAGCCCACCTCGCTCTTTACACAAGCGCATGTTGTCCATGTCACACAACAGGAGTCGCCTTTGCTGCTGGGCAGTCACTTCATTACTGCCACAGCAGCAGCCTCAGACGCCACAAGGTATAGAGGGCTGGGGGAGCACATCATCCTTCTTACCTCATATGCTGCTGGTGACATATCTGGTCTATAAAGTGAAAAGGAACTGCCAGTTAATTTTTGTTTGTGTGTAGGGAAGCTACAATTCAGGCACAAGTTCGTCAGTTTAATGTTAACGCGGGAGCTGGTACCTGCTCCTCAGCTCTTGGCTTTGTATCATCACTGAGCCGTGCATTGCTCGGAGACGTGAGGCAGTTCAGGGTGCAGTGGTAACAGGGGGAACTTGTTGCAGTTCCCCAAAAATGCCTAGTGAGAAGATCCCCATGTTTTCTCAGATATCAACGGCCAAACTGGCATTAAGGTGGTCTGTGTAGTCTCAGTGAGTAGGAGGAAGACTGGATGACACAGTTATTGAGGGTTAAGTTTCTATAGTGTTATTTTCCCTTTATCACCCTGCTCATGTAGTTCTGCTTTCTATACAGATAAGAGAGAAGTTAAAATGGTGAAGCTTATGTTACGCAAATCAAATTCTGAAGCTGGTTTAATCCAAAAAAGAGAGAAGCATTATTCTGGTCATCTCTAGCCTTAATGAAGTAGTACTTGAATGCTTACGCACCTTATACCAAGCACCCATGCAGTCTGTGCAGAAGCACGATTAAAAGAGTAAACTCCAAGTTAAACAGCACACAGGCTAAACCACAAACCATTTGTCACTGACCTTAAAGGCTTGGCCTGGAGTGGCCCTTAACGGTTTGGAAAGGAGCCAGAAGGGAATGCAAAGGCTCAGCCTTGAGCTGGCCTTTGGGTCAACACACATTCGGACAGGTTTGACAGCAGCACCCAACGAGGCCGTCCCTCTGGCACCTCTCTGCAGAGCACGCCACACCTTGCCATGATGAGAATCAGTTTGTCTCAAACATAATAAAATAAACAGTTGCCCTATCAGCTTTTATAGCTCAGAGGGGAATTACGTTTACAGATATCACCACCTTCAGGGAATCTGAAGATTTCTGCATAGAATTCAGATTTTGGTAAAATCAAAAAAAGATAAGAGTTCAAATAGCCTTCAAGGCCGCACTGTAAGCAAACCCTTTTCCCCTAGAGAAGCAGGAACAATCTTCTCTGGACTCTACAGGAGCAGTAAGTAAAAATTACCTCATACAATGGCATGCAGATGCTATCAATCCACTCGAGCTGCAACCTGGGTAGTTCATCTTTCCTGTTCCGATCAAAAATGGCCTGAATTGAGAAGGGAACAAAACTGTCATGCTTTATTACGATGGAGTTATTTTACAGACACATCATCCAGCACTTTGGAGCTATGATCAAATTCTCACAACCAGAACACTCTGTAAACCGTAATCAATCTTTGCAGCAGTCTTTCTACTGCTTTGTCTGGCATGAAAAATAAACTGTTTATTTTCAATTCTGTTTTGAAATTTGTAGGCTGAATGTATTTGAATTCTATAATTCTGTGGTATAAAATAAATGCTTCACGGTTGGAGTTGAGCTGGTAAGAAACCTTCCGTAGAAATGTAGATACCTTTGAGTAGAAGTTTCCCTTTTCTCACATACGGTTTTCCAGCTCAGCAAAATGAAGAGTGATGGATCTGGGCAGGCTCCCTCCCTCCCAGTTACAGACCCTTTCTGTATAACCAGCCATGTCTGGTGAATCCAAAGGGTGAGGAATCAACAGATCCGTTTTGGGAGCAGTTATCCATTTGTTCCTCTGGAAACAGCCTAATTCACTGCTCACGGCACTCCCCCAGAGAGGAAATTACAGAGGTTGAAAGTGATGTTTAAGAGGCTCAATTATCGGCTGAAAGGTGATGGAAGAAACTGAGTCTGAAGAGTCTGAACATGAGCTGAGTTTCCTCCATACCCTGCCTGGGATCACTTGGGTCCATCAGCTTTCCTTCTACAGGATTTTAATCTTCCTGCTACTGTTCCATCCATACCATTTACCAAATGCTTTTTTCCACTCTCTGAACATGCCAAGTTTTAAATCTTTCTGTCTTTTTCTGCGGAAAGTCTGTTCTTATTTTGGGCCCATCTCTTCAAGGTTGATGTCTCCTGAGAAAACTTACTTTCCTTACTTTCTACCTTCTAGAAATTCCAGACTGTATGTATTACATTACATTAAATGTCTGGTTGAATTTTTCTAGTTGCAGCCTGCTCTTTCTGACATAAACAGGTATCGCACAGTGTAGACTAAATAAGACCAGGAGGTAATTTTCATATTGTTACAAGCACAACGCAAGAAAAAAAACCCTTGAATTGTAATATAAGAGAATAGCACATTATCTTGCTGACAACTGTCTTACCTAGCCAGCATCAATACCTACCTAGGTGGCTTGTCATAGCGATATGTCATGAAATGCAGCAGCATTTGATCTTGTTTAAAAATTCCTCATTAATATGGTAAAACTACATGATTTTGATCCTGAGCCATCAACTGTTAGAACTGATGAACTTTGTAAGTATTTACTGGCCTTATCTCCCAACGTAAAACACTTAATACATCAGTTTACAGTTTAATATATCAATTTACAGTTAAAATTCAGTTAAATTCTTTAGAATACTTTCTGTTACCCTTCTCCTATTCCCTCCAGATAATGGCTTGTCAACGTTTTGAGGTATTTAACCTGGATAAGACTTTCTCTTCAAATTACTCAAGTGAAAATCTTTATGAAACTTTTTTCTCTGACACTTCACACCCATCGGCCTATATTCCACTCAATACCAATTTATCCTTTCAATCACAGTGTTATATTTAGTTGTATACCTATAGAAATGCTTTTCAGCATTTGATACATGAAGCAACACAGACAGACAGCTGCAACATAAAGTAAATCTAACAATTTTGATTTCCATAAGTAGCTGATTTTTTATTTCAATGCTGTGTATTAAAAACAATACCTGTTGCTTAGAAAATTAACCGACAGAATAACCTGGGGAATAGGTACAGAAAATGGGGAAAAGAGCTCAATGCAGAAGTGACTGAGTTGACCAGAGAGCTTTTATATGTGGCTTTAAATGCATGTCCTTACTGGACAGAGATTTTATTTATTACAAGATTTTTCTTTACATACAGAACAGTTAGTTTTTCTGAATGAACCCGGTGGTATTTTCTTACCCTATTCAAGTTAGTAACTATTTCAGAAGGTATAAAAACTTACTGAAGGGGTGAGTTTGAGTTCAGATCTTTCTCTGTCTCCTTGTTCAAAGAACTCACTGGTTACCAGCTCAGCTGCCTAAAACATAAATCATGATAAAGATTAGAATTTTTGCTACCTGTTTGGTAGGGTAATGAGTTCTTGCTCAGACCATAACTTCAAGCTGTGCTTAACTGTAAAGAAGTGAATAGCCCCACTTACATGACTGATGTCAGGCACATGTTTGTGTAGTTTTCAGGACTGAGCAAACAGGGGTTATGAACAGCCATGACGACTGATAGGCACACTCATCCCTTTTGGATAGGGAACTGACTCGGGTAATGACATTGCAATGTTGAGGTAGCGCTCAGTGCAGTTATGTGCAACTTACTCAAGTATTGAGAACAGAATAGAGAATTATAGCTGCTTCTTGGCATCCACAGTGATGTCTGTAAAAATGCTTTGTAAAATGTGCAAGAGCTCTCTGAGTATTTACAGGCTGTTGTCCTATATAAATATGTTGTCCTACCTCTGTTGTCTAAATTTAATGTGAAAACATAAAGGGTTTTTTTCGCCATTACGGAATCACGGAATCTTCAGAGTTGGAAGGGACCTCTAGAGATCATCTAGTCCAGCTCCCCTGCTAGAGCAGGATTGCCCAGAGCACATCCCTCAGGGCTGCATCCAGGCGGGTCTTGAAAATCTCCAGAGAAGGGGACTCCACAACCTCCCTGGGCAGCCTGTTCCAGTGCTCTGTCACCCTCACTGTAAAGAAGTTTTTCCGTGTATTTGAACGGACCTTCTATACTTAGAATTCTTATATAAATATAAATACTTAGAATAAATACTTAGAATTCTTATATATAAATACTATTCTTATTAGACTATACTTTTTTCCCATGACTCTCATCACTATCAGATCTGAATATCTAAATATGAACTCAATTTGTGATTATCATATTGAATCAAAATCAAGAACTGGTGGGTTGGAAGCTGGAATGCGTCTTTCTGACTTTTGTGAATGAAGATGATCTATTCACAAAAGAGTTTTGTGCTCCTCAAAAGAACACAAGATTTGAAAACAAAATTAGTTATGGAAACAACAGGAATTTTAGGAAGTCAAACAGTGAGCAATCCTGATATAGTAGCCTTTACATCCCATACTCTTCTCACGTGTGGGGCTTAGAAGGTAGGCATGTGTGACACTTCAGAGACAAATAAAGGAAACTAATCTACTGAAGATGGCATTCAGTTCCCCAAGCTCCTGTCGTGCCTGCTGATTGTTTTCAAGTATTTTCAAGCTAGGAAATGATTTCATAATGCCAAGGCACAGGAGGGTGAACTAAGCAGAGAACCTGCACTTCATAAAATCTCAAAATTTCTTGCTCTAGTGACTGCATGGTAGCTAACATTCACAAATCCTAAGCTTGTTACAGTTGAAATAAGGAGTACCAAAATAAATTTGAAGTAGGTGAATTGATGTTATAAAGTACTCTTAAATCTTGAGCCAGGCTATCACACAGTTTGGAACTTTATAACGTATGTAATCCCAGTGCACTAATAAAATTCTGGATCAATACTCCAGATAGAGGAATAATTTAACAACTTAGCAGCAATTAAGGGTTTGCCAAGCGTATTGTATAAAAATAATCAAGACATAGTCTCACCTCTGTCTCTCACTGCTGTTCTGATCCTGTCCCTCTTCTTTTGTTTGTTTCTATCTTCACTTCCTGAATTTTGCTTTCTTACATGTAGCCTTTATTCCCTTTGATTCATATATTTTAATCTCTTTCTCCCTCACTTTTCATGTTTTGGTTTTTTTTTTTCCTTTCAGCACAGTTGAGGTCCAACTATTTCCTGTTTTCCCTCTGTGGACTTATTAGCCTTTCTGCTCAACCAGGTAATGTTTCAATCAATCCCAGACTGTACTTTTCACTATAAAGGAAACCTGTATGCTAGGCTGCAGGGGAATTTTCAATGGCAGACCTCAAAAGCGATAAGGATAAAAAACCAGTTTGCCAGAGACTTCAGCAGTAATTCAGCACCATAGCAAGAAGATCGACAATATAGCAAACAGACCCTACCTGACATTTTGGATGTCAAAGAAAATGGAGAAGCTAAGTGGGTTAAAGAGGAAAAATGAGGAGAGATTGCACACACTGCAGTAGTGGCACTGAAAAATCTTGTGACTCGTTTTCCCACTGCAGGACATGAGCAACTTCCCATGATTTCCAAGCGAGGTGACCATAGAGTAACAGCCTTAGAAGGACTATTGTCATAGTCTGCTTATAAAAGCAAAAGAGACTCACCTGACAAAGCTGCAAGCTGAGCTGAAGCCCTCACCACATAAATGCTTTTTTATTGAGTTAATGTGCATGTAACTTGTAGGTCCCTTCACGCTTCTGTTAATTCCTTGTCCTTCTCCACGATATCTGGCTGCTCCTGCCTCACTAGTTCTCTGCTCTAGCTTCTCTTTTTCACCCCATTTTTTTAACTATCACTTTGCCGTCAAGCCAATCAAACTCCCTCCAGGTGCTTAGCCACACTCAGCTGCATGGATAGCACAGATACCAGAAATATTAAGGATGGATGCTGAGTAAGGGAAGATGCCTAGAAGAGGGAAAATCACGTGGTAAAGGACAAGACTTTTGGGACAGGTTGCTTTCTTACATTGTATTTTTTTGCCAATGCTGGACTCGAGTTTTACGTATATTTCTAAAGAGCCTACTCAGCAGCAGAAGCCTGAATTTTTATTTGTTTGTTTCTAAGTACAGGATGCTAAAAAAGGCATGCCAAAAACTTGCATTATTTTCCATCAGTGTTGAGAAAATTAACGTGTTTCTCTTGTCATATATACTGAAGCTTTTATGTTAATCAAAGTCTGCAGATCATCACTGGTATTTTTGAATTAGGGAAGATTCTGCCAAGGGAGACTTTGGGACAAACCAGATAAGTGCAGCTATACGTGGCTAACGCTTTTTTTTTTTTGTTCAATCCATCCACTTTTTTGATGTGGATTTAAAAGGTTAATAAGAGGAGAAGCTGTAAAGCCAGATCTCTTCAGGTACCTACATGCTGCTCACCAGCATGTGTACATGGAAAAATTATGCAATAAACCATTTCTTGCAGAAACCCCCTGCTATTTTTTTATAGCATTAATACCGCTGTAAATTGATTCCAGTTTTGGTCCCTTGTAAGCCAGGGCCCTGGGAATATTGTCCTGCCAGTCCCGCCTCCTCCTAGCCCTGCTATTAATCATGACTTGCCTGTCTTGAAATCTCCCACGGTTTGGTCACAGCTCCAAGGTCACAGGCTGTCATTAGCATTGATCTGAAAAACAGAAATGAACAATACAAGCTGAATCAACCTTTGTTGGCTTTCTAAACAACTTCTGCTCTGGACGCATAAATAAATAACACATATATAAAATGTCAGCTCCGGCACCTTCTTTTCCTCCAGAAAAGAATGACATGTTTGAAATCTCAGCCATCAGCGTGGCTTTTACATCACAATTGTGCCTAGGAAGCCTAATGTGTTGCAGGTCATCAGACGATGGATTTTAGTATTGTGCATTGCACACTAGAAAAGAAATGATATTGCAAGGGAGTAACTGCTAATTTTACAATATTTCTAACACTATCTACATTAATACATATAATATACTAGAAAGCATGTGCTTCCCATGATATAAGTAAGGGTATTATTACATAATAACACCTGCAAACTGGATTAATTTATATGCCTATTTGTAAGTGGCTGCTGTAGCAAGAGAACCTATAATCACAGGAGGCATCCCAGACACTGTTTAAGCAGTTTCTACTGCTCATCTATAATAAAAATTTAAGATTTACTACGAGCTATACTGTTCCACTGTAGTTTAATACCTAGCTACAACCATGTTTTATATGCATTAGGAGAAAGAAACCATTCAGCTGTAGAAAGCGTTTATGTACGGTACATGATGCAGATAAAAGTCTAAGAAAGTTTAAATGAAGAACAAGGGCACTGAAAATGAAACATCAAATATATTGCCTGAATCTAAAATTAGGAATGGGTGAAATGATATGGAAAATATAAAATGGCCAATATTTTGGTCAAAAGACCAAAAGGAAACAGAGTTTTAATGAAATTTTAGATAAAACGAGGCATAATCAGGCATGCATATGCAAATGCACACATTTTATTGCCTCAAAAGCGTGGTGTACTCAAACCACCCCAACGTCTGAGGTTTTCAATAGGATTCATGCTCAGACCATTCTTGAGGGCTAGAAGAGCACCGTGCATCTGCAAATCCCCAGGTACAGACTAGAAGAGCAGAGGGAAGCATGGCCAGTGAAAGAAAACAGCCGAGAAGAGGAGGGAGCAGGGAAAGGGACAAGAAAGATCTTTGTGTCGTGAGGCAGAATGTTGATGCTTTCTGGAGAAAGCGCGGAAGGGCTGAGTGGTAACGGGTGAGGCTGGGAGTAAGGGAAGGAAACGCAACAGAGTGTGAAGGCAGGAATAGGAGTGGAGAAGGTGAGGTCACACTGACAACATCCCTGCTGTTTGGTAATGTTCAGAAATCATACCATGTATTTCATATCATAGATCATATTTTTAAAACAAGCTACTTTCCTTGTTACTCTAAGCCTTCGCTCCACGATATATGAAACAAATATGGCTACACTTCGAAATAACCAGAAAGCAAGAAATAGTAGTGCTCACCGAAATATTTCTCGGTGGTTTTTTATATTCCAATCATAACCACCTTTACTCACAAGTTCAAAGAACTCGGTCCTTCTCCTGAAACAAAACAGAATATCAGAGAAGGAAACAAGACGCTTCCAGGGAGGCACTGCAGTAGAAACACAGTTCTCTGGATGATATGAAATCATTGCATCTCGTGTATTATTATTAAAGTCATTACACTGACAGTCCATTTAAGCGAAACGTACTAATTTCCGAACATGTTCTATAAATGTCTGTTATCAATGTCAGAGTTGTCTAGTAAAAGCAGTATTGTATTTATGGTCTCTGCAGATAAGGAAATAAATGGTACCAAAATGTTCAGTCTTCCATGGAAGCATGAAACGTTCAACTACAGCAGTGGACAGACAGACAATAGAAACACTCCTGAAATATATACACACTTCTTTCTATTTGTCCTTGCAAAATGTTTTTTTACTTCTGTATCCTGAAGGGTTTTTCAGAGACATGCAATTCCTAGTATTTCCAACGCATAGAACAGAACAGTGAGACAAAGGAGCTGCAGATGTCTCGAGTTAGTAGTTCTTATTGACTAGAAACTAGGTCTCCCTGCTTGGTCCTGTGCTTTGTCCTCTGGGATATCTCGCCTATGTCCTCAAAGACAGACAAAACATGAGCCAGAACACGTGAATGCTTGTTTGGTGCCTTTGAGTACCAACATTCTGACTCATCAGAGTCTGTAATTTTTTATAGCTTTAGGACTCCAAGTGGCTCTCATTGCACGCAGTGTGACTGCAATACAAAACAGATCCTGCCCCAGATATAGCGGAAGTTGAAGGACAAAAACATGGAGCAACTTGTCCAGAGTGACATAACATATTAGCATCAAAGCTGGAAAACAAATACCAACGTTCTGAATGACGGTCCAGTGCCCCATCTCACAGGAGACTGTGCTATCTCTTTGTCAAGTGGAAACGTAGTTAGATTCCCCAACGGGAGAGAATTTGCAAAGTCTTGTTTTTTCTACATTTACTTCAGCTAGACTGACATTTTGAGCAGCGATTATTGAGAGCGCAGTCTGACGGCAGCCCGTATAGGTTTTACACACGAGGAGATGGACACTTCCAGGAACATTGCCCTCGATCAATGGACAGAATTTTACCTGGGGCACGTTGCATTATTCTGGTCCCTGACTGTCATGTGTTATATGACCAGTCACTCCTACTACAAGGCCCTTCTATAATGGGCTTCAAGACAGCAACTAGAACAGGGAGATATATAAGGACTATATGATGATATCTAATCCCTTAAGTTTTGTGAAATAAGATGTAAAAGAGTTTCACATTCCAAAATTTGCTGGGACAATGCAAAGTCACGCATGCTGAAAACAAGATTCAATTCTCCACACAAAGTCATAGCATCGCGGCCCCCGTGGAAATAAATATTGCAACGATTAAATTTTTAATGGCCAAGTCTAGTTAGCACATAAACCTTAAACCAGCCTATTCCTGAGCAGATCATCAACAACTATGTACTCTGTTAAGAGAGTGGGCAGTCGATTTTTGCATCCTGTGTTTCAGTGCCCAGTCTGCCAATGTAAAATTTGGTAATGATTTCATTTTGAAGTACTGGTTATTCTGGGCAATTTATATGCTACTGGACAAAAAACAGGCAAGAACATTTAAAGCTGAAAGCTCAGGAAGATGACATCCCAGAGACCTCAAACATTCAAATTTAAAATACAGTAAGAGAACACATACAGTAAGTGAAAATGTGAGTTTTAAGGCCTTGCTTTAAGCCGAAAACTTTAAAATAACAATTTTCTTTGAAATCCATTTAAAAGGATGAAGAAGCAGTAGTCCAACTCCACAGAGAATTTCTAGTGTAGGAAGGAGTTGACCTGAGGAAAGCAGACACATATAAGAAAACAGTTTAGCGTTTCCTACTGGTTGCTTATGCATGGTATCCAAAGTGACGAGGTTTGCTATTATTAAGGAAACATAATATGCCAGGATTTCAGAAATAAGGAGAATGATAACAAGGTGCAATTAATTGTCTTTGAGTAACAGTGGTTCTGGTTGTATTTTGCCTGGAAGGGAAAGTTGTCTTGCTCTAGATAGAAAATCCAGTTGCTCTACAGCTCAGTGACTCAAGACATAATTTGACTGAATTTCCGTAAACTTCATTCTGGTTCCGTGCTTTTGCTTGTTGTACAAGGATCTACAAGGATCATTATTTAGAATTATCTACTAGAATAAAGTATATTTTCCATCTGATCTTTCACTGAAAGGCATCTTTTTGTTTGTTTGTAGAAAAGCAGTGCCTTGAGAAGGTCATACAGCCTTGCTCTGCCTGGAGTTTTGTTGCTGTTTTGCTGGCTAGACTTTGTGATCACTAGGTTTAAGCATTCTAAGAATACTGATGTCAGAATTTCCCTCTCTACAAAAATATTGAAGACGTAGCAAACTGAAAAAACAAGTTAGGTACATGTGTGGAAACATCTGTTCACATAGGGTGGCTTTAAGAAACAAGTGTAAATCATCAACGGTTCCAGGGAGTGATTTTCAGGCACTTTTGGAAGTAAAGCAACATAACTACCTGATTAATGAATCATAATAACACAAGAGGAAAAGATAACTTATTTACAGAATTCTGGGTAAAAAGGCCTGTCCTAGTTTCAGCTGGGATAGATTTAATTTTCTTCCTAATAGCTGCTGTGTTTTGGATTTAGTATGAGAATAATGTTGATAACGCATATTGTTTTAGTTGTTGCTAAGTAGTGCTTATATTAAGTCAAGGACTTTTTCAGCTTCCCATAGAAGCTGAGAGGGAGCATAGAGAGGACAAGCTGGCGAAAGGACCATTCCATACCACAGATGTCACGCTCAGCATATAAATGGGGGTTGCCCAGGGGGCAGGAATCCACGATGGCTGCTCAGGATGGGCTGGGCAATCTTATCATTGGGTGGTGAGAGTGACTTGTGTTGTATCACTTTATTTTGTATATTCTTTTATTATTTTTTTCCCCCTTCGGTAACTGTTCTATTAAACTGTCTTTTCTCAACCTGTGAGGTTTTTTTCCTTTCTCTCCTCTCATCCCTACTGGGGGACGGGGAGCGAGTGAACGACTCATGGTCCTAGCTGCCTGGGGTTAAACCACAGCAAGGCCTCATTTGCTAAAAGCTTTCTGATTCATGTAGGACACAAAAACCAATTTTGCAAGCAAGGAAGAATAATCTTGAAATCCAGCTGACGTCCCTTTTTGAACGCTATTTCTCTGTATTAAAACTAGAAAGACAACTTGACCATGTAATTTTTCAAACTCAGGCAGTTAGGGAAGAGAGCTCCATCGCGGCTGGGTCTGGACTGGGTTCCCTCCCAAGGCACTGCTGGGGGCCCTCTCCGGCCCTTCCAGGGGCTGCAGGATCCTGGCCAGGGGGAGCAGATGGGGCTGTGCCAGGGCAGCCGCCCTCTCAGCCCCTGCCACTCCTCTTTTCCTTCACAGCACAAAACATTTCTGCAGCACTTGTTATTTGTGGTGAGACAGGAGAACCCGTACTGACACATCCCAGCGGTCCCTGTGTCTCACTTAAAGCTGTCAGCTAATTCCCCTGGCACACCAGCCCCCCAGATAACACGCAATCCTAACAGACAGCTTCAAAGAGTATGCTTAAAAGGGCTTATTTGTCCTGCTCAGGATTTTCATGTCAGCAAGAAGAAATTTCTTCACGGACTAATGTTTAGAAGTTATTTACAATAAAAATATTGACTAAAATCCTTTCTCGATACAAGTTCTCTGAGAATAGACTTGCAGAAAAAAAAGCATATCAATGTGTCTATTGCCAGTACTGTTTAGAAACAGCCCTTGGCACAGTAACCAAATACTGAGAAAAAAAAGACAAAGCAGACCTTGCAGCACCCCAGTTAGTAGTTTTACAATTAACAGTTAAAGATATAATGTTGATATAGATAGTTGAACAATTTCAGGGTAAAGTGCCTGAAGTTTTCTGGAAACTTAGTTTGGTATCAACCATCAGCACAAAGGAGGGGCGGAATCCAGGTATACCACCCTAAGGAAAACATTACTAAATGCCGCCCAGCACTGTACAGGATGGGATGCTGACGGACATCAAACAAAAATTCCTAAGGACGAATTATTGTCAAGAATGGGAAGGTAGTACGCTGAAACTGCACATCTGACAGCGCTTCTCCCTGTTAGTCAGCCACAGACACGTGCCAGAGAGGGGGATGCCAAAGATCACCAATGTGATGGTGACACCAGGACTCCTCTGACTACACACGTGCTCCCACGCATTCTCACTGGGAAGAGCTTGGTAATAATTAACAGTATTTGAAAAACATAAAATAGCACCAACTTGAAGTCTACTTAGAGATTTGATTTGCAAACAAGGAAAAGGAAGAAAATTGGATGAGATCCTATTATACTTCTCTTGAGTTAAGCTTTTTAAGACCTATTCTCGTGTGATGCAAATTGGGATGCAGCAATGTGTACGCTTTCCTTACCTCTGCAACTGGATCTATAACTAAATATAGTATTTCTTAGAAACTCTGAAATGGTGGAAAAAAATTCTAAAGCGTCATTGATTTTTTACATGCCTGAAGAAACGATCACAGAAGGGACAGAAGAATTACAGGACTAAGCTGTAAATGATTCCTGGGATTGCTTTGAAGCATAACTCCAGGCTTTCAATTTGCTATTTGTTGATACAGACATGTTACACATTGAAGCAAAACTTACTTGGACACTTGAGATATTTCTATTAGCCTAAGATATACTAAGTATTAGACTAAATCTCTTCAACCACAGCTAAACACTAATTTCTCATATTATATATCCTTATTGGTATTTAATAGGTCATTGGAGTGAGTTCTTCGAATTTTCATTTGTCAAATACAAGAAATGCCAATACTTACTCAAAATACAGAGTGAGGTCTGTTGCCAATATCGATTGCTTTAGAAGCTGCATAAGGTCACTGTAGTCCTTAGAGGACAAGTTAGCAAAGATGTTGTGACCCTATAATGAAAGAGATAAAAGAGGTAAAGGGCTAGCAATCAATATAGGTTTCTAAAAGGTTTTCTAACTCTTTAGTCTACTGTTTCCCTGTAGCAGAGGCCTTTTCTGATTCATGGCAAAACTACGACAAAATAATAATGTTAATACTGCTGAGATTACATTGGGGTGGAAGAGTTGACGATTGTAATCAAGCACCTGGGATGTTTTTCTAAACTCTGCTGAAATTACAGCCTCTTGAGGAAAGATTTACTCTTTGCTCTGACCCTGTGCAGACTCAGTTTATGGGGAAAAACTATGGATACATCTCAATCTTTCCTCTTATTAAATGTTTTGGGGAGCTGTGCATTGCGGCTTTTGAGTTGTGCTCCTAATAGATTTATCTGTGCTGCTGCTTGCAGGCACACAAACTGCTGTTGGAGCAAAGACACTAAATCAGTTTTTCATTCAAAACAGCCCATTTGCCCACTCTGCCCATTACTGCGTTGTCTCACAGGGCATACAAACGTTCCCTACGCAGGCTAAAGAACTTTATGCAGTTTAAAAGCCCTTTGTAGGCCAAAGAGGCTACTTTTTAAGCAATCAGGGATTAAGAATTTGAGAGGTCCTCCATGACCAGAATGAAAGGAAACAAATTATTTAGTATCACTATTTGAGAGCAGGAAGGTCCTTCTGTAACTGAATTTGTAACTGAAATCCTAGAGAAAGTAAGTTGAAAGAACAAAATTAACGGAGAATTCTGAATGTAAGCTTAAAAAGTGGTCTTTGTGACATTAGTCACATATAACTAAATTAATGTAAATAAAAGTACCACACTTTTTTTTTTCACCTAGAGAAAGAATGAGGTTCTTGCTAAACAGAGTCTTATTTTGGTGGTATTTAGCACCGTAATGCACACATTCAGTATGCGCTGCCATCTACTGCTTAGGAAGATTAAAATGCCCTTAAACTGAAGAATTTTCCAAGCAACAGGATTCCTATAATCATGATGGTCTGAGGACATAGACAAGATAAGGTCTGGAGGTAGAGATGGTATTTTTTAATAGATCAGCTAATTGTTGGTCTAAAAAAATAACTTGCCATGCATAAAAGATGGTCTTCTCTGTAACAATGAAATGGTTATTTCTTTACAGCTGAATACTGAGAAGGATTTGATAATCTAAAGCTTATTTATGAAGAACAATTTTAAAACCAAAGTACTTAGAAGAAAATAAAGCAAAATATATCAGTAAAATAGCAGCTCTTGCAACAGGGGTTATTTACCAAGTTGTCTGTTATTCTAGAATATCTGTTGCCTTTCTGACCTATTTCATGGTGCATAAAACTGTGCCACTACAAAGCTGAAGATCACTTATACCAAGGTTAGCATGTCAAGAGTAAAGGATACATCGCTCCTTTGTCCAACTTGGTAAAAAATCTAAAGAAATAATACAATATACTATGTTTAATTCTAGATAGCAAAGACAGACTAGAATATCAACATTAGTGGAGAGGATATAATCTCATTTCAGCTTATTTGAGAGATGAAACCAGCTGCTCAGCTGCTGAAAGTTGGTGTATCTTTAAGTTGGAGGATCCAAATCTGCATTTACTCCAAACTAAGGGGCGTTATGTGCCATTAGCAAACAGTATCTATTGGATAAAAATCCCGTAAGATTAATTTTCTGGTCTACAATTGGGGACCTGGAGAAGAAGCTGCCTGAGTGATCAAAGAGGAGGACTTGCATTTCAAGTGGTATTTTATATGTCTGAAAGAAGCTGGAGTAGATTCCAAAGAAAAAAGTATTTTTTTCATAAATTTCTTGATTCTTAAGATGGAAAAGATAAAGAAAAGCATACACGCTGACATGATTGTCCATGCCTTGAGCCTATCTTCAGAGAGACATTCAGTTATGATGAAGATTTCAGGAACTAGAGAAATCACTGTTTCCCAGGAAAGCTCATTCCAGAGGCTGAACGTTCCAGAGTTTAGAAAAACAAAACAACCAAAAAACCAAAACTCCCTTCCTTTTTTCCTATTCTGAACCAGTCTAACTTTCAAATGCTGCTTTTTCATATACCTTTTTCCTTAGTAATACAAGGAGCCATTTAATTCCTAGTATCACCTTGCAGATAAGGTAGGCTAAGCAGGTTGAGATGTTTAAATCTCATGCTGGTGCTCTCCTTTCCTATGTCTACTTTTTTAATATAATATCCAGAAACTGAAGAGTAAAGCCACAGTCCCATGACTAATCTCTGTTGCGCTGCAAACAGAATTAAAGCCATCACCCTGTTCCCATTTGTCTGGGATCACGGGACATTCCTGGATGCTCTTCAAAAGTTACTGCAGATCAACATATGGTCTCCAATTGTGCTGCATGAACATAATTTTTGGTTTTATATATACTGAATGCATTTTGTAACAACCTATCTATGTAAATTAAGCAAATACATCCATTGTTTTGTAAGGATTGCGTGTCCATCCTCCTACTTTTCTCACTGGCTACATGGGGCATACTGTTGCACATCAGATATTCTAGGCAAGAACTATGTCTTTAAATGTATCTGCAAAGCAGCTAGTGTACTCTGGACAGCACGATATTACTGATATATTTTTTTTTAAATAATTTTAAAAAATTATGGAAAACCATAATAAAAATACTGTTTACAGAAAGACTGTCAAAGAAATTAAACTGGTCCAGTAAAGTATGACTGTGGTACTCTGAATGCAACACCTGTGGGGAAAGGTAAGAGCTTGTTTCTACCTATAAACCACCGAGCAGGATATATGTAAGACGACTGAGAAAAGCTGACAATATGATTAGGATATGTTCTGCTTGCCCTTAGCTGATTGAGACAAATATAATCTCTGGGCTCTATGATCAGCATTTGTAGTTGTTTAATTTTGTGCTAGTTGTGACCTTTGTGGTAACCAATAAATAATTCCCCAAGGAGAGGGCATTAAGAAGGTACTGTGTGTGGTATTTCCTTTCTCCAGCTGAAACTGCCCAACAGTTTACAGTGAGATTAATAGTAATGCTTTTGTACCTCACTTTGGAGAATCATGACAGCATGATTGAAATGGTGGTGCTCCAAGGTAGCAGAGGTGCCGTAGAGCTGAGCTAAGGCTGATCCACTCCTGAAACAGAACACAGGGAGTCAACAAATACCTCTCGTCTGCTTACGCAGCAAGTTTCAGAGACAATTTAGTAACGAAAGCATGTAGCTGCGCTCTCCCTCTCCATTTCAGCAACCACACTTCAGGTATCTGACAAGATCAAAATGCAAATTTATAGCCCGATACAAGGCATTTATGTTCCAGACCTTGCTAAATGTCATCAGCTGACTAAAGATTTTCCTGGAACCATGTGAAATTTTGTAACGCAACTTTTAAAGTGCCTCAGTGATGCAACAGCACAGGCGCACCACTGTGCAGTCAAGACAAACAGTAACATCCTTGAGCTGGGTCCAGCTGTTCTGTTACTACTTTTTGTTTTTAATTCTTAATAGATATAACCACAATGGCTTACAATGGGTGCTTACAAACTCGTAAAAAACAAAAACAAAAAACCCCCCACAAATCCACAACAACAAAAACCCAACTGCAAACACAGTGAGGTTCTGTCTGTCTGTCTGTAAAACAATGCACTTAAAATACTAAGGTAAACAAAAAAAAACACAGGTGAGAGCAGTGAATGTAAAAGTAAAGTTTAGCATTTCTCTAGAATGTATTTTCTCATCACGCTTATTGTCTAAAAAAAAAATTATCTTCAAACTGCACAGAGCAGGTGGGTTTTCTAAGTTTAAAGAACAAAAATCTGCGGAACACAATTATAAAATTGTGACTTGTTGGGAGGTGCAGAGAACGGGACTGGATTGTCAGAACAGTTACTGTTCACCATTACTTCACTTCTGGGACCCAGTCTAAAGTGACAAGAAGGGTTTTCTTTCCAAAGAAATGAGAATTAGAGATTAGGCTAGAGACAAAGAGTCTCCTAGGAGCGTATACTATAAAACTGCGCCATACCATTATCTAATTATCAGAAGCAGCTATATTAGAGAGAAGGATGTCCAGGAAACATCATCCCTAGAGGACGTGGTGTTGAGATATATAACAGAGCCATTTCAGACAACTGTGATACTGCCTCCATCATATACCTCTTGAACTTTCATCACACAGAAAAGCAGTATTGAACGTTGAAGATAAAATAGGAAAATGTGATGCTTAAATTTATAAGTCAGGTTAGAGGAATAAATCATAGCTGCTGTTATGAAAACTACAGCTTCTGTTTTCAGGGATGTTTTATACACGTGTGGTAATGTTTGTCTTTTGTTAAATGTCTTCAGCAATTTCTTTATGGGGTCGTAAAATGGTAGCCTCCTCTTTGTGCTCCGTTGTCAAACAACAAGTATAAGTGATGGCAGCCTAATGCTGAAAGCACTACCTTTAGCTCAGCCATCCCTCCGCACACGAGATACTGTCGTGTAACGTTATGCTGGAGAAGCCGTTAACTTAATCAGAGTCAGGATGTAAATCTTAGGTCTCGTTTTTGTAAATTAGGAAGATAAACGTCAACCAGCTGAGCTTCCTTCTCATTTGTCTCCTCCTTTTTGATTCTCTTCAAGACTCAGCTGCAAAAAGGCACCTAGCAGTGCTTGGTAACCTTTGCACCATGAGCTCTGTCTTTCGAGCACTGCAATTGATTTTCCTTGCTATGGTGATTGAAAATCCAGACAGTGTCATTGTTTCATTGAGACTGTACAGCAACTCCAATAGCTCAGGAAATGGCAGCTTAGCGAACATCAGAAACATCAGTTTGAGTGATGTTCACCGAGGCAACTCACCCCTAGAAATGCAGCAGCCCGTGCATACACACACTACAGCGCAGTATTTCTGCACAAGGTAGGACAAAATAGGATAATACAACATCACCCTGGCTTTCAAATATCTTTGGGTAACCATCTAACCACTTCCCTGTCACGCTGGAGGATTAGCAGTAATGCAGAACAGACAAAGCTGCAAATGCATGCTGGGACCTGCAGGACAAAGAGAGCCTCACGGTCTCATATTCTGGCTGTAGAGGACCTGGGGAGTTGAGAAAACAGCACAGGATTTGGAGGAGTCTCTGTGTCTGACAGCTTTATTTCACAGCTTGGCCAGGATGTTGTCAGGGACATTTCGCGTTGTCTCCCCCTGTTCTCAGTTTGACCTTGGTCAAGGGAGTTCCTTTACCATTACAGTAAGAAGAAATACCCTCAAACCTTCCACAAACCTGCTTTTACCTTAGTGTGTCTGAGGCAGCAGCCCAGATACTAAAAATATACGCAATTCAGGCCTGCCGAATCAGGTCTTAAGCACTTTGAATAGAATAAAATTCAATTTTAGAATTGAAAACGGTCTGGAGAGCAAGCTTTCACATAGGTGGTGTAAGAATCTGCCTTCGCGATCCAGTTTGGTGTTTTGGTGGGTACTGACCGTTGCCAGCCCAGCCCTGCCCACTGCAGCCTGTCTCCGAATGGGCTCTGTGTGCTCTGGCGCATGGGGCAGGTCAGGGAGGAAGCATTTCTAAGGCCAGGGACCGTGTGTGCTCCACAACTGACGGGTATGTGGTGAGGCAACTACTCCAGCCACCCGCTGCATCAGAGCTCCAGCATGATGCCAATGGTTTCATACTTCATAAGGTAGGAATTACTTTATGTATGCTTGCCTACACTGGTGTGAAATCTTTTGCAAAACCATGATTTCAGTTTTACCTATTTTCTTTTCTTAATAGCTGAACAAGGTTTTGCTTAACGTCATGCATTCCAGCCAGCAAGAACAATCCAGACAGACAGTTTCAGTGTTTCCTGGGTTGAATACCAGAATCAGTAATACCTGAGTCTGAAAAGAACATCAAGTTTTGGCACCACGTTTCAATATGCAGTGTCAGTTCACCAGGGGTAACCCAATCAACAGCCTGATACAAAGGACAAGCCAGCAATTACCCAAAAGAACAGAGAATGATAAAGATGGATAGTCCCTCACTAAAAACAAGAATAAGAATGCTTGGCCTTGGCCTAGGAGGCCTGAAATTAATGCTTCATTCTTTTTCCTGCTCACCTTTTGCTCTTCTGTGGAAGAAAAACAAATTAAAGTAATAAGAATTAGAAGACTTACTTGGCTTGGAAGGCATTGTTGGTTCCCCTGTGGTCAAGGTCATGACATAAACATCCCACAATCAAAGCTAAAATTTCAATTTCAGTCAGAATCTCCTGAAATCCTGCAGTCTGAGAGCAGAAAAAAAATAGCAGCTGTAAGTATCAGTAGCAAAAGGGATAAGTAATGTTAGTCCATCGAGCAACAGTCAACTTTGTTTTGATACCATGAACGTTTCAGTAAGGAGAAGATAAATGCTTTATTGTCATATTATATTCCCTGCTGTATGTTACATGGTTAGCAGAATAGATAACGTCCTTGGAGTGATCTGTTATTATCTCTCTGTTGCATTTCCAGCCTGCCATTTCTCCACTACCCATAAGGCACTGAAGGCAAAAAGAGCTGAAAAACAAACACCAATAACTACACACTAAGACAGGAACTGGAATTACATATCAGAGAAATACAAAACAAAATTGATTCCATTTTGAAATTATTGTTCAGAGAAGTACTTAGACAGATTTCTTCAATCCTGAGGTGACCATCTTAGTCAATCCCCGCTGACAAGAGACAGCCAAGATGTTAGATCAAAAGACCTAGGAAAGAAGCCAGCTAAAATACACTCTATGGAACTGTTAGGAACTATGAAGAGATTTGTTATCTGGGACACATGAAACGAAGCGGCATCATTTAAAGGAAATGTCTCAAATGGCATATTTCTGCTGTGGATATCCACTTAAATTTGGGAGAGAATTTTGAAAACTGATGTATTGAAATTCCGCATGAGCAGCTCAGACCAGGTATACCTATGTGAATGAACGAGCTGATCCTAGAAACGTTTTTTTTTTTTGCCAGAGCACTTCTCCTCAGGGATACTTGCCATAGCAGTTTTCCTGCCTGAACTGCCTCATGTCAAAAAATAAATACTACTGTTACTGCTGACCTCAAGCATCCTGAACAGATCCTGTCTGGACTGGTGCTGGAGCCTGCGTGGGATGCCACCTCTCTGGTGCCGCGCATCTTACCCATGGGAGAAACAACCTGGGTCTTCAACTCTTCAGAAGCATAAGGGCATATCGCCTGCAAAAATGGCTGGCTGAGCTGGAAAATCCTAACGCTTGTCCCTCCACAGTGCCAGCCTCCAACAACGCTCCTCAATTAGCCACACAATCTACTTAGTATGAAAGGAGATTATTTAAAAGGAATATAAAATATATTTACATTGGAGGACCAAACCAAGGCTGAACACTAACAGTGTGTAAGAAATTCTGAATTCCATTGATTTTCAACAGGCCATAATTTCACGCACCAGCAAGAAGAGGATTAAGTGATACAAAGACTGAATATCTGTGGCACTTGATGTTCTTACCTGGTAGGAACTTACAGCCCGCTCAGAAATGCCAGTCAATTGCTGCAATACCACGTCAAAGCTTTGCTATTCACCCTGAAGACTGCAAATTCTACTTAAATAAATGCACGTTCAAATCCAAATAGCCTCTGTTTTCACAGTCTGAAACATGGCTGCAGTTAATTTTTAGGCAGCACAGGGAGCCAAGCTCCCCAGGGTGCTCCGGAATGCATTTCAGTGGGAACTGAGGAAGCACAGGACTTGATACAAAAGCTTTATAATGGAGCTCGAAGTTTACATATCAGAAAAGATGATCAAACATGAGGAAAAAAGATTGCTTTTGCATAGAATCCACTGGTGCACAGAGTAACTTGAATATTATGAAAGAAATTCTCCTGAATTCTAGTGGCATTGCTTTTTTTTAATTTCAGTAACAGCTACCCAGGCAGAGGAAATTCTCTAAAAAACAGTGTTTTCTCTTTTTATTTTTTAAACATTGTTCTTATAAGAAAAAAAAAGGGATTAAAAATAGGTTTGTAACTGACAACATGCCACGTGTCAAGTTTCAATCTAGAGCAAATGTTCATGTCTAAGTTAAAACAACTTAAAATAGAAGTTTTATAATATAAAATTGATGCTGTAGTAAATATTCTTTAGCATAACACAAGCTTTGATTAAACTCAAGGATTCAACCTGTATTGCAAATGCAGGAAAGCTGATTAAGGAACTTATTAACAGTAGCAGTATCTCAAAAATAAATGCAACATTTCATTTAATCAAAAGTCTTGTCATTGAATATACGAGAAATATAGCGTATTTCACTCAATAAAAACCATTTCATTTAAAACAATGTTACGGTAAGGGCATATCTGCTTTGAACATAACGCAACAAAATAGAGGATTACATTTCCCCATTTTTTTAATTTACACAGAGAGAAAAAATACATGGCTATAGACGACGGTGCAGTAAAATTTATTTTCACCAGAAAAGGAATGACCCATAACTCATGAGTGGCAGAGTCTCCAGTGAATTATGGAGGTCATTCTTTCATGTGAGGAAATGAATTGCATTCATTATACCTTGTCCCACGTTTCTATGTTTCGTTATTAGCACACCAGATGGGATTTTAATTTTGTATTGCTTACTTGTTCATTTTTACTTTTTGAAATTAGCATCAATGTGAACTGTGTTAAGCAAAAGCATTGATAATGAAGCCTGGGCTTGATCCTGCTCTCGTGTGATGTCCCTAGCTCGCAGGAGCAGTCTTGCTTCAGTGCTTGTCTTTGGAATATTTGGGTGAGTCTGAAATACAGAAGTGTGGCTTGCAGGACTGGGCTTGTAACTGTTCAGTGTCTAACCAGAGAGGGAAAACACACAGATATACAGGAACATACCTTAGATATGCAGAAGGCTGACCCAGGAGTGAAACAACTGGTTTAAGCTTTTTTGGATTTCTGTTGTTTGGCTTGTTCAACCCAGCTGAATTTTCCTTCTGCGTTCAGTGGGAGCATGGTTGGGCCATTAGCGGCTACCGTGTTACAAATTAGACATTCCTATCTGAAGACACCCCAAAATAGACCGGTTGGTTTATATTTGTGGTGCCGTCAATACTGCTGACGGTCACGGAGAAACCAGGAATAAGGTGCAATAACTGCACAAAGCAGTGCCACCTTGACCATGAGAGCCCCTCTCTGGTGGTCAAAGAATCTTCCCCTTTTTGCAAGTGAAAAACAAGGCACATACTAACCCCGATGGTTCCCCCAAGACAAATGCAGTAAGAGCAAGCCTTGTGCTATAGTCTATTGAGCCTCTATTTTGTGGTTTTTTTCCACAACATCAGTCTTTGTATCTCTGGAAGGGAGAGCAGCTCAAGCGGATCAAACACACTGGACTTACTCTGTTCTCAGCCAGAACCACAGCCAAGCAGGGTGGGATGCGGACCGAGTCCAATGCCATGGGCACACGCATCCAGCCCTGCACGTGGAATTGCTCACTTGGTTTATCACGAGGGGTGTGGGCAGTGAAACGAGCCTGGCTTGAATATTGCAGACGCCCTCCCTCCCACAGACAGTTGCATCCCTGTGCTGTCTGCTAAAAGGATCCTGAAATTTTGCTTTGAGAGCCACGGTCAAAGCAGTTTATGGTTGAGGCCTCGCAGGCTTGCTGCTGGCTGTGGAAGCAGCAGGGATCTGCTTTCTCCCTGCTGGCTGCCAACGCAGTCACCGCTAGCTGAGATGGAGATGCCTGGTGGGAGAGTGTTTCCCACCGAAAGAAGAGCCTGCCGAAAACCCGGCCTCGGAGCTCCACCTAGAGGTCCTCAGGGTGAGGTTGGAGGGCTCCTCACGCCCTGGCAGCGTTTGGCAGAAATTATTGTAATTCCCAGCTGAACGGCGCTGCCTGGCTTTGCCCTTACTCCTCAGAGTAAAAAGCTTTTCATTTTTCTATAACTGAAAAAAAAAAAAAGGCATGTCAAGTTTACAAAACTTCAAAAACGGCCAATGCCCACACATTACCACAAGATTTCATTAGAGTTCATCAGGAAGTGCCCGCTGAAATAATGTTAATTCTGCTCAGCTGATCAGCTTCACGCCCAGGAGAAGAGGTGACCTTTCTCTCTTGCTGAATGTCTCCATTTCCTTTGTCTCACGGTGTACAGTGCAGCTTTGCTACGCCTCCGTACTTGCTCACAGAAACAAACCCACATAGCTGGGATGGACCTAGCACTAGACCAACATCCACCTGCTGGAGGATGTCATACTTTTTTTTTTGCCCCTGACACAAAGTTCTGCCACAGAGACGATGCCAAACGGAGAAGGAGATCTGGAAACCCATGCACGAGACAGCTGTGCCCTGTGAGCAGGAAACAGGCCACCGACTGTCACAAGTCCATGTAACACGGCGCTGACCTGTGCGGCGAATGGCACAGGCTGCGGAGTCTCCACCTCTGCACACAGGCTCCAGATGCCAACCACACCACAGAGACCGGCCAGTGACGAGAACATTCAGTGATTAAAAATCAGGGAACAAGCACATGTTATCCCAGATAAATAAGTACTTGCACAAATGCTATTAATATGACCACTTTAAGGTTCACAATAGATGATTACTCTGGCTATTAAAACCAAACATGAAATAAAAATGGAAAAATCTGAATTCTTAGTTTTATCTGGAGATAAGGCAAACCCAAAATGTAAAGTATAGCGGAAAGTTTTGTGTGCACACAGACATGTTGGTTCTCTTTTGCCATATTAACCAGAATGCTAAACATCCAGGACCACCAAGCTTTTTGTTGATACAAGAATGAACTACCCAAGCATGGCTTATCTCACGCAGGAAGGCTGCTGTGGGGTAGGGAGAGAGAACGCGCAAGAGCAGTGCTACTTCCAACAGAACTTACTTGTATGCTGAGAGGAGTTACTGGTACTGATGGAGATACAGGTTACTGAAACCCAGAAGGTGTTGCAGTGTCCAAGGAGACACAAGATTCACTTAGATCACTATGTTGGAAGATAATCTTAAAATGTTTTAAGGCAACACCTTCTACAGCTATTTAGATGAAGCTGCATAAGAAGGTAATAAATATCAACTTAATAAATACTTCTGGGATTCTAATCTTCCTTGGTTTTGTACTTCTCAATTTAAGAGTTTGAAATAATTGTCAAATCAAAGCGTTCCAAAAGAAAAACATTTTTTTTAAGATCAAGAACTATAATAACAAGCTCACTCCAAGACTGCCATCTGTTTTCAGTCACTTTAATGTGCCTGTGATATCGCTGTCACTAAAACACTATAAGGTTTTGCCAAATACGTGCCGCCTTAAGTCGAATAACCTAATTCTATTTGCATTTCTATTGGAAATGAATATCATAATAACTAGAAAAGAAATCAAATGTTGGAAAATGTTTAGACGTGTGAGGCAACGTGGCAGTAAAAGCTCTTACAGGATTGTGTCTGTAGCTGGATACTTACAGTTAACATGGCAAACATTAGCTGGCAGACATTGAAAGCATGCCTCCAGTTGTGATACAAAACCATTCGATAATTCTTCCGAACCGTCAAAAGCCACCTACACAGCGTCTGAAAAGAAAAGTACAAATTGTATCAGGGCTACTAAACGTGTACAAACGGACAGAGTAGTGCCAAGACAAAAGCAGCAGATCTCTCTGCAGTGCAGATGGTTACCTCATAGTCAATTTTAAATTTCTGAACCATTCCAAGTTCCATGAACATCCGCAGGGCTGCAGTAATCATGGCATCCACATCAAGCGAGAAGTCATCAAAATGGATATCGTCAATGCCAAGCTCTGACACCAGAGGGATGTTTGCTGCCTGAAAATGCCAAAGGGAAAGGGAAACTTCTGATTTGAAACTTGGGTCTTTTTTCCCGTGTCAGTCTTACAAGAAACCATCCATACATCAGTTCTGTCCTGCCAATACACCCCACTGCTTGATTTGAATGCCAAGCAATAAAAGTCTTCATCTGAGAACTACGAACATGTCAAGCAAACAGAGCGGGGAAACAGTGGGAAGAAGAACGTGGTACGAGTGGGAAATATGCTCACCATCCCAACTGGAGCCCGTATACAGCATTTAGACTGAGAGAGTTGACCACTTTACAGCTACTGCAGTAACACAATATATTCCAATGCAAATTACAGTGCTGTAACGTATGAAACATCTGGACAGCCAGCAGCTGGGAATTTTAATCGCTACCATTCAGAAATGCAAAGTAAATATACTGCTCTGCAGAATTTCTTCATCCAAACGCCTTTACATTCATAAGCATACAAGTGCCCTTTGCTTTACACTGTTCACTACACATTCATAGAACCAAAAAAAGAGTAATACAAGCAACGTCTGGCAGAAGTAATTTTCAAAGTAAAATAAAAATAATTTTCAACACGCTGATGCTGTCGTAAGTCAATAAACAACAGCAAAAGCCTAACATTTTGCTTTGTCCATGTAACAGAAGACTTCTGTTCTGTTTGTATGAGAAGAATGGATTTTTTCACGCACAGAAATCCATAGGAGTGAGTGTGCAGGACTGGCTGATGCATACAGTGGCGCACACAGATGTGTTGTGGCTGGGCCAGTGGCAGCACCTGCGGGAGGCAGGCAGAGGTGCTGACAACCCTCCCTGGCTTGTTTGCCCTTCCTTATGCCCCTTTGGACTTGCCACTCATCTCCCTGGAGAGGGCAGGTGGAGGAGGCTGCATTTGCTGAAGGAGCATCTGTTCCGTGTCCTCTGCAGTGAGAAGGCGATGGGTCAGGCAGAAACCTCGCGAAGGGGCTGGATCCAGCCCACAGGCCATGAGCTGGACCATGCTGAATTAGTTAAAATCGTGTGGACTCAGCTGGTGTGGCACATCCAGCTACTCACTTGCACAAAATACCAATTTGTTCATGCAGCTGTAAGTTCACCTTCACAGTTACAGCTTCTGTGTGACCATCTCACAGTTTCCTCTTTGAAAACTTGTGTTTTGAAACATTGCACCCTAACTACAAGTTACTGACATGTAAAAAGCTTCTTCTAGCCAAAGGGAACGTGCCACCACAATAATTACTTTATGCAGAGGTTAAGGTGGTTTAGCTGTACCACGTAGGAGAAGATGGTGCAAACCTGCCATAAGATAGTACTAACATTGCAATGTTAACTTATTTGATAGCTAGAAGGAAAGTCTTTTCAGTTCAGCACCCAGTAAAGCATGCCAGTACCACAAAAAAGTCATGGCATTACACCAGCGAGGTTAACCGACATAGAAAATACAACAAACCCATCAACTCAGATGTCATCCCAGGACTCAGCTGAAGCAGCTCTGGAGCATGCAGGCAGAGATGGAAGCTCTGTTAACTGCATACTTGCTTTGTCTGCCAGTGTACTTACCCAGGTTGAATCAATTCAGCATCTTCTTTTGAATAATTATTGAAACATTTGAAATACTTCTGGATGATACCAACAGGAGTTACACCTTAACACCCTGTAAGATCTGGATGAAAAGCTACGTATTCTGAGGTAAAGAAAGAAAGAAAATACAGGGAGATGCGAAACAGGAATGCTCGCCCACAGACTGTGTTGTCCAAACCTCCAGCTGTCTTACAAAAATTGTGACTTTTTTATCATTCAGTTATTCTTCAGAGCTTTGGGGGATACTCGAGATGCATACTAATGTTTAGTCTATGAATACACTCATTGCAGTAAACGCACTCTCTATAAAATGTCTCTGAGGGAAGAAATACATTTGTCCATCTTACTCGTTTGTTCCTTAGAGAGAAGTTTAAATGGCAAAGATGCTGAAACAGAAGCAGTTTGATTGTAAGTAGATCTACTTGAAATTGTTTCATCAAAACTATTCTTTACAAACCTACTGCTACATTTTCATTAACTTTGAAGTGGGCTCTGATTAAAATTTTCATGGGTTTTGTCCTCTTAAAGGAAAACAGATATTTTCCTTGTTATTTTTTACTGGAAACAAATGCTTTTACCAGCCTGTTACAGTTCAAGGGAGAACAGCTGAAGCAGTTGCTCAACTAAAATGGTTTTTCCTTTTGTCCAACAGTGGAGAAATAACAATATATTCCAAATCTATTACAAACTGAACAACAGGATATTAACAAAGCAAGTCAAAAACAATTTCCTTCCACGTCAGTCTGAAACTTTTAAATATTTATGAGGTTTTACATTCCTAAATTTAACAGGAGTGCCATAATCCAAAATAACTGCTGAATTAATAGCCAGGAGATAACATTTGTATAAAAGAACCATTTGCTTTACAACAGCAATAAAGGAAACAACAGAATTATGAGTGTTGAGACTAATTTGAATAATGTTAAAAAAATGATATGTTGTGGGGCTGCAGCAACATTCTGGCTGCACCTGGCATTGTCTGTCCTCAGCTTCTTATGCTGAGAATGCAGCAGTCCAGGGTTTATAGGAGAGCAGTCATTAAAACTTCATTTTTTTAATTACAAAGATATAAAAAATATTCATAATACAGAATATTAAAACATATCCATCCCTGAAATTCTGCTGCACTGCAGGACAAATTCCAGTGGATTTCTTAAAATAAACAGCAATAACAACACTCTCTTCCAGGAAAACAGAGGGGATGAAAGTACCATGACAATAAGAGGAAGGGGCAGGCAATTAAAATTCAAGTTACAGTGAAATTATTTTTTAAAGCACCCCAGTGATTTAGAATCACTTAAAAGGCTTGCTTCCTTTTGAACGTTTTGAAGTTCAATTTCCCCTTTCTAAAAGCAATTAAGAACATTATACTCTGAAGTCTTTTTACCCTGCAGATCAAGCAATTTCAACGCTCTTCATCCTTGAGAAAAATTCACATGACTCTTCTGTGAGCTTATGGTAAATTAAAGCCGGACATGCCTCCTCTGGTCATATCTCCATACCCCTTGTTACTAAAACAAAAATTTGTCTTGAAAGGAACCACAAACACAAGTTGGGCTTAACACATGGAAGGCAACTGGTCTTGCCTAATAAAGTACGAACAGCACTTACCAGACTGGGAAACTATCACCATTTGTCGGCAGCTTGAAAAAGAGGACGTCATGGCCCGGAATGAGCGTAAAGACAAGGTCTGTGGCTACCCCGTACTCAGGCGTGCATGGGAGGGGGCGGGATGGATCGAGGAAGGAGGAGAAGCACCTTTGTACTTAATTCAGGATTGGAGACAGATTCTCCTTTCCTCGTTGCTCTCATGTAAATTCCTTCACAGCCTGCTTGGTCTACATGAACAGTTGGGAAACGAGTGACTGGTTGAGCCTCACCTTACCTCGGCCATCGCCAAAGGGCCATACTTCCAAATACATGCAACACCAAAGTGGCTTCTACCAACAATAAACTCCCAATTCTGGCCACTGTAAATGACAGCCCATGGGAATAGAAAAATAACGTTTCTGGTTCAGTATTAATGAGTCTTTGGGCTGCTGTGGATGAACAAAACCTAAGGAAAACTTTAGGAAACTAAAGAGTCAAAGTTTTAGGGAAACTTTGAAAAGCTAAATACTTGAAATAAAAGCTACTATTTGATGCTTACACCTTAGTGCTGCTGGAGACAACTATTTTACAGTTTTCGAAGTATATATAAAACATAAGCTTTATAAAATGGTTTCTTCATATTGTTAGTGTGTAACTAGATAAGAATAAAGTTAAGCATTCATACTTCTTTTTTCTTCTGGGCAGTATGTGATCCTGTGTAAATGTGTATCAGAAAAATGCAGTATAATATGCACACACATATACACAGAGCATTTTATGACATTTTTACTGTAAGGGCTGAACGAAGCGATCACAATTAATCAACACCAGGAAAAATGGGAGACTTCTGCTGCTCTCATTGAGCATATTTCCTGAATGAGAAAGAGGTTTTACATTCAGCTTGGTTAATGTTATTGCAAATTGCTTTCCTTTTAATCCTACTTCCAGTTTCCATCATATACCACACTAGTACCTTTATAACAGCCAATACTGCTATTGAGAAAACGTATGCAAAGCATAGTGTTAAATGCCCTCTTACAAATTAACTTTAAATCAGTTTATAGTTATAAATAGTACGAGAATGATCCCTTGGAGATGGGTGAAAGGGGGCAAGCTTCCTGTCCTGAATAACTTCTAGGTCTGACAGCTGCTATAAGCTCATGATAGGTGTCTTGCTGTTTTAGGATCTGGAAACACATTACCGGTAATTCCAAACAGGGAAGAAACTTTATAGATTTCCCTAACGATTCACACAGTTTTACAAACCAAACTTCCTGCATGAGCTGGAAGTCTAGTTTTCAGTATGTGAAAGCTATACTAAGCTTAAGCCTTCTCATTCCAGTTAGTCAGATGCGCTGCCAGTGGAGACCAGCAGACGAGTCACATGCTGACAACTTAAAAAATGATCAGAGGGAGAAAACTCCTTATGTAGGGAAAAAACGTATCGTGTCAGGAACAAATATGAAAGAGCAATTTGGATATTTAATATTCTCCTATAGCAGAATTTAGTTAAGAGACAGTCTGGGTCAGTGGTGGAGAGAGGGCAATTTCAAGGTGGTAATTACTTTTTGTCTCATCTTGCCATAATCCTCTCATTCCATCCGTATGCCCTGCAAGGAGGCACAGGCTGATAGGCATCTTAAGGAGTTTCTTGAACAGAAGATACCTACAGCTCAAGGGTCTGATTGTAATAACTTGATCCAGCATTACAAATTATATGAAAACACAGGTTTTGATCCCATTTGATACCAAGAACGCGGGACTATAGAGCGTTGACAGAGCATCATTCCACAGAGCAACAGGGAAGGCTTACTAAATGGTTTTGCACTAACTTTTCTAATAGCATATTTTTTACAATCTTATATATCCGTATTTGACAAAGTGATAAAATCAGACGTAAGGAAATGGGTGAGTTCTTCAGAAAGCACTCTTTTGCCTTGTAGAACATTCACTACCATGGAAGCAGTCCAGCTAAGCATAGAAAACACTGGACTGAAATCCTACATTGCTGTGTCAGCTTAAACTCTCTGTACTTCAGTTTTACTACCTGTGTGGATAAGACATCACTGCTTATTACGTGTGGAAAGCATTTTGAAATCTACCGATAAGTATATTAGTATGGCTTTAATTAAAAAACCAGCACAATCTGCCATTTGGTATGCTCAGCTTCTTTCCCATGCCATATCAGAACTGTTCTGTAACAATAACTTCCACTACTGAATACGGTCAACTTTTTATACAGCCCTATGGACAATGACACGGGGAATGGTTAGCAAGGTTTCCTAATCAGAAAATACTGCCGGACTGATAGAGAAAAATAAAAAGAAAATTGAATACATACAAGACATATAAAGATATCCCATGAAATACATATCCCAATGTAACAAAAGAATGGCAAAACAATACCGTATTCCTCTTAACTCCCAGGGGCACTGTTTGAGTCAGGAGTCCATGTACGATTTCAACAGCAGGTCAGGATCTGATCTCATTTATACTCTGTAGTGAAACTGGAGCTTCAGACAACGTGACATACGCAAAAAAATAAGACCACCCTTTCAAGTATCTCTTCACCTAGAATCTCTCTCAGAAGATTACAAACTGAAAAACCTTAAAGGCTGATCATCAAAACCCGCACAGAAAGCATCAAAGTGAAGAATATTTAAATGCGAAGCCTTTGTTATCTCTCACTTAATCTTCTATCAAGCCGTACTAGAAACAGTATTTTCTGATGGTGAAGGTTTTTATCTGTAAAGGGTTCTTTTCACATATAAAGGCCTCTAAAATACTTGCTTGTATTTATAGCTGGAGGCGTCTTTTAAAATGCATCTTTATAGTCAGTTATTAGCGGTAGTGGACAAATTTTGCACTTCGTAGCCATGGAAGACCAAAGCCTGTTATGTTCTAGTCTGACACATTTCTCACTCTCTACAAAGAGGAAAGAATCAAATGTTTCAGCTCAGGGATGTTTTAATGCCCAGAGCAACCCGGCCTTTAAAGGCCTCCATCTGTTACTGCAGACTAGGGATGGTGTCTCTCTGCCCTTCACAATGCTGAGTTAGCACCTCTTTTCCAATGACCAACCGCAGCAGAAGCAGGACAGCGACATTTAAAGAGAATTTTACAATACTTACAGTAAAGGGGAGGGGGCGTGGAAGAGCCTTAAAGCGTGCATGTGTATTTTCCTCTGGATTTTGATTCTAACGATTTTTTAATGCGATTGCCACAGTAGCGTTGCTGCTGCCTTCGAGAGTGAGATTGCCCAGAATCACACAATCATTTGGGTTGGAAAGGAGCTCTTAAGACCAGCCAGCCCAATGCCTCTCCTCAAGGGGGGGTCCAAAAACCCCCAACTTTATTTGCCCTTCAACAACTTTCACCAAATTCCAATTTTCTGAATGAGGTCGCTGTATGAATGGATACTCAAATAACAAAAACTGGAGACTGGAATAAGGTAGGAGTGGGGCTTTGGACTCATCTGAATGCAGCTGGATGAAACATGAGATAAGGAGACCTCATGCTGCCATATAAACGTGCTTTGCCACCATCACATCTACCAGACTCCCTGTTTCTGTGTGCCAGACTCTGTTAATGTTTTTTCCAACAGCTATTCAGATGTAAAAGACATCAACAGTCCCTGGAACAGAATTTATGTATTTTAAACCTCTTCAGAGTAACCCAGCAGATTAGCAGAGGGTTGCAATTGTGAAATCAAATGCCCAAACTGCCCAAAGTCCCACAGTAGGTGTCTCAGCCCTTTGCTGGAAAAGGTCATTCATTGTTTTAGTCAAAGTTTCACATCTGAGAAAAATGCTGCTCTTGCATCCAGCTTCAATTGCAATCCAGCTTAAAAATCTGCAGCTGAAGCATGTACGCGTGCTGCACACTGCTTCATCCTCAACTGGCAAATTAACAGCGTGACATTTAATTTAGACATGATATGTGGAATGCAGAAAGTTGCATTTAGTCTTGTTTCACAGTTATATTTGGTTTAACCATTTACCAAACGTAACTGCTGCTTAGTATGAATACTGGTATTTGCTTAGTTAAAAGAGAAACTTCATGGCATTCAGAAAGCTAATTATTCTGCTGCTTCTATTAGAACAAGAAAAGTAGCCATTAAGCAATATATCACTATCAAATATAGCATCTAGGATTTTTTTTATTATCATGCACTGTAGGCTTAGGACAAAAATATGGTATTTGCTTTCTGCTTTTGGTATAAAGCTATATGTGCCTGAGGAAAGGATTTGTCTTCTTACAATTCTATTTTTAAAAGGGCAAAGGAAGATCTGTCATTACAGCATTACACATGCTATTTCCAAAGGCAAGCCCAGAATTCTAGCTAAAAAACTGAAAGTATTTAGAATGTTTCTGATCAGTCAATCAATCCTCTCTAAACATGCCACTTTCTGAAATTGGGACCAATTCCATCAAAAGGAATAACAACTTTCAGAAATAAAAACATTACATTTAGAATTTTGTTACAAACCATAATAGAAAAGACACAAAATACATTATTTATGTTGCTAAAAATCAATCCTTGATGTTAAAGTTGTTTCCTAGTACACAGAAACAAAATATATGGCAGCCTATAAAAAGAACAAGAAATTTCTATTTTAAAAGAACAGCAACATAAAATAAAAGCAATTAATGGTCTAAAGCATCTATTATTCTTAAGGCCAAAGTCCATAACCACAGCAGCCTAGGACTGGAGTTTTACAGGGCATGCACATCCGACACAATGATCTCCCAAGGCGCGCAGGGGAGTGTTCACGTCCTTTTGGCTTATGGTGATTAGGAAAAAACCAGTGTGTCACATACTACAGGCTAGCAACTGTCGACTTTTTATGACCATTGGTGCAGATGAGAAACTCATACAAAAGGGTCTATTCAGTCTCCGTCCCAGAATTTTAAACACACACAAGCAGCAAACCTAGGGCAAGTATTTCTCCGTGATACAAAAGTGTCAGGCATGTGGGCTGCCATTTCCCACACCAGCCTTCCTTGGGTCTGGTAGGCAGAGAGTCAGCTTTGTTGCTCCCACGAAGAGCAGAATGGGTAACGCAGACTGACCCACTCCATGCCTATAAATTTAGGAGGGTGTGGGAAGAGGGATACAAGGCGGACTTCTCCACAAGCCTACCTAGGAAGGGGAGGGAAGGCTCTAGCTGCTTTCTTGAAGACTCAGAAGACAAAAAACCTGATTAAGGGTGGAGGAAACAGGGTCACAGACAACACGACGTGAATGCACAGGGAGGAACTGGCTCTTTTAGCGGCAAACAGCCCAAATTGTGCCCTGCAGCTCCCAGTTGGACACATGGTGTGAGAGAGCAAGAAGTGAAGGTGTCAAGAAGAGATGCTAAAAAAAATTAAAATAAATAAAAAAAGCACAACAATAAAACCTCAAAACCCTCACCAGTGCCACAGTAGCGTATACACTGGTATTACGCTATTTTCTATCCCAGTGTACTCCAGAAGCAGTCACTGCACCCAAGCCAATCTGCAGGACCACTGGTGGTGTGCCACTGTGGGGCCGTGATGGTGCTGTGGGAGTGCACAGCAATGTCACTGGATAGTGCTCCTGCTGGCCACCAAAATTTTCTTTCTGAGCTCCTGCGACAAATCAGGCTGGCAGTAGAGTGACTGGTGGTGAAAGTTATGCAAATATATGAACAGGTTACAGCTCCACTGGAGGGAAAGTCCTATTTCAGATCTGCTGGACTGACAGCTATAGCTGAATGTTGTCAGGTAGACAATAAATAACGTTGAAAACACCTCCAAACTTACAACATACATTTACAGAAGAGCTATAGGGGAAACTTGCAGTGATTATCCTTAAAAGATACTTTATCTTTGTCCTTTTTTCCTTGGTTTTCATCAAGTTCTGATTGCAGGTTTAAAAGAAATCCACCCATCCTATTCTGAATCCATAAATCACTCCCTAGAAGCACTTGGGACTGGCCCAAAAGAGCATCCTCCAAAAAAAACCCAAACAACCAAACCCAAACTAAACGCCATCTTGCTACAGTTTGACAAGCCAAGAGGGTCATCCTGTGAGAGGCTGCTGCAGGGCCCACTGTGAACACAGAGCCCAACTCCTCTCCCCGCCGCAGAACGTACATCCTCCACAGCACCCTTCATCCCACAGAGCACCCCAAGCAAGAAAGCCTGAGCACGCAGCCCACACAGCATCACAGAGCTCTGGTTCAGACACAACTCGCAGCCTAATCACTTTTTCGGAGAACAAATAAAAGGTACAGATTCTGCTCTTTCAACAAAAATAGGCACTTAAATCTTGTGTTTATTTAGCTCTTTACATACTACCTATATCTTACTAGCTTTATAAGTTTTCTTTAAACAAAAGTTGCTTTCATCTATCACTACTTAGGGGTGAAAGGCTACAACACAGCCATAAATAGTTGTTTCTCACCATTCACGAGGTTAATGAAGGCCTTATGATACACATTAACTGACGCCTGTGAAAACACACTTATATTTGACTGATGTAACTGTTCCTTCTCTCCCAGACACCTTGCATCTGCCAAATTAATGTTCTGAATATAACGTCTATATCCTATGCTTCGACAGGGCTGCATCAGCTGCAGGGGTAGGAGTATCAGGGAAGAGATCTGTCTGCGTGACTGTTAGGGACTGAGGATTGTCCTCGCCTGGCACAAAGCTGCGGGGCACAAATACCTCCGCCACCACTGACTCGGAGAGGCAGCACACGTGCAGTGCAGAGAGGTGAGAAATGAGCCAGGCGAGGAGCTGGATACAGGACCCAGCACTGCTGTGCCACACAGCACCCAGCTCACCGAGGTCTTCCCTAGCTGGCCGCCATGCGATGCTGGGGCAGGTGCTGCCCACGGGCCACGTCTTGCCACAACTTGTCGTGGTGTTGCTGTCGTTATGCCACCTAAAACCTTTCCTCCCCACCACCCACAGCAACGGCTCTCCTCCAGGGAAAGTGCAGATAACACAAGTAGATACCTGGAATCTGTTTAACAGTAGAGTTTATGAAGACCATAAATGTAAGGTTTTTGCTGGTTTGGGGTGGGTTTTTTTGTGTGTGCCCATAACCTTGTTGTATGCCTGGGACAAAACACCGGCTGCTGCATGGCAGCGCAGAGAGCAGGGTTAGCTGAGTTACATTTAAGCACACCAAACAGGATGCCGTATGCGCAGGGGGATCACAAAGGCGCTGGAAAACACTGATATCTGACTTTCTCAGCTTTTCTGCGTGTGTTCAGAGCTGGGTGTAGCTTGTTGCAAGGCACAAGATGATGGAACGCTTCATAGAAATGGCCTCATAAAACATTCAGTTTCCTGTTTTTGCCTGGGGTATAATCCGCACGTTTTCCATACAGTTACAGCAAGAAAGAGAAGTGCGAGAGTCTATTTCTCGTGCATTTAAAGTGTTTACACTTAAAATTGGAAAGACTAAAAACACAGAACTACTGACACAATTTCTCCGTTAGAAAGTACATTTACTCTGCCTGGGATTTTGCCCAGACTAAACCAAGAGACTTTTGAGACTAAAACAATAGAGGAATCCCCCCGAGGCAAACAATGAAACAGTGTAATAAATAAACTGTAGAAGGTTGTAATCGCAAATATTTTTTATATAATATATGCTAGATATAGCTTTGCTTGGATGATACAGGCCCATATAGCCCAAATAGGAATTGATTTAGAAAACAAGTGTGCATCCATGTAATTTTTCCCTTTAAACAGTCCCACAGCCTAAGTTAATACTGCACAGGAGCATGGTCACTGACACCCTCGTGTGTGGGAAGAGGTCTTTTCAGCACTGCCTCACTCCTACCAGCTGATGGAAGAATGCAAAAAAAGAAAAAAAAGAATTGCTAGATATGAGACTGTGGACGTAATATGGCTGAACCATGAGGATATTTCTCCTGAGTCCCTCGGTGACTCATGCAAGAGGGACATGGTGCCTGTGCTGCTAACAAATTCTACTATATGCACACACGGAAACGTTACAATGGTGTGATATTGCAGTGGTATTACCTTTGTCAGGATTTTACAGCTTCACAGAAATGCTGCTAGGCGATCAGCCTTACAGTGGAGCAAGGATGGCACCCAGTGGCCAAACACATTCATCTCAGAAAAACGTTTCTCATCTATTTCCTGTTCTTCACTTTCTGGAGTTTTAGTTACAAAAAGGTTCTAGCTCTAATATGAACTTGTTCGCAATGTCAAAACCCTTTAAAGAACACTGTCTTCTTCCCTTGGGGGACATTTATGTTTCCTTTTGTAAAATATTTTGTTAAAACAGAAGACCTATAGAAATATTGCCATTAATAATTAAAAATCAATACCAGTAAACATTTACGACAAACAACTCTTTGCAGCCAGAACACTGCATAGAGGCAGAAATAAACAAAGAAAAGTATTTTTTCCTTTTGCAGGGTATGTGCTAGGGAAAACAAAAGATTTTTTTCCTGGTTTTAAAATCAGTACAATTGCTAATGAACTTGTTTCATTTTAAAATTAACATTGATGATATTAAAACCAATTAGAAAATTTCTATCCAAATAAAGTTTTGTGAAAAACAACCTCATTTTTGAACCAGAAAATTCCCAGTTGTAACTGTCAACCTGCTAGGGCTACAAGACAGAATCCAAGCACAGAAAAATAATTTTACATATGAAATATTATGCCATTTTTTGGGATATCTTTGAAGACTTTTTTCTTCCATGAGTCAAAACAAAGAGTACAATGGTCTTACTGGGCCAGTCTGGGAATGCAGATCTCAGAACAGTAAGCTATCAGTAGCTCCAGGGATGTCTATCAACTGTGTGGGGAATAATTTGCTCCTTGTTGATGGCAAAATAACCATGATAAACCCACAGTGCAGAACTCCTAAAGTACCATCATTCACTGAAGTAATGCTCCAATTTTATTTTTTTTTAATTATTCTAGTCCAACTTAAGTGTATAGGTCTGCATTGGATAGATGTTTCTTCCTGTTTGAAAATGTTTCCAAATATAAATTCCCAAGTCTACCACTGACTGAAGCGTACTACTTCATCATCTGACAAGTGTTGATTTTTTTTTTTTTTTTTTTTTAAATCATTCATCAGTTATTCCTCAGGCTGGCATGACATTTCAAATGTATTCTACATCTTATCACTTTTTGCATGGTTGTTGGCTAAATGGTGGAGCAATGTTGAACTGTATTTATTCCTCAATGCCTTCTTTCCAGCTGCAAGAGATTCTTGTGGAGTATGATGACTGATCAGATCGAAGGACAGACAACAGGTCCACTGGATAATAAATCATTTCACCTTCACTTGTGAGCAATACTATCTATGTCCCCAACAATTGCTACTTCTAATTTGTTTTTCTAAGCATTCTCACGTCCTGGACCAATTGTGGTTTTGGATACAAAACATGCAAGAAATACAAAATTTCCCATGCAAATAACAAAATGCAGTATCTGAGTGCAGCAAAGTAGCACACTTTTTTTAGTATGGGTAAATTAATAACCGTAAGTGTTTTATTACTCCTCTGCTGAAAATTTCTGTTGTTGAAGTACCACTGTACTAGTGTGCATAATTACTAAGAAACTGAAAACCAGCCACTATTAAAAGCAATAAGTCAATAATATTTAAACTACTTACAATGCCTTTTAGTACTGTGAAAGAATATTAGAGTATAGCAGAAATTCTTAGCATTATTATCTAAATCAATTGAAATCTATTTCAGTTTTACAGAAGAAGGCTTTTTTTAAAAAGTAGTACAAAGACTGGTTTTGACCATGCACGTAATTTTAGTTTTCTATTATTTTCGGTGATTGAAGTTTTCTGTTTGTTAAGCTCTAGTCTAGTTATGAAGCAGCTGACCTTAATAGTAGTCATTTACTATTTAATATTTCGAGCTACTGTGTGTCTTTACTCTGCAATCAGAATATCAGTGTTGATTTTTCACTTTTTTTAATCCTAACCCTTAAACTCCCTTCTTAATTTACAGTGTAAATGTATTCAGAGATTATTCTGTACAACTTAAACACTTTAAATATTTTGCCTTTGCGTATTAAAAAAATTCCACAGGAAGTTCTTATTGACATCTGCATTACACCCTTGCCCTGATGTAATCCACAGACTAGAATGTATTCCTTGCTGAAAGAAGCCTACCTCTGTTAAAAATTCATGTAATGACCTGTGCTAAACTCATAAATGAACCGAAAAAATTGTTTGGGCATGGATATATGATTAAATTGTGGGCTTTATCTAGCTTCCAGGCCACAGGTTTCTTTTTTTTTTTTTGCCTTAACTGTCTCAAATCATATATGCTTTTCCTCAAGAGAAAGATTTTTTTTAGAAACAGGATTTACTTATCTCCTACACTACAAAATAAACTGGTTTTGTGCGGGTTTATCATACAAATGCAACACAATCTTTCGCAGTCAGAAAGCAGAAATGTTGAAATCTTTCACAGAGATGTTTTAACATTTCTGTCCCCTCTTTGCAGATGGGAAACTAAACCATGAAGAAGTGCCTTGCCCTGCTCAGATGAGACAACAACACGAGGGCAAGGAATCAGCCCAGTTAGACTACAAATATTCAGAGGTGGGCAGACGGGGTGGATGTACGCCTCACGACCGCTATAACCTCCCTTTACCCCTCTATAGCCAACAAAGAGGGCCAGCCCTTTCAGGGAGCAGCTCAGTACCAGAGCCTCATCGGGTTTAATTACTCCTTGTAAACCCTCTTCTCCACAACGACCTGGAAAATTCACGTGTCATCTGCCCAAGAGGGAAGAGAACATTTTACTCTGGGAGCTTCGTTTTTTCACCTGGAAATAATAGATGTGGTCATTTTAGAAATACAAGAGGAATCCTTTCAGTGACCTTTTGCAACAATTCAATCTCATCTTGATCAGCTCATCTTTACTACAAAGCTAGTAAATTCAAAATGTTGAAATTTCAATAAAACTGAATGTTTAAATTTTTGAAAGTGAATTCAGAATTCCCCTTAGGTTTTTCTATTAACTATCCCTAGAATTAGGGTAGACACCGTAGCGTGACACTCATCTAGCAGGACAGCTCCAAAAGTAATTCGTAAACAGGTGCCTCATGCCTCTGACACACTGAAGTTATCCCACTTTATTTCTGATAAAACGCCTCATGGAAGAAATTAAAGCAAAACAATGCATTTTTTTTCCCCACAAACTGCCAATATTGTTCTTTTGTATGCCTTATTCTTACAAAACCTCTCACACTGGAACAGGTTTCATGATGGTAATAGTATCTGTACAAGAAGGGCTGTTCTATCAGGAGAAGCGCACCTGAGAATCACAGGTCCCAGCACTGAGACAAGGAGCTGACAAACAACTTCGCAGGGCAATCCAGAAATGCTTCCAGGGGCAGGTGGTTGAGAAAGGAAAAGAAACAGCTTGTACTAAAACAAACAGTTCAGCAAACTTGGGAGTTTTCATCAAACCCTGGCATCTGCAATTTCTGAGATTTATGACAGTAATGATCAAGTCAAAGCACATTTCTCTGCATTTTAAACATAGAAGGCACGGTCTCTTTTCTGGGTGATAAAAAGTGATGCAAAGAATGGAGTTGCCTATTTTTTTCCAAGCAGCAGTGTTGGAAGGCACTGATTAATAACAGAAGAATAATTGTACTGTGTCAGACTAAAGGTCCCTCTATGCCCTGTACCTTAGCTTTGAGAGTGTCCAAGGACAGGGAAGACTATTTGAACTGAGAAAACACACTTTCTTGGTGCACTCCTCTCAGCTTGGGAGAGCTGCACTTTGGAGATTTCCTGAGCCAGAGGTGACTCTCTTTGTAAAACAGTCCTCGTTTGCCTCGTCCTTCCATTAATTCATCATTTTTAACTCTAACATCTACAGTGATAGGGCACATAGTTTAGCTACATGTTTGCTAAGAGAGATCTTTAGTCAGATTAAAATCCATAGCCTGATAATTTCATTTGATGCCCCTAAATTTAAACACTGTATGAGAAAAGACCATGAACAATCTTTCCCTACTCCTCTTCTCCATGCCATTCCCTCTCTTCACTGAATTTTTTTTTTAAATTTAGTTTTATACATTTTTGAACTACAGAGCACTAGCCTGATGTCAACAGCTGACGGCCTCACGTTTCAGAAACTAGTATAAAACCCCCAGGATTTTATTTTTAATCATTATTTATTATTTTTAATAATTTTCAGTGTATGCAACGTGTTCCTGATTTCTTGTTTCCATGACAACTGAAGACACAGGCACATGTAAAAGTGTATGAAATAATGTAATACAATAAAGACCTCAGTTTCATGAATTATGAAACTCTTAACATTGTGCTTTAGGTCTTGTCTTACGTGGGCAGCGCATGTGGAAAAGCAGAGAAAATAAACTGAGTTTTACATCTTGTGAACACGTGCATTTCTCACAACGGAAAAAGGGAACACAGCTCATTATTAACACTTAAGCCCTGTTTACCCTCAAGGTTTCTCCTTATTTTTTTTCCCCATTGTCACTACTCTCAGCAGAACTTGAGCAGCTGAAACAGCACTGGGGAAAAGCCCAGTGCCAGCACAGACCCTCCCTCCTGTGACAGCCAAAAGAGGAGTCCGTGAGGCTGTATGACTAGTCTTGGGGGACAATCTGAAAAATACTTAAGCATGTGAATAGCTTCATGCAGTTACATAGAATTGTAGGTCTGTAAAGAACTGTATGTGTTTCACCATATGCGTGGCTGGGACACCATGGCTTGCAATACTGACTTTGCAGTATGATCACATGCCTTCGGTCCTTGGCAAACCTATGTTACCAGAGTGAAATGGCAGTGTCGTTAAAGCATAAAAACCTCATTTGCTAGCCACACATATTTAAATGGCAGTATTTCATAAGTGGTCCAAAACACAAAGGCCAGCTTGCCTTTCTGAAATTTAATTACTGAGGAAGACTATAATATAATTATTATAAACCACTACAAATGATTTAATTTCCAGAACACATAAGTAACTAAAATAGCTCTAAACTGAAAGACGGCATCACAGCAGAAAATAACATAGCCTAGGAATGCTTTCCCAATCCTTACAGACATTGGAGATAAAATTAATACATAAAATTCAATTTTTCATTGTGCTGCCCACTATTATGCATTTAAGGGTGAGTATAAAATTGTAACAGCACAAGATACGAGTAACAAAATCATTTTATATCATACATGTAATACACTCCAAGCACCAAATTCACTTAAATCCACCATCTTTCATGATTCAACTATTTACATGCTCATATACGGTAGCAGTCCTAAAAGTTGTTTCCTTTTTTGGTTCAACTCTTTCCATCATTGTTTAGTTAAATGCTTGTGTTTTCAAGAGACACTTAAAAGCCTCCGGGTGTGGAGGCCGATCTTAACTAGCCATACCTCAGGCTACGGAACTGGGAAATACAGGAATTGTTATTCATGCTACATTTTGAATCGAAGATTCTGTAAAGCAGGTGATACATTATTTTCTGTTGTGTAGCTCTCCTGTGTGCTGTTTGACCTAAAAAAGGGAATCTCTCACAGGGCTATAAATAATGCATCATAGTCATTAAATATTGATCTGGCTTATACCATTCACAGCTGCACAATTAGGTTAGCTTTTTAAAAATAGCTTCTTGTATATTACCCATAATAGGACAGTGTTTACATATTCTCTTTGGAAACTATGTTAGTTAAATATAAAGGTGATGTGTGTTTATGGGACTGCTTGCTAAGTCACAGGACTTGTTCGTTACTGTCTCAGAAGTCAGTAACTCTTGCTATAAATATCCTGTCCTGGACACAATATGCATCTTTATTCATTCATCTTGGCTTTCTATATTTGTCTAAAAGCCAACTATTTTCAGTCTTGGAGAGCCTGCATTTCAATGAGAAGAAACATGGCACTACAGGACAATGCTTTAGGATAGCATCAATTCTAAATTAATCGGACTTCACTAGTCTTACATTTTTATATTCCAATAATACAAATGCTTATGGATAAACACTAGCGCTAGAAGATAATGGAAATAATGGAATTGTCTTTTAAGTCTAAAATAAAAGAGAGAACTGAGTTGCCACAGTCTTTAAAATCATACCTATTTCTAACTTACATAATATAATGAATACTCATATGGGTATAATCCATTGGTGCATTACTTTAGCTTATCCTGCCAAAATTCAATTTGAATTGAGTGTCATTACATAGATGCAAGTGAGAAGCATTGGAGAAAAACAGGCTCAAGATTTCAGACAAACATTCTCAGGTATGCAAGAAATGTTGGCACTCAAGGTGGATTTTTTTTGTTTTACTTGCAAACAGCCATGATAAGTAAGGTTTAATTTTTCTCCCTATAGCTAGAGCAATGGTATCAGAAATCTACCTATCACAGTAACGCAGCACTTATCAGAAAAACTAAAAAATATTATGCAGTTTATATTAATTTAGCAGCATATCAGATTTAAATATTTCTTTTTGGAAGGCATCATAATTTAAATCTAAAAAAAAAAATCAAAGCTGAAAAATACTGAGTGGCAAATAAATGTAAAATACTCTGGCAACAGAGAGTCTATGGACAATACTTACTATAAAAATCGTATGTTTTCATTGCCCTTGATTTAATCCTATAAATAATTCACAAAAACCATATCCTCTTTCTTAGAACATGGAAGCACAGAGCATATCACATATACAGGAATAACGGTAGATGCGCCACAATTAATTCTGATTCAATTGCCTGTTATTGAAACTCTATCAATTAAGCTTTGATGCATTTTTCCCCATTTTAAAAACCTACCCATTTCCAGGAAAAAGGACCCATTTTACACCACATGCCAACTCAAGTTTTTACTTAATGTACATTTTAAACTGGCATAAAAAGAGGACTGGATCTTGAATTTTAACTTTTTTCAGAGATCTTGTTCTATCAGAAATCACAATACAAAAGACTGACTGCCACAAACAAATAGATGGAAGATGACAGAGGGAACATTACTAAGCAATTTTACAAATGCCAAACAAAGCCAAAGACGGCAACATCCTGCTGAAACGGCAAACCTCTCATCACCTTCCCCAGGGCCAGATTATCACCTACAGAGACTGGGGGATTTGCTCAGGCTCCGAATCCAGATCTCTGCAGTTCCACTTGTGCCTACCTGGAGGGCTCAGCCCCCTCTCGTCACTAAAACAATCTCACTGGGTTAAGGGCGTGAAGTTCCCATTCCCGATTTCCCTGGGCACGGGCAGCAGACGGAGCAGGTGGCTCCATCCAAGTCAGCAGAGCTGCACCTGCCTACGCTGTGCCAGCCTCACGCTGGTCCTCCTGAGAAACACGTGCCTGCTAGCGTAAGTGCTAATGAATTCCAAAAGCTTTAATGCAAATAATGGAAAGGACTGGTGACGTGAAATTTTACAGTAATGATTCATATAATTGGATTCTATTGAGGGGGGAAAAAAAAAAACATTCATGAATAGAGCAATTTCTAATTATATAAGCATTTTAAAACTTGACTTCCAGATTTTTATTAGTGAAAACTGTATTATAGTAACACCAGGAGTGGAATCCCTTCAAAAACGTGCAAAAAAACCCATTCAATGTGAATTTATATTGCTCTTTGTTTTTAGACAACTGTAGAAATCAGATATAGAATAGGCCAATTGCATGACACTGTCCATTATCATACGCTCATGCTTCACTGTTCCATACTGTGAACTTCCCTCTGTATTTTTCAGCTCCACAACCAATGGTGCTCTGCCCTTTTTCCCATCCCAGCATCTGGAGAAAGGTATTTCATTTCTTGAGGGTTACTTACTAAGATAGTCTTTTGTTGTTCTTTCATTAATTCTTAGACAGGATTAGCAGCAACAGAAATAAGTGTTATTTATTTTATAGAACCTGATCATAGTGATTATGTTTAATTCTTAAAAGGTACCAGTTATATTTGTGAATTTGTATATTTGTGAATTCATCCAATAACAGTAGGAAATTCTTGACAAAATTTGAAGTAAAAGAATCAACTTTAATTAGTCTTGCTATGCTTTCTGTAATGCAAAAAAATTAACTCACTGGTAAAGGCCAGAGGAAAAATAAACTTCAAGTACACTTGCAATTTTTCACTTTGCATCAGAATATTCTTGAGATCTTGGGCAAATAAAAATTAATGGAAAAGCATTTTATTAAGACTATGAAGAAATGACAAAGAGGGAAATAAACAACTTGAACTAGGAGAAAGAATATGTAATTTTTTCCAAGCTGCTGGGGTCCAGTTACAGTATGTTTGGGGTAATATGTTGAAAAGTTGTCAACTCAAATGTATTGTCACTTCAAAGTCATTAATTACCGTTAGGTCCCATGTCAGTCAAGGGCCAGCAGTGAACTACTGGCATTACTCTCATTTAGATGTTTCTGTCCTGTGTTTGTTCCTGTTCTGACTGAACCAGAACATCAGCTAAATCATAACAGACATTTCCTCTGACATCTGCCAATAAATCACTGAAGGGAGAGGGGACAGTTTTAGCCCCAAACACCCCCAGAGGGAGGAATTGTTTATTAGCCACTCAAGTCTAGAAAATGACCCTAATATAACAAAGGGCTTATACAAAATATAACAATGTAATGAGCAGAGAAAAGAGCAGTGATTTCAGGGTAGGATGCCCCAGGAGACCCCAGTAGGGAGACAGGCTGCCAGAGCTCTGCAAGAGGGGAGATGGGAGCAATTTCATCCCACGGATGGATGGCCCTCTCTGGGAGTGAGCTCTCTGTCGACAGCCCACAAGGCACACTGGTCCTCTGCGTTTTTTGTTGTTTTGTTTGCAACCAGTGGTGTAAAGCATTAACAAAGACTACCTGGCATTCATTTTGTCAGGAATTGAAAGTGAGACAACTGGATGTAGGAAAGGGAAATTTTTTCTGAGAAAGTCTCTCAGGCTTAGTTTAAGCATAGCTTGGCTATATCGCTCATTTTCTCATTTATATTCTTTATAAAAATGTATCTATCAGGGTTATTAATGAATAAATGCTTTTCATTTCCCTTTACCTTATCATTAACCATTAAATGGATAGTTACATGCCTTCAAGGTAAATGGATAACGACAAGACATTCCTCACTTGGAGACTGGCAAATCTATTAATGAAGACATCTGGGAAAACAAGTAGAGTAGCTCCTCATCAGACCACTACCTAAGTCCAAAGAGTAACATAGCAGGCTTTTATTTCAACTACACAGACCATGACAGAGAATTGTCTTTCAATGTCTGAGGGCAACCAAGAAGTATGGCCCTCCAGTATGTAGAAAGATATTGCTTGAAGCTAAATTACAGGTGCTTATTTCTAAGGTAAACTAAAATACAAAACCAACCAACCAAAAAGAAATATTTCTGGTCCTTTATTCCCCTTTCTTTCCCTTCTCTTTCACACAGCATTCAGCGTTCTTATTGCCAAACGTAAGATGCATCTTATTAAGGACACAAAAGTATTTTCTGCTGACTGCAGTGTTGGAATGATCTTCAAGCATGTTTGATTCCAGCAGTAATTCAGTAATCTAATCTTCAGTTTGCAAAAGGGTGGGTAACTGCACCAATAACTACAATAGAGGGAGAACATGACACCCTTATCACCAGGTATCAATACAGAGTTCTAAGGCACAGACATCATTTGAGCAATAATCTACAAACTAATTAACTAACTAGCAATTGCTGCCCTTCCTCAGCACAGGTAACCCCTCAATATCAGCTCTGCTAAGTCATCTACAGTTTCCCCCTTCCACCACAACCATCCCCATGGTGCAGAGACCAGGTCACAGCCAGCCAGACAAGAGTCAAAACAACCATCAAACAGCTATTTTTCAGCCAAACAGGTGCCTGGGAGCCACAGCAGGGAATGTCAGCAGTGCGGGGTCACAGCAGTCCAGATCTCCTTCCCAGACCTCACCACAGTCTCCGATGCACTTTGCATACCAGAGACCAGCACTGATACCCACCACAAAAGCCTCCCTAGTAGCTTTGAGGAGCCCCCTACAACACTGACTCCTCACAGCCAAGGAAAGTGCCACCAAGCTTCCCTAGTGTTTCCTCAAGCAGAAAAGGACAAACAAAGCCTATCACAAAAGCAGCTCTGGAGTGCTGGCAGTGATGAAAGAGTAAGGGCACCGTTCCCCCTACTCTCTACCCCTTGGCAAGGCAGGATTCAGTGAGGACACATAATTAATTATTGGTCCCTAGCAACGCTATGTTCAGCACACATCACTTTACAGTTCTGCTCAGGGTGCTTACAGAAGTTAAGAGAGGTTTTCTCACCACCTTCACGTCTAGCCTTCTGAGCCTATGCACAATCTTGATAGTAAATGCTCTGCTTTTTTGCTAAACACAGGACAGCTTCCACACTATAAGCATGTAAAGTCTCAAGTTCCTCTCGTTTTCTCTAGTCTCTTCCTCACCTCCCACTGTGGTATGACTTCCCTGTGGTGGTTCTTGCTGAGGAGGCCACCAAACCCACCACGCAGACGTGCAGTTCTAGCAGCTGGTGCTGGGACACTGGTATTTCGCTGCTGTGCACGCATCACTGCAGCTCTTTATCCTTTCAAAGATTTTTTTCCACCTTCCCTTCCAAACAGCCTAACGTGTAACAATACATCCTTTTTAAATCACTGTTAATTATATCTTCTGCTTTTGATCTAAAACTTTTCTCTCAGATAATCTACATCCATTTTAATTTACTGTTATATTTTCAGAAACAACCAAAAACTTAAATCCTTACCTTAAATTTATCAACTTCTGCCTTCGAACATGTTGCATGATAAGATAACACCTGCCCCAGAATAAAAGATAAAAAGCCATTTTTGTAGACTTGACAAGTAGAAATAATAGGGCTCTGTACTGCAGTTTAATCAATGATGTTTAAAACAAATTTAATTAATATTTATGCATGGTAATTCAGTTCTGAATGTCAGCATATAATAACTAATTGCAGGTTATCAGGTATACATTTGGCATTTATGTTGCAGGGAATTTTATAGGGAATCATCGACAGTAAGTAATTTAATATTATAAGTATTCCTATATTGTTCTTCTAGAGTTCTACAATTAAAGAGACAGAATTTAACATAAAAATAACAGCAGATTTATAGACTTTAAATAATGCCTTTTGCTATACTGTAAAGCTTTAATGCCTTTGCTAGTGGCACATCACTGCATGCAAACTAGCACCTCTATGCTATGCCTGGCATGCTCTTCAACGCCATTCTGCAGATGAAAGCATCAAATATAATGCACAAAGTACCGTGCACCTCCTCTTATTACCTCTAAGTATGCATACATTTACATAGAATACATTATATCCTTATGTGATGATACTGACACTGAACAAGCACTCCAGAAGGTGCAAGAGCCATCCTGTGTACTGGACCCACCAAGGTCTGGCTGTGCGTGGGATGAGGCGCTGGTCCATGAGGGACCTCACAGACCCAGAGCACTCCTAGCCAGGACAGGTCCTCCCCACCACCCAGCAACACTCGATCTGCTTATATGCTAAAGCTTTGATACATATTTCTCATTTTGAAATTGTTTTCATCTATGAATGACTCTGTTGCTCAGACAAATACCTAAACTATCTCAAATGCCCTTGGCTTGCAATACATTGTGGCAATAAGTCCCCAGATGTCTTTTTACTCATATCATTTTTAGAGGTGTCATCTTTTACAGTAACAGGAAATCATTCCTGAACTATAAAAGAATAAATAACAAACAGCAATTTACTTGCTCTGTCCCCCGTTTTACTTTCTATAACTATACATCATGTCGTTCCTCAGATAGTATCTATTTTTCTGTCCAACCATATCATAGCGTCTCTCAGAAATCTGTAAGATTAGTAAAAGAACATCTTCTGCTATGACAGATTACACTTAATACCAAAATTCTCATCAAGCTTCTCCTTTATCTGCATTCATTACATCCCTCTAGATTTTTACAATCATCCTTAATATTGATTATTCTAATCTTTTAATAATTTGCAAATTTTGCATCCTTAAAACATAAAATAGTATTTAGCGTAGTTTTGAACCATACGGCATCCTACTGTCAACCTTTGCCCATTGTTTATTTACATTTTGGTCTTCTGTTTATTAGTCAATCTTATGAGAATTTTATATGAAAAACAGTATCTGTATATTGGGATAAGAATCTTATTACAGTATATATCAAATTGATTTATTTTACATCTGATATCAATGTAATTTTCAAATGCCACTCATTGCCATCCTAGCTAAATACATAAATACTAATAAAGTATTCTATTACTGAAAAATGGATTCGCAGTCCTTCAGCATATACTATTCTTTTGTTCTGTACTTTTCTGCTGTATCTTCAATCACTTTACATAAATATTATCATGAGTTGTAGCTCATTTATAGAAAGAATTACTCCTCACTGAAGCATAGTAGTCATTTATCAAAACTACAATCTATATTCAAGCTATATGGCTATCAGTCTTCTTTAGATCAAAGAAAGAAGCTGTTATTTAAACCAAGAAATTTAAATTTCCCTGATTTCAGTAGTAAATAACAAACTTCTATGTTAACTTTCATCCCTATGTATCTGAGTGTGATATCTAGCACTGCTTGATTTTCTTGCCAGGAGGAGAATTCATTCTAAGGTGTAATATTGCACAAATATCTGGGGCATATGAGGGCTTACAGTAATTCATGACTATGGTAAGTAAAGAATAAGGAATCTTGCAGGAAGCCTGAAAAGGAAAGTTTTTAACTTTTCCTCCAAAGTGAATACATATACAGGAATAAGAAAAAAACCGTACAACAACCCACTTACGTTTACAACGTTTTCTAACACGAACAGTCCTATTGACTTCAAAAAGCCATAACATGCCTATATGCTTTACAGGATAGATCCCCAACACATATCCCCAATACATACCTCCAACCTTGAAGCAAAAGAAAAAATAAATTATGCCATAGAATCATTTGGGTTGGAAAGGACCCTTAAGATCATCAAGTCATCTTCATCGCAATCCAGTTTGGTTTGACTTTTGTTGTAATAGGGAGAAATTCTTATCTCAATGAGGCCAACGCTATTTTTGTGGTTCTTACTGTAATGGTGGGTACTGTGTAAACTCAAAGAAGTTACACAGTTAAAGGGCGCACACATCAGGGACAACTAGATCATTTCCTTATCACATGTGAAATTTAAAACAATACTGAAATCTTAGTGACATTACACTTTTATCAGAGAAAGATTAAGATTTTAAGATTAATCAGTCTTGCATAATGCTTTCTAAAAGATCTTAAATTTAATTCAAACCATTCTTAATTATTGTTTTAGTAGGAATAATGTAAATTTCTAAAGCTATCCTCAAAACTCCAAACATTGTTCTCACCAAGACTATTTTTAATATGATTAGGTTTAAAATCTCCAGAATATAATAAAGAATAGTGCTTTATTGTTGAATCATCTTATATAAGTTTAAATAATCATATTTTTTTTAAAGTGTTCTGCATTTCAGAGTTTGTTTTACAGGAGATGGTAGATTTCATTTTTCATGAATGGGGGGGAGGAGGGCAGCAGGCAGAAAAAGGAATTCCTACAAAGGCAATAGGCAAAAAAAGAACAGCTTTCCATCCATTTAGCAACTCTATATGTATTTTATGGGAAGATGTGATGTGTTGGAATGCCAGGACCTTGCATTATGTATTGGCCTTTACACACAGCAGAGCTCTTACTGAGCAGCCAGACGTCCTGCTTTGACTTTATTCTAGCAAGACATCTATCTGATAAGGGTTCAGCAGATGTTGCTTTTGATACTAAAAATCCTATGATGATGATGATCACTTTTTTCAAATTTTTTCCTGTTCACATGGGAAAAAAAAACACTAGAAAAACAACAACAAGCTATCTAAAATATCAAATTCTAAGGAATTTTCAGTTACTGATGGACAAGAAAATATACGAAACACCTACATTAATTTCTACCCTTACACCTGCGAGAAACTAGATTCTCCATCATCACTGTCCTCCCTTCTAATGCAAAAAACATAGGCATTAAATGGGATACAGAGGTTCAAAATTACTTAAGCTGTGCATGAGCTCCACAGCTAAGCATACCCTGAGAAAGTTTCCCTTCAACGTTACCTTAATCAGACAACATGCTAAGGTTCAGAGAGACAGATACAGAAAATTATGCTAACTGCAATAAATTCAGAAGCAGTAGGTTCCTTTACGTGTGACACTTATGAGCAAGAAAAAGTTTCATTAAGGCGTACACATACGTCAAGAGCCACAGACTGTTTTGCCCAGGATTTCTTCACTTGGTCATACATAATTGTGTTGTTGATGCCCAGGCCACAAAAAATAACGAAAGCCTAAAATTAAAAAGAGAAAAAAAGAAAAGAAAGTCAATATAATTCAATTATACTACAAACACAAAGATGAATGCTGGCTTAACCACGACAAGGAATTACATGGAAATATTAGGAATAACCATGCTTAGACACGTTATCTTGAGAATGGAAGTAAGTCACTGGCCTCTACAAGATGAGAAAGATCAGATGCAAGAAATTTGTTTTAATTAAGATGCAACCTTATCAAGTGAGGAGTTCTGACAACTAATGCGAAACCACAAATACAGACAACATATTCTTTCCCCCTGCCTCAAGTAGGCTGAAGCAGCATTACCCAGAAATACCAAATCCTGCTGAAAAAGTATGTTATTGCTACAACATTGAATGCCTCTTACTTCAAACAGTCGCTGGTCGGCATCGTCAAAGGGTTTCCCATCAAGCCTGTTCAACACTTGAGCTACCCCTTTAGAAAGAGTTAATATGAATTATAATCTTCATTCATTAATTCACAATGCAGAACATTTTATTCATTGGTAACATTTAAAATATAACTTTGAAACTGAAAGCAAAACTGCAAATATTTATTCTGAAAAACTATAAACATGTGAAAGTCTGATTGTTTTGATACCAGGATTCCATTTATTACTTTCAACTGTTATTCTTTACTCTACAAGTATAATATTGAAAATCTAAAAGTTACTTGCAATGCTTTTCAGAAAAGGTCAAAGATATCTTTAGGAAAGAACTTGATCACTTTGCTAACAGTAATCATGTAAGTTGTCCTAGCAATTTGGAGTTACTAATGTAATTTGCTCAACCAGTACCTTCATTCCTAAAATCTTAGTTGGTTTAGCATCACCTGGGTATATAAGTCCTTTTTTTCTCATGACCGGTCCACAAATTTATTGAACCAGTGAAAAGAATGTAATTTCCTTAAACCACTTTAAAAAGTGTTCAAAGCTCTTGGCTCTAGCTGAACTAATACTGAGTTCTACTGCAACAAACCATTTCTATTTCTTTTAGCTATAATTTTAGAGAAATGATGTAAGAGCTATCAACAGTTAAGGGTTCAGTTTCTTTCTACTTCCTTAAGGTAATAACGGCACTTCACAACAAACAATGAGCCTTATATTTCAAAAGACTCATTTCCCACATCATTTCTGCTGAATAAGCTCAAAGATCCTGATCCTGCATGGCACCAAGTGCCTCCAGCAATGCACTACTGATCTCAGCTCTCACTAACAGCCACAACACACAGGGATGTAAGTCTTGCCCTGCCAGTTTAAATTGCCAGCCTTTGACTTGAATTCTTCTGTGGAAAGTTCCAGAGGAATCTGACACTGTTATTTACAAACAGCACCCCTTTTTGTGCCAAAAGCAGGTAATAATGCAGGGCCAACTGCAGGTGTATCATAGCTGAGAAACATCCTACCAAACAAGCAATAAAACCCTGTCACGTCCTGATCCAGCACACGTCACTGCTACAGACAGCTCTGACAGCTGCCACAGCCTCGCCGGTAAAGTCTTCCCTGACTGTGTTGTCTATCATTAAAGAGAAAAATGACCACTTTGCTGGACTGCAGAAACAGTTGCTTGAGTTGTGTACACAAAAGGGAGACCCAAGAAAAGTATCAAAGCGTATCAAACATTTTTCACTAATATTGTTAGAATTTCTGCTGTCATCTCGTTAGTCTTCAACTTTCAATATAATATATAATTTAACAATGACACAATGGGAAAGCTGAAAAAGTCCATACAGTATCCAAGTCAAAACATCCCTTCTTGGATACTTAGCATGCATCCTAGGTACCGTAACTTCTTAACAATATTCAGCTAGGAAAAAGAAGAAAAAGGAAGATAGAATTAAAAAGACAGAATTACATTTACATTAGCACAAAAACAATGCACCTATGAGGAAGGCCTTACCAATTATTTGGTGGTTGCTATTCCATATAGGAACACACAGAACAGACCTTATGTGAAAGCCAGAAATCTGGTCAGCCTAAAACACAGAAATGAGAGCTTCCATTAGCAGTAGGTACCACTTACAGCCTTTTACACATTCTAGTAATAGAAATGTCAAGGTGTAATTTACACTTATAGATGCCATTCCATATGGATCAGCTCTCACTCAGAAAAAATTTCTGCTGAAACCTCATTCACAGTAAGACTAAAAGTCACACGGGTTATTCTAAAAGTTGCCAAAGAAAATACAAACATCACCAGCTTTGCCACAGAAAACTTACTACTTGACTTTGATTTGGAATTAACGTCAAATTGCAACTGAGGCAATGTCCAGACAATTCCTGGATTACTGACGCTGTTGGATTAGTAGAGACAACCTTCAATGAATAAGCATGTCTTAGAAATACTCTTCCCAACTGTCAAACTGAGAGTGGATTTAGCAAAACAAAAAATATGCATTTTCAGAAGAAAGGGAAGAATAAGTAGGGAATAGTGCAGAAGCACAAGCTAGGAAGAAATGGAAGGATGAGGTCAAAACCAAGATTTGAGATTTTCTTTGTAGGTTTAATTGGTCCTGTAGTTCTGAAGATAAACTTCTGCCTCATTGTTTTCTATCTTATATAGTATAGAACCTTGCAATTTATTATAAGTGTCACTGATTCTCTCTTTTCTATGGCTAATAAGCTTTATTCTTTAGGGTCATTGCTGCAAAATGCGAAGAAAATAAAAATATTTTTCCAAAAGAGATTAGAGTGTGGAATGAGCCCACTCACAGGCGATCAAGAGATGTTCTCTTATGAAAACTGCCAGTGCTACAGGCAATCTGTAAAAGGTGAAAAGTAAAAGACCAGCAATAATTCATATACTGGAGGCAGGATGGGGTCACTGTGATCTCTAGTTGGCAGAAGATATAACTCAGGTTTTACTAGAGTACTGCATAGCTGTACATACGCAGAACTCATCACTGAAATCAGCCTGGAGCACCACCCGAAATCCATGCGAGTGGGAGAAAAATTGCCTCAGATGTTTATTGTAATATGAACTCAATGAAAATATTTTGGGATTAAATTCTCAGTGAATGAGCTGAAAATTGAGCATCAACATTGGAAAAGGACAATTAGTGTTCTGGGAGAAAAAAAGAGAGTGTTTTTAATAGAAGCAGAGAACAGAATATCTGTTCACAACTACAAATGTACGTTTGATTCTATCCAAGTCATAAGGGGTAATATGTTCTTCTTGCTACACTTGACAGTCTGTAGAAATAATCGATTGTAATACTGAATTTAGAATTAAATTTTCATAGGAACCCACCAACAGAACATAATTACTGCCCTTCATATTAAGTATTTCCTTTTTCTCTGTAGAAATTGGGCAGTGCCTCTAACTTGGAAAGGACTAACAGTGAAACAAATAAGAGATAGCTGAATTATTCAGGACATGATATATTAAAAGTAAAACTACAAACATCAAGGACTGGCATGCTTTATTTTAGCATATCTCTTTGGCAAGAAATAGACCCCGGGCATTAACTGTACTTTTTGAAATACTGAAAAAATTAGCTTCAACACAGTTTTCTTGTACACTTTTACAGCAGATTCCATTTATTTGTCTTGTTTTGACAAATTCTGCTGGTTTAAGAGATAATCCCTTTAATGACGCATGGAACAAAACCGGAACCAAGCAAACTCAACATGAAACACTTCCAAGCACACTTCTTGTAGTAACATAGTTTGGCTATCTTGCTGACCAAGGCTGTCCACTGATTAATGTGCTGCCCAATTGCTGGCCAAGTTCCCTGTAGTAATATTGTTTCACTGGATAGAATTCAGTGAAGATTTTGTCCTTCCATATGCCTCTAACATTTATTTAGGTGATAAGTATACGTATATATTTTTATCTGTAACTACACCTTCCTAACTGTGGCTGGAACGAACACCTTAGGATACACAAACAACTTTTATTAGGAGTGATATTTATCTTGGAGAAATAACTAATCCAGCGTGTATATTTTATTTGTGTAATTTAAAAGGTTTAAATTAAGGGGGGGTTATTTGTGTAAATTAAAAGGTTTAATTAAAATTCACGTTTATAATTTAAAATTTATTTCAGGACATCAATACTTGAAAACCGTAAAAAAACCACAAAACCTTAAAGGATAAGAATCTAATTTCAAATGCATAGGTCCCATTTCATACCTTAAGAATCTGGATGATATTATCATTATAGTATAAGACACTAAATCGGGACTGGAGTACAGGTGTCAAGCATTTTAAGCAGAAAGTGAATTCAAGTAAAAGAAACAACATATAATTCAGGAAGAACTTCTATTAGGAGTGATACGTATCTTGGAGAAATAACTAATCCAGTGTGTATATTTTATTTGTGTAAATTAAAAGGTTAGTTGTCTAAGTTAGATCACAAACAACATTTGTCTCTCTAGATACCGGTCCTGTTTATGCTCTGTGTGTGTACAGTTCCAGTCACCCTAACGGCTAGCAACAATGATGCTGCTAACACTGAACACCAACAGCAGAATCTTCAGCAATAAAAATCAGTTTGCATAAATATCAAAGCACGTGATAGAGGAAGGTATCACTTATAAATAGAAGAAAAAAAAAAGAACCATGAACAGACTTAAGTAACTGCCTACAGTCATACACTAATTCAGTGACCTGTGTTTACTGTATAAAGTCATGTCAACACCAGCAGATCAGGAGGAGGACATACTGGATAGTGAAAAGAATTAAAAATAAATATTCACGTGTTACAGCCACTTGTATATAACGATAAAATTGTGTTATATCTAGTTGCAATGCCAAAAATGTGATGTATATTTAGATTTCTAAAATTCTCTTACTTCAGCATCAAAGCGAGGATCCTGATAGGCGTCACTGATGTTCACTGGGAGACCTGTGGAAGCTACAAGTTCAGCAATGCTATTATTTATTAGCCAGTCGGAGTAAGATGATGATTTCTCCACGCTGTCTTTGAAACTATCAAAAGGCATAACAAGGGAAGAAAAGAACACAGTCAACTTTGCTTGGAAGTCCAGCATGTCTTACAGGCATATTCATAGGAACAGCAGAACTACTCACAATTATTCATGGTTACTAAGCATTATCTGTGCTACAATAATTTGGTATTTATTCAAATGGTACATCAAAAACTCTCTCTTTTACACAATTCTTTCTATTGAAAATAGCATTGGTCTTCCAGGTAAAGTAAATACAGCATTTAATAATGAAATGCATTTACATATGAGTCAAGAGTGGGATTATATTCCAAGTTTCTGTGGGATACAGGTCTGCTCAAAAGCAACAAGTTCTAAATAATACTTTTTGTAGAGCTACCTGAAATTATATAATTTTAAGATTTTAATTTGTCAAATTAGTATAATAATTTGAGGTAATTTTAATCCATACTTCCCATAATTTTCCTGTCAAGGGAAATGTCATTTTTAAAAATTTTGGTCTGAAATGCCAGACCTGAGTAGCTGAAGAAGGGATCATGAAGTAAGTCTTAAAATCAATTATGTAAGTGTTGCAGCAGGTGGATCCAAATAGACATACAATACATGACTCTCTCCTTTTTTTTTTCCCCCTGGCTAAGCTTCTGCCCCAACTCCTGAGGGGTTAGAGAGCTGTCAGCAAGTGAACATAAGACACTAGAATTATGGGCTCAATGCACCACACTCCACCACGGCTTCTCCAGAAAACTCAGTATCTATACAGACCTTAAAGTCCTCACCTTATACCTCACCTAATCAGCAAGAAAGTTCTCATTGACTTATTGCAGACAGGTTTTTGACATTGGCAAGGCGCAGCTATTCATGTATGAATAAACAAATGCTTGTTTTCTTAGTTCTGAGAAGAAAATTGATCAATTTGTAACACCTGAGAAACACTACTTAGAAAAAAGTCACTCTGAGCAGCCATGGAAAAGACTACATTAGCTTGAAGCTTTAAAGCAATGCACATGAATGAAAGAAGGCTGCACAGTAAAATGCTTGGAAGACCTAATCAAAGTGAAAGGATTGATTTTTGTTGGCTTTATTGATTTTCTGGAGACTAATTCAAGTCAGTCACTCGTTTCAAAGAAAAACTCAATGTTCTTAAAAGGCTATAAGTAAAGATAATAATAATGATTTACACAAATAAACCTAAGTGTATCAATTTTCATTTGGGTAAGAATTTTGAGAGACTATAATAAGTGTTATGCGTATACTCTGACAGGAACCTTTACAGAAATATAATGTTTTTTGAGCTAAGTAGAATATTCACATTTATAATTTGAAATTTATTTCAGGACATCAATATTTGAGAACCATAAAAAAATACCTTAAAGGATAAGAATCTAATTTCAAATGCATAGCTTCCAGTTCATACCTTAAAAATCTGGACGATATTATCATTATAATATAAGACACTTTAAATCGGGACTGGATTATGGGTGCCATGCATTTTAAGCAGCAAATGAATTCAACTAAAAGAAACAAGATATAATTCAGGAAGAAGTTTTAAAAGTATGTTCTACTATGTTGTCTCCATTCCTAGCAAGTGCTTTACAACTACACTCTGGAAAAGAGGCACTCGACTTCCACTAGGAGGAAATATCAATGATTAATTCTGATGCAAATCACAGCCAGCTGGCTCGCTCTCCATCCTCATCAGCTCAGAGCACTAAGAAACTACTCTAAAAATCACAAGCAACAATTTTCTCCAGACTGTGGAAAGCTGTGAGTAAGTCCTGCTGGACTGATGCAGGCAGCTGCTAGCCACCATCTCCCTGTCTTGCCCACACACTAGCAGGAGCACCGCATGCCAGGCAGGAGAGTAAACCCAGCTCAAGAGCACCAAGCAGTGCTGCAGGCTCCCCTTACGCAGCTGCTTGCCTTGCTATCTTCCCCAAAGCCCCCCTGACAGGGATGCCAGAAAGTACAGTAGGGAAGCGGTACAGCCAAAATCATCGGTACCTTCAATCCTCTTTAAACGGTTACATGAATCCTTCCAGCCCTTGCTAGGACTGGAAGGGCAAAAACATTCCTTAAGAAGCATAAAAATACTGCAGGGAATGAGGTGATCATAGAATCATAGAACGGTTCGGGCTGGAAGGGACCTTAAAGGTCATCTAGTCATAACCCCCCTGCCCTGGGCAGGGACACGTCCCACTAGACCAGGTTGCTCAAAGCCCCATCCAGCCTGGCCTTGAACACCTCCAGGGATGGGGCATCCACAACCTCCCTGGGCAACCTGTTCCACCACACTCACAGTAAAGAATTTCTTTCTAATATCCAACGTAAATCTCCCCTCCTTCAGTTTGAAACTGTTACCCCTCGTCCTATCGTTACACTTCCTGACCAAGGGTCCCTCCCCATCCTTCCTGTAGCCCCCTTCAGGTACTGGAAGGCTGCTATAAGGTCTCCCCAGAGCCTTCTCTTCTCCAGGCTGAACAGCCCCAACTCTCTCAGCCTGTCCTCACAGCAGAGGTGCTCCAGCCCTCTGATCATCTTTGTGGCCCTCCACTGAACCCGTTCCAACAGGTCCACGTCCTTGTGCTGAGGACTCCAGACTTGGACACAGTACACCAGGTCGGGTCTCACCAGAGCAGAGCAGAGGGGCGGAATTGCCTCCCTCAACCTGCTGACCCTACTTCTTTTGATGCAGCCCAGGATGCGGTTGGCTTTCTGGGCTGCAAGTGCGCATTGCCAGCTCATGTTGAGCTTCTCGTCCACCAGCACCCCCAGAGGTGATACCAGAGGGCGCACCATTCCAGGGACAGCAGTGGAGCAACAGCGGCAGCAGGGACTTCAGCACTTTCTGTGTACCAGCCCAACTGGGAGGGAACAAAGCTGTTTTCTCCCACACAACCTGCACTCTGGCTCAGGCAGCTGACCTTTCCACTACCACTGGTCCTCGGGTCAGAGAGCTGTAATCTCAGCTACATCATTTGCCAAGGTGACTTCTTCTGTGCAGGAAAGATACAGCCCACAGCACCTTCCCTCGGGCTCACATTCATCCAGAATACTACATCAGAACTGAACCCTCGAGGCTTCTAGGATTTATATAATTCTTCAAAGAGAGGGAAAATTTAGGCGACTTGGCAAACTCGTACAAGAACAAAATGACTGGCAAAAAAAAAGACCATCAGTGTGCCATTATGGATAATAAACAAAATTGATCATGGTGTGTGCTGGAAAACTGCAAACCAAACAGATAAATGCAAGGGTGGTATTGCAAGGTATTTCTTTACAACCAAAGCAAAGAAAAAAGATATAAGTATTCACTATAATATTTAGGGACTAAACAGGTGAACTGCTATTTGCCAGATGTAAGAAGGGCAAAAGAAAAGCCAGTTTTTTCTAAACTGTGTGAGAAAGTAGGTTAGGACATGAAAAGTTATATTGTCCTTGGAGTTTCTCACTCCTTCAGATAAAACTGATAACTGGAATTGTTCTCAGCCTATAATCTCTTTGGACTTCCACTAAAATTTCAAAGAAATAATATTTATCTTCACTGGTGTAATGATGAAGAAACTCATCTTGCCTCCCCCCCTCCCCCATGAAACGTCTCATGACTTCACATCAGTTACAGCTGCAGAATGTAGAATGAAAAGGGCAAAACTCACTAGAAAAATTCTCAAATGTCAAGGGCTCCCGGCATTGTTCTGTATCCTAAATAACCTTTATTTTCCCACTATAGTGCCAATAACTCAAGCTGTGCCTGTGCTAGATCCAAAAGTGACATCATATCTGCCAGTCTAACCTTGGTCTCTCTAAAACCAACTTCACTCTCCACTAGATGAAAAATGAAAGAAAAAGCAATAAATCTTTATATTAAGATGCACAGAAATGCATCTTTATAAATCTTACAAAGACTAGCTACCAGGTTGCATGTATTTATTCATGTCTTAGAATGAAGTTAAAATAATCTTGACTTGACTACATGCAGAGCAGGCTACTACAAATTGCTTTTTGGTAACATGCTAATATAACTATGGTAACAAGAAATGAGCCAGCTTGGTTATCTTGACACCACTCTACATTGTTTTGACTAATCTGGCAGCAGATCAAGTTTGAGAAAAACAGGAATAACAACCACATCCCTTGATTCATACTCCTGTCCCTGAACAAAAGGAATGTATTTTCACCCATTTAATTGACCTAGGAAAGACCAACTGCTACTCTGAAGCTCTTTGTCAAAACCAGTAACTTGTAATTCCCAGATGAATCAGCAGTTTATTTATTCATATTTAAACCGTCCTATTTTTCATCCCTTGTTTTCCTTTTACATTTGTCTTGCCATTCCTATCTCTCTACTAGCGGACAGGGCAAGGAAGAGATGTAGCTTCTATCCGTCTTTCTGTGTGGCCCTGGACTCTGCTGTCCAGCTTGCACATCTTAAAAATAACAATGCCCATTTTTGTAATGTTGTGAGATCAATCCATAAAAGCATTAAGAATTATGACCCATCATAGTCTGGAGTACAACATGCACGCTCACCTTAATAAAGTGGTAGCTTCTTACCACACTGGAGGTGAAGAAATATAGCAAGGAAGAAGGCAAATTACCCAAAAATGTTTTTAAAAGCTGCTTAAAGGGGTTAAATATGGCAAAGCACAAAGCAATCTTCAAGTTTCCTAAGCTATGAATAGCAAGTTGGCTAGGTTTAGCGTTATGGCAGCCATTTGATACGGAAAATTCTAATTCAGAATCAGTGTGAATTGATTTGCATAAAATGTGTATGATAATCACTGAGTTTGGGCCCTGAAAGATGGGAGAAATCTTCTCACGATAGCCCTGACTCTTCATCCACTCGTTTGGTATGTAGGACATTTTATGTGAACTTTTACCAGTTGTATTATCTTGCAGGGATCACTACAGTAGCCCCACATGGACAAAAAGCTCTTTCTATTACTACTTACAATTAGCCCTTTATCAATGTCTAAATACAGACTCTACTAAGCAAAACATACTTCCATTTTGACTGGTCTCCCAAACAAGATTGAGTCACGGGAACACTATTTCTAGGAAATACATGTTCTCTGAGGTTTTAGGCTTTCCAACTTGACGACAAGAGCAGAAATGAAATTTTACTGGAAACCTTTCAGCACAACTGTAAGGAGGCATTTTGGAAGAGATCAACAAACAATCTAAAATAATTTTGTAATTTTTACTTCAGTATTAACTACACAAAACAACATTTGTGCATTCTCCACAAGTTCACCAATAAAAAGTCACCAGTTATCTCCTGGTTTCTTCTCTGAGACACTGATACAATGTTAGTGCATATATATACACATATATTTAAAAATATAGGCACATATATTTATTCAAGTCTCCATTTGAAGCAAGCAGGAGTCTTGTGTGAGTGAAAACTGTAGGCTCACACTCTTCAAAATCAAAGTTCCCAAAGGTCCATGAGAAAATAAAAGTATGATCAAGCAAATTTAAAACTATGTGAAAAATAAAGTAATCCATTACCACAGAAGACATGAGCACTAACCTGTTGTCAGTGTCAGCACTGCATTTTGGAGATAACAACTCAAAGGATTTTGTAAATTTCACCACCTGCCACAAAAAAAAAGTAACTTAAAATTGTTATTAAGATGAATAAATATGTAAAGAAAAGAATAGTAATGTAGGATTCCCATACTTAGAACATATTTTTATCCAATGGTCTTAGAATAAAAATTCAATTTGTATTCCCACAGCGAAGAATTCATGTTTAAAACACACACTGTGCACAGTTAAGTAACAAACAATATCTTTAGATTCCTTTATGAAACTATTTTCTGCACCAGTATATGCCTCCCTTCAAAAGGCTTTGGAACGTGAATTATGGAGCTTTACCCAAACTTCAGGTTTTTTTTAATACAGGAATATAAACAGGAAGACCCATTTGCGCTACTAAACCCGACAAATTTTCCTTAAACATATGTGCCAACAGCACGTAAGTGAAACATTTTAAGAGTGGCTACTGTGACGGAGAACACAGGTAATGTTTTTGGATGCTAGTATGCGTCCCCATCTTCCACTTCAGTTGTATATTATAGCTTTTCACACAGTGTACAAATTACAATATTTTAGAGATGGCTTAACATTGAGTTACTTTATGGAGATGTATTTTGACATACAGGTTAACCCCCCGAAATAGGGGGAAATCAGGAAAATAACTGTTTTGCCACTTGTAAAAATAATCACGTGTGTGGCAAGATGCTATTCTCCCACTCAAAATTAACTTAAGATTTATGACTGTTTAGAAAAAGTTTAGGCTTAATTGAATACCTTGGGTTGTCCACATCTCAGAATTTGGTCTAGAGGAATGAGAATTCATTCCCTGTGTTTGCGAAAAAACCCTTCATGCTCAAAGGGAGAAATAGTACCTAGAGCAGAAAAATTAAGTGAACAATGCCACCCATAGCCTGCTACTAACACAACGTACTGTTCTGTGAAAAATAAAAATCATATTATAATTGCAAACATAGTGTCATTTCATAAGAATATAGTAGAATCGTATCTTGTAATTATAAAATCAGTGGGGGGGATCTAGAAGAGAAAATGAACTAGAAATATTAAAATTCTATAACAGAATATACATAAATGAAATACAAACCTCAATCTTGCTTTTATGAATGCTAGTGTAATTTAGTGCATGCCACACTGAAAGTACTTAATTTCTATTAGTTTAAATGAAATGAGAATCATATCTTTCCTCCAGGAAAGAAAATAATGGGTTTTTTTTTCTCCCATACACACAGACTTATAATTCTGTCTCTGATAATCATTTAGACTTGTCACAGCCCTGCAACAAATAATCAATTACAGAGTCAGTGAATCCAAAGATACTTGGATACTTTGATAGAAGAAAGAATGATATTACAAGCAACATTTTTATTCTTCAACTACTTCTAAATTAGTAGAAAGGAGGACAGTTTGTGTTGAATAGCCTGAAAACACTGAGGAGAGCTACCAGTATAAAGGCAGTCACTTATTTTACTACCAATAACAATAGTAATTAAAACGTTAAACATTTCTGAAGAGGCTCTCACACCCTACGAATAGCGGTACTAAAAAGTCCCAGTGAAAGCCCCTGTCAAAACTGTGCATGAAATCCAACCTTTGACAAATACGTTCACATAGCTTATGTCCATCTGTTTAGCTCAACAATGACATAATTATACCTCAGTGGAGTGGACAGAGCCATGGTAAAAAACATACTTCAGTAATGCTGAAAGTCATATTTTCCACTTCACCTGCTCAATGCAAAAGCTTCTTCCTATCACAAGAACATGTACATGACCATCTAGACGTTTGTATGCAAAGGTATCTTTTCCAATGCATTTTCAGTTCCCTCAGGGAAAAATTACTAGGTCAGAATAACAAGAGGACTTATCTTTTCAAAGCATTTTCATCATTTAGGAACAGAGACCAGTTCTCATTATTTGTTTTGCAAAGCATTAAGGAAACTTGTTAAAATGTGCAATCATAGCTACTCCCAAACATACCCCTGCCAACAGCTAGAGTGAGTGGAAAACTGTCACGAACTAACAAATCCCATGGAGTAGCGGCCACCAAAAGTAGCTGAGAAAACTCCATGTTGCAGGTTCAGCTCTTAGTGTCTTGCTGTTCTTCCACATTAAAATGCCAGATTTCACAAAAAAAACATTCATGAAAAGTTCAGGATGAATACTGTGAAAACACTGATTAGATTATTGTAAAGCCCACTGAGTTGCTGAATACACAGGATGATCAGTTAATGTCTTGATGAGTTTATTTTTATCTGTTATTTCTGAGGGACCAGTAGGCTAAAGATGTAACACGTTACATACTAGAATAGAAACTACATAAGTATTTGTTTGCTACAGTTAAACAACAGTAACAGATGTAAAAGTATGAACACTGTAGAAATATCAAAGATGTCTGATAATTAGTTATTGGAACGTATACAGAAAAGGTTAGTTCTAAAAATGAGCATTAAAGATTTGGTTGATGATGCAACTGTTCTGGTTCTGAGACTGCTTGCAAGCACCACCCCTTCCATAAGCCATTAGCCTGAAAATGTTAGGAAGGTCAGAAATTCCAGGTAAATGTAAATGAAGCTACAGACAGGATTTTTCTTTCCTTCTAGTGGATATACTATGAAAGAAAGGAACTGAGCAAATAAATATTTGATAAAAAAATCAGGTCATTTTTCTTTTTTAAGCAGACCACAGGAGCCCCTTGCTTCTCAGTTAAGCTGTCCTAGCTGTTCTGTGGTAAGCACTAATTCCATCACACAGACAACTGGGAATCACAGCGTATCAGCTGGATCACACCACTGATAGATCTATCAGCAACTTACAGACATCCCATTCAATGCCTTCAAATGACCGGAAGGAATCATAAATGTACCTTTCAGTTTCCATTTGAAAAAGTGTCTATACTGGTTTTGGCTGGGATAGAGTTAATTTTCTTCATAGTATAGCTTGTATGGTGACACGTTTTAGATTTGTGATGAAAACAGCATTGATAACACAGGGATGTTTTCATTATTGCTGAACAATACTTACATAGCGTCAAGGCCTTCTCTGTTTCTCACTCTGCCACCCCAGTGAACAGATTGGGGTGTGCACAATAGCTTGGGAAGGAACACAGCCGGGACAGCTGACCCCAGCTGACCAAAGAGCTATTCCATACCATATGACATCATGCTCAGCAATAAAAGCTGCGGGAAGGAGCAGGAAGCGGGGCACTTTCAGTTACGGCATTTGTCTTCCCAAGTAACTGCTACATGTGATGAAGCCCTCCTTTCCTGGAAATGACAGAACAACTGCCTGCTGACTGAAAGGAGCATATGAATTCCTTATTTTGCTTTGCTTGCACACACAGCTTTTGTTTTACCTACTGACCCGTCTTTATCTCAACCCATGAGTTTTCACACTTTTACCCTTCCGATTCCATTCCCATCCCCACTCGGGTAGGGAAATGAGTGAGCGGCTGTGTGGCGCCTACTGGGGTTTAAACCACAACAGTGGCGTTGATAAAGATTAAACTTGTACTTAACTTACATTTAAGAATGACGTGATGGAAGAATACTTGCTGTCCGGTACTCACATATGATATGAAGCAGCTTCACCACAATAAAAGCAGCTGTTCCACCACTCAAATATTAGCCTCTCCACAGAATGCACAGCCATACTTACTGGTGATTCGATATCTTCCAGAAGTAACACTGAGCACCGTTCACACTTCAGCAGAGTCTGAGCCCGATGCATAATTTTCTTGACAATTTTCTCTAAGTCAGTCTGTTCCTCAAAGAGGTCATTCACTACTTCCAGTAAAGCCTACGTACAAGGACAGAAAACTCTTGTATTGGTTGTAGAATTAATAAATTCATGGAGCACTGCAAAGGAGGCATAATCTCTGGGACTGATTCTAATATGAGTGATCCATTGAAATCTTCATTCAAATGAAGTTCTTAATGATTATGGCAACAGAATAGGGGTGGGGGTATCTGTAGAGAAAGAAGTTAAGTATTTCTTAGCTCATAACTGGGCACAATCCAACTCTTAGCAAACAATGGGGATCTTTCAAACTATTTCACTGTGGTCCAAAAAATGAAACAATGGCTGTAATGCAACTCTCCAAGTACATAGTATGGATTGAGTTACTTGATTTGTTACATTGAATTTGCTGGTGTATTTCAACTCCATTTTATTCATTTATTACCCATTTTGCATGTTCAAAGCTGTAAAGAAAAAGCCACATCAATACTTCCATATTGCAATAGCACTCTGATCCAGTCTTTACCACTAACAACATGTCTGTAAAATACAATGTTTTAAAATGAAGGACTTCCCCTCTCATTTCATCAACTTTAAAAATAAAAGGCTGTGTTCTTTCTTACCATGGGTCGAAAGAAATGTGCTTTTTCCTTTATTCTGGTTTAGGGCACCAGCACTAAAGAACATCCATATAGGTAAGCACGCAGTGGTTATCAGCAAAATGCTGGTCACAGTCACTGGAAGTTGCCACCATTTGGTGCCCAGTTTGATTGGGAAGGCAAAGTATGGGCTTGTTCATCATGTGTTACTTGCCAACTAATTTCAGCCATGGACTAGGCAAAGCTAAAGACCACCAACAGGTCAGAAATGCAATTGAGTACAGGCCCCCATGTACTTGTCAAATGGCATATTTGTTATGCCACGCATGGCTGAAGAGGCAAGAAGAAACAGAGAATTTGTATCTCTAGTCCAATATCCTGATGTGTCCAACCACCAGAATTTACCATTTTTTAATGAAGAATGAGAATGACCCTAATATTTTTCTGCTGAATGCCTCCCTCAGAAGATTAAATGCCAACTCTTCAAAAGTCTGTCATTGTTCCCTGCAGGCTGGGAATCTGTAGCAAATTTTCAGTCTTTATGCAGTCAAACAATTATTTTGTTCGAACACTAAACAAAGAAAAAAATCTTTTTCAGAAAATCTTTTCTTTTCCCCCAAGTCTCTTCCACATCTCCACCCCAAAATATAGTGGTCTGTAGTCAGACCTGAACAGAAGACAAGCTCAGATGGTTCATGACTCTTAAATACATACACCATTAGAAAGGGCTAGTGTTAGTTTTCAAAGTATTGGAAAGCATTAGTTTCCATACATGAAAAGCACCAAAATCCTGAATACACAAATGTCAGTACTTACACAGACCCACCCACTGTAGTTTCCCCTGCTTTGTGAAGCAAGAGTAGGTTCAGCACCACTGCTATTTCTATTGAAGCTTTGCAGCTGTGATCCACGATAACAGAAGTACCACTTCCCATCATTGCGGGAAAGGTGATTTAAAAAAAAAGCCAACAATTATCAAAATCCCTCAAAATTACCATTTTCTTTCTTAAAAACTATAAAGACCTCTCTGAGGAGTAAATGATATGGTGAGCTCAGCATTATTTTCACTTCTTAGGAGCCTCCTGTCCCAACTCGTGTATGGCATCAGCAATCATGAGTGAGTAATATATCTATGCAGACACATGCTGTCAAAACCCTTCACATACAGGTTTTCTTCTTGCTTACTTTTATAAAGATATATCCACATTATTTGCACATGAATTGAATATTACAAATTCAGGATGGCAAACGTTTGATATTGCTGGAATTTCATGAGAGTTTGAATCTCTGCCAGAGTAACACTCTCCTGCACCGTCTGTGTGACAAACGCAATTGTTTCAGCACTACGAAACATGGAACTGACATCAGGAAACAACAACCACCATCACGAGCGTATTTCCCTCCCACGCTCTCCGCTTGCCGCCTCAGTCAAGATAGTGATCTGTCGAAAATGCATTTTTTTGAAATAAAACATAGTTAAAACTGTCTGCTTCGCAAACACATATGCATAGCTGGAATCCAAAGGAACAAAAAACAAAGGTTTGATATTGGTCCAATATACATTTCCTACTTACCCTGCTTCTGTCATATTCCTTCCTTGAAGCTGCAAATAGCTGGGCATTGGATATGGCAATCCCACAGAATGGGAGATACATCTGCATCACCTAATATATCAAAAGAAACTCAGTCATTAAAAACAACTGCAATTAGACACTCATGTTACTAGCAAAGAGACCTAAACTTAGGTGACGTCCCAGGAGGGTCTCAGCTCTCTCACTCTTCAGCAGAACACTAAATACGAAACAAAACCATCATGGACAAGGCACATAAAATGGGCGGAACAGAGATCAAATGGGTAGGGAAGAACAAATGCATTTGAGGTTCATAGGTCCCAGCAGTGAGGGTCCCCTATAACTTGTCTAGAAAACTGCAGATTCTCAAGTCTATCAAATGTCTGCCAACCACATTAAATTACTGTCGACAGTACAGCTTCCCTAGAAAACGTAGTCTTTATTTTTCTGGATTGCTTTCTTTGTCCTAAGCTCAAGAAGCAGACTTGAGTCACATTCCTGCTGATTTCTAGAGGATGCAGATTTCAGAGAACACCAGCACAGTGGAACAGAGTACATTGATCCAAAACTGTTAGTCAGAAAGCTGACTGCCTTCTCAACAAAGGAAAAAGAAAAAAAAAAGGTTAAAGAACATGCTTGAGAAACTGGGCCTTAATGCATCATCATACATTAAGAAAGATTGGACAAGAGGGACTGGGAAAATATTTTGAGTTGCACAAGGCTACTTTGGGCTGGCTATGAGTTTAGGCATACTTTAGGCTGGCTCTGCGTGAAATGAATAACTAGACTGGACAAATACTTGAATACCTGTATGACTGGCACTTTCACAAGGATGACAACGGATCCAAGTCCAATAATATTAGGATATTTATGCCACATACTGATAACAAATCTGTAACATACTGCCATTGCTGAGTGGTTCCAAAGTTTAGGTCCGAGACATTAAGTAAATTTTATAGGTGCTGAATAGCCTTAACATTTGCCAAGCCAGTGAGAGCTGGGGCACTCTGCTGTTTACAGAGCCAAAAGAATACTGCAGCAGCCAATATTTCCTCTCCCTGGTCCGTCAACTGGGAGATCCACTGTAAGCAATTCTTTCTGCGACAAGTTTTGGCATTGAGAATGTGTCATTTGTCTTTGAAATTCTATTTAATTAGAAAATTACTGCTAACCCAGGGACGCAGGCTATTGAGACTGTTTGAGGAAAAACACACCAAAAATTGTAAGCATCCAGAAGAAACAAAACAGCAGCAACTGCTGTTCTACTTCATCTTCCTTAAACACCCCAGTGTCTACACAAATACACCTATACCGCTAATTTGCAAAAGCTTTATTTTTGTCCTCTTCCCATCACTGTTCCATCTAAAGGAAAATTACATACTTCAGACGCTACAAACACTCATCTTTTCAGAGAGGCAGTAATTAAACTATCCAACTATCACACCAGATCTGCAGGCAACAGTAGATGAAATGAAAAATAAAGTAAGACTGTAACAAATAGCAAAGAGGGGTTCATTTTTTTTTTTTGCAAGAAGCTCTCTGAGATAATTCTGCATATTTCAGTTTAGATTTTAATTACAAAATGAAACAAAAAAACCTATCTATATTTTCTTGTAATACTAAATATCATAGCCAAGTAAGAGATGCAGAGCAGAAAAACTTTAACCTGAGAAAAATCTCACCTTTTGTGCAATTATGAATATTAGAGTGAGACTGGATAAATTTTAATTAATAAAAATAAGTAAATACTAGTATTTATTGACCCCACATTGGAACCTCTATTCCCAAAAGTTTATGAATCTTCAGCCATCACAAAACCAGCTAGCAAAGATGTCTTTCTTAGCACGAAAATAACATTTTGCAATATTGAAAAACACTGCTCTCCAAAACCAAAATTCCAAGACTGTAATTCTATATAGAAATTAACATCAATAAAACACTGGTTTATGAAAAGTCAAGAGTCTGGAAAGCTGTTGACTTACATCATTATTTTCACCACTCAAACTAACTGTGTAAGTTGCAGTGCAACTGAGAGACACCAAGCTGTTTAAGAGAATCAGTAGAAGAAATTAATAAACATCCACAGCTACGAAGAAGAAAAAATAAACCCCCAAGCACCAGGTAGAGAGGAACCACTCTGTAATAACAGATAAATCAATGATCCCTGTTTACCTAAGAAAAATTGACAAACAAAAGCCTACTGTCATTCCTCTCTTCTACTTTCTTAACGATAACAGTGACTGCTGCCCAAACCACTTTTGGCAAATTGTAATACAGAACCAAATAAACAAAGAATAAAGACATTTCTAGTGGTAACTTAATTTTAAATAAGTTTTTTTTTCAACCAAAATGCAGAATGGAGTAGAAAGCAGTAATCACATTCTGATTTTGAATTTCAAATTTAGATCTGCAGTACTCAAGACTGCTTCACAAGCACCTCCAGCATGTTGACGTGCAGACACTCCATACAAATATTGAGTAGCATAATACTCAACTCTTATCTGTCTGAACCACATACTGTAAGGAGCTGGTATTGTTATGCCAGATTCACTTGAGGTATTTTCCCTCCAAAGAGAACACAAAGAGTTGAGGAAATGGCATATGCCACCAAAGCACATCCTTTTTTCCTCCTTTTAAGTGATAGGTATATAATCACTAATCCTCTGGTGCTCCAATGTAAAAACATATCACATCACTGAACCATAATGCACTGTAATTCTATTTCTATTCCTGCTGATAACTGCTATTTCTCCTTAAACAGAAGGATGTAACTTATAATGAGCATAAAGCACAGACAATATTTTACTATCTTAATTCTCCATCATGGATATGCTTCAGTAATACAGTACTGACTTTTGGTAACAGCAAGCAAATTGGGCAGAAGACTAAATTGCATTGAAAGGACGAAGTATTGAAAGGTTGATCATAGACACACTGTTAAGCAGCACATGACAGGAAAGGACTCGGATAAATGACATGGTTATTTTAATTTGCATTGGTGAGACAAGATCTTGTTTAAGGAAGAGCTGTTTTCTTTTTCCCTGACTGCTGTCCTTCCTGCAGCACTGAACGGGCCAGGAGAGCTTGCCTCTACCAGCCAATGTCTGTGCAGGTTTTACCAGTTTCATTACACAGTGAAGCCAACCTGATGCTGGAACCTGTAAAAGAACCAGTGACACCCAGTCCAAAGGTTGACTATGCAACATGTTTCCATTGCACCAATGCACAAAATATTGGTGCAAAACTTATGGAAAAAGAGCTAACACACTCTTCTGAAGGACATAAAATAATTTTGTTTTGCTATACTGAAGGTCATTTTAAAAAAATAAAATAAAATTTTGAAGCAAAATGGAGCGTATCTGAAAGAAAATTTCCTTCCGCCTCTATTTTGAACCAATGACAGGAAGAGAGCCTGCAGATTTATTAAATGAAGACATTTCCTAAGAAAGCAAATAAACGGAATATAACAAAACCCCATAGGTTTAACAGATATACTTCATTAATTTATTTTGGCAAATAATATTAGTTGTAATGATTCATCACAGTACTTTGTGGCATATTAACAAACAAATCAGTGACTATGTAATAGTATATTTTATAAAAATGATGTTCAGTCTGAATAATAAACTAATCTAAGGAACCTGCTGAGATGTTGGAAGAGACTAATATTTTTTTCGTGCCAACTGTAAGGCATTCAGATACAATAACTGCAGGTTAACAAGATTATATTGTGAATTACTTGAGCAGTCAGGGTCCAGGTAATCTGACTCAGTTTCTCATAGCTAACCCTCCAACAAGTATCCCATCTTTGGGTAGGAACTACACTCACCTCACAAATCCACAGCAGCCTACAAAAGCTGGAAAGCTTGTGCTCACTTACAAACTGTTTAGTATTTTGTCAGGGCAGGAAACCTTCTATGAAAAGAAACTGAAGTAACGGGCACCAGTTCAATATCTTCCTTTCTAAATTCTATTATTTCATTATGGGATTATTTTTTGTTAGGAGTATTAAAACACAACTACCAAGGGAATGAACAGGATGAGTACCAGAAGCTTTAATGTTCAATTATGCAACAACTTACATTTTCAGCTAGGTCCTGAAGATGGTATATCTTTTCTGCAAAACTATGCCAGTAACATCAAATGACTGCCCCGACCATAGCTACTTTTTCCTTCCCACAGGAGGATATATTCCCATTGCTTTAGTATCTCCACACATCTCCAAACTTATATGCCCGAAGTTAGACCTTTAAATCCACAATAAGAACTGAAGCAGCAGCTTGGTATTTGGAAGTACAAAGCATTCCCAAATTCTGCAATATTAACTGCTAGGACAAGAAAACTGCAACCTGTGCTTGTTTCATTGGGTTTTTTTATGGCATCAGTTCTGAAATCCAGATGAAGCACACCGGTTCTCGCTCAGAATTTCGGAGGGCAGTCTTCCATATGTTTTCTCTTCATTATCACAGTTTTATAGGCCAAAAGTTCTATACTTGGTTGCATAGTTGTCTGGACACATCAGCATTCGGACACCTGCACTACAGCATCACAGTGTCTTGAGATGGGACACATTTTTGTTTCATCTGGCTTCTCATAGATGCTGAGACATAGTAAGAATACATAAGTAATAGGATGTTTATCAGTGTTCCTCTGAACTGCTAAAATTAAGTTAATGGTTTCTCTCATGATCTGGGCTTGGGTTTCACAATAGCTGCACACATGATATAAATTTTTTTACCATCAGAAACAGGTAGCAGATGGCCTCTGGCCAAGCTCTTTCTGACAATGCCTGTCCTCAAGAGATCCCACTTTGCCCTTCATCGCACAGCCTGGGGATGGTGGTCCTAATGGAGCCTGCAAACCCTTCCCTGGCTACCCAAGAAAAGCTCTTACTTTAGAAATTCAAAAGAAGGCTATTTTCTAGAATTGGGTGTCTCATGGGAAATAAGTTTTGAAATGTTCTCTTCATGAGAAGGTATTAAAGCCTTTAGTATCCTAACCTCAGTGTTATTTTACCCTCACAAATAGCACAAACTCCACGTCAGCCACAAAACAGTATGAAATGTTACTTTTCTTACCCTGTTTAGGAATATAGGTGATCATATCTGCAGATCTTAACATGTCTTCTGCTCGCTCTCTCTCTCTTTTTTTTTTTTTTTTTTTTTTTTTTTACAACCGGTAACAATATAGACAACGAAGCTGCATGCATGCAGATCTGCAATGCAGAAAGTTATTAGCTAATTGTGAAAACCAGCCAGTGCTGCAATGGCAGCACACTGCAGAGGTAAAACGCTAGCTTCACACTTGCTGGCTGGAAAGCAGCCCTGAGTTCAACTTCAGCTAAATGCAATGACATTTACCCTGCCTCCCCCGCATGCAGTTTCGCCTGCACTAAGCATCCTCACAGAGCACCCGCTGCCATAACTATCTGATAGATACAGTCTATCTCATGGCTTCTGACACACTCCAAGCATCCCCCTTCTTGCCTGTGGTCACAAAAGAAAACAATTTTGATGTCTGATAGAAGAAAGATGCCTCTCAGTAAGGCTTGTGTACCCAACCTGGCACAAACTCCAGGTTAAGCTCTCAGCAAATGCTTGTCTGGTTCAACTGTTTTCTTTAGTGGCCACTTCTAAGCTCTCTTTACACAGCTTGCTTGGTAAACCGGGGGGGGGAACAGGCTTCCTAGAAAAAGAAAAAAAAAAATCCTTTTAAAGTAAATGTTTTTGCTACAGTTTAAAGTTATAAATGTTTTGTGGACATAAAACCAAGTCAGGGAAGCCAGCTGCCCTTTGAAACACTTCCTAAAGTGTTAAAAATAGGCTCAGAGAATGAAATATTCTACTGAATCCTGAAAATGTTAAACCAAAATCAACAGCAAAATGGTTAAGCCCAAGCATTGATCCAAACTCCATTACCTTCTGCCAGCGGTGCAGTGTCTGGCTATCTACACCTCTGTTAAAATCGGATTCTCACCTAGGTCTGCAATTCTCAGAAATATTTTCCAAAATTATTTTTCCAACCCATGGACAGAAAAATTGCTTGGTAGAGACACCCTATGAATAATGGGCATACAAATAGGGGACATTGCTCCCGCTTATATCAGTGAAGCTGCGGAGGCTCCTGGGTGAATTTTCTATTGCCTCCATCTTCTTTTTTTTAGTGCCATTTGCATGTGGTTATTATTTATGCAGTACCATAAAAATGCCCTAATGCTCACAAACATATGGCAGCGCCTCTGTCCTATAAAGCTGACTATCTAAGTATGGAAGCTTTTGGTGGCTGTAAACAGCCTGAAAAGGACCACGGGAGCATTTCTTCAGCACTGACTCTGTGCTTGGCTGGCTCGTATAATTAGCGGCACACATTCAAACTAGGTAACTGCGTCACCAGACAGATTACAACACATCTCCTGTAGGAGCAGACTTACTACAGTTTTAAAACCCGATTCCTATGTAGGTCACTGTCCTCACAAGCCATGGCACTGGGAGACTATCGCAGGCAGGATCAAGGGGCAGGAAAGGGCAGAAGTGCAGCTTAAACAGGCTCAGCCTCAGCCCCCATCACCACCCTCCCAGTTGCGACAGCACAAAACCCATCTTCTCCCTTTTCTGCTACACACCTAAAATCTTTAAACTGGGAAAACAAATACACACATTGAATTTGATTTCAAGAATACACTTGTAAAACTGTTTATACAGTCAGAACTATATACCTCTACTAATCCTATTTCATTTTTCTGGCAGATATTTGGAGGTTTCTTGTCCTAGTCACTTTTCAGCTAAACATTATTCCTATCTGCCACCACTAACAGGAGCTGAAGTTCAAAAAAATCTAAACAAGCCATGCTGAATTATTCTGACATACACACAAAATCATTGGCAGTGGCTATTAAACGTATTTTAGCAGTATTCTATAAGACATACTTAAGCATTTTAACTCTGCATTGAATTTAGCATTTGGTATAAAGTGGGAAGGACAATAAATTGTACTGTAAATTTCCACAGAGCATTCATTTTAAATGCTGTTGCTCCAAATAAATCTGAAATAGGAAAACATTTCTGCTAAAGACTAGAAAGCCAAAAATAATTTAAATATACGTAAAATGGGTACTATTCTCGGATCCAGTCTTCTGATCTCATACAGACAAAAATCCAGCTATTTTCACAGGAAATTTCTCCTTATTTTACACACACCTGAATCAGTGATGCGCAGTAATAAGCCCTGTCCCAGCAAAAACTTCAAACTGCCACCAATTTTTCAACATGTGATACTAAGCCAGCATTTCCATCAGTAAAAGCAAGGACAAAAGGAGGAGAAAAGTTACACAAGGAACAACAGTGGTTCTATTAAAGTGAGAAATGCATGAACTGAGGAAGAGTAGGGGTAGCAGTCAAAGACAAAAAAGCAGTGACACCAAGAGTATCACCAGGGCAGTGTTAGCACAGGTAAACCCAACGCCAGGCATTCAGCACTTAGTCCTGTGGGTTCAGTAAATGCACATCAAGCTTGAAAGCAAGGAAAAGTCACCTTGCAGACAGCCCAAGCAAGGGCTGCAAAGTTAAAGTAATGCAATTAAACCAGTAAACCAACATGCTATTATGTTATAAGCAGGTTGAAAGCCATGGAGATTCCTCACTACGAGGGCCACTGAGGACTCTCAAATCTGGATGGTGGAGGTATGCACCATGTCTGTGTGACCACCTGCAGTTTAGAAGGCAATTAAATCAACCAGACAATTACAGAGGACGGTTCTTTATCAAGTCTAGTCTTTCCATTCATTCTTTCTGGAAGTTGGCAGGGCACTACCCTTTGTAGAAAAAGTCTCACAAAGAAGTGCCAGGCAGCTTTTATTAGTTCATCTGAAATAACATGAATGAGCAGCATTACAGAAGGTCATGAATGTCCTCAAACCCACAACTCCTACCCACCAATTAACTTTCTCTCCTTCAAAGGCTGAACGTCAGTCATCTTTGACGCAACCAAATTATATCACGACCTTAATAAAAGTCAAGCTGAGAGGGTTCACAGAGGACACTTTACCTCTGTAACGTTTTCCAGAGAGACCAAGAGGGGGTATTATTGCCTGGCTGCTCTCTCCTGTTTGAAGATGAGCCACTAGAGGCCAGTCCCCAGGCACGGGAGCCCACAGCCATTGGGTAAGGCAGGCAGTTCTGCAGTGCCTTAAATCTCAGTATATCAAAGCACTTTGGCAGACCATGAGCAAAATTTTACAGCAGCAATATCATGTTCTAGGTGGTTTTATTTTTTCTAGAGACAGCAAAACTGAGTCAAAGAAAGATTAACTGATTTATCTGAGGGGAGGAAGAAGGTCACGAAGATTTTGTCAAAATTTTGGAAAAGCTCCTGGTTCCCACTGTGCCTGAATCAGTGGACCCAGCCTACCCAAAGACACTATTATAAAAGCTTTGTGCCGCTGCATGAGACAGGAAGATCTTTGTATTGGCACTGCAAAGTGAGAGCAGTGAAGACTGATACTATCAATGCTAAAAGGAAAAAAAAAAAATAAAAAGAGTTGCAGATCAGAACTTTAAATTGGCACAGGAGAATTAATAGGCATCACTTCAAAGTTGATTTTTCCAACAACACAATTGCAGGCTTCAGTTTTACCATTTCAAATTGTACCACATTTCTGATCTCTGGCAGATACTACCCATAATAACTGACCATGCTAACTGAATGCTACTGAAACCAAGAATAAATTCCATATGCATCCATACATTGCAAATGTCATCTTCAAGTCATAATTCTACTTACAACTCGTTTACCAAGTCCCAATTACTGTCAATGATGAAAACTAGATTTATTCATATACTTCTTGCTGCAGTCTTTAAGTATTAGAGTACACAAACTGAAAACTATTTCTACTAATTCTTGGCTTAGCCATAACTGAATGGTCTTCTTTCCTTTTTTGCACAAATTAAATCTTGTCTTCAGAGCCAGAGTGCATGCACAGAATCAGAATCACAAACTGGTTGAGGCTGGCAGGGACCTCTGGAAGTCATCTGGTCCAACCCCCTGCTCAAGCATGACAACCTAGAGCTGGTTGCTCAGGACTGCGCACCTTTTGAATATCTCCAAGGATGAAGACTTCACAACCTCTCTGGGCAGTCTGTGCCAGTGCTTGGTCACTCTCACAGTAAAAAAAGTGTTTCCCAATGTTCAGACAGAATTTCCTGTGTATAAGTTTGTGCCCACTGCCTCTTGTCCTGTCACTGGGCACCACTGAGAAGAGCCTGGCTACATCCTTTTTGCAACATCCCATCACCTATTTATACACACTGATGAGACACCCCCAGGAGCATTCTCTTCTCTGCTAAACAGTCCCAACTCCCTCAGCCTTCCCTCATAGGGGAGATGCTCCAGTCCCTTAATCATCTTTGTGTACCTTCGTTGGAGTCTGTCCAGTATGTCCATATCTCTCTTGTACTGGGAAGCCCAGAACTGGATATGTCGCTATGAGTCAGGAGTGAAACTTAATCCTGCTGTTGCATAAATACTGCATGCAGTTTAACCAAAAAAGAATTTAGCTCATCTATATATAACAGTCCACATTGAGATCACAGTGATATTACTAAGTTTCTATTCAGGTTCTTCTCTTGTACACTTCAAAAGTTGTTTTGTGATTTTTGGGAAAAAAAAAAAAAAGTTCCTTGAGCAGTAACCTTTTTTCATATTGGACTTTGTTTAACAGACAGATAATGTATCTGGAAGAGCTTATTGCAGTGGCCTGATCCTTAGGCTTAGCTCCACTTTCACCAAGGTGCATGTTCTTGCCTGACTAAAGCCGCACGGGTAAAACTCCTTCTTTCTAACTGAAACTCCAACCGGAATACAAAAGCCTGAATCTAACACATAAACCAACCAGATTTCCCAAGTCAAATTGTGCCTGGTATGAATAAGCTTAGCTGCCCTGACTGCCCACTGTTTACAACGTTAGTCCAAAGTGCACAGAAAGGGTTGCTTCTGTTCAACCCGGGGGGGTGGGGGAGGAAGTGAAGCAAGTTTTCTCACACAAGCGAGATCCAGAATTTTGGTGACAGCTTAAAAGAAAGCCAGGGACTCGGGACACCAACAGTATTCCCTTACATTACTTACTGCTTGTCAACCAAAGCATTTCTACCGTTTCTTAGGCTACAGGAACTTTACCCCCAAATAGAAAAAAATCTTCAATGGAGTGGAAATATCCCACAAAGGACAACATATGGCATATAACTGACCCTTCCTTTCACCCTGTTATTTTATGGCTCTTTTCCAACTGGGAGGCACCTGTGCCTTGACCCTTTCTTCCATAATACACTGAAGCATTACAACATAACATAATCACATCATTTTTGACATACATCCTTACATTATTTCATTTTCTCCTTGACATTGGGAAATTTGCCAGTGGTGTTCTACACTTGCCTATTTGAAGTTTATGTATATTTAGTGACTAATATTGTTACTGAATGTTGTGGCACTTTATGCTGGTGACACTTGTCTACTCTTCATACATTTCTCCTGAGAAAGCTGTTTTTATTCTCCTTTCCAGTTTTAAGATGAAGAATAACTGTAAGGAATACGGCGTAGTCTCAGTGTTTCATTTTCACCCATGTACTTTTTCTTAGAAATGCAATGTTTCTGCAAAAGTGCAGAATCTTATTCTAGCAGAAGTGATTACACAACTGGACACATTTGACAATATTGTTATTTGAATCTGATTATACCAATTAGGTAATCTAATTTAGTTTCTATTAGAGCATTTTCAGAACTTCTCACATATGAAAAAAAGCAATGTATAGAAATAATATCATCTTTAGAACAGTTGCCATGCAAAGTGACAGAGAATTTGCTGGAGGGAAACTTATCTATAAATCTAGACAGTATCATTCTTAGCGGTCTAAGGTTAGTAACTACTAAATTAGGGACAGATGAAAAACTAACATAATATCAAGGCAACAGAATAATTTCTTAAACCACAAGAACAAAAGTGCTAATTCTTATTAGTTTCAAATGAAAGGAGCTTTTGAAAGACCATCAAAATAATAAAAAAAAATTTCCTTAACTGTTTTCTTAATAAAACTATTTAGAGAAAAGCATGTTGAGCATTTATATTATGTTACCTCTCCCCCTCTTCATTATGAGCAACAGATTAAAGGAACAACAGAAGAAAAGTAGCTGAGCCAAATATTGCTCTTATCCACATCACTGTGAGCCTGCAGTAATATCTCTGACATCTTAATTTGGATTTACGTGGTTCTAATTTACAGAATTTTGTCATCTTTACAACTGTGGAAAGGTGGTTGATGCCTCAAGGACATTTTCATCAACTCTGGCTGTATCAACTTCACAGAAGGCAGACTGACATTAAAGTTTATTTTACCCTTTCCAGGCAGATGCCAGTCAGAAGCAGCTATGCATAAATATTTACAGAATTTCTGTGGAACCATGTAATTTGTAATACAGTCTGATTGGTTTGACATTCCCTGCTTTATCTATCTCTCTGCTCTATGTCTACCAAGATGTTAAAATCTCACATTTTACAGTTTAATCCATGCACAAGAATGCGCCCATAAAAACAGGAAAGGAAGTGACCGTCCTGCACAAACTTTGAATCCTACCCATCATTTCAATGACAGCAAGTAAGAAAAATATATGGTATCTTTTGGCAAGACTTAAAGCCACAATTTTAGAGAAAGTGATCTAAACTTGTGCTTCAATTTTCTATCTTTACTTCACTGCAAAAATAGGAAAAGAACACATATGGGGAAAAAAGATTGTCCAGCAAATAGTAAAATGCGCAACTTATGAAGATAAACAATGATTCAATCTGCAATATTGAAAATATACCAGTTCTAGAATGCAAATGTGTTTTTATATTAAAAAGAATCCACTTCTGTCTTTAATCTTTGTTTAAAAGAAAAAAAAAACCAACAAAAACTTAAAGCCTTTTTAAATTCAAGTGTTTTGCCCAGAATCTCCACTAGACATCAGTAAGAAAGAATCGGAGTATGGATGAGAGCCACAAGCTTCAGCAGTCAGGTACTCCATTTCAGCTTAAGTTAAAGCCTTGGAAGAATAAACTTTGCCAGACCAGTTAGAAGTAAGCCAGACATATTCCCGAACTAAATGCTCCTTTTTTTCTTTTCCTGGAATTCTCTCCAAAACCGCACCTTATCATAAGTGCTATTTTGTACTTGTTTGTGTCTTCCTTACAGACTCCACTAACTCTGCAATAAGAGAGATCGATATCATTAACTGTTTCCAGTTTCAGCTCATGAAATTTTAAAAATAAATTCAAGTAATAATTTGGATATTTCCCCAGTTCCTTAAAACTTAGAAGTACACATTCTAAAACAATGATTTACAGAGGCAGTTTTGACACATGTTTTTTGTGTGTTTATGCGGGGGATGTTAATCTACTCAGCTGAAATTGTGGTAGTTAACTCAGACAGTAAATTAGTGTCTTCCGAAACTGCCTTTGGAGCACGACTGACGGACAAAGCACCAGGGGAAGCACTGCATTCCATATTACTGCACCTTTGAGTTTTAAGACTGGATGGGCTACAGCAGCCTGACTTGAAAAATTTGATTTTTTTCTGTGCTGCAGACTTCAAGGGGCTGATGAAAGTGTGTGGGCTGGTTTGGATGTGAGCCATGCTTTTTCCACACATCATTGTGTCTCCTGCACTAATGACTCACACCTGCACATGCTGCTATCTGATTTCTAGGCAAAGTTATTTATAAACTGCAACTGCAGGGCTGAATCCTGGTGGTATAACTATATAGACAATGATTTACCTAAAGCACTTGTCTGTGAAGCATAGACAATTTGGGGACATTGAATTGGGGACATTCCTTTCAGGTGCCGTGAAAACTGGATGCAGCTGCTTCTCTGGTAAAACCCACATTGCAATTTTATCTTGCAGACTGCTATGGATCTGATGTGGTAAAGCACTACTTTTCACCTGGCTGCAAGATAAACACAATCACAGACCTCCAAGGTCCCCTGGACACAAAAAATCATCCTATTTTCTCTCACAGCAGGTACAGGAATTATTTGCCATACAGGCTGTTTCCACCTGGCGATGTGCATGCTGCAGGCCACTGCAGACACAAAAAGATATTTTATTCAAGCAAAAATACTGTTGCCCCAAGCTTATGATTACAGTCTTGCCCAAGCTGTCTCACTCACTGGGTCCAGAGAAGCATTCAAACCTTCCCATTACAGTCTCTGCTTTTAGATGCTCCTCCCCAGTGCTCAGAGTCCTTTGCTAGTTAAGATTGCAGAAGCATCAGCATTTGGTAGCAGCTACCTATCTTTTTCTCCTTCCTCTGCAACTGGCCATGAAGTGTTTTTACTACAGCTTCAGATGAGGCCATTTGTCTTTCTCTCTTTCTTTGGGGTAATTTGGTGAAGGGCACAGAAAAAATAGTTCAGAACAACTGCCTAAATGACCTCTCTGTGAGAACAGTATTATGAACCACACAATGAGTTACATCCTCAGAGATATAAACCAGTGATCTGCTGCAGTGTAAATTTTCAGTGATGTTAATCTTACACCTAGTAAGCACACAGCATCCTGCCCCTTAATGCTGAAAGTCATAGTGTTTTGAATCTTGGATTAAAGTGATTGTGTATCTAAAACAAAGCTCTGTTTAAATGGAAAAAACACAAGCCATTATAGAGAAAATCAGGTATATAAGCAAGCCTGTAACAGTTATTTATACAGACATGCATTTTGCTTCCAGCAACACAAGGTTCTTCCAAACATATACTTAGGTATACTTCATTGTGTGCCTTAGAAAAACTGTAAGGTATTAATATTAATATGGCTGTTGAACTGCAGACTGGAGGGCATTTGATTCCAGGTAGCTGAGTTGTGTTCAAAAACCAATATGCTACTGTCTTCTTTGGTGCAAATTTACTGATGTTAAGTGCTTACTTCTGCCTACATTATTAAGAGTTCAATCTAGGACCAAATTATTTTAAACATTTACAGAGCACCCAGCAAAACAAGGCTTCACTTCCACTTGCAACCTTTAAGTTGCAACTTAAATCATAGTACATTCAGCCTTAAGCTTGATTCTACAGTACCAACGAGTAAAATACTTTACAAACTAAGTAAGGATATCTGGTCTTTAAGCTATAGAAATAACAGGACAGCAGTCTCTCCCGTCATCGTACGGGCTACCCTCCCCTCATAGATATTTTATTAAAAAATGCAGGAAAAGAACAGTGTTCTTGATTTGATTAGGATATGAGTAGGCTTGCTCTTTCTTTGTCTCCATAATTTTAGACTGTAAAAGTTGTCATTAAACAAGCAATTAATGCTCACCAAGGCAAAGCTGACTGATCAGGGCAATGGCCCGAGTCATACAGCCTTGCTTCTTACAGCTGAATAGGACTACAACAGAGATGGAAAGAGAAATTCAAATTCATCTCACTGCACACCTGCCTACATTTGCTCTCCTGCTTTTATTCCTTTTCCGCAGGAGTTTAAAGATTTTCCCAACGCCCACTATTTTTATCTAACTTTACCTGCATAAGCAATTATCAGTCTTAGCTTAGCTTATCTTTTGATAAGCCGTCAAACTTGTTGCAGTCCTTACATGCACACATTTTTCCATCTTTTCTGACGCCTTTTTCTAATATTGGTTTATTCTCTTCTCAAAACTCTTATCTCCAACTCCATCTCTCCTTACAGAACAAACAATTTAACAATTTTAATTTAGCTGTTGCTTCTCCATAAAAAAGTTTATCTTACTTTGTTTTAATTCATTTGATGTTGTGATTTTATTTTTTATTTGAATAGTAAGAAGTTCACTACCTCCGTAAAGAAAGTCTTCTCTATTCACAGAAGTGGAACAGCCCAAGAAACAATGGATGAATTCTGCATGCTAGCCTGTTGATTGTCCTGTAATATTATATAGGCAGGTAACCGGGATTTATTCTTGGTACATTTTTCATGACAAAAATTTTACTAGTACCTATGTGACAATGGATTTTATGATGTTTCTGAGAAACTGAACTCAAAGCATAAACTGATTTCACTAAAAAAGACCAACAGATGGTGCCAGTACTACCAAAACCAAAGTACCAAAGAGCTCTATATCCTTATACAAATTGCTTGAGGCATTTAAATAAAGAGCTTGCCGCTCCTTTTTCTGTGCAAAGAGATTCTTGATTCTGAAACAGTTAATTTTTAATTAGCAACTGTAAACCTGATTTCAGATGCTGGGGAAAAAAAAATAATGAAAAAAAAACCAAATAGAAAACCAACCAAACAAAACCCCCCCCACACTTTTTCAGTCCCCTGTTTCTCACAGCTGCTGGCCTAACAGGGAAACAACTAGCTATTTTTTGCATTGGCATTGTTACTCCTTCCTTCCCATCTATCCATCTTTACTGCTGTGCAGATTCATGGAAAGTCAAAGACTACATCCATTCTGATAGGAGAAAGGAGGCTCCGGAGCATGGGGGTATTTCTGGCTTTATCTGCTTTCACCCATGTGGCCAGCAGGCAACCTCTGCACCACCAGGAGTCTCACAGGGTCTCACTGGTGGCGGAACAGTGACACAGTTGTACAGACAACACACAGGGCCCCACGTACACTGCAGAGCATATTCCTGCTGGCCTGCAACATGCACTGCAAACAAACCCACCTCAAGAGCACGCGTGGGGATGCCTTGATATCCCCTAAGACTGCCCTGACCCTGATCCCTCACTGCTCTAAGGGCCTGTTCTTAGTCACCCGTGTAGAGTAGCTTTGCTTATTTCCAAATACCCATCTGTCTACTGAAGGGAGGTGCAAAACCAGAGCAATCTGTTCTTTTCTACTCCTTCCTTACCTTTGCTTAGAGCAAGAAATACTGAAAAAACAGTCCTGACTGTAAAAACCAGACTCTCTCGGTTTTGCTCAGACCACCTGAGTACAAGGACAGTTTAACTCCTCAAAGACAAGCAAAACAATTAAAATATAGTCCATAGTATTGTGTTTGCTTTGTTATTTAATTAAAACTCTCTCTTCTAAAATTTGTTCATTTTATTCCTGCAAGCAACTCCTTAAAGTCAATTGTATGACTTGGATGGATGAAACATGCAAAATTTTGTACTTTCGCCAAAGTCTGTATTCATGCTTTCGGTGTTACTGATTCAGTTTTACATATTCCCCCTACCCTCTTTAAAGCACAAGTACTTATTTTGTAAGAACTCAAACAGTCTTTTAAATCCTCCTATTCTCACCTAGCTAGCAAAAATGCTATTAATGAGCACCTTAGCTGAGTGCATTTATGGATATATGGATGCTGCTTTTTTTTTTTTTTTTTAAGTAATTCTAAATAGGATCTTACTTCAATCTGTATATTAACCTGACACTAACAAATGTAGCAGCCTCCCTCATAAGCCAGACCACAACATGTACTTTAGGAATACAATAATACCAAAAGAAAACTATATTTCAGTTTCATATTCATACAAAAAATTATGCATTGTATTATAGTTATGCATTGTAATAATACGTAATATGATAACTATGTTCTATGTAATAATCTCCTCAGTGCACACATGTAGGAATAATCAAAATAACTGCAACTGTGATAGTTCTCCAATAGTTCAATTACAGAGTTTTACATTAAAAACCTCTTAAAATGGAGTTGAAGTTTCATGCAAAATTTAAATCAAAGGGTTTTATATCTCACAAAGAGCATCTCAGGATAAATTCTGGGTCTCGAGATGCTACTTTGGTTCACGAGTAATGAAAGACTTTGCGATGAAATTTGCGCAGTTGCTGGGACTAAACCATCTCACAACCAGCTCCCTCTGCAAAATCTGTAGGGGTGCAATTGTGTCAGAGACAAGCTGCGTGTTCAGCTAGCACACAGTGGGCACCATATTTAAACTCAAAATAATTATAAAGAGTATAAATAATGCATATTTTCATGCTGTTACAATGTTGCTCACAGCTACATCCCATAGCAAAAGCATGTTAGAGTGATTATTTTAAGTGGGTTTACACCAACAGTAAATAAATAATTTGGGGTGAAGAAACAAATAACATTTTCTAATTTATAGTGATCAATGTTGGTGTATCTACACATTTCCTATGGAGTTCACAGATGAGGCGAACAGATCATGTTCACCATGCCACTCCAGACTCGGTCCCACTTCCCAAGCTTTGGTGTTGAGGAATCTTTCTTCTCCATTGTTGTTGAGATCTGCCTTACAAGGGTTTGTAGTTTCTACTGTCTTGTGCTAAATCAATCGCATGAATAGGAGAGAAATTTCTCAGCCCTATCTTATGGTAATGTTGTGTTTCAGAAAACTAGGCTGGTCAAACCAAGAATGAGGAGATTTGTAGCTTCTCAAGGAAGACAAAGTAGGAGTGCATCATTTAATGCACACCTCTAGGTTTACCAGAAAATCATCAACAGAGTAGGAAAAAATGCCTAGCTGCTATGTTTAGAGATGTGCTGTTTCAGATATGGGTAAACTGTTGTCACCCTAATTTTACAATGATTATGTGAAAAAGAGAAGAATAAAATGTAAATATTGGCAACAGTATCAAATAAAGTGAAATATTATACTATACACAAACAGAAAGTTAAAGCAAGAAACCCACAAAACTGTTAGATCTTCCCAAATCCTTTAGCACTCAGGCTTGAACAGCAGAAAGCATCGCATAGGCTGTGGTCAAAAATATTTGTTATTCTGGCTGTATGGTACTGCTAGAAAACACCTCTAAATAAAAACATTAACTCTGGTGTTAAGTAGCCCAAATCGTTTGGCTCCCGACAGGAACAGAAGCTCAGACTTAGTCCTTCCATAAGTGAGCAATACAGAGAGCACTACATATTATGGTTAGGATTATTTTTTAAAGACAAACAACTTTAGATGGTATTTCGCAAAATGACACAGAAGATAATTTTATCACAGTAAGTCAGGTACCCATATGTACATCATGCATATAAAATAGAAAGGAAAAATATGAGAAATTAAGGAAGAAAATATAGAAAAAGAATTAGTGTTTCTCACATTTCCCGATTAATGCTGAAATACAGTGTCACTACCAAGCTCAGGACAAACTTGACTCCTTGGCTCCCTAAAGTCAGACCTAATTATTGTCAGAAGCAAGGTCTCACTGCAACGAGAATCTAGAAAAGCTTGCTAAGAAAAATGAGTTCTGAATTAAAGGTGTTATGCCGTCTCACGTGCGTTCCGGTTCTATGAAACGAGGTATGTATCATTGTGCCTCTAACTTCATTTTGTGGAATTTTAAAAGACTTCTAAAGCAAAACAAACTCAAACACATCAGGTGCTAACTAATTTTTCCAGATGTTGTTATTCTCATTCAACTTCCTAAGATCAAAGAATTCATTAATAAAGCCACTGTTGTCGAAAGTGCTACTTCTGGTTTGAACATATTTTATCTCAGTCTAGTTGTTCGTATATACATAATCACAGAAAATGAAATGCTGATCTAAAGCCATCATTGTGCTAATATATATATATTTCTTTAAAGAAAAAATATAAGGGGCAAACTTATACTTCATAAAGCTTCTGTCCCAGATCCTTAAGAGGTCAAAATTAGTACATGGCATTGCCTTTAAATGAATTCAACAATTCACTTTTTGTTATGCAGGCTGCACTTATGCTGCCTTAAGTGGACCATCTCACTCAGAATATATTCAACATACAATTATTTTCTCTCTTATTAATGGAAGAAAAGATTAGTTCCAGTAGCCAGGACACAAAGAAGTAAACAGTCAGAGTTGTGGTTTCTTTCTCATCTCTACCACTGACCTGGAGGGTCACTGCAAACCACTACTTCTAAGTGAACACCACTGGAAGATTTGAAAGTAGTATGAAAGTACCCAGAGAACAAAATGTTTTCATTTCCCAAACAATCTTCACTGAAAACCAGATTTTTCCTCTGCTCCCATATCAACATGAAAGTTTAAGTTCTTCAGAGATAAAGCTGTCCGTAAGAATGATGCATTTTTTCCTGCTTCCCCCAAGCAGCTATTTCTTTTCTCCCACAGTTGTTCTGTACTGAGGAACAGCCGAGGCACCGGACAAGCATTGCTTGTTTTCTGTGTTAGTTACCACTGTGGATCACAGCCTCTGGCTTCAGAAGTGCCAGACCTTCTCCTTGTCCTGCAGCTGAGAAGGAGCATTAACATTTCCCTTCTCTGGGACTCGGGGTAGCAGTGACACTGCTCTTCGGTCTCCTTGGGAGGAGATGTCTCCATAAAGACATACTATGATCAGATGATAACAGCTGGTAAATGAAGTGCCATAAAGGCAAAGGAAACGGAAACCATGGGTTTCCATGCCAGAACTTCACCCAATATGTGGACAAGCATACTGAAAACAGACTTTCACAGTCATCCTGCAAGCATGTGTTTATGTGATGACAAATGTTACGCTTCCTACCATAACTAAACAGGCTTGACATATTACCAGCAGCTACAGTACAGCTAGCAGACTGACTGCAATAAATACAAAAATAAATACCCATGAAGGTTAATTTTGAATTTAAAAATCAATTTCCTGCTGATGTGTTCAGCATCCATTTACATTCTTGGGGAAAAAAAAAACAACAGGCAAGCTGCACTTGAATTTATAGTTCTTATTTATGAAAAAAAATAATATTTCTCTTCCCACACACTGTATGAGGGCAGACGATGTGAACAGTACCAGTAGCAAACTGATACTTTGTGCTTATGTTGTGTGTTCCCATAAATGCAAGAGAAATGTGAAAGGGCAGCAACAAGTCATCTTATGCTTTTTGGATTTCTGAAGGCAGAAGTCAGGTCATGAATGGCTACCACAAACACTTCTGCAATTTCTGTAAGGGTGTGGGGAAACTCTTCAGACACATGAGTTGGGAGACAACTTGTTTCATTGAGAAGGAGCTACTTCTGATCACGAAGAATTACTGAATATTATGCAGTGATGCCCTCTCTTTTTAGGCCCATTTAGCTCAATGGTGACTGCAAGTTGGTTTCATTAAAAGCAGAAGTAGATTAAGGAAGCAAATATTGCTCTGAAGCCATGTTATTTTATATAAGGAGTGTATTAAGTTTCATCACATTGAGGTAAGCAGAAAATGAGAGGTTTAGTTTTTGTTTTTTTTTTACTTTAAGTGCTAACCCTCTTTAAGTTAAGACTTCAGACAAAAACTTTCTTCCCCATTTACTCAGGGCTCTGCTACTTCTCACTAGTATGTGCTCACAAACCCCTCTTATTTCTGCTTACACAGGCATGTACCACATAAGCACCTCTGTTTTGGGCTGTGACAAGCACACATCAGTCTGGGGACATCTGCTGACTTGGGCGTTATGTTCCATAAAGAAGCTCAATTGCTTCACGTGGCTATCAATAAATGAAGAGCTCAGTGATTAACGCTACTGACTTTAAGAAGGTTTAGCCCAACATTTGACAATACCAGTATGCACATTTATAACGCACTTACTATTCCATTAACAAATTAAAGGAAAAGCACTCTCCTTGTTTTAGATATGAAAAAGAAGAGTGTTGTGATTGTCTCCCTGTGTTTACGGTGTGAGTCATCTTACATAAAAAGTCCCGTGATTTCAACTATACTGCAGAACACCACATTCATTTACTTCCAGCTGCGTGAAGTCTATAATCTAAGAGTCTGAGAACTGTTTGGATGTGAGCTGCTGCCCATTCATACAGTTGCTAATACAATCGGCTGATGGTATTGAACCCAATTGTTTGTGTTATCCTGTGTAATACAAAATACAATCAGCGTCCTAATTCAATAGCATTAAAAGACACACAGAGAATTAAAACCTCACATGGAAAACACATTGCATTTCTCACAAAGAATAATGGAGTTTCTCCCTGCAAATTAAAAGATAGATTTTTAGTTTAAGGGGACAAATTCTGACCCTCTCCTCCCCAGTCCCGACTCAGGAGAACACTGACACCTCCTCTTCTCCCTAAGTCATAGCAGAAGATGCATATAGGTGGAAATCAGACATAAATGGGTGAGAACCGTACGCATAAGTGGATAGGACAGTAGCACAGAGTGCAAGGTGGCATTTGGAGCTCTTGCAGACTGCAGAAACAGCCCAGAGAAGCTACAATAAATTAGACTTGCTGAGCTTGACTATTCTAATGTCTACTAAACATTGCAGTGACCTCCAGAGTACCAACCAATCTTGAAAATTTAAAACAACCCCTGGTTCCTCTACCTCCAGGGCTGGGCTCTCCTTATAATGCTTCTGCCAGATAAGGACTGCAGATTTGAACCAAACTGTGCTTGGTATGCTCTCAAGTCAGTGTAAGTTACAAGTAAGTAGACCATTTATAATCAAGGGTTACAACCACCTATAAAACCTTGTCCCCCAACAAGTCTGGTGCACTGTATGACTCTCAGCTGCATGATATCTTGAACGTAATTTTAATGCTACTTATTTATTACAGCTTTATTAACAACGCAATAGGGGTATACCTATTCCCTTCACTAATTTAAAAAAATGCAAAAATCTGTTTCAAAAAAACACGCAGTAAAGGAAAACAAATGACAGTAGAAGATAATACTGAAAGCTTCTTGAAATAATGTATATGGATTTAACCCTGGGTTCCTGTTATCACCAGCAGGGTTTGGATTGCTATGCCTGTGCAGCACTGAGTAATATTTGCTACTACGTTTTAATAATACTCCTAACAGAGCATAATTCATCAATAATGCCTTTTTTTTCCTTTTACAAAAGAATTCAGTTGTATTTGTCCAGAGTGAAGGAAAATTTCCTGCCAAAAGAATAGGAAGGAAAAACTTTCTCCGTGTGAATCTATGTCTGTGCTCTGGGAGACCCAGTGCCTATGATGAATAGCTATATAGTATGTCAAAAGGAGTACAAGAAAGAAAGGTATATTGAAGAATGATGATCCAAAAAATATTAACTGGGAACAAAACAGAATTTATGGAACCTGCTCAGAAAAAACAAAGTATTCCAAAGTATTTTTTGGGTGTTTTGTTGTTTATTTGTTTGGTTTTTTTAATGTATTAAACCATAATCATAAGGAAAACACATAGTATGTTTTTGATAGACAGGAATCTTGAACATTGTATCAGGACCCTTCTACTGTATTGTAAGCACTAACATACAACTGCATTAATGCAAACGTGGCAAACAGAGGTATCTATCTATCATTCTGTCCCTGGAAAGACTAGATCCAACTTTTGGTCTAATGCTACTACCCTGTGATTACCTGAGCCAGCCCAATCTGCAAACCAAGTGTAGCTCTTAGAGGTGAACAATTTGCCACTCTTGCAGTTTCTCGACTGTGACTACTATTATATGATTTTTCTTCTTCACTTGATGTTCCTTTTTTTTTTGGCCTACTTTCAGCTGAAAAATTTATAAAGCACAAAAATTAAATTCCCTCAAAATGTCCAAAAGGTCTGCAGAAGCCTACTAAAAGGTCAGCAGACATGTATTTACAACATCCCAGCTGTCATTTTTGTAATACTTCCTACCATCTCTTGCCTCCTGCTCGCTGCCTGTACAGCACCTGCTGTACTGGGGTCTTGGGCCCATGAGCGGGTCTTCTAAGTTAAAAAAAACATTAATAACATATGGACACATGAAATAAAGGCACACACTTTCAAAAAAGATAAACCTGCAATGTGCCTATAAAAGCCAAGGATTCATCGTCTCTGTAACACTTGCCTTGAAAGTTTTCTCATTAGAATTACTACTCCTGTTATTCTCTTGAGAGAATGTAAAAATTCGCCTAAGTCGTTCAATGTATTACTTACAATTTCCTAAGGAGAAATCACAACATACTTAGTTTAGGACCGTTCAAGAGCAGCACATAGAAATGATGATGCAAAACACATTGTATCTTCACTTACAGGTTTGGCTTGGAACTTGCACACAGTGAGCACCCACAAAGGAGCTGCGCTGCCTAGAAATGAAGCTTTGCACCCCCATGTCAGACCCCAATCTGGGTGCTGCCATGGTTAAACCAACGCTAAGGCTCAAACCCCGGATTCCATGTTTTTAGTTAACTGGTTAATTTTATCTAGAGTATATTTTACCTAGAGCACTTTCTGGCATTCAAGAGCCAGCTAGGAATCCCATATAGACACAGCGATTACATCTAAACACAGAATTAACTTCAGGATCTCCCTGCAGCAATCTTCTGCAGGAGGAGAGATAGTGGCTAATAACAATAGTTTAGAAAGTTAAGAAACTTAAGAAACAATATAGGATAAACTAGGGACTCTAACCAAGAAATAAATGGCGTTATTTTCATTTCTACCTGAAAAACAAATACAGTATTGGTAGTATCTGCTAAACAGTTTAAATCATTTAAACAAAAAAAGACTTAAGGGTCTTAAAAACACATTATCTTCCATATCAGAACTATTACCTTTTATTTTTCTCTTTTAAGCTGATATAATATCCCACAGCACTTGGACAACCTAGTTAAGCAGACCAATCTATCTCTTTGTTTTATGGATTGTCTCTTTTTGACTATTTAATCTCCCTCCCTCTCATAGACTTTCCCACGACCCACACAATTTAATCTAGGGCAGGAGGCGTTCTCATCTTTACAACACAAAAAACCAAATCTGGGGCTCTGGAAAAGGCATTAATGTTCTGGTAATCAAAGCTGCCAGCTACATCCAAAAAGTGAGAGTGAAGAGGTGGTTTCCTGCAGTTTCATAAGCTTGCATGAAAGCTTGTTACCACTTGTCTGAACACTAACTGCCGCAGATCACTGCGTCTGAAAGAGGAGAGGTCAAAACCCAAGATATGTTAGAAGTTTCTTAAAACTCAGGTTCAAAGAACCAACTACCCTGAAGTATTTTCGCACTTAACATCCTGGCAAACGCCTCCTGAAAGTATTGGTACTGACCAACAGACAACAAGAAGAAAAATTAAGACACATTTGTATCCTAACCAAATTTACAAGACTGAACTGAATTAAAGTTATTGCCAATTTTGCCTCTGAAAAGGGGGATGTGAAAGCAAACATTATCTTACTAAAATGCCTGAGGCTTTGTCTATTATTTCAAGACAACTTTTCAACAATTAAATGTTTCCCTGTATACAAAGCTCCGTTGATATCAGGGTTGGTTTGTTGGTTCTTTGGGGTTGTTGTTTTTTTCTCCCCTTTCTCCTCCACATCACATTCCTTCTCCTTGCATATTCAAGAGTATACAACTCAGCTACGCAACTAAGTAAAACTTAGTTTACAGAAATAAGTAAACTTAGTTGTTCCTATCGGCAAACAATTTAGTGATGACATAGGATATTCTACATCCTTGTATTCTTTTCTACTAATATCAAGTGGAGACGTACGATGCTGTACGACAAACAGTGCCAGTCTGTGAAAACCTCCAGTATCAATTTTCATTGGTCTGAAATCTAGTAGTCGTTTGAACATGCTGAAAGATTTTATGGAATTACCTTTTCTACCACCGTCTGAGTGAGAAGTGATACGTGCTGAGCTCTACCAAACAGCTCATCTATTGAGACTCTTTTCCCTTTCACAGATGCACCTATCTGCACAAAGCATAGGGAGAAAACAGACATTAGCAAAAGGATAGCAACAGGATAAGAAAAAAGGAACACACTGAGGGAAGACAGGCTTCGTGTACGGCACCGAGGTACACTGCCTATTGCAAAAAGGACAATACAACTGTTGAAGTTCGAGGGGTAAAAAAAAATAAATGAGAGCGCTGTAGAATAAGCCATAAACTAAAAAGCAGAATGAAAAAGTTCTGAGGATGCGATTTAAAAAAAAAATAAATTTTTTTTTTTGTTTTAAACCACATGGACAGTGTTGGGCTCCTCACAGCACCTGTGGCATGTATCTGGCCATGCGTATCCCAGCTCACAGCCAAGTGGCAAGGCTTGCTTTCTAGAACTTTGGTGTGCTAGAGCTTGACAAAGAAAACAGTTTCAAAAATAGCTTGAGAAAAATATATTTTTAGTAGATTAAAAGAAAAAAGGCAAAATTCAAAGGTGTTTCTGCCCAAGGAAAAAATCAGCACAGAAACATTCCCCTTAAACATCTAAAATGTGATACAGCTATAAATAATCAAAAAATTATCTTGTTGGAAGATTTCAGCTACTTTCAGCATTTAACAAAAGAAAAGGTTGTTCAATTTTTAATAATTGATGACACTGCCATACTGAAGCAGCAATGTACGCAGACACACTGGATAACTTTGTGGATGACAAGGAGGTAGCTATTATGTGCAAGGTATTTCTTTTCTCAGGTAGCCATAAGACTATTTTTTAGTGAAGATGCCTGAAGTACACTTAAAATCTTGCTTTAAGGTGTCCGAGTCCATTTTTAGACCTGATCATCTCATCTTGTCACCTTCAGAACAACAGTGAAAAGTGAGAGGCAAATAAGGTCTGAGTCTGCACAACGAAGTCACAGGAAAAGAAATAGCAAAACATTGCTCATAAAGCAAACATGACCCACAGAAAGCTCTGAATACAGTTGTGAATATGACTTCAGTTCTGGCAGTTACTAAATCTTTGAGTACTTCCGTCTACATTAAGTGAAGTCTCAGTTATTCACATGTGCTAAGGATATGGATATCAAAATCAACCTCATATGGTAAGTCAGTCACGGACAAACTACGCATCAAAAAAAATAAATTTTATCTTCCCATGTAAGCGCATGGTTTTAGAGAACTAACTCTGCCTCTTCGGTATTGCAGGGAAAAAGGAGAGGCCTCAGCAGGCGTTGTCAGAATCAGACGTGCAAGTAAGTGAAGTTAGGTTTATTAAGATTTTGATGTAATGAAAAGGTGATGAGAAGCTTCAGAGGCAGCGCTGGTGCCGTGGTGCTTTGCATCCACTTGATGGCAGTGTGAACAGGCTGCTGCTACTTATATAAAGTGACTGTGACCACTGAACGGTTTCAGCCCTCACCTAGAAATGTAAAGCTCTGGTTTACCATGGAGGGCTGCAAACACGTGTAGCATTCTTTGCCTAAAGTTGGGCTGCACTGATGTGGAGCAAATGTCTATCAGAAAACGTGGAAGAAGCATGAAGATGGGTAACTGGATTTATATTTAATTAACACTTACAAAACATGCTACCATCTTTCAGTGCTAAAAAAGTACTAAAAACACCAGAAACACCAAGCTAAAGGAGAGCCACAAGTTATCTTTGGGATACGCTACTCTAGTTATACATGTTCATTAAATTTTATATTATCATCACAACCAAGTAGGAATGCAAGCCACTAGAGGGTGTGAAACCCTTTTCTGGTGGCACAAGTGCTGGACTTAAATGCAGAAATGCCACATGCTTTCTCCATCGCTTGTTGCTGTGCCCTCAGCCTGGGTCTGCCCCAGCTTTTCACTCTCCCAGCCGTGCCTTTTCCTGCCTCCCCTTCTCCTCTCCCTGATGCAAAAACCTGTCTTAAAGAGAGCATTCTACCTGTGCTTCTGAATGCTATTTTACAATCAGCCCATTCCCAGGTTTTTTTGTGCGATAGTAACTGCAAAGGCAAGTGATAAGGAATCAGTATGCAGCTCTGGTTAATGCAACAGTACCAGTCACAAGACCACAGATTTGAGGATTAGTCTGGCATTGGGAATACTGAATTAACAGGGATAGGATAACCATACCATTAGGAATGCCAACAGATACTCCCAGCAGCAGGAGCTGCTGCCTCTGTCCTCCAGAAAAAGCAGAACGCAGGATTGATTCAAAAATTTCAAATATTGAGAGAAAAGTAAATGCAAAATAATTCCATTAAAAAAGAGAACCAAGACAGTTCTGCTGCTGTAACTCTGCCACTGTAGAAGATGGATCCAGATACACAACGTTCCGGTTATTGTTCCTGATACTCACTTTCATAGCTTTCATAATCATATTCACATAAAATCATACTGCCTGATTAACTTCACGTCAGAATTACAGAACTATCCCAGAAAAGCAAGTTCTGTTTAAAACAGTGTCTCATGGATATTTTTAACAGTTATGTATTTCCAGCTTCAACATCATATTCTACCACAAGCATCTAACATCTAAATTAATCCTTTTATATAAGCAAAAATAGATCTTAGTATCTGGCTTGACATATCTATTATCATAAAATCCACAAACTGACAGCAGAAGCAAAACAGAAGGCCATGCAAATTAGAATAAATTAAATTAGAATCAATCAAAATTATTCATCTCTAGTTCAGTTTTCATTAAAAGAAAAAGACTAAGTACATAATGAAACAATAATTGAAGTATTTTGTTTTAATGTTCAGGACATACTAGTTTAGTATTACATCAGTGAGGAAGATGATCAGTGGGAGTATTCATTTTGTTGATTAACATATATTAAATCCTCCTTATACATAGAACACAGAGGCCTATAAAACAATTTTCTCACCATTTTTTCCCCACTATTTCTACTCTGAAAATGGAAACTAATTTTTAAAGAATATGTGAAAAAGCTGTAATAGGCTTCGGGGGAAAAAAAAAAGAACAGGAAAAAAACCAACTGCCTTTATTCTTCCAAATGTAAACATCAATGCAGCAACTTCAAACCTTGTAAGACTGATAGCTGAGCACATGAAATGCTCAAGCTCATTCTTACAGGTTCTTATGGTGGCTTACACCTTTTCACATCTCACTGAAATGGCCTCTGCTTCCTGTGTACAGAGATTTCCCAAAACCCACTTCAGAAAAATAAAATGCTTTCACTTGTATATGAACTGCTTGGGCTGGCAGCAGCTATTGAGTTTATCACTCGGTGGTTGGATTTTGTCAGATGTTCATGAGATCACACCAAAACATAGATCATCTCTCCACTTATAAGGAAAATTACAGTCTCTACATGGCAGGTTTTTCCAAAACTTCAATTAGATGCAGTATTTTGTTGCTCTAATGTGCTAGTGAGAAGCTTCTTGCCAACCTGCTGGTTTAACACTTCTGCAGGCAGACTTTGTCTTTTACAAGTCATTCACATCCCTACTGCTCTATCGTATTTTGCCAACTTCTTAAAGTTCAGAATGATTTGATATTCTTTACGAGACTAGAGAACAGAGTTTGCCCGTGCAATGGTGGTGTTACTGGGGCCACACTTCAGCTGCTGTGCGTGTCCAGTAGGGTAGCAAGAGTCTTTGCCATCACTGAGAACTGAAACTTCTGGGCATACAGGATTAAAAGGTCATGACTTTACACGAGTTGAAGGAGATGCCCTGAAACCCTATGCTACAGCAGATTATAAACCTTTGTGATGCAACCACAAAAGTGAGTATGTAGCCCCCACTAACCACAATAAACATGTTTTCCACTGTGTGTGACAGAAAAGGAAAATTCAGATTGTGTTTATGGTAACACGTCTTGGCAAGCTTCCTTCTTTCAAAGCCTCCTCCTCCTCTCCTCAGTAGGAAGCAGTACCATGTTCATAGCTATTCTGCTCTGAAGAACAAGTCTGCAGGGCTGCTCCAGCCCAGACCACAACACGTGGCCCCGCTGTCCCTGCAAGACATCCCACTGACACCTCACCACACAGGAGCTAGGACATCCTCAGCTCTCAGATATCCACAAGTCTGTCACCAGTCAGCACGTGCCTTCCCATACTTGGGACCCCATGACACAACCCTACACACTGGGCCCTATCCGCAACAGCTCCAGGGCATTTCCACTCACCCCCCAGTTTAAAACCATGCCACAACACTAGAGAGCTATTATCATGCCAGAGAGCGATTATCATTGAATTTGCCTTGTAACCATGACACCAGCATCGCAAAATTCCAGTCTGTTTTTATACAGCCAAAGCCTTTTTTTTTTTTAAAGCAGAAAAGAAAAAAACAAGATTTGTTTTTATCCATTCTACCACATGGATAGCAAATTGCCAGCAAATTAATACTGAGGTTAAATTCATGTCAAGTTCAGTCCAAAGACTGTAGCCTTGATCGCTACCAGTATAAATATATTTTTGTCTCGCTAAAAATGTAAGTGGATAAACATTCTAAGTAAAAGGGTTCCCCACAGACTGAACTGACAATTAAGGTGCTTACTCACAGCTTTCACAAAACGCTGTTAAATGAAGCGTCCTTCCTGGTGCCCCTGCCTGTATCAGTATGCTGTTCACAGGAAATATTTTTCTAAACACAGTTTGCTTACCCTGTTACGAGTTACCTGAAGTGTACTGCATAATCTCCTTGTCTCTGACCACCATTCATGATTACAAACAATGTGGCTCAATTATCTCTGACAGCTCAAACAACAATCCAACTGAAAAAATCACCATAATATTGATTGTTTTAACTCTAGTTTAGTGGTTGCCAGCTAGGCGAGAGATTCAAAGTCATTATCATTAGTTGATTAAACTACTTTAGCTTTCATAAACCTAGTCACCTCTAGTCTGAACATGTAAATTTTACTGCACAATAATTGTTAATCGTGCTTCACTGGGTTTTATGCTTTGTTGTAAGGGGTTTTTTTACTGAAAAACACGACACTTGTGACATCCACAACGATTCAGGGAGCTCTGGAATCTTTCATAAGAATAATAGTTCTTGCTAAAGTTAACAATTGCAAAATAGACTAGCTAGGCTATATGATGAACTTTTTTTTTTTTTAGTTTTCCACTAACACAGTGGCATCAAGATGCCAACAAGCAATGAAGATCTGCCCTGGCTTTCTAAAACAGTTCTAGACACACCTGACAGTTTTAGAACACTAAGAAATGTGCAACTCCTGGGTTTTTTCCAGACTAGAGTGTAGAGAAGACAGGTTCGAGCGACTTCTACTTCACCAGAGTGGGAAAGTACCAACTGTCACAGCAGACCAGAAACACTGCCCAGGGCTCTGGGGAGCAGGCATCCCTTCTGCCACAGCAAACAGCTGACTACAGGGAAGACTGTTGCTCCAGGTGGGAACTTCACAGCTTTTAAAGGCTGAAGACTTTAAGGGCAAAACAACTGGCATGAAAATGAATAGGGAATGACTCTTCACTGCGTTCACTAAAAGCAAAACAAGGGATTAATGGAAGTCAGGTGACCTTTCTTCACATAATGCGCAGGATGTTGTGAAAGCTAGAAGCTTGTCTTGCTTCGAGAAATGCCTGAATAAAATCATAAGTAGAAAATCCCTGGGGTGGTATTAGATACAAACACACCCCTTCTGGCCCTGTGCTACAAGTCGCAGGAAACTGGTAGAATACGTGAGAGAAATGCCATCCCGTGCTTGCTTCATTCCAGGCATTTGCTTTCAGCAGCTGACAGAGAAAGGCCACTGGGTTAGACAGACCTTTCAACTGAGGTGGCCAATCTTTTCTTATGTTCCTGTGAAAGAAGGACAAGAGTTTTATTGATTTGTGGCCACAGAATTAAACAGCCACTTCCGCAAATATAGGGGAAACGCATCCCTATACACTCTTAGCAGGCATTACAACTACACTGATGCTTCCATACTCCAGCTGCTAGGATGCAGACACGGATCTCTCCGGCTGGCAATTGCAAAGACAGCATGGAGGAGGACAGAGTTCCCTTTAATGTACAGTCAGGAGTTCACCAATTATAGACCAGTTAAACTTTTGCAAACGAATCAAGGACAGCAGGGTGGCACAATTTTCATGGAGATGAGAAATACTATGTGTAAAGCTGGGACTATTAAACAAACAGATGAAACTGGATTTTGTGAAATTGCTTTGGTGTTTTCTCGCCAGATCTGTCCAGATTACAGCTGCTGCATGCAAAGAAAGTATTCAACAAGGCTTCAAAAGCTCAGGCTGAGCTCAACAAAAGGGAAGACAATTTCCTTATTATAAAGAAAGAATACTTAAAATGGAAAGTCTGATAGTACATATGGAACCACATAATGTCATTTTCATTTTTAGAATTACGTTTCAGAAGAGAGACCACTGTAAAGTGATTTGCCCCAGGGCATACCGTGAGTCAGTGCTAGAATGACAGAACACTGTTTAATTACAGGTTTTTCATGAAGCCTGGAATAACATGTTGAAGGTCAGAGGTTGACTTATTTTTTAACAAAGTGATTTGCTAAGCAGTTTTCAGTATCTCATCATGTAACCTATAGCTACAGACAGGCTCAGCATCACTATTCCAGTGGGAAATACTTTTGATGGCAGGAACTGCTGTATGAACACTTCATTCTGCTTCAGGAAAGATAAGCAATTCACAGGAGGTGCAAAATGATATTTTCTAAAAGTATATCAAGCCTTGAAGTTATTATGAAGAACAGCTATGGAGAACAGAACAAACTGACAGAAGTTCAGAAAACACTTCACTAGGGACAAAGTCCTCCCATCCAGCCCACAGGGCACATCTCTAGTAATTGTCAGAAATGAAGGCTTCACCAGCTGCCGACGAGAAAGGTTTCCTTTTATATGCGTCTGTAACAAGGCCCCAGTGCAGGTTTCACTTGAAACAAACAAGATTTTTCTAATGAGCCATTTGATCAAAATAATTTAGTTGGTTTAAGGGAGTTTTGCCAAGAAAAGGAAGACAGCTGAAGGTAAAAACTTTATTCCTTAGGTGATGTAATAACATGGTTTTCTCCAGGAAAGGGAAAAAAAGACAAGCTTTTCTAGTTAATTCCTTATATAGACAGTACCTAAGAGCAATACTGTAACACAAACACATATAGCCCTCAGACTATTTTGTGGCAGGCTTTCTTTCTGCTGACAGATGAAATGAAGTTCTAATCCTCCTGAGCCCTTGTATTATTGTTGTTTTGGTATTCAAAGCAGTTAAGTGAAAATTCTATTAATACAGCATTAATAAAAAAGGTAAAAGTAATATTAACATCACAGTTTCTAGTTACTGAAGTGTCTGAAAATGGCCATCAGTACCACAGAATTCTTGACTTCTGGGCTTCCACTGAAAACTTTACACTATTTTGCTTCTCACTGAAGAACATAGTATGTCTGCACGCAGGCAAGGCAAAGGAGTCCCATGATCACCGCATTTTGTTGCATTACCAGTCTTCCTGTAAAGTCTGTTCATGTGTTTGACCAGTGGAGATCGGGACTCCTTTCTCCAGGCCTGCTGCAACCTCCTGTGAATACCAACGAAAAGGGGAAAATAGAGCACAAGCTCCAGGGCTATTTTTAATGCTTCAGAATTTGCAGGAAGACCCAAAGGTCTTTTAGTAAGACTTAGACCCAAGATACTACTGAATGCTTCATAATTACTGTCTCTCATGGATCACTTATCCTCATAACTCCTCTGGAGTTTTGTCAAATAGGGACATAATTAATAGCAATCATTGCAAGTATAATTTTTGATAACATGACTAAATTAAGCATGAAGGAAAGCAGTAATGTGTGTTCTCAAATGCTGCATTAGATACAAATACTTAGTGCCATCACATCCAAAGAAAAGGGCAGTGATTTCCTAGGAAATCGATCGGGCTGCTTCCACAAGCTAACAAACAGAACCGTAAAAAAAACCTTAATAAAACTCAGTCTGTAAAGCACTGTCTATTACCATCAGTCTGTCAAAGGTGCAGGGCTCTGTGTGTCTGTAGTTTAGACAAAAACATCTTAAGTCAGTTGCTGAGGCTGCCTTACAATAACCTTTACTACCTTGGCGATTCTCTGATCTATTTGAAATAGTTGATCCAAGAGGCACAAAGATCATCTAATGTATCTACTGGATGGATTTAACATAACCCATGCATAGCTTTGGGTACGCAAAAACAGCAGCTCCCGTACCGTGATTAGATTCAATGCAGTTCTTGTAAAGCTGAACAGAGATGAGGCCAAATATGGGAAGAAATGCATACAGGGTTCTTTCATGTGCCAACCACATTGTTTTAACCACAAGTATCAAACAAATATTATGAAAGTTTTATTCTGTCTCATGGCTCTTTACATCGCTCAATTTCCACGACTGACTACCATTTCTAAATCTGATCACCTTTTTCAAGCTTGGAGGCAACTTCAGACTCTAGGCAGCTAACAAAACATCTTCTAGAAAAAAAAAGTAATTAAACTTAACTTGAGGGAGACTCTGACCTTTGTTGTTCTGGGGGTGGAGAGGTGTGGGGGTGTGGGTGTTGGCGTAACAACCACTCCAGTTTTCTGACTTTTCAATGAATGCTCACAAAAGGAATTAATCTTTTTTAGGTCTAGTGAATCAAGATCTCTCAGAAAGGTGTTTAATGAACTGCATAGTCTACCACAAACTGTGTTCACACTATTGGAGCCTGTTTGCATCCAGTAGAAGTATACAGAAGCCAAAACTATCCTTAACCAATTTCTTTACAGTACTCTGACCTAGATGAATTTAAGCTTCATAAAATAGACTTGGGGTCTGCATTTAATGAAATGATCCTATGCATTTCTAAATGGATAGAGGTTTGATGTTTAAAAGCCCATGAAGTCAGCAGGGATCTTTCCATTTAGTTTATTGAGCTTTGAGTCAAATACTACAAACATTAGCCAAATGACAGTCTAGGTTACAGACAAGAGCTCTTATTTATACAAGTCTCTCAGTATTAATTATTTAAGAAGATACAAGCACAAGAAACATGGGAAAAAGCCAACAGGTTCACATCCATGCCGGCAATTGCAAGAAGAATCCAGATGCCTTTCCCACTCTCACCATTGTACAAGACAAGAACAAAACCCCAGTCCCCACCAAAAAAAAAAAAATCACATTAAAATCTTCACTGAACTGTTCTGTAGAGAAACCCTTCCTGATGCCAAATCTGACAATGTGTTCGTTTGTTTTATGATAGCACATAGAGGCCTCAAAGTGGTATCAAGGATTTAGTGTAATACATACCATAAACACACAGTAATAAAGTAGCCCCTGAGCCTAGGAAAATACACATTTATATTTGAAAAAATAAATAGTTCATTAAAATATCACTGTAAGACACATCTTAGACATGTTTCCATACCTCAGAGATGATGATGTCCGATTCAAATATTAACTGCCAGTTTCAAAACAGAGGTACTGATAGAGGTATTGATGTTTTTGTTAAGTTTCAAGCACATTTTATAGAGTTCTGTAATTAAAAAGAAGTCTAGGCTTTCAGCTTAACTTGAAAGCATCACTGAATGTATACAAGACTGAAAGAAGTCCATTCAAATATTCGTCACTGCAGTCATTTGGTGCCGTTGTTTGCGAACCAGCGGTGTGAAGCTGCCTTGATAAAGCCAATATTCTAGTGGCAAATTGTTTTAAACTCTCCCAGCAAGAGAATTAAGTTACTGTGATTTATTTTAATTTAGGTTTGCGTAGCATGTACTTTTCAAGAACTATGCCTAATAGACCATTAGAGTTTTCCCAGATAGTTGTAGCGCTTCAGCACCCTCATCCTTCAAATGTCTGTGTTATTTTCTGCCGCCTTTCAGCACATTTGTCTCTTGCAGTGGGATGTAAGTGACATAAGGGCCACACGATACCTTTGAGTATTACGCCAATTTTAAATAATAGCTTTTGGAGTCTCACTGTCATGCAGATTTTCAGAGAACCAAGGTAGATGTGTTAGCAGGAGGTCATCACAAACTGCAATATATAAGACACATGAAAAAGTCTTTATCTAATTTGTTTCTTATGTTCCTTTCCAGTGGACCCATCAAAATAATTTTCATGTGACTTTTTGTAAATTCCACACATTCGTAGAGCTGGGCTCATCATTTTCACAACAGTCAGACATGCTTGCCTGTTCTGGATCACTCCCTTCCCTGGTAGTTTTATTTACAGTTTATTACTTCCCTAAGATAAAGAAACCATCCTAACTAACTTTGAAATTGCTACCTACCAGCATGACTAAGCCCATCACACAAAAACTCACAGAAAACAAATTAGCAGGTATAGCAAAATCCCTGCAAATCATTCATCACTACGGTAGACCAAATATAGAATATATTTAAGCCTTAACTAATATGGACCAAGAAAAGCAAGTTAAATTGGGCAATTTAGAATCACAGGACTGCTATTAGGAATGTAAGAAATAGAAGTGCTGGAGTATAAGAGAACAATATCTTCAAGCCCCCACAAACCAGACATACACCAACTGAATCCTGGAATACAGAGACAGATAGATAGATATTTTTCTTAATAAAACAATCCACAGAGCACAGACAACCAAATCCAGTTCTTCCTTGCACCTCCCAGAAGGGATCTCACTGCATTCAAACTACTGCTTTTCAGTAAGCCAAGCAGGATTTAATTCAAGCTGGCTGTCCTGGGTAGTTTTCCCGCAGTCAGTTCACTTCTGTAAGGCTAGGAGGACATCACAGCCAGAGAGAACCAGGACACCCATTTAAGTGACAGTGGAGCTGCTGCTGTTTGTTGAGTCTCTCTGATGGAGGATTAGATTTCTTTTGGCACTGCATCTCAGAAGACTCTAAAGGGCATACAGTAATCTAAACTACAGACTGTCAAGCTCTTGTTAGGCTGAGTTTCTCACCAGTCCTGGAACAAGCATGACTCACCAGCAAACAGCATACATACTTTAATGAATCTTAAGGACAGTACTGGGAATGCACACAGGGTATATAGCTCTTTTCAAGGGTTTGGTTTTTTAATCTTCCTACTCTGTGTCTGTGCAGGTGAACTGGTGTCTTCATTTGCAAAATACATGCAAAAGTATATCACCAGCCTATGTTTCCAAAAAATTATGAACTACATGGTGTACTGCAATAGTGATGGCTGCTACACAAAAGTAATAAGGTGTTCTACTATTGTTTGTATCCAACTGGAAATCTCTGAAATCAGTCTGTTCAACTGAGCCACTGATGTTGGGGGAGACAAAACACAATGTGAGACAAAACATTTTCTCTCATGCCAGTGCCTGTCAAGTATAGTTCTGCACTCAAACAATGAATTGGCTCAAACATCCCTTACACCAAAAAGAAATCTGGCAGTGGGAAACAATCATTACATGTGGAAAATTCACTTAGACTCGTTATTAATGCTGTGTTATCATCATCATGGTCAGATAGGTAACAGAAAAAGATGAAAGTTTGCCATGAAAAACAAAGCTAGAAAAACTTTAATGTCTAATACTCCATTATACATATTGCAAAATATAAACTTGGTTACAGCTTGGGAGCATTAAAAACTCCTCAAATCTTAAATATTTTATTTGCTCTTAACTTCCTGAAAATAACTAAGAGTACATAAAAATGATGCTAGCATCTACTTAATTCTAATTGAAAACATAATTCTTTGTTTCCTATTGACTCAAGACAGTAGTGCCCCCAAGTGACATTTCATTATACAATAGTCTTGTAGCTTAAAAAAAAAAAAGCAAGCCCAACAGATTATTTTAATTGCATCTCACAACAGTAAGAGAGGATATACTTGCAAACAAGAGTCAGACTTAAAGGATACTGTCATTTCTTTGAGAGGAGGAAAGGAGGAATAATTTACATTTTCATTTTTAACCATTCTGAAGCTGCTAATTGTCAGAAATTGTAACATCAACATAAAGCTGAATTTAAGTCTTTTGCTAGCTACTCATCAGGCTTTTCTGCACAAACCACCTCAATACACAGGTAGATCTTTTCTTATTTTGAAAAGGATTTCCCAGTACTCGCTTGCCCCATTTCCTCACAACCACTTTTGCTGATATTATGACAAAAACCACCTGTTTGCTAATCTTGCAGGATGTTCTCTTGGAATTGTGTGCTTTCTTGCTTCCCAGAGGTATATCATGCTTTCTAGGTTATCAGTGGGTGAAGAAACTTAAAAGCACAGATTTGAAAAATAACAGCACACAGACTGCTAGGCCTCGTTAAATACAAGATCTATTAGAGGGCATGATAATGGTTATGAAAAAATTAATGAGAACATAAACTCTACATGGGATAACCCACTTAATATATTCTTGAAGAGTTCTAACGTACAGGCTTATGACCAGTGAAAATAATATAAAGATAGTAAATTATGGGCAACTTGCTGATGTTCAATAACATTTAGCAGTCACTGAACAGAAGCAAATGCCACAGCCTCAGTATTGGCATCAAATATTTACATTAATATGTTTATGTAATACACAACTCACACACACACAGGTATTTTGCTAGTTGAATGTATGATAATCAAACATAGTATCCATGATAAAGGCTGCATTTTAAACAGAGTTCTCTTTACACAGACACAGAGTACTAATAAAAAGAAATGAAGAAAAAGGTTTATTCAGGCAAGGTTTCATTTTGTTTAATTTGCATTTGGCTATCCATTGCAGCATATACTGCCAGATTTGTATTGTATGCTAATAAATCAACATTCAACAGCCAAGATTTTCAAGAATCAAGAGTACTTCACAAGCAAACTAACAGTTGCACACGTTTAGATAATATATAAAGAAGCGATTTAAGAAGTACTGGGTCACTTCAGATGTCTGAAAAAGCAGCATCTGAAAATTAAGAGTTATTTTTAAAGTAATTTAATTCAAAGTAAATCACTACGCAGAATCAGTTACACTGACACTTTGCAGAAACAGAAATTTAAAGCTAATTATTTGCATGGAAAAAAGTTTTTAGAAGCTTCTTACATAAAAGTTGTCTTTAATGTGGTGCTAGAATAGGTGATTCTGCCAGAGATATGACTGACTTTCTTCCTTGTTACTCAACACATGTTTAAAAGAAAACATCTGCCAAGAGATGATGCTGGATGTACATACACACTGCAGTGAGTATTGTTCTTGTAATTAATTTTTCAGTTTTATAAAATTACTAATAATGTTGGTGTGAAGAGTAACCACAGTTAGTTGTCACTCAAAAGTTCTTTAAAAGCTTACTCTATGGTACCATGTGTAACTGGGCAGCTGAGCTGTCTGTATTGTTAGTCTGTCAAACCATAAGCTTTCTTACTCTTAGCCTAATTTATCCTCCACTCCTTTTATTTGTTGAATGTACTTTAAAGAAGATTATAATCCAAAATTGTCTAGTCTTTCATCCTGGACCCAAATGGGTAAGTCTTAGTGATAATCTGAAGCTTGAAGCTTAGCAAGAAGTTAACAAGCAGCTCAGGAGCACATCAGATCAGAATATAGCGTTGAAACAGATTTAGGAAGAGCACCAAAAGCAAACAGTGGTACACGGCAAGCAAGCTGGTGCTTCACATCTAAGTAGGTGTTGCTAAGAATAACTGCTGGAAGACCTCCAAAGACCTCCAGACTGCTGCAGAGTTGTGCTCTGTCAAATAATCTAACAAAAATATAAAGAAATATTTGCTTATAAATTTCTATTGGAAGATACCTGATAACCAATACAAGGTGTAAAAATAATCGGTACTCCTTTTTACTCTCTCTCAACTTCAATGCACCCACTTATTAATATTTCCAGTTAGCAAAGATTTTCCCGCCTGGACTGCAAAAGGTTCCTTCTAATACTGAAATTTCAAAGAGGCAATCCATTTTTAATTACTTTCACTACACAACGAACTAGAGTATGATGCTATTAACAGACACTAATCATATAAAGATTTATATTCTTATTCTCACCAGTTGTTCCAAACTGTAAGAAGGTTACGCACAATGCTCTAAAAGTATTGCTGTAAGTATATAACAAGTAAAAATAACAGTGTAATAGCAACTTCAAGAAGTACTCAAAAATACAATTACTATGGCTTCTATGGAAAAAGAGTTTGATTTATTCAATATTTCACAGCCTTTATAAGCCACTGTTTGTTTAGCTTCAGAATGCATTTCCTTCATGTCAAGCTATCTTGATTTTAAAAATCATCTCCATCTATTTAGATGAACCAATGAGACAGGATTTTCCCCTTCCAGCAGGCATTACTTAACACCTTTTTGTCATAGCGCAGACATGTCAACATGTATGTAATACACCAACAATGGCTCTGCATCAAATATTGACTGCTTTCGAATCAACATAAAGAACTTTCGGGGACAAAGACTAACTACAGTTCCACAAAAATGAGATTCAATACTATTTGTATTTCCTTATTATATGCCTGAAGGAGATTCCATTTCTCTCTCCTGGGCAGAGAGATTTGTTGTTCTGTTCCTCCCCAGCTTGCTGCCCTCTACCATTCTTTTCCCCAGTCATCCTTTGGCTTTATGCACATTTTTCCTCCACGCTCAGTGGTATGCGTCTGTTTTCCTCACTTCTTTAATTCAAGTTCCCTCCTTGTGGCTCCCTCTGTTCTCCTGCCTTTTGAGCTCACTTGACTCTCCAAATTTCATTTCATATATGCACCTAGTGCCCTTCCTGCCCTCTTTGTCCTTTCATGCGCATTGCCAAGTCTGATATATTTTAGAATAGCATGAAGTTGTATATGCATTATCTCCTCTAAAATAAAGTTTCTTTTGCATACACTACAAGCATTTACATGACTGAGAAGATGGTGATTTTTAAAGTTAGCAAGCTTAGGAGTGTCTCTGTGATAGTTTTCCCCCATGAACTTATTCTTACAGATAAGTTTTCAAAAATAAAGTCCTCCTATCAAGATCTACTACATGAAAAAAGTCTATGTAAGATTTAGAGACCATTAAGTTGAAGTTTCAGCCACAAGATCTTCCATATTTACAGAACAGATACATGTTTTATATTAAGAACAACAAAAATGCACATTTTATGTTAAGCTGTTCTAAAAAAAAAAATGCCATTAACACAAGAGCTGTACCATTTACTTATCTGGATTAAGTATCTTTAGAATAAGAGTCCAGTGAGTTACAAAAGGAATTTTTTAAAAAAAATACAGAAGGTAGTCTTACTTTTTCATCATCGTCAGAAAAAGGGGCACCTCCAGGAGTCTTATTTATTGCTTGGGCAACACCAATAATCTCTCCATCACTGTTTCTTATAGGCATGCACAAGAGTGACTTTGTCTTGTATCCAGTCAGTTTGTCAATCTCGTCATTAAAGCGTCGATCCTTCAAAAGAAAATAAGGAAGCATTACCATGCATGTCATACACCTAAGGCAAAGAACTTTATTTTCTTAATGTCATATATAGTATTTTCAGCAGTGTTATGTTGTTGCTTCGTTGTTATTACCCCATTCTTTATCAGCTGTTTTTCCTCAGTTAAGATACTAGTAGTTTTCTCAGAGGATCAGTACAAGGTGTACCATTACATAATTGTATTCACTGAAGTCCCACATTTATACCTCAATTAGAAGAATGACCTACCTAAAGGATCACTACCATAGTGGCTACCAGGAGAACATGGAAAACGAAGACAAATTAAACATACGGGGAACATAATATGAGAAGAGAAAAAAATGTGATAAAGGGAATGCATAACCCACTTAGGGCTTTGACAAAGCACAAGCTCCTTACACCCACAACTCAGCACCATGACTGTGCCTTCTTTGGTGGCTCTGGGGCCATCTGTAAGCAGAGCATCCTCCACAGCTCCATGACAGCAGCACAGGCCTCGGCACTGGCCATAGACGGTCAGACCCACCTTGCCCACAGCTTTCAACACAGGTAAGGAAACTATCAGTGGCTGAAACTGTGGCCTGGTTCTGGCCCACCACATGTTCACAGGCAGTTTTCAGTTTCTTCAATCTTAACTGCTAATGCTTGCTCGCTGTCTCTCTATATTGTTGCAAATAAACTTTTCTACCAGTGAAGCTGTGGGTAACCACAAGGCCCTTGCAGGCACTGCTGAAAGCCCTGAGCTCCTCCGAGCCACACACTAAGGCAAGAGCTGTTTGCAGTTCACCAGATGTATCTTTTAATTGTGTGTGTGTGAAGCATGCAGACGTTGGAGTTTTGTATGAAAGGATAACAAGCCGCAACGAGTGCTATGCCACCTTAATTGAGAACGCAGAGGACAGTGAGCCACACAGATTGGTATGTACTAATTTCTAGACTATCTCTGGCTACAAAATCATGATGTTTACATCAGGAATGGTGCAAGGGTGTCTGTTGGCTGTATACAGCATGGACAGATGCAGAATTAGGACTTCAATGTAAAATAGGGAGCATACCAGCATGACACTATATATTCGTCCTAAATCTTTACCTATTTTTCAGAAGTTTATGGTAGTTCAGTCAGTGATCGAGGTGAGCTTATGTACGGGTTGCTTTACTGATCTGTACTTACTCTTTACTGCCTGATATCCACACCAAACAAAACAGCTTCTGAATTTTCTTGCACATTGTAAGTTATAGATTATACCACCATAGCTAGTACATGACAAATACCAGGAAGAATCAGTTTCAGACAGAAATGCTACATGAAGTTGCAATACCTATAAATTTATGTTTGTTAAACACTACATAAACTATGAAACAATGGAAGATTTAATGGAGACTGTATCACAATACTAACATCCAACTAAATCATTGTGCAGCAGGCTGAAAACGTGCGGGCAAATATCTGGGTAGTATGAAATTCCTAAAGTGTACTACACATCAACCAGAGCATTTTTTCCATTAATCTGTAGTGCTCTAAGGGGCAAATTTAACTATACAACTCATTAGTGTTAACAGAACAGAGCAACTGAATCTCCACAATAAAAGTTTACCCTTAAGCTTTACATGGCAAGTAGCAATCATTTATTCAAGAATTTTGCAAGCATATTTCTTGTGTTTTTGTTTATTTTCAAATTTTGCTGGCTAATAAATGTATCTAATATGACCATCATCAAGATTTTTTTATTGTTGGTATAGATTTTTTTTTAGGTATTATTATTTCATATGCTTTTGAATTCACTTGCATTTAGGTTTTTTGAACAATGTTAATACGTAATTAGCTATGAAGATTTTTATCTATTTTAATTCATGCACATATAAAATCTCTAAATCATGATTAAATAAATATGCAGTGTAATCCTACTGATCATAAAGCATGCACTGTTTAAAAAAAATACAGAACACATGCTGTGAGTATAAGATCCCTCTTAGAATAAAGTGACAGAAATCAATCTCTTACAACCAAATAATAAAAGTGCTTGTAACGTATCATGGTGAAGAGTAAAGATACTAATAACAAGATGTTCTGTGAAGTACCAGCAGCAACTATTTTGTTATTCAAATTTTTTTCTAAAGCAATGAATGTGCCTAAGGTTACACAAATTTATTGAGAGGGGTACATAAATAAATGCTTGCGTCACATTCAAAGAGGACTTCACTTTTCAACACAAAATCCAAATATTTTATTAAAACTAGAATTTCTTCATACTTCTTGTCATTCCTATTCTATGTGCGGTCACAGTGCTGTACATAGAGTATAATTCTATCCCCAAAGCTATTCAGATACTAAAGTCTTAGTAGTAGTACTGCTAATCCCAATGCATCAAAAATGTATTTAAATTGCATTTAGACAATTCTTACTTCAGATTAGAAGTAAATTCAGGTTTAGGGGCAACTGATGTAACACATTTTACACAAAAGCACAAGTAGTGTCTCATGTCTTAGTGAAAGCCCAAGTGCTTTAATACTTGTAGGAATTTCAGAATGTATTACATGGTAAAAGATAAGCTACCATCTTCAAAAACATAATTAGTTGTGCAAAAACACACACCGGGTGGTAACATTACATCCTGAGATTAAATTACATTTTATAAACATTTAAAAAAATAATGCCATTGTTTTGTAGGTTACTGCTACTGAATGACACCCAGCAAATACTGGTATCTACTATTAGTAACATGACCATACATACACACTTGTGCTAGGCCATGCTGCCATTTCACATCCATATTCTGTAGATGCTCGCGATTTCTCTGTCAAGTAGATGGCAACTCTTTTTGGCCCCACTTCTGTCTGTTACACTTTAAATGTAGTACATCAAGTAAGATTTATACGGGCTAGTATTCCATTTGGATACAAATGCTTTTTCAAAGAAATACAATAAAATCTCAGCTCTTTCTGGAAAACTAAGTACAGGAAAGTCCCTATTTAAAAAAAGAAAAAAGCTCCCCCACGTGCCAATATGATTCTCGGCACATAGCTTAGCTAAAGACATGACTCAGGGAGTATATTGTTTGGATACGCAGTTTGTTTAACCTTCTCCTGCAGGATATACACAGCTAGTTACCTCTGGAGAAAGATTACTGTATATACAAACGGAAATGCTTAAAAGATGCATTAGATTTTTTTTTATATGACTTTCTATACTTGCCAGAAAAGCAAGAGCAGCTTAGAGTACTTTTGATCATTAAAAGTAATTTTGATCAGTCTGAAGCTTTTCTTAAATACATTAACATTCGTAGTAAGCAAACAGCTGAGAGCAAAATTCAAATCTTAGCAGAAAATGACTTTCAAGCTAGATTGACAAAAACTAAAGGAAACTGAACTAAACATGTGTAATTTGCTTACGTGGCAGCATGCAGAAATCCATCCTCTGGAACCATACAACTTGAACTCCAGATGACAAAAGTGACTCAAAGGAAGCTGCAAAGTTCAGAAGAGGTACTGCTAACAGCATCTTTGTTCATCTTGGTAGAGAATAGTATTCAACAGCTCTTTTATCAGCCAGGGAGGGAATTACTGCTATTTACTGGCAGCAGCTCTGTTCCTCCAGGGTGAAGTTAGCATTTAGGCTGCAGACAATAGTTACAGCCAGTTCTGACTCCCCTAACGTGAGGGAACTGAGATGTTCCACAAAAATAAGCACAAGTTTTGTTTTCAAAAATTTAGACAATATTGACTATGAAATAATGTCCATATTTGTCTCAGGTGATGAAAACAATCCATGCAGTCCCTAATCTCAGATAAGATTTGATTGTGATGAGGAAGAGATTATTCATTACATCTTTACTGATGGTAAAAACTGACAGGTTTTTTTTTCCTGGCAATTTTATTTCTATTTTTATTTCCTTGTTGTGAATTGCAGATGCTATAGAAATAGACTGGTTCAGTCACCTAAAAAGAAACATGATTTAGAAATGCTCCACGCTCACTCATCATAAAGATGAACATATACCTTTGGCTATTTTATTACTTGTTGCAAGTTTACATCCTTTCAACCACAAGGAATTAATATCAACTGTGCTATTCATATACAGTTTATAGTACTCCTCTGCCACAGAATATCAAGCTCCTGGTTCTTTTTTTCTTTTATTATTATTATACTATTTCTTTTGTTCTGTTTTAATTCTGTAATTTCATTAGCAGTTGTTCTTCCTTAGACCTATTTCTGCCTCTGGAGTGTACTAAACAGTCTTTGCCTCCATAAAGACCAGATTACCAACATGCAGTCTTTGATAAGGCTTTGATGAGATTCCCTTGAATTATTTGTGCCTAACAACTTCCTTAGGAGAACCAGAACGCCCATGATAAATGGTTTTTAATAATGGCATCAAGGTTCCAGACCTGCCTGATCTTGTGATCTTTCCACATGCTTCTAAACACTTCATAACAACTTCAATAGAAGCTGAAACTGTTCTGAACTGTAGAGAATGCTGCCTAGCAAGGGATGGTTCTTCTACAGTGCAATTATCACACACTAGGCTTCACCAATGAATAAATTAAACATTATTTCTTCAACTGCTTCTTGGTAATGTATGAACTACTATTTAGAATTAGCAATTGTTACTGAAATATTGATAATATGCTTTGTGTTACTGAAAAAGACAGTCCCTGCTCCGCTAATTTTGTTCAAAGCAAAACAGAGTACATGGGGAAACACTGAAATGACAATGTGCCTTGACTAGTAACATTATTGCTGATTTACATCTTGTGGGCCTTATAAAAGAAGCAAACCTTTAAGGGGGAGTTTAACTGAAAAAGGACAGCTGCTGGACAGACCAGAAGTGAGTTGCAATTTGTCCGAATACACTCAATTAAAAGAGATGCATTGTTGTAAAACAAAACAGAGGTCGGGGATAAAAATTAGGAAGAGGTATTCGTGTTTATCTGAAAGTTTCTTTTGTTTAGGTAAAAAGGTTCACTGTAGTGGGTAGTTTAATGCAACTGTAATTTACAGTCCTGTGGCATGTGTAGTCATTGCCTTTTCAAAAGGCCTCAAGATTAATACACAAAGTGCTGTTTGACCTGTGGTGGATGGTGGCACACAGGACAGGGGCTTGTGAACCTGTCTGAACGGGATAGATACAGTACAGCTGCCACTGTCAGGAACAGATTTAACGATGAGCTATGAATCCCATGTTCCTTAATGGACACTATGGAGAACCATGGACACAGGATGCATTAGCAATCTGGAAAGTGTTTTTTAAAAGCACAACTCATTCTGCTATATTGCTTCTCTGTTCAAGTGGATTTTGGAAGTTTCCTGTTTGTATCTCTTCCTGGGACTTCTATGCAAGGAAGCACAGAGACCCTGGAGCAATCAGATAGCCTTAGTCCCAGAAGCATACCATTCAACAGAGATGCAACAACATGTTTTGGTCTTCCTGACATCTGATATCAGATTATCCATTTATGCTAGAGAACCAGACTACCTTCTGCAGAAGGGCATTACATCTCTGGAGCAGAGGCTAAAGGTCCAGTACGCACAGTATAGGGAAGTTAATTCATTTAACTGGAAAAAGGAGACACTTTTGAGGAAAACCTCAACAAGAACTCAGTAAAAAATGAAAATCACCAAGATGTGAAGTGAAACTCTATCCCTAACCTTTTGTGGAAAAGTAGGCAAGAATTTTATTTTGGTGACATTTGGGAAAGTGATGAGGAAATATACGTAAGTTAACAAAATAAAATACTGTTTCTGGCAACATTAACATTACTGAATCATGCAAACTCACACCTAAGAAAACTGAATGACTGGATGACCTGTGTTATGTCCCAAACCTCTTATGCCCACACCTGCCTTCTTCCATTGCTTATTGTCATAATAGGATGTTCATGGCAGGATCTAACTGAGAGGTTTTACTGGGTTTAACAGCATCAATAAAAACCTCAGTGCCCAAGTGTGAACTGTGATGGCTGAGAAGCTTGTACAAAATTTATGTCTGCTTCTGCTCACAGGGTAGTAACCTTGAGCAAGGAGGCCTGTTTAGCAGCAGACAACAAGGCTGCTAAATCAGAGAAGCCCTCTGTCAGACTGCAAAAAAATTTAAGATACAAACTGTATTATTCTACAGGCTCATCTGCACCAGGCTCCTGGGTAGTAAGGAGTAACAAGTAACTAATGCAGCACTTCCTTTTAAGTTCCTTTTACAATCAAGACTTACCTTCAGAAATTAGGGACAGACCAGGTACAAGCCGTACTTGTATGTAATTGCAATGGCAGTACTTGCATGCAAGAACACTCAAGAATTACGAGTCTTCTACTGACTGTTTAAAACATCACTAAAACCAAACTGAGTTGGTTTTACTGCTTTGGTTCTACATAATTAGATTTCTAGATGTCAGAGACATTCAAAATGTGAAGACTGAGGCACTTTTAACTAGAATTTCACAACTGCCAGCAAGGAACAGTTATTCTGTAGGATAAGCCTTATCCTTCTCTCAAGTTATTTATTGATTGTAAATTCTTCTTTGGGGAAATATCACCCTGTAAAGTGTGATATTCAATCAAGTAAAGACACAGAAGAGACCAGGCTTGATTCATCAATCCAAGTGCCGGTATTTCAGCTGCCTGTGCAGTGACACTGCAGTCCTAGTTCTTTTTGGACATATTTAAAGATTGTCAATAAAAGATAAAAGACAAAAATCTTCATGCTTTTATTCTATACAAGACCAGATTAAGGTACAGACAGGTTTGGTTTTTTTCTAGGGTTCTGGAATCATATAATGTTATCAGAATCTCAAATTCTGTTTAAAAAAAATACTAAGTTTCTAGTTCCTGTAACCTAGGATAACATTAAAAGTGTGATATGAAATTAATCAAGAACACAAGGGTCAGAAATTCTAGAGCCTGGAACAGTTCTAAGCAGCATAAGTTCTTATCAAGTGAGCTGATATATTCAAATTTACTTTTCTAGATCGCCTACCCTCACCTTATCAGCTGAAAACTCAAAATATTGACCATGCTTACAAGCTCTGATCCCATAAGATACTCATTATCTTGATGTACCTGAGGCTTCAACCAATTTGAATCAGGACCTAATCAAATAATGCCTATCTCCTGTATGTCAAGTCCTCCAGATTCTCCTCTGTATTCATAAAATTACTCCATTAATCTGACTATCAGAGCTATACAGATATTGGGCCAAGACTGGAAAAAGTCAAATCAGCTGTATTACAGAAGTGACAAACAAGAAAAATCCATTAGGGCCCAATCCTCTTTTCTTTGATATGAATAGCAAGTTGGCTGTGGATCTGAGGTCAGTAAATATCATTGATCATGGTTAAACCTGAACAGCTACACTTAGAGGAGGACTACCAAAAAAATAATCCCTGCTGACTAGGAAGAAGAGGTAAAACCTCATTAAAAAGTCACTATTTCTATCATTTACTAAAAGAATCTACACCATTTTCCAACTTAAAAAAAAAAAATAAATCCCTTCTCAAAAAATTCTAGGGACATGCCACTATTCCACAGAAGGCCATAGAGGGTCTCTGAAACTCCCACCAAGCAGTCAAAACAAGCATTTTGTTCTTGTTTTATCTTACTTAAATGTACATTTCTTCTTTTCTCAAGACATTTGAGGTAATAGAATAGGTTATATTAGAAATTAAACCAGTTTCAACTTCTGAGTAAGGTTTCACCAACTGCATTTGAGTGTTGATTTTCAGTTTAAGTAGGTGGTTCATACATTGTTAGTAAAGGTACAGGTTTTGTTGTTTGGTTTTTGGTTGTTTTGTTTTTTTTTAATAGGACAGCTCTTTGAACTTGGTAAGAAAACATGTCCTTTTATATCCTTATCTAAGCTAGTACAATTTGTATTTGTGAGTATTATTAGCATGATTTAGAGAAGAAAAAGCATAATTCTAAACCACGTTAGCTAAGAGTCAAATAATGTAATGGGGGATGAAACCTGCCTGAATACGTTTGCAGGAATTAAGTCTTCATGACAAAGACACTGTTTTCCTTCTCCAAAGTATAAGGCGAAAGAACACAAGAGGTGCTCAATAAACAGGCCTGGCTTACTATATTTCACCATTCACTGCATAGTTGGGGGTTTTTTTGTTTGCCCTCCCCACCCCCGGAAGGGCTCCAGAAAATAAAACAAGGAAATTCACAGCAAAATTTCGTTGAATATATTGTATTTCAATTACTGATTGAGTTAGCTAAGTTGTATCAAAAAATAGGTAATAAGAGTAGTATGTTTGACAACATTGTTAACCTGAGTATTATTGTACTACCAAACTACATGGGACAAACATCTTCGATTTAATGTACTTCTGATTGACTTTATAGGAAGCCATCCTGCAGGTGCCTCTACATTTACAGAAGTAAAGAAATTGAATTTGGGAGAGACCTATTCAATTTCTCAATCGTGCTTCCTATGAGTGTACAATATGTACACTTTTACAGAAAACAAAAAGAGCAATCCAAAAGACAGCAAGTTATCTAGATTCAAAGCATAACATTAAAAAAGCTAAATACAAATTTAAAAAAAAAAAATGAAGGCATCCAGTCTGTTCTAGATACTCTTCTCTAAAAATCACATATGGTATAAATTACATTGTGCATAAACAAGAAACAGAAACCAAGTAACAAACCCCTACAGTAGATATTGTTAAAACCTTGTAGAGAAGAAACTCACACACAAAAAACAATAAAGCAATCCCTGAAGAGACTTCTAGGTAAGGATTGCTGCAGCTATTTCTGTCATCTCCCCCAAAATCCCTAAAGCCCCAGAGACAAAGGCGGGAGAACAAACTAGTACCATTCACCAGCATCTCAAACCTAATTCTCCCAAGTAAACATGCACACAGCCCAGTTATACTGTGACTATTTATATAGCGACAGCAATATTTCTTTGAGATAAAATAAATAAAACATATAAGAATGTGCAAAACAGCTCAGTCAACTCTATTACTTCACTCCCAAAACAATCCTTTAACAAAAAGTAAGGAACATTAACCCTCAAAAAAAAATAATCTTAATTTCCAGATTTAAAACTAAATAAGTCCATATATAATTTGAACATAAAAAAAGCTTACTTTTAAAAAAAAAACAAAAAATGTTCATTTGCAATGATGCAATACTAAAGTTTTTTGACTTTTTTTTTAAATATCAGTAGTTTGGGGCTTTTTGATTGGCAGGATTGTGATATATCATTTATGTCCTTTTCTGACCACGGTTTCATTTATTTAGTTATAGACATAAGTAACAATGCATGTTGTCTACTTATGACTGGCACAAAATTAATGGGAAAAAATAGTATAGGTAATCTTCTTTAGACAGAAGTAAATAACTTTGAAAGCACTAGCAAGTTTGCAGACATGACTGCTAAGCTAGTAAGCATAATTATGTTTCGTGGTCTGAGCTGATCAATAACAGGGATCTGAGGAGTTTCCTCTGTAGGACAACATTACCCAGATCCATCAGGTTTTTATTTTCTTTCTTCAAAATAAACTCTTGTTAGATCACCAATAGCATAACAGTAAATCAAGTTGTGGTCTTATGTATGGCAGCTTCTGTGCACTTCTGCTCTGCCTGCAGCATTATTAAAGAAAAAAAATGTTTACAAAGAAAAATATTTTTCCTCTAATTTTAAATACCCAGCCCCTACTGTTTGCTCCATCACAGTGGCTCTCTGTGCCCTTCCGTACTGGACCTGACTGATACTGCACTGGGAGCCTACCACAACCATGTTCACATTCCCATCTTGTTCCAACCTCACTTGGTCCTAGTGTTGGTCCCCTAAATATGAACGATTGCTTATATAAAATATACACACGCACAGGGTAGCTTTGAAAAACTGATACTCCTCTGAGTAAAGGGACCAACAAGACTCCTGTGCATGTTTCAACAGAAGTCTGTGTATGGGTTAGAAGCTGCAGGTAATTACTCAGGTGAGCAACACATAGCTTCAAGTGTTACAGAAGCAATATAATAAGATTCTCAAATAATAAATTGTAAATATCTTATTGTGACAAAGCAGTAGTGTTATTAACTAAGCCACACTCATTTTTAAATGTGCACTGTAGAGACATTAAGCTCAGACTGCACATAGTTGCTGTTACCCTGTTAACACACAAAACTCCACTGAGCCATTAGCTCGACATGTTTATATTTCATAGTTTGTCAGCAGGGTTGTTTTAGAAAAGTTAAACAAATTAACTTGCATAATGATGTATGCATGCTTATTTATTAACTTTGTTATTCTATAGAAAAACTACACAATAGCATACAACTGTAAATAAGCAAAATGAAACATCCATTAGTTTTGAAAAACTGAAAACCAATCAAACAGCAAAACCCATTACCAAGCAAGGCTACAGCCTTACTCAGTCTTCTGCTTGTAACAGGATTTCAGCTACAATTTGAAGGGCCTAATCCTGCAATTCTTTCTCACAGTCACTAACCTGCTCTAACCAAATACATGCATTTCCTTCTCACAAGGAAGTTACAGGCCACAGAGGCACCAGTTTCACACCCATTCCACAAAGAGTGTCTGAGGGGGTAAAAACCTGAAAAAGCCTGTCTTCTTCAGACAGATGGACTAGCTGAGCAATGAACTGATTAAAATCTGTCAGCTTAACAAAAGATGGTTTTACAGGGGGGGCAGGAAACCCCCCTGCTCTCCACAAGGCTTTCCCTGGGCAAGCTCTGCGCAACCAACAGCCATGGGGCCTACCAGAGGAGGGAGGGCTGGGGAGCCAGGCCCTGCAGCTGCTCTGCCGGGGAAGCCAGCGGCACCAAGGTACTGAGTACACGCTCCATAAGGCAACTGAGAAAGCAAGCCAGCTAGATTTTATTATTACTAAAAACACCCCCCAAAATTACTAACCTGTTAATGCCCTGAAGTCCTCCATGCTCGTGTTTGCCTGGGAATCTATACCCACTCTCAGCACCCCCTCACACCACCACTGAAGCAAGGCACCGCAACATCCTTCAGTGCTGATTTTGAGTGTGCGAGCCCCACTAATTGGCTGATAATTACCCAACAGCCTCAGTGGGAGTTAGAGAAAACTCATTACACATGGGTATGGGCAGACTCCTTCCCCCCCACCCGACCTTTGCCACCCCACTGTTCCCAGCATAGGGACTTGCAGCAAACAAGCCCCACCTGGGCACCCTGCACCCCACCGCCACTAGCCCACCTGCTGTTCATCTCAAACCCACGAGGTAGTCACTGCTGGCACACCTGGGGCAGCAAGCAGGTGCTGTGCATCCATGGAGTAATGGCTGAGCAACCCTGGAGGATGGGCCACTGCCCACCTGGTTGGTGAGATAACCTCGTCTGCCCCACACAAGCATGGAGAGGAAGGTGTCTTCCCTCACGATACCTAAGAGCTGTCACCAGCCGCGTGCACTGTGCTGTGCAGCCCTGTCTGTCCTGGTGATCACAGAATCGAATCATAGAATTGTTTTGGTTGGAAGAGACCTTTAAGATCATCAAGTCCAACTGTTAACCTAACACTGCCAAGTTACCACTAAACCATGTCGCTCAGCACCACATCTACCCATCTTTTAAATAGCCCTGGGATGACGATTCCACCACTTCTCTGGGCAGCCTGTTCCAATGCTTGATAACCCTTTCGGTGAAGAAATTTTTCATAATATCCAATCTAAACCTCCCCTGGCACAACTTGAGGCCATTTCCTCTTGTCCTTTCATGTGTTACTTGGAAAAAGAGACTGACCCCCACCTCTCTACACCCTCCTTTCAGACAGTTGTAGAGAGCGAGAAGGTCTCCCCTCAGTCTCCTTTTCTCCAGGCCGAACAACCCCAGCTCCCTCAGCCGCTCCTCACAGGACTTGTTCTCTAGACCCTTCACCAGCTTCACTGACCTTCTCTGGACCTGCTCCAGCACCTCAATGTCTTTCTTGTAGTGAGGGGCCCAAAACTGAACACAATATTCAAGGTAGGGCCTCACCAGTGCTGAGTACAGAGGTACAATCACTTCCCTGGTCCTGCTGGCCACACTATTCCTGATACAGACCAGGATGCTGTTGGCCTTCTTCACCACCTGGGCACAGTGCTCATATTCATCCAGCTGTTGACCAACACGCCCAGGTCCTTTTCTGCCAGGCACCTTTCCAGCTGCTCTTCCCCAAGCTTGTAGCACTGCATGGGACCCAAGTGCAGGATCCGGCGCTTGGCCTTGTTGAACCTCATACCATTGGCCTCAGCCCATCAATCCAGCCTGCCCAGATCCCTCTGTACAGCCATCATACCCTCAAGCACATCAATACTCCTACCCAACTTGGTGTCATCTGCAAATTTCCTCAGGGCGCACTCAATCCCCTTGTCCAGATCATTGATAAAGATATTAAAGAAAACCGTCCCCAGTACTGAGCCCTGGGTCACCACTTGTGACCAGCCGCCAACTGGATCCGCCTGAGCAACAGCATGGAAACACGAAACTGTATGTCAGCCCTCAGGTGGCTTTGGACATGTGCCCTTCTACACAGCCTTGGCATCTACCCAGAGCTACTGCCCCCAGCAGACATCTCCAAGGTAAGAGTGGAAGGCCTCAGGACATTTTACACATCAGTCAGAAACTGCTCCCTGAGAAGACTTATGGAGCAAGGGAAATGATAGGAGGTGAGGAGACCTCCTAAGCTGCTGCTCAGAGGGCTCTCCACTGTGGAGAAGCAGGAGGGTGCTGCCTTCTGTGGGGAGATCCCTCTCTCCCAGGCCACCGCCGCTGTGACATGAAGGATGTGTTCACCTTCACTGGGCTGCAGTTTCAGGGATAATTACCACATCCCTTCACCAATTCACTGGCTCATACTTAGAATTTAAAGTAAAGTTTTCCTAAATTTTTCGTGATGTGCTGGGGTGTCCTTTTGCGGAAAGCACATTAGACCAGTTTAGTTCTTTACTGTTGCAATTATCTCCTGCATTCCCTGTGGTGCTTCCTAGTCATGTTCAATGCACAGCAAAAATTATTTTAACTCATTTTTTCTGTATTACATGGAATTTTAAAAAATCCTTGTTTATTCTGCTTGGCAGGTTTCCTGCTCTCTGCTCTCTAAAGAGCAACCTCTGTCCTTGTTAAGAGTCATCACTGAAATGAATACAGCCGCTGTTGGTGCTCGCTGCTCAAGTGCTGCTGAATAAAACAGTGCCTAAGTGCTTCCCATTTGCAGAACTGAACCTCCCAGGACCCAGGGTTTTAATGCTTTAACTGCTCTTTAATATTGAAAGAGACGCACAGTTAATATTGATGGTAACAAACAGCTACCCTGTGTAATGAAATGTGGCTCCCGTCTGTTGGTGACCTTCTACACCAACAACCTGTCCCAGATGGGCACTCCCAGGCTGAAAGGTTTGAACCCACGAGCGATAACTTTGTAATGCTGTCCTGCCCTGACACGGCAGGGGACAAAGAGTGCCCAGAGGGCCTGAAAAAAGACCAAATCAATGCCTGTACCTAGCTGTTTAAGGATATTTAAAATTTACTGTAAAGGGTTGTGTATGCATTAGCTGTACTACACTTGGCCTAAACTTGAAAGAGGTAACAGGAGAGTCCAGAACAAAGACAGCTTGATTTGTCTTTTGTTTTGCTTGATTTTAGTTCCAGTAACATGGTTAAATTTTTTTAAAAAACTTGAGCTGTACTGAAAAATCATTTCTACTCATCTTTTATGCACTTTCTCCAACTTACAAAAGCCCATGTCTTGGCATGACCCTGTTTGAAATTTTTCCTCTCTTTGCTCTTCACTTCATTAGAACATCCATCTGGTACGCCATTTTTTTTTCTGTCTTTTAAAGCTACGTTTTAAATTCCAAATTTAACATAAGGTGTACAGAAACTTTTTTCAGCTGACACTGGCAAATGGCAGAACATATTTTTCACCACTTTCTGATGTATGCTTACTTTCTAAAGAGTAAGATTTTTTTTCACTAGTTAGAAGGACTTGGGATGCTATTAAACTATCTCCCAACTTTTGCATAGCTAAAGATATAACGATAACCAAACACTACTTGTGATGTAAAATTTTTGTTATTTAAATACTGCTCTAAAAGATGGGACAAAATTTAAATCATCGTTAATTTCAGCTAAACATCATAGAAGGCCTGTGAGAAGAAGGGATGATATGAAAATATCCATAGCTTTAAATAGGAAAAGAACTTAAATTTTTAAACAACTCATAAGGACTGCAGATAAAGGTTTAATAGCCTCTCTGCCTGTGTACTTAAAATATGCTTAATAGTCTTCATATATGACTGCAAAAGCCACATCTGTGCTCTGTTAAAAGGAGCCTCAAAAGACATTTAGGTCCCAAATTTCCTTGCCAGTATGACTGGATTCTTCCAACAAGTGTGCTTGAGACAGAGTCTATTATTCACATAAGGAGTCAGAAATGCTCCCCAAAAATAACACAGGGGAAGATCTAAGGCCTTATTTTAAAATTTAAACTGACTAGGAGTTCGATTTACAAGGCAACTGGGTAACTTCCAGGAGAAAGAGTTTTAGACTCGCTCCGAAACACAGACAAAGTCTCTATGTCCTTTCCTGTTCTCAAATCTTCTGTGCGCTCTATAAGAGCACTAACTCTTACAGATTGGATCATATATTTTACAAACTGTTATAAACTCACTTTCATCACATGACTCGGCAATGTAATAAATAAATATTCTAATGTCATGAATGAAATTGTGGAACTTTTGAATCAGTCATATAACATTCACCTAAACTTTGCTTAAACTAAGGATTTGTCAAATTCTCTGATGCTGTGAACCTCCAAGAAGTTTGTTCAGCCACTGCTGAACTTCATAAATCAAATTACTGTGAGATGTTACATAGTTATTGTTTAGCATTAAAAGAAGTGATTGTTATACAGTCCTCAATACATAATATTAATTCCAGACCTTATATCTTAGTATGCTATTGAATTAAGCAAGATTGTTTACACAAGCAGTTTGTCAAAGTCAGACTCAATGACAGTAATAATTACCTGGATCATGGAAAAGCCCCAGCCTATTATATGATTTTATTTTTTAATATTTTTTCTCTTTAGAAAAATAAATGTGTTAATTGAAATCTTACACTATCTGTGAAAATGACACTGCAAGTCAGTTACAAGTATTTCCTAAACCAAGCAGTCTGTGTACGGGCAGAGGGGACTGCCCACGTGAAGCCCATTACAGGACATGACAGGATTTAAATGTAGTGTTGATCGCCGCACTGAAGTCCCATTAATGTCAGTAGTAGCTGACGATACCAGCAGGCAACCCAATTTGTAGTTGATGGTAGAATTCTAACTAATATTTGATCAGGGTCTGAGAAAATAAAGACGGTTCGATGATAATAAAACACATTTCCCAAGTCTGTAAACTAGCTAACCAATGATACAGAAGTATCTTTACCTCTTTTTAAACAAGTTTGTTAATTTAAAAAACAAGCAAAAAACCTTTAAATTAATCTAGAGGTGTTCATCTGACCTAATATAATAAAAGGCCTTTTCTTAGCAAATGGGTAGCATCAATGTAAACACTCTCTTCGATGGACAAAATGGTGCTGTGCTGTCACCCTTTTTTTTTCCCCAATTCCATCTGTCAGCCTGACAAAGTTTCCTGGTGCTGTTGTTTCTTACCTGACGGTTGATTAAATGCTTCCATCATCAGTGGCAATGCTGACAAAAATCATATCATCACATTTATTAATTTTTAAAATGCTCTGTTGTGAGCACTACAATGATCTGAAATGGAACAGCTGTCAGTTCTTTACGCACAGGTACTTGGGCTTCCATAGGGCTCTTTATACTATTAAATTAGAAAGGTCTCCTTTTAATGACGCACAATGGATATATACATGTCAGGTAAGAGAAAATAAACTTTACTAACTCAGAAACATTTTATTATCAAGCAAAACTTTAATTAAAGTTGCAAGGTCTAAAGTTTCTTTTGCACTAATCAGAAGTAACTCCACTGAAAGTAGGGAAGTTGCAATTGGTATAATTACAGGATGAACTTGGCTTAGAACTCTCCCTGCAACTAATGCACTTACGGCTTAAATATAGAATGAATTTTATTATTTATAATATTTTAATCGATTTTGAATGGGAGCCAGACAAAAGTATCATATAAATAGTACCGGGAGTGGCAACTGGATGGATTGTTTTTCACTTTTCCCTGTGAATTAAACAGACAATAAACTGTTCAAAGTAGCTGGACTTTTTCATAGGCAAGTGGGCACAAAGTGAACAAACACTGAAGAAAAAATAATCCAGCCCTCTAGGAATAGAGAACACTCTGCCCTTCCAGTGGTGTTCTCCCCTCCAAGAAAAGGTGGCTGGAGGTATTCAGAGTTAAAAGGAGAAATTGAGCTCCTTCCCAGTCAAACTCAGATATCCTTAATCTGTTTAGCCACTTGAGACGATTGAGAGCATCTTCTGCTTGACCCCCAGCAACAAATATTTTGTGAAGAGTACAGTTTTAGAAGTGAAAGTAATAAAAAAAATCAGATGGTAAGAGAAAGTGTATAATGGAGAAAAGGAAAAAAGCTTAGATTTTTTCAAAGGTGATCAAACACTCAATCATTTTAGTGTGAATAATACAGCATTTTTACTATTGCCTTTGAACTTTGGGGGCTGGGAACCTCTGTCAGCCTGGATTTGTGATCAGTATTTTTCACTGTTTGACAAATAAATAAATATTCAGCCCAAAATACAGTTACCCTGGCTCTTCTGTATTTCAAGCAAAAATAACTCAACCTTATTTTTCAAGTTCCTTCCTTGCATGGTTTGCTATAAAGCATAATCAGTTTTTTAATGTTTATTATTTTTGTTATTACTGTAGAGCAAAATTAGATATTGGGCAATGGTTATTACTGAAATTCTTAAAGACATACATCTCCCACCTTTCTATAGCTTTCCAAGATCCTGATGTAAAAAAATCTGTCGCTCTGTGGTTGTTAATTTTCTCAAGAACCTCAAATTGATGATAGTGTCTCACGCTAATAAACACTAGAAATAGCCCCTAGGACTGAGAAGGGGTAAATTTCAAGCCGGTAAACTGAACGCGCTGTTTAGCATTAACACACAGAAGCGAAGGTACACTGTCCCTGCTGAAGTCAAAGGGAATTTTTGCCTTGAAGTCAGGACTACATTTTCGCAATTCACACTGAAGCCTCTATAAAAGTAAAAGGTGGGGAAAGTCCTTGCAGGAGAATAACGGGACCGGTTATATCCCTCCTAGGAATAGGACTGAAAACGTGTGCCTTGTGGGCTGAGTGGGCACATGCAGAGGTGAAACTGTATGCTCTTTTGAAAGCAACGAGATTATTTCAGCAGCGGGGCAGGCAGGGAACAATTAAGTGAGACAGAGATTTAAGAATATCGCTGGGGCTGTGGCGAGCATTTTTTTTAAACTTTTCTTCAGCCGATTCCAAAATACGTTTTGAAAACGCATGCTCTACCGATTTTATGGCCACTTCAGCTACCCAGGAGAGACTTTCCCTCCCGGCTTCACTGGACTCCCCTCCCGCCTCGCCAACAGTTGCCCCGAGGGCAGCCGCGGCCGCTACGCGCAACCCTCGGCAGTGCCGGCGCCGCCGCCTCGACAGGGACACCCCGGGGGGGGCAGGGAGGCGGACGGGACACACCGGGGGTAGGCAGGGCTGGGGAGCGGCGGGGCTTCCCGGCAGGCGGGGTCCGTGGGGGAGCCGGGGGCAGCGGAGCGCCGGGAGCCCGCCCGGCTCCTACCTGGTAGGCGTCGGGGATGTTGACCGTCTCTCCGTGCTCCGCCACGTAGCCGATGATGCCCTTGCCCCAGGGCACCTGCACCTCGTTGCTGTTCTCGGTGGAGCCGCAGGGCAGCAGCGGGGTGCCGGCGTGCACGTCGAAGAACTTGGAGACCAGGCTCTTCTTGCCGGCGGCGGCCCCCTCCACGAGGAAGAGGGAGCCCCGGTCGGCGTCCACCATGAGGCAGACAAAGATGAGGATCTTGTAGCTGAGGCTGGTGAGGTCCAGGTCGTTGGAGATGTCCTTGACCAGCTCCAGGAAGAACTGGCGCTCGTTGTGCTCCTTGAGGTAGCGCTTGTAGTCCAGGGCGGTGGGGGGGTACTGGGGCAGGCTGACGCGGGACTCCAGCAGGGCGCTGAGGATGTGGGCGGTGGTGGGGGGCAAGGAGCTGGCCTTCCGCAGCAGCGCCCGCCGCCGCACGCTGCTCAGCGGCTCCTGCGCCCGGGCGTGCACATGCTCGTCGTAGGTGAGGTTGACATGGATGGCCTTGGAGCGAGCGAAGCTCTTCCGCAGCTCCTTTTGCGATGCTCGCCGCTGCAGCCCCCCGCCGCCGGGGCCGGGACCGGGACCGCCGGGGCCGCCCGCGCTGCCCCAGCCGCCGCCGGGGCCGCCGCTGCTCCGCCGCTCCTCCGACGGGCCGGCGGGGGCAGCGGCGGGCGCTTTAGGGAGCGAGTTCTTCCTCTTCAGCCACTTCTCCACCAGCTCCGGGTGCCTCTCGAGGAAACTTTCCACCGCCGCCACGTCGAGCCCGGCGTCGGCGGCCGCCATGGTGCCGGCGGCGGGGGACGGCTCAGGCCATGCCCCGCCGCCGCCACGTGCTGCCGCCGCCCCGACGGCCGCCCCGCGGCGCGGGGGGGGCTGCCGGCAGTCCCGCAGAGGGTCTGCTTCTGCCCCTCGCCCGCGCCCCTCCTTGGGGGCGCGCCTTCTCCTCGTCCCCTGCGACCTGCTTTTCCTGCCCCGCACTCTTTATTATTAGTAGTAGTATTATTAGTATTATTCTAGGTATTTTTCTGTCCCCCCTCCCCCCGCTCTCAGCCCTTCTCTGGTTCTGGCCCCGGTCCCCCGGCTCTGGGCCGGCTCCCGCGGTGAGCCGGGCAGGCGCTGCCGCCGCGCCTCCGGAGATGCTCCGGGTGCGCTCGGGCAAACCCCTCCTGCCAAGTGCTGTCAGTGCTGGCGGCGGCTGCTGCGTAACCCAGCCGGCGGACCACTGAGGAGGGAGGGGAGGGCGGGGGGAGGACGCGTGAGCCGAGCGGGGGGGGGCAGGCGGGGAGGAGGGAGGGCTGGCGAGCCCCGCTGCGGGGGGAGGCACCGCCGCCCGCCGCGGCAGCCCCTGCCGGGGTGAGGGTGGGCGTGCGGGGTGAGGCGCGCACGGTCCCCTCCGCGGGAAGACCCCGGGCGATGGGGAGCTCAGCGCTGGCCGGCGCCTCATTCGGGAACATCGCGGGGAGCGTGCGGGGGGGAGAGGGAGGGTCCTTTTGTCTGTGATGCGTGTGCAATAGAAGGGGCAAACCCGGCCGCGGCTCCCCCCCGCGGGCTGCGGGAGGGGCGGGGAGAGGTAACGCCAGCGCTCCCCTTAAAGAGGTGCAATTTACGGCGTTATTTGCACTGCTTCAGTACTTCAGGAGACAGGCGGAAAAACGGAGCCCTTTCAGAGGGACCAAGTGAATTCCGTTTCTGGCATCCCCGAGTTGAGGCGCCTGCCGCCTCTCCCGTGGGGGGACCTGGCTCTGCTCGCCGCGCACCGTCAGTGCGGCGTTTCACGGGCAGAGAGCGGGTTCCCGCCCTCCCCCCGCAACCCGCCCAGGCCTTTCTGCCCGAAAGCCGCTTTCCCTCGGGACCGGGCTCCCGCGGGGCGCCGCGGGCAGCTGGGCGGGAGCGGGCTCGCCAGGGCGCTGCTGGGTGTCCGCTCCTGCGGCACCGGCTGCCAGACGGACACCGACCGCGTCCACCGAGGCAGCCGGGACGGGGTTATTTTTATGCGCACGTGGAGCACGTTTCATTGCTAAATCGATGCCTTACGCATAAGCGATTGAAAAAACGGAGTCATGGATCTTAACACGTGAAAAACGTCTTTCATGCGCTCAGAAAGACTGAATGAAGGCGGCTTCCGAAATTCATGAATGGGAGTTTGGGTGGCCGGGAAAACACACGGGCAAACCTTCAACCAAACGAGATTCCGACCTCCCGGGGACCCTGTCCCTGCAGCATCCCCTCCCGGCGCGGGGGTCCGGGCAGAGCCTGCAAGGAGAGGGAGCGATTTCGGGACGCGTGCCGGCGGGTCCCAGCCGGGGGGTGGGTTGGGGATCGCTATGTGTGTGTGCCCGAAGGGCTGCCGCGTCTCCCGCAGCGGTCGCGAGTGACGAAGGCTCCGTGCAGGTGCTGTGGCTCCCGCAGCCCGGAGCCTGCCGAGGAAGCGACAGACAAAGGATTTCGCCGCCCGGTCTCGGTGCTTGCGCCGTTGCAGGCTGAGCAGCAGCTCCCTCGCTGCCGCCGGCCCCGAGCCGCCGTGGCGGAAGGGCTCCGTGCCTGTACCCCTGCCCCCCCGGCGGGGTTTCATTCTGCTTTCCCGGCTCCCCCCGGCTGCGCAGGGCGGCTGCCGCAGGAGGACGGCTCTCCATTGAGAAACCGCGCCGCCGACGGCACCCCCTCGGCGATGGGGCGGACGGAGGGGGGGCGCGCAGGCGCACGGACAACGAGGGGCGGGGGATGCCGCCCCCGCCGTTTGGGGGACAGAGGGGGGAGCCCGCCCGGCCCCGGGCTGCTGTGCCCGTTGTCAGCGGCGGGGAGGGAGCAGCTACCGGCGGCCGTACCGTGCCGCTGACACGCCGGGGAGCGCCCGGCTGCAGCAGCCGCGGCGAGGGGCCTGCGGGGGGAGTGGCGTTTTAGGCCGGGGGGCGGAAAGCGGGGACGTCGGAGGACACCCTCCCCGAGCTGCTCGCACCTCTAAAGATGCCGAGAGCGCTTTCCACGCAGGTACCTTGGATATGAAATGGCAGGTATATCTCGGTGGGGGAAGGGCGACTGAAATACTGATTTCTTCAGCGTTTCTCTGAGCGCGCTGCCCACATGCTGCCAGGGCTGTGAAGTAAAGGGGTTTCACGCAGGGCAGAAGGCACAACCCCTCAGCCCACGCCAGCGGCTGCCACATCCTCGGTGGAGGCCCCTGCTCTCGGGAGGACTCAGCCGAGGTTCCACCCTTGCACCCTATGACATCCATGCTGTCGGCGCACATCTGTACCCGCCGCTGCCTGTGCTGCCACCGAACCCTCCTCAGCTGCCGGTACTTGCGTCACCATCACCCTCGAAGGGCGCCCGCTTGCCCGCAGTCGCTAATTGCTGCCTGGCCTTTACAGTGGCATTTGCTGTTTTGCAGCACTGGCACAAACACTCTGCGTACACTGAGAAGTCACGTAAGCTGCTGAAGGCCTGGCAGGCACATACTCGGGCTCTCAAGCAAGAGCCCTGGGCTCTCAATCTGCATACAATTGAAATAATTGTATCTAAATAATTTTTACCATCTCACTTTAGTAAGGTTTGGTCTGAGAACTCACACTACTGTTTACAACAAAATGGTTACTGTGTAGCAGTTCTGTATGTAAACACTTAAAGCAATTTGACATTTCAATAAGCTTGGGTATAAATGAGGTCTTCCCGTTTCTCCAGTCTTGTGGCATCTTTAGTTTATTTGCCGGGGGGTTTATGCATGGGCTTTGATTACAGCAAAAATCTGTATATTGACAGTCTCTCAAATAGCAGCATCAAGACTGCAGAAAGTAAAAACACAGTTGTCACCATTGCATAAAATACACAGTGAACAATTTACTGTAATGCCTTAATTTTAAAGAGCTTTGCAGCCCCAAATCTGTGTATAAACTATAATCCTGTTTTTTAAAGATAAAATATGACAAAGATAATCCAGGTGGTTTGTCTGTTCTGTAACTTGAGAAGCCTTTTGACATGCTGTCGTGGTAAAACCTGCCTCAGAAACATCAGTGTGCGCATCAGTGGATGTTAGGAGAAAGCTTGTGTCTGTCTGTGTTCTGGCACACATCAAACTATAACTCTGTCTGCAGGGTGAGTAAACCAAGCGCACCGTACTCTGGGCTGCAGCTTCGTATGTGGGCCTGAGATAAGGTTAGTTGCAGCCTTTTGTGGGAGGACCAAAAAGGCAAATGGATTCTGTCAGCTCCACAGGACCGTGGTGCCTTCGTAATTCTACAGGTATGGTGCAGTGAGGTATGGGCCGCTTCTATCTGATTCATCTTAGGTGTGAGGCAGCTTTTATCAGCTTGGATGCGCAGTGCCAGCTCAGAGAGCAAGGCAGGCTTTAGCCAGTCTCGCCTGGTCCCCTCAGTACAAACATACAGAGATGCCCTAAAAGGGCATAAAACTTGCATTTCTCAGGCATAGTGTGTTTCTCTCTTTAGAAAGGCAGTGGCATAGCACTCGTCAAAATGCAATTGACAAAAGCACTCGAGAAAATTTTTGTCATTCAGGCAGGTGTTTTAATTGTCTAAACAGTCAAGAGAAGAGGTCCTGACTATTAAACTGAAAGGGGGAAGTATCTTACAGCTACAGCACAAAAGCAAAAAAAAGCAGGTACTCATCCAGTTGTGTCACAGAACTTTTCACCTGACTCTCACTTATTCCATTATTTAAAAACAGCAGTTCAGCTTTATGGAGCACGGTAAGACAATCAGTTAAAGAACAATACCGATAAAATGAGTACCTAGCAATAGGCGCTATAGCAAATTAGTTTTGTACTAATGCTCCCCTTCTGTCATGACATAAGGAAACCTTGCTTGAGTGAAGTATGTTTTAATCCATTACATCTGTGTAAACAGAGAATTAAATTGTAAATCACAATTCAAGAAGTCTTAGAGATTCTTGAGGAGGTTTTAGGAGGACTTTAATCACCTTCATCAATCCTCTACTGTTGGTGGAAATACCTACTACTATCATTTGCTTGAGCTAGTTAGCCCTCATTCATTCTACACATTAGAGGATAAGGATACCTTAATATATTAGCCTCAAATGGAGAAAAAAATCCACAGTTTTGAAAAATGACCAGTAGATGATTATGCTTTTTTAATACACAAAGGAACACTAACAATACAATGACTAGGGTTATATTTTTAAGCCAAAAAGGTCATGGGTATTCAGGTATCTCCTTAAGATTCTTTTAGGTCAATCAACGTCACTACTGAAAGGTTACTTGTCCCCTGAAAATATCTGATATTCTTGATATTCCGCTTCCATCATCCTTATATAGTGTTCTTTTAATGAATATTTTGTTATTTACTGCGTATTGTGATTTCCTTCACAGGTGACAATGCCGAGGATTTTTTTTCCAAAAGAAAAAACTTCATTTAGTTGTCAGTCCTAATACTTACAGACACTTTCTTATTTACATAGCCACAACTGAATAATAGTTTCAGTGTGTGTTTGAATAACTAGTTGCAGAATTGGGCCCTCCTTATAGGAAGGAACAGTATTTCTATAGTACACTCCACAAAGGTCTATGAAATATATAACACAATATAAAAAATGCTCACCTCCCAATGTTGTTTATTAGGACATAGCATTGTAAAACATATGTTTGTTTGATTTTGCTAAGGTCAGTCCCTAATGAATAATTAACATCAAAATACTAAAAATTAACACAGGAGCTAGTCAAAATTCGAAACATTTTTTCACTGACATTACAGCTGCTGCAGCAGTGTTTCATGAAGTTGCTTTTTTCAAGTATGCAATAAGATCAGCTCTTTCATTCTTCTTTTTAATTCCAGCAAAAATCATTTTTGTACCAGGAATGTATTTCTTAGGGTTTTCCAAATACTCCATCAGTGTGTTCTCATTCCAGACAACTCCTGAAAAACACAAAACATAGTAAAATACAAGGCTAGCCCAACATCATATATTTATGAAAATATCAACACTCTCAAATCAAAGGTGTGATGCTCCTGAACATAATGTACCTAGAATCCAAGAGGAATGTGAGCATAAATGATACATAATATAAAATGCACAAGGTATACATTGTCTTTGTGTCACTTTAATCAAATATAAATCCTTTTTGCATCATGGAGAAATGCAGTTCTTTGCACCGTTTCACATCCAACTACTTACTATGTTTAAACTAAGTATCTCTGTAATTCCAGTATCCGGAAGATCCAACTTTTTTGTTGAAAATTAGCATCTACAGATTGACATGAAATTCATCAAGACTGTGCTCCACTGAAGGGCTTTAGAAAAAGAGTTGTCAACGGCCAGCCCCTGGAATCTCTTGACAGAAGTTGAAAAAACATTAGTGTTTACTTCCATCCCTTCTAAAACCTGTCTCTGTCAACGGAAGCCTACTGTTGTACTGAAGACTACTGAAATACGTATAATGACATGTTCAAGCTTCTCTTCTGTCCTCCAGAGTTGACTCTTCCCATCATCAAAAGTGGATTTAGATACCACTTTGTTGGCTTTCTTTTAAAAACTTGTACTAACGTCTGTATGATTTGTTCACTAAATTTTTAATGAGAAAAAATAGTATATGCTGACGATGTTTCGTATGAAATAAGTCCCACTATAGAGTGAATGTCACAAAACATTTCCTAGAAATCACAGAAAAATAAAAAGTTAGCCAATTCTAAAGCACTTTAGTAACTGGAAAAAAAAAAACAAACAAAACAAAAAACCCCCCAAAAAACAAAACAGGACTCTATTTGTAATTAATAGCTTGAGCCAAATAATATAATTTATGTTCCAATAATATAAATAAAAACAATGAAACCCACACAGAATTACTTTCCATTTTTAGATGTACCATTGCTTTTCAAGACTGTCTGTATGAAAAACACAAGACAAGTCATAGCTTAGTAGTAGGTGACAGTATTTAGTCAAGTGTTCTGAGCAAAACAACTGCAGCACACCACGATGCCAGTAGAGGGTAGTGACCAGCAAACAAAATCTAGAAGCACTCTTAAGAAATAGAAATGAAAATCTGCCCATTCATACTATAAAGTTCTGGGAAAGCCATGTACCTTTGGACCTGGTGTGCCGAATATTGGTAAAATTTCTTTATTTAGGGAAAAAAGGGACTGGGGGATTTTTGTTTCTGAAACTATAGTTCAGATTCATCAGCAGTAACGCAAAGTAGACCGGTGTGCGAATAACTCCTTATGAGTAAGGCTTTCTATTGTAACTCTAAAGAAAAAGTGTTTTTTTCATACATGTCCCCTCCAACACTGCACCTCATCCATGTCACCTTAGTTTTACCTTTGTTCTTGTTTGCATCAGAGTAAGAAAATCCTGCAGCTTGTCCTGTTCTGCGGCCAAATAAACCCCAAAGATTTGGTCCTGTCTTGTGCTTTCCACCTTTCTCAACTGTATGGCACTGAGAACATTTCTGAATAAAGATCTTCTTGCCTTTTTCAACATCAGCCATTTTGATCTATGCAAAAAAAATCTAAAAAAAAAGAAAGGAAGTTTGAACAATATTACAGAAAAGTTCACTGTTGTTGGTCACATTTATCATCTCCTACATTTTTATAAAAAATTTCTGTCTTGCACGGTAATAAAAAAATTAGTGTGTCTCAAAGTAATGAAAATTTGACCTAGACTTAATTATAAAGGTAAATTTGTGTAAGACTCACTTAAGATGCACAATTTCTCAACATGATCTGGTTGCTGATGGTCATGAATTAAATTTTTTTAAGTTACCCCAATTTACAATTAGGAAAAAGCACCACAGGGGGGTTTTGTTGCTGCATCTCTGAGAGGTGCAGAATTAGAGAATTTGTTATTCTTATCTTTGGAGGTTAAGATAGCTTTAAGTTCCTTGATTGCTCTTCTAGAGCTACTTTGATGGCGAGGGTAAAAGGTCAACATACTTTTGTCTAGAAGGCCGATCTAAACCATAGCAGCACCTCAGGATTTCCCCGAATTCCCTAGAATGTTTCCAGACCTGTAGAATTCAACTCCTCCTCCAGTGCCTGTCAGGACACTGACAGATAAGCGGGACTTCCCGTGGCAACGGCCTGGACAGAAGGGGAAGGTGCCTGCGAGGCTGCCCTCCGGCCCGTGGCTGCCGGGGAACGAAGGAGAGTCGATCACCTTTCGGCCCTGTGAGACCACGACAGACCCAGCTGCCCCACTGCTGGCCGGCGACCCCCTCAGGGCACCGGCCGCCACCCGCCACCGGTCCGCGCTCGGCCGTCAAAGAGAAGGTGTCATCGACGCGACGACCAATGGCAGAGAGGACAAGACGGCACGTTCTCTCCTAATTGGTCCGTTGCGGGCCCACAGGGCGGGATCAAGCGTCGCGCCCTTCTTTCTTGGGGAGGCGGCGGGGATCGCACGCTCTGCCAACGGCCCCAATGGCCCCAACGGCCCCAACGGCCCCAACGGCCCCAGTGGCCCCAACGGCCGGGGGGGACACAGACAACACTGTCATGGAGCCCCAGGCAGCACCACCCTCCCTCCGCAGGCACCTTACCCATGCCGAAATGCCTGTGTTTCAACCTGAGTGGCGTTGGCAGCCCCTCCATGGCTCCACTCCACAGTGCAGGGATAAAATGGTGTCGGGAGTTGTGAAAAATAGAACACACTGTTTGGTCTGGAAGGGATGTTGCCTTCCAGCCCTAAAACAGAGCTCCTGGTGTGTTGAGTCGTAACCTTGCTTTTTGCTAAAGATTTCCCGCTGGTGGGCAAGGAAGGATCTTACTGGATTTTTGCAAGTGTTCCTTTACATGGAATCAAACGCAACCACTATATCTTCCTACAGGAAGGATGGGGAGGGACTCTTTATCGGGCAGTGTAGTGATAGGACACGGGGTAACAGCATCAAACTGAAAGAGGGGAGATTTAGATTGGATATCAGGAAGAAATTCTTTATGGTAAGGGTGGTGAGACACTGGAACAGGTTGCCCAGGGAAGCTGTGGCTGCCCCATCCCTGGAAGTGTTCAAGGCCAGGCTGGATGGAGCTTTGAGCAGCCTGGTCTAGTGGGAGGTGTCCCTGCCCAGGGCAGGAGCGTTGCAACTGGATGATCTTTAAGGTCCCTTCCAACCCAAACCATTCTGTGATTCTGTGATTCTGTGAAATATGTTCCTCTAAAAATACTCATTGACCTTGTACATTACACTCACAAAACAGGACACCGTTTATCCCCCACAGAACTGCCATTTCTGAGGCCACTGCCAGGGCTGCACGGTGCTCGCAACACTGGAAACACTGCCTCTTCCAAATCTCCAGATCGCCAGATCTTGCCTCCGTGAAACTTTGCTGATACGAACCTGACAACTACATCTTCCTGTGTAAAAGAGAGGGGGGATTCCTGCATATTTAATTTTCTTGTGGAAAAGAATAGAAAGAATGTGTGCAGCCCGATCCCCTGATGTCTTCGTTTAACCCCATTTTGCACCAGGAGGTGTTGGTCTGTCATGGTCCCAGTAAGAATGGCACTTAGCCTTTGTAAAGGATCACCTACAATGCTATTTGTTTGCAATGCTAACAAGAGAATAGCATAGAGGGTCTCACGTCCCTTTAGATGGTGTGAGGCCCACGTGGTGTAGCATTGAGGGGGCCTCCAGACCACATGCAGTAAACCTCCTCCATGGTAGAGATTCTCCCCTTTTGGTATTTCAAGCTTTGGTAGGATTTTCTTATGAGGTGTCGTGGTTTGGGCTGGGCTGGACACTAAAATGAATGACAGATGCTCACTTTTACCTCTCTCCCCTTTGGAGAAGAGAGAGCATCTCGCTTCAGAGAAGAGGAGAGAAAAGAGAGAGAGAGACTTATGAGTTGAAAAGAAATTAAACTACTTTAGTGAAATATTAGTAATAAAATGGTAGTAAGAAAATAATGAAATATATACATCGAGCTCCCAGGATGAGGATCACATCACCAGCTGGCACTGGGAAAGTCCCAGATGGGACTCAGTGATGGAGAGGAGCTGAACTCAGGATCTGGATTCAGGAACACACGGATCAGGATCAAAGGCAGATGAACAGACAGAGTCCTCCTTGGACACGGGCCATTGAAGAAAGAGGGCTGACTCAGCTTTTATACTGAGCATGATGCCGATGGCATGGAATGCCCCGTTGGTCAGTTTTGGTCACCTGTCCTGTCTGCTCCTCCCTACAGGTGCGACCCCTCTACGCTCTTCTGCTTCCAACCCTCCAACAGGGCACACAACAAAGTGAGCTGACCTTGGTTGTTACAGCAATAAATATAAGGAGGAGCCTCTCTGCACACCATCCCTTGGTATTCACTACCAACATCAGACCTTATCTGCTAGAAGTGGACACTGCCTGAAAAATACGCCGTTGATTGCAGAGAGTTGAATTAGTTAGAAGAGGCTTAGCTGAAAGGCAAAATTACTGAAAAGAAAATTGGTTCTGTTTTACCTCAAACCAGGACATAAGGAAACAACTCTCATTTTTACAGTCAAAAGAGAAACAGTGCTCTCATGAGACCATTTTGCTGCACCGTTAGATACACGCAAGCCCAGGCAGGAGGTGTGATCGCTGGTACCGAGCGGGAGCTGCCCGCAGGCTCCTCTGTAAGGATGAGCTGGCTGAATTTATCCCTTGGCTGAGGGATGTACGGAGCAAGGCAGGGCCTGGCCCCAGCCTGCGCCCGCCCGGGGGAACCGTGCTGTGGGATCCCCGCGCCCATCCAGGGGATCCGCACTGTGGATCCCCGCGCCCGCCCAGGGGATCTGCACTGTGCATTCCTGACTCCTCGGTGTGCAGTGGTCAGGGTCACGACAACCCTAGGGCACCAACAGCTCCCATATGCAGCTGAGGAATTCTTTATTTTTGAATCCAACTATTAAAGGTGTGATGAACTTTATAACAACATTGCGTTCTTCGAACTTTATTAGCTGTGTGCTTATTTTCCTACAGAAAATTATTTTTCCTGGATATTTTTTGTTTGTTTGTTTGTTTGTTTCCCATGAAATACATCAAGTTCCCTGGGCCTCTGTAACCTGAGAGTTCACAGGACACACATTAAGCCTCACTGTTGCCTACAGCAGCAAAGGCCTTGACAGAGGTTTCTTTGTGGAGAAACTCTATGACACTCGTACTGTTTCAAAGGAGGTGGGTCACCATGCAGAGTACTGAGTCTCTGGTTAAAGGAGGCTGTTTAAAAATAAAAAAAATATTTCAGCAAAAGTATGTTATGGAGATACTGATAGGGTACAAAACTGGGGGGAGTGGTCGATACACCAGGGGGTCCTGCTGCCATCCAGATGGACCGGACAGGCTGGAGGATGGTCTGAAAGGAGCTCCAAGAAATTCAACGAGGGGACGTGCAAGAGTCCTGCACTTGGGGAAGAACAGCCCCATGCACCAGTACATGCTGGGGGGTGACCGGCAGAAAGCAGCTTTGCAGAAAATGATTTGGGCATCGTGGTGGACATGAAGGGGAACATGAGCCAGCAATGTGCTCTTGTGGCAAAGAGAGCTACTGGTATGCAGGGCTACATTAGCAGGAGAGTCACCTGGAGGACAAGGGAGAGGACCCTTCCCCTCCGCTCAAGACTGGTGAGGCCACACCTGGAGCACTGTGTCCTGCTCTGGGCTCCACAGTACAACAGAGACACGGACATACTGGGTGGAGTCCAGCGAAGGGCAATGAAGATGATTAAGGGACTGGAGCATCTCTCCTATGAGGAAAGGCTGAAAGCACTGGGACTGTTTAGCCCAGAGAAGAGAAGGCTCAGGGGTGGATGTCACAAATATGTATAAATAGCTGAAGGGAGTGAATGAAGAAGATGGATCCAGACTCTCCTCAGTGGTGCCCAGTGACAGGACCAGAGGCGATGGGCACAGACGGGAGGCTCCACCTCAGCATCAGGAAACACTTTGTAACCGTGTGGGTGACTGAGCGCTGGCTCCGGTTGCCCAGAGGTGTTGCGGAGTCTCCCTCCTTGCAGACATTCAAAACCTCGGCCCGGGGCAGCCCTGCCCGAGAAGGGGGGTGGCCCCGCCGGCCTGCAGAGGTTCCTCCCGTTCGGTGGCTCCGTGACACCGCCCCCGGCCGCGCTCCTCCAGGGGAGGAGGGGGGTCCGGCAGCGCCTCTCCTCGGCACCGGCTCTCGGTTCCTTTCTGCCTCAGTCCGTCCCACCCGCCCGCTGCCGCTCCGGGGGAGCAGGTGCTTGACTCCTCCAGGGTAGACGCACCGGTGCCCGGAGCGGGCCAGGAGGGAGGCTCTCCCCGGGGAGCGCGGTGCGCCGTACAGGCCGGCCAAAGGCGCTGAAGCCCGGCGTGGGGCGGCCGGGGAGCCCCGCCCGCCGCAGGCGAGGCCGCGGCCCTGACTGGGCGCGGGGAGGCGGGAGGGGCGCGCGGGAGGCGGAGGACATGTTGTCTCCCCGGCGGAAAGGGCGCTGCGGCCGTTCCCCACCGGCTCCCGAGAAAAGCCAACGGTCCCCGGCGGCCCGAGAGCTCGGCGGCCCCGCTATGGAGGAAGGCAGCGGCTTCCGCCTCTCGGCCGAGTGCCTGGACGAGCCGCCTAACAGCCGCGTCTTCGTGGTGCTGGGGAAGGACACCGGGGAGGCGCTGATCCGGGAGCGCTTCTCCCCCTTTGGGGACATCCAGAACATCTGGCTCCTGCGGGACAAGCGCACCAATGAGTCCCGCGGCATCGCCTTCATCAAGTTCGCCCGCAGCTCGCAGGCCTGCCGGGCCATGGAGGAGATGCACGGCCGCAGCCTGGTCCCCGACACCAAGCCCATCAAGGTACTACCGCCGGGCGGCGCCGCGCGGCCCCCTTCCTGCCCGGGAGCGGGGCCGGGGGCGAGCCAGCGGGGCCCGGCGGGGTGTCCCCCGTTTCCCTTCCCAGCATGGCGGCCGCGGAGGGCGGCAGGCCTCGGCCGCTGCGCCCCGAGCTTGACGCTTGAAGGTGGTGTTGGCCTACGCGGGGGCAACAGAGAGCGTCAGACCCCCTCCGTGTGGGGGTGTTGTCCCCTTTTGGGTCAAAACCCGGGGCATTTTTGGCCGCGGGGCTTGCGGGGTTGGCGGGGCCCCTCAGGAGGAGCTGCGGTGGGTCCCACCCTCGCCCGAAGTTCCCACGCATGGCATAAGCTGCAGCAGGCCTGGGGAGAATGCAGAACCTGGAAACTAGCTTTTTCTTTTTTTTCTTCTCTGTTTTAATCGTGAGGCAGTCTCTGTGGAGTATTCTAAGACAGTGTATTTTAAGTGTTTTAAGCAAGATCAACGTGGATAAATAGAACTGTCTTTGCAAATATATTTTGTATCTTGTGCACTATTAGGTGCACAATTAAAAATACCCCAAAACAATTATGGGGTATTTTTAATCTATGGTAGTTACTTGCTGGTAGCTTTCATCCTCTTGAATTGTTTTCATATTCCCCAAGTACTGAGAAGATACGAATGACTTTGAACAGTGAAAGAAGATTCCACGTGTTTCATTTGAAAAAGCAACCAAGTCAGTAAAATCTCTTCTGAAGAACTTACCATTAGAAGCCAAAAGATTGTATTCCTTGTATTCCTTACTCCCCTGCATGACTACTAAAAATATAATTTAAGAGCTCTGCAAAATCAGTTGCTGCTTTTGCATAAGAGGCTTATTTTGAAAGATGTTAGTATTTTTCTTATTTGGTTGGTTTGGGTTTTTGTGGATTTTTGCCTGGTTGTCTTCTGGGGTGCACTTCTGAGAGGAAATTTATTTCAATAATTAGAAAGGGTTTTAACAGTTACAGATGTGATGTTACGATCTTTCATAGAGCCCTGGACCTGCAGACTTTGGCCCAACTGAGCAGTGAACTGCAGCAGCAAGATTTTAATTAGCTGCTAGGCTTTTTTGTTTGTTTGCTTGCTTATTTTTTTTTTTACTACTGCTATACTAGGCCTGTTGCAGTAATGTGTTTTTTGCTACCTCACATGCCGCCTGTAACATGGGCAGTGCCGCTGAATCAGGCTTCAGTGTTCCTGACCATTCTTCATTATCCCCAGTGAGAACTTCTGCTGGCCTCTGTCCTGTTTGGAAAGCCATTTGGGGTGTATTATATTTGTAGGTCTTTGGTCACAGATGCATCTATGGTCAGAGATGTTCTTTTTTTTTTCCATATTAGGAAAGCTAGCTTATGTGAGAGAGAAGCACAAAGACTTGTTAAAACAAACTAAATTTATTGCTTGCTGATATGTGTTTAAGACCCTTTCTCCGGTAATTAATGTCTGTGTGATTATTTCATTAGGTATTTATTGCACAGTCAAGAGCTTCTGGAAGCCACAGAGATGTTGAAGATGAGGAGCTTACACGAATCTTTGTTATGATACCAAAATTCTATACAGAGGAAGATCTGCGAGAGAAGTTTAAGGTACTGGTCTGATATTTGTTAATTGTTATTTTAAATTGCCTTTGTCCTAATTTGTCAGAAGGGCTTAACACGTGGAACTTTAATGCATTTTCAAATACTATAAATTAGTATTTTTTAAAATTGTTCTAGATGTATGGAGACATTGAGTATTGCAGCATTATTAAAAACAAGACTACTGGAGAAAGCAAAGGTTTGGGCTATGTGAGGTATTTAAAACCATCCCAAGCTGCCCGAGCAATTGAAGAGTGTGATCGAGGTAAGAATCTGACTGAATTCTTTCAAGTTTTTCACAGTAAGTGTGAATCATCATTAATGTACCTGTAATTTTTAGTTTTGTTTGCAGGTAAATTATTTAGAATGTAAACACATTTTAAGACAAAGTTTTATTGCAAATAAAAAAATAGTATTATTGGCAGTCACTGAGAACAGTCACCTGATTACGCTCTTGCAGGACCAAGTTGCAAGTAAGATCAGTGAAAAGTGTTTGGAAATAGATACCGTTTTCTTTCGTGCATTAATATAGGCCTGTAATGTAGGTTTCATATACAGGAAAACCTCATTTTAATGTATCCCTGGGAATATGCATTTTTAATCAAATATATATGATATACAATGAATTTATATATAAAAATATATCATTTATTTAAGAACAAGTTCATCCTAATTAAAGTTTGGGGAGGTGTTTTTTGTTTGTTTTCATTTAACGTCATGATTAATCTGTTACAGAATGAAAGACTGTATGCTTTATGACCAACCAAACGCTCTAGTACCAAAAGCATGTTACTGAATATGAGTGAGTTCGGTGGAAGGCCACCAAGGTGGTCAGGGGCTGAAGCACATGAGGAGAGATGGCGGGAACTGGACTTGCGCCATCCAGGAGAGGAAAGGGTTTTGGGGAAATCTAACAGCAGCCTTCTGGTCCAACATGCTGTTAAATGGTCACTTAATCACAAATATGAAACAACTTTGTGTGTGCGTGTGGTTGGGGTATTTTTGGTGGTTTTTTTGTGGTTTTGCTTTTTTTTTGTTCTTTTTTCTCCAGTAATATACCTGGTGGTTCCACATCATGTCTGTCATAAGTGGTTCTACAAAAATTATGTTTGTGATGATTCTTGCATAGGAATATGAGTCTGAGATTGCTTGAGAGTTAAATTTTATTTCCTTTCTCCTGTGGGGTTAAAATTAAATTAGTTAGCCTGAGAGTAATACCTATTTCTTTCATAACAGTAAAACCTAGAGCAGCACAAGAGATGCATAAACTGCTGTTAGAGTATGGAAGTTCAGGTGATGGCCTCTGGAGTGCCCAGTCACTCTCACAGCAAGTACGCTCTGTTGCACTTAACTTGCGACTAGGAGTGGGTCTATGTGGAAGTTGTTAACTTTCATACAATTATTGTGGTAGACTTCAAGAGTTATAAACCAGTAATTTTCTGAAAGCCAGCACTTACTGGGTTTTCTGAATAATATATTTCTAAATACAATACTTGAGGAATGCAGATCTGGTCAGATAGTTCAGATGTGCTGAACTGTTGCTATATGTGTTGTTGTTTCTTTCAGGCTACAGGGCCATTTTGGCTGAACCTAAAAATAAGTCATCTGAGTCTCTTGAACATGATTATTATAGTAATAACACGAGGCAAGAACCAAGAGGAAATACACTTCCATTTTGTAAGTCATAGTTTTTTATACTAAAAATGAATTGTAATCTTGAGTATGGTCACAAAGTAAGAATGCAATTTGGAAGAAGGGAAGCTAACGGAGGCTTAGGTCAACACTTAAATAGTAGATTGGTTGTTGGAGTTAGAAACAAGCCAGGTGTTTAGTTTCTATATTTTTTAAGGCTGGCTCTGCTCTAGTTGGTCGATTATTTGGTGACTTATATTGGTGAAATAAATATGCTACTGTTAGCATATAATTGGATAACTTTTAAAGGTTGAATGAAAAATGAAAAATATGTGTGAAATGAAGGCATGCTAGTGTGATAACTTGAATTATTATTTTTATGTTGATTCTTGAGGTGGGCAGCCAGAGTTTTGTAGTTTTGAAAAAAACGAGAGCAGAATTCAAGAGTCAATCTCCAAACGTCTGTCAGTGGTATCTCGGCTTCCCTTTATCCAAGAGCAGCTGTTCGCCCTCTTTGATCTAGTACCGGGACTGGAATATTGTGATGTTCAGCGAGATCCTCATACCAATAGTGGTAAGTAAAAGTACAAAAAGATTTTTTTCTTTCTATGAAGGGAATGCCTTTTAATTTTCCTTCAATTCATTTGTATTGCAAAACACAGTACACTTGTTGGAAAGAATTAATGTTTTATGTTTCAATGGTTGCTGCTGTCACTGATGCATAAACCCAGAAATTCAGTTTTGTTTGAATCCCTGTTTACAGATAGCCTTAAATACCTTTATTTTTAGATAATAGAATCTCAAGAAGGACAGAATCAAAACCACGAGAAGTGGTTTTTTTGGTCAAACTAAGTTAATAGTTCTGGGCAGAATAAATGGAGAAAAAGTTTCAAAATTTATTAGACGTCTAGTTTAAATGTTCTCTAAACAAATCTTTTGAGTTTTCATCTTGAAATGGAATGACAGCGTGTCTGTGTGTAAAAGCTGACATGAGTTAACTGGATTAAATCATTCCAAAACAAATCATGTCTTGTATTGGAAGGATTGTTTTCGTTTAGTCTACGTGTTGTTTTGCTGTTGCTGAGATAAATGTGGAAGAGGTCTTTTCCCCAAGAAGCTTGAAATGGAAATGATTCAGAGAGTTAAAATGTAACTTTACAGTACTTCAGATTCACTGTTGATGGGATAATTGCATTTTAAAATGAAACTGTGTATGTTTTTGTTTCTAATTCAGACTTAGGGAAGAAGACGTGTTTTGACTTCTGTTGCTTTATTACCATCTTGTCAAGTTAGCATAAATATAGCTGATCTGTCACTAGTTAATTCCACTGAAATTTTCTTTACAAATATGACTGATATTGATATTAATTAATATGGTAAAAAGACGTAAGAATTTTGTATCAGCCGTGACTAATGTGGAGTTTAATCCTATTGCTTTATATGAGTGTCGTTTGTTCTTAGGATTTACCCATATTATACTGAAACTGTATGCACTGTATTTGTAGGGTACGCTGTGATTCAGTACAGTACTGCTGCGTCGGCAATATATGCCAAGTATAAGTTACACGGTTTTGAGTATCCTCCTGGAAATCGACTAACTGTCATTTTCCTAGAAGATGGGAGTGACAGCTCAGAGTAAGTCCCGGTGCATAGAGATAGAAAGTTGTAAGTTGTATTCTGGAGAGCAAAATTTAAAATAAATAAATAGATTTTTTAACATAAGAAGTAACAGCAGTGTCACTATGATCTTGCTTCATACTTGTAGATAGTAAGTTAAAATATATATTCTTAAGATACACTGGGAAATCTTGGATTTGGCAAGAATATTTGTAAATGTCTCTGTAATATGTGACAAGGCCGGAATGTGGGTTTTTTGATTATTTTTTTTGTATTAAAACAAGATTTGTGTACTTGATATCTTGGTTTGTTTGCGGTACTGCGAATAGTAGCCTTGTGAAGCACGTATGTAGAGTAAAACTGCTGGGTGCTGAGGATCTGATATCCCCACTGTATGGGGATCATGAGGTTTTACTTTGCCCATCTAATCTATTGCTATAATTTGAATGCCCATTACAAGTTGGAGTGGCTTACATACGCTCCTGCAGTGAATATTTTGGCTTAGTTTCATCCTAAAGGAATCTAGTTCATGTCAAACCTATTCTGGGATATGAATGAGAACAGTAAGGGGGGACAGTGGGAAGATTGACTTCAGAAGTGCATGTCTGATCTAAACTAAAAAAAATAAATAAATTCATTGCAACCACCCTTCTTGCAAACAATTTCCTTCATTCTTCAATAATTCCTACTGTCTCATGGCCCTACAACATGGGCTGTGAATCTATGCAAAAAGTGCAATTGCTTTTTCTTATTCTGCAACAGAACAAAGAAAAATCACTGGAAAATGAGAGCTGGAAGTACACTTTCTGTGATAGCATTCTGACTTCTGAATTGAATCTCTGTGCTTTTTATTGAAACCGGTGAAATTTTTCTGTCCCTTCTGCCTTTTAGACACCTTTCACAAATTGAACTGGGCTCTGTAGGGTTAATTTCCTCTCCCCCTTCCCCCCCCCGCCCCCGCTAGAGTATTAAAAAAGCAGAGTTTTTGTATCTCTATATGTAGAAATGTATGAGTGTTTTCAGTGATTTGCAGATAGCACATGTACTTTCAGATCATGTCTAGAGTGTCATGAAAGCCTGACTTGATTTTCGTTATCTACATGAGCTTACAGATTTCTAGAGATACTTTCATATGTGCATTAAAACTTATTTTCTCTTGCTGAATTTAAGATTACCGTAATTCAGCTCTTTTTAAAAAATAGTTTATTATGACTTCTGGTTGCAGACTCATCAGAAAAATGGCCACACAGCTGGTAACAGCACATGTGTCATCAGTGTTGCGGAATAACAATACAGTTGTTCAGCAGTATAGGACACCTCCTGTAAGTTAATGTAATGGATACTGTTAATGTTCTTCTGAATTGTAAGAAACTTCAGATATGCCAATGAAGAACACTGCTGACTTTCTTCTGTAAGTGTTCTAGATGCTACATTTTTAAGATGTACCTCTGGTTGGTTTGTACATTTTTATGCCTTGTAAAGGTGTCTGACCTTACCCGGATTTATTGTCCAATTTAATGAAATAACCAAAGCAATCAAATTAATTAAGATGAGAACTGGTAGAGCCTGCTTATATCCTGTGATAGGAACAAAAATTGTAAATAAAGTAAAATTACTTTCACCTCCCTGTTGGTTAATTTATACTTGCATTTCCCTCCCTGTTTCAGCAGGCGTTTGGAGGAACTTCTGGCTCGCAGTTACTCCAGCCCCAAACAGATGCCATACTTCCACCACACAAAAAAAAAGTTCCACCTGACACTTCTGTGAAGGAAAGGCTTTTCATACTTTTTCATCCCCATCCTTTACCTGTAAATGTACTGGAGGATGTGTTCTGGTAAGACTCCATTTACAAATAAGTCTTCTCGCACCAAAAAAATAACCATGAAACATTTAAAATAAATGTTGAAAATAAAAAAGATTGTCAAGAAAACTCTTTCCAGAAAAGACAGTGCACAGTGATTAATAAGTGATAAGTGATCAATGGGTAACAGTTGCTTTTTGAAACAAGAGTATAATAGAATTCCTCTTGAAGCATAGCTGCAATGTCAGCAGTTACAGCAGCTTTATTATTGATTAACATAATCTGAAGTAAAATGTCTAGTCTCATAATGTTGGGGTGGGTTTTGTTTGGGTTTTTTTAGCCAAAAAATGCGTTACTTCAGATTCTTATAGCCTAATTTATCTGGCATTTTTTTGTACATACTTCTATAAGGGATTTTAGTATTTTGATAAATTTCCACAGTAATTTAGGGGAATAAGTATAGGGAGATTTTTTTTCTGATATATCCTGAAACATTTTGATTGATTGTGTCTTATTGACACTATTTCAACTGTCCTTTCACGCTACCTCCCTATGAGGAGCAAGGACTTCAGAGACAATTTTTGCCATCTTAAAAACAAATCTGTAGTTCAGCTGCTCTCCAGTATTTTATATTATTTATTTTTAGTATACTCTTGAAGAAAAAGACATTTCCCTTTTCTAATAGCTGGCATTTGCAAAAAATCTTTTGAAAACCAAATTATTTTCAAAGCACCAGGAGAGGAAAAGAAATAATACACACTTTTTGTGGAATTTAAAACTGTACCTATTTGATATACTGGATTTTCTTAATCAGATGCTGGAGAAGAAGAAGGTTGTGCACCCCAGTCTTGACACATGTGTAACTTCAGTATGAAGCAAGCAGACTTTATTTTTTTTTTTAATTTATTTTTTTTTTAAGGAACTGTCTAGGAGCCTCCTGAGGACTTGGAAATATGGGCTTTTCTGTAAAGCTTTGGTGCTTGATTTCTGAGTCATTTCAGTGAGGCCTTTTCAAAGATGAATCACAACTGAACAAGTTCATTTAAGTGCGATGCATGTTTAGCCTCTAAATTGTCTGCTGGTTTGTGTGTGTGTTCTTTTTTGTTTTGTTTGGGGTTTTTTATTCTGTTTTTGTGGGGGTATTTTTGAGTGCCATTCAGTGTTTTGGGACTATGGTATTGATTAGCTTTACATAGTCTTTTAACTAAGAGATAAATCACTGCTGCTTGTGGTTCTATTGTAATATTCCATAGAAAATATTGCCTACGGACTTTTGGTTTTATTCCTATGCCTACCTGGAATTCTAGAGAAGGGAATAAGAAAATTGGGAGTTTTGGAAGAGGGCAGCACAAGAAAACACAGCATACATATGAGAATATAGTTTTTACAGCTCCCAAATCATATATAGTTCATATTGGGTAATTAGTATCTATGTTGCAGCAAAACCTGTAAATTATCTCATTTCTTTTTTTTTTTTTTTTTTCTTTTTTTTTTCTTTTTCTCCCCCCAAGTCGTTTTGGACACTTGATAAAAGTTTATCTGGTGGCTGGAAAAAATGTGGGCTATGCAAAATTTGCAGACAGAGCAAGTGCCAGTGATGCCATAACTGCGTTACATGGCAAGATTGTGAATGGTGTCAGACTTAAAGTAAGGTTGGCAGACTCGCCTACAGAAGAATCTAACAAACGACAGAGAACTTACTGAGCAGGTGAGTACCCAGTCTGAGCTGTTACTTAAACTGGTGTTCAACTCCTTGAAACAGTGATAGGCAAAGTATTTTGAAGTTAGCTATGAGCATGTAATGATAAACTTTAAATCGATTTTTAGCTAACAACTTGAAATTTAATTTGTGATATACGTGTCTGTATACATATATATGTATATATGGGTGTGTGTATGCTTATATATGCACACATACACTTTTAGTAAAAATCTATTTTTATAATTTTTGAACAAATATAAACCAGTTGATTAACATCAATCTGGATGTTCATAGAAATAGTCACTTTTTGTACATAAGAGTATCAGTAAACATTGAAAAGAGTATGCAAAAATAAACAGTGGAATTATGATCAGCTTGTGTGTGTCTTTCTTTCATTAAAAACACATGCCCTCACGATGGTGCTGGATGAAGATGCAGAGTTTAGTCCTTGAAGGGCAGAGGAGGGAAGGGATAAATTAAAAAACCATGGGAAGGACAGGGTAGGTTGTCAGGTGAAACCAAAGGTTTGGGGTATTTGGGTCATCTGGATACTTGGAAATCAGGCATAGCTGGAATGTGTGAAAGTGAAGAAAATACTGCAGAGCCTGTTGTGGTGGGACTGATGTGGATGTTTAAGATAATTGGTTTGAGAATGTATTAGTTGATGCTTAATGCCCTATGAAAGCTGTCTGAGCTCCCAGAGAGGTTTTTGTAGACTTCAGGGACCAAAATTCACTTGTTCTTTTAAAACATGGTTTGATTCAAATGGTATCTTTTTTCTTTTTTTTTTTTTTTTTTAATTTTTTTTAGCATTAGGACTATTGCCGAAAGAGAAATATCACTGGGGGAGGAAAGGCTAAGTCCTGTTTTCGACAAAGTAACTCACCAATATTACTGTAGCTTACAAATAACTTCAGTAGCCCTATTATCTTCATAAGGGACATGCAGTTTTGCTTTAACTCATTCAGAAAACATCACATGAAATCCTGAGTCTCTTCACATCAATATTTTACTTCTGACCTTCACTCCTTGTACCTTTCTTTGTGTAGATAGTCTTTGTGACCCTGGAGATGCCCACAGTGTTCTTTTCCTCCTTTTTTTCCTAAGGACTTTGATGTTGTTCTTTTGATAAGCAGCAGTTACTAAATGTGGCCTTAGCCTTTATACACAACTTGCTTTTTTTAAAAAAAATGGATTTCTAGCATTATTTTACTGCATTGAATTGTAAAAAAAAAGTTTAGTTTTAGCTAATCATCGGCTCTGGTGAACGCAATTTTAAGTAACGTGTACCCATGCTCTTATCTTTGTACAAAGGTTTTGTTTGTTTTTAATGTGACTCTTAGTTCCAATAATAAAAGGCCAGCCTCTTGGTCACTACAGGAAAAACTGTGATGCAAAGTGTAATGTAATACCAGGTCTGCCTTGACTACTTTTTACTAGAAAAGTGTACATACGGTACGCATCCAAAATTAGAAAGGTGATTTATCCTTACTTTTTCTTTCTTTGTTTTTAAGAAAGACAAGAGTGAGAAGACTGGGAGGTTCTCTTCTGATTGTCAATCTAAAACTGATTTTTTTTTTTTTCTTAATTTATACACGCGCGTGTGCAGGCATATGCAAGCATGCATTTTCCCAGATTTTTGAGAAGATTCTTTAAGGTCTCCAGCTGACAAAAGGTGCAGTTGGTCACCAATGGGATTTTCAAAAGGCTAAAACTTATTTATATTTCACATTATGTTTGAAAATTCTAATATATACCTATTACTGATTACTTAAAAACCTGAACTCACTTATAAGGTAAGGGTAGGACATACACACTTGCTGTTGTGCCATTTTACCTAATTAGAAGACTGGAGAAATAAGGTCATGTTTGAAGAATATTTTTACACATGCAAAATTACAGCAGAGCTCTTTGTCTTTTCCTAGTTTTTTTAAATTTCTGTAAATTTTCAAATAATAAAGAGTACTAGTTTTAGTTTGTTCAAAGATGGATACCCTAAATCTGTCTTGGGCAGATTACCTGTAATTCTGGTGCAAGTGACTGCTGAATATTTCCCTTCTGGTTGGCCTTTCATCTGCGGCGTACGTGCAATAACACAGGTAGAAGAGCTTTCTAAATGTATCATGTTACACCCTGTACATCAGGTTCCTGATCCTGAGTCTCTTAGCAGGTTGCCTTAGTATCTATCTCTTCTTAGGGTAAACAGACAAATTTACTTACTCTCTTTTTGTTCTTTGGCCGGTTTCTCAAATTCAAATGAAATGGTGCATAAAAAGAACGATTCCAGATGTGCTCCTTTTTAAGAGGGCTTGCTCATTTAAATCGAGCTTACCACTGTGTGACTCTGCATTGGACTGACTGCAGAAGTTTTGCAGTAGTTTAGAGGCTTGTATTTTGCTTGCAATTAAAGCTTTAAAGCGTGCATGTGAAAGGGGATGGAATTCTCTCTACATCTGAAATACTACCTTTTTTTTAAGATGTGAGAATATTAACTTGTGTTATTTTTGAATGGAGGAAATAATCTTAGCTAGAACTGTGAATTTTCACTTAAGGAAGTCATTGCCTTTTAAAAAAAAATTAATAAATCCTTTCTAAAGTCCAGTTGTATTGCTTGCCTCTTAGCTCTAACAAGGTGACTGGACTTCTGCAATAGTCTTTTCTATACAAGGTTCTGTGATTAAAATCCTTGATAAGATCTGTGAATTCAATAGAATCTATGTGAAAATAAATTTAATTCAATTGAATAATTCAATTTAAAGAAAATATTTATTTCAACACAGTTTTTATCTGCCTTTTTGAAGTTTTTTCCCCAATAATATTTTTCTTGTCTAATCATCTTTTTTAACATAATCTACAAAACTGTTTCTTTAAAATTTTTTATGATAATGGTATGCTACTGATAACTCTTTTGCAGTGTAAACTTCTGATCATAAGAATAGACTGTTATCTTACAATCACCTTTGTTTATCAGGAGAATTTGAATACATGTGTATTAATATTCTAAACTAATCCATCTAATGAATTTTGCAGGCTCTGGCTCTCCTACAAGTCAATGAAAATTGAATTGTTTATATGAGTAGTTAAAAATAACAGAGAAATGATGGAAATAAGAGAACCTTATTGGTCTGTAACTACTTTAAGTTCTAATGTAAGTTGTTTTGGGGTGAGGTTCTCCTCTCTTATATCCTCTCTCTAATGATTGAAATAATCACTTTAAACCATCTTTGAGTCGGTGTAGGCTTGAGAAGACAACTGCAATGCCTCCTTCTAGGCAGTTGGTAAAAGCAGAAGTGATCTTAATGTTCTCAGTGCTGGGCAGCTTGTGCTCTCTACTCAGGTTTTTGCATTGCTTTGAGTATTTTCATGAGAACCTCACTGCAATTGTCTGATGCCTAATGTGTAAATTAGATCATTCAAAAATAGAAGAGGGAGGAAAGAATTTGTAACCTTTCAGAAGAAGCTGTTGTGGAATTCTGATTAATCTCTTCATTGCAACCTATCAGTTCTATTTAAATATTACCACCCCCTCCAAAAAAAATCCCCCACCCCACAAGCTAAAACCAAAACCAAACCCCAGACTCCCAAACGCTTATTCTGTCATGAAAGACTTGGTTGTTTTTGTCTTTTATGATCCTTCTCCTGAAAAGAGATTTGATTTGCATTCTTTTTTTTTTTCAGTTAAAACTCTATTAAAATCCTGAAGTTTAACATGTATATTTATAATGATTTGTTTCTGTGTAAAAATGTTTTTTAAAAATTAATATACTCCAGAATAAAAAAAAAGTTAACTGTATTTTGGATTGACAGTATACCGCAGAAAAAGCGCTGGCTTTCACACACTGCTCAGAAGAGGTACTTCTCTAAATGCTAGAGAATCATATATCAAATTTTAATATAATTCTTCTAAATATATTAAAAGCTTATTTGTATGCTGTTGTAGCGATTATGTTTTATAATATATATATTTTAAAATAGGTATGTTGCTTTTTGATACTATTTTTGTACTTGTGTTTTTTCTGCAGAAACTAAATAATGACATGACCCTCAGCTAGCTGACTGACTGACTGAAAACGTGACTAGACATGGTTCCTGTGGACAGTGACAGCTTTTTTTTTTTTTTTTTAATTGTTATTTAGTTGATCGGTCTCCCTCTCTCCCTCTCTCCCTCTCTCCCTCTCTCCCTCTCTCCCTCTCTCCCTCTCTCCCTCTCTCCCTCTCTCCCTCTCTCCCTCTCTCCCTCTCTCCCTCTCTCCCTCTCTCCCTCTCTCCCTCTCTCCCTCTCTCCCTCTCTCCCTCTCTCCCTCTCTCCCTCTAGAGATATATATATATATATATATATGGTACTTCGCAGTTTTGAACATGCAGACCTGCAGTTTTGAAAATTATTTAGGCATTAAAAATTGTGAACTGGTGGTTGTTCTTGTAGTAGTCTATAATCTTGTATTACAGAAATATCTCTCTTGTGTTTAACTAAATTCCTCCTCTAAGATGGAAATTACAATGATGGGGGGAAAATAAAGGAGTCAGCGTTTTGTGGCTTGACTGGTTAATTGATAACGATTCATATTATAAGTGTTAAAATAGACAACATTTCTCATGATCCAAATTGCATTGAAAACTGAAGTACAGCAGTAAATTCAAAGAAAATGAAATAACTATTTCAAAAACTGCTAATAAATCTGACAGTATGAAGCTAGATTTAAGAAAATAGCTGTAATCAAGAAAATTATTCAAGTACATTCTTAAATATTTTGTTGATTTGGGCCAAAAGTATTCATTGTGCTTTGCATGCAGTTTAGTGAAAAGGACATTTGACTGTGGGTCAGACTACCAGAGCTGCTGATGTTTATCCTTTCTTACTCTGAGGTCTTTTGGTTATAACTGTGGGGAAAGTATGGAGTCTAGGGGTGAGTGTTTTTGTTCTGAGGAGCTGGGGTTTTTTTTGGTCTCTTGTTCTTTGAGGGTCTTTTTTTTTAAAGAAGCTTTCAATGCGTATGTTGTTTAAGTAAGAATTGGACCATTTAGCATTCCAGCAGGATGAAGAGGATTTTCAGCACTGATGAAGAGTAAATGAAGATAGCTCAAATAAGTATTTGCACAGATAACTGCCAAATACTTTTCTGTGTATTCCTGAGTACTACTTGTTGAATTGAAAATAACATGATTATTAAAATAATTTATATGGATAAAATTGATAAATTCTAGTTATATGCACAGTAGAAGACAAGCATGCTCTCAAATGCATCCTGCTTCCCAGCGTCTCCAGTCTTGGTCCCTTGATCATCGCTGTGGGGAGAAACAATGGAGCATCCTGTCCTTACCTCTGGCTCTGAGCACCTTCAGGCAGATTTCCTTCCAAGAAAGCCCTAGCCTGCAGGAAAGCAGGCGTGAGAATGCAGGTCTTAGTCCCTGAGTTACCAGGCATGGGATGGTGAACTGGGTTTCAGAGTAGATACAGCCAGCGTATACAACTTCAAAGTGATGGGAGAGTTACTTATATTGATAAGGGGGTGTTGGGTCACAGGGAAGACAGAGTGAATGACAGCCCATTGTGTATCTGGATAGTGGGGTTTATTTAAGAACCAACAAGATCTGAGCTTTTATCCTACCTTATAATTTCACGGATTTACTTGCTTTTCTCTGCTCCCCACCAGCAGTGTTAGGTTGCCATCATCTCGGATTCCCTGCCCAGCAGGGAGATCTGCTGTCAGGAGGGCTGGGCACAAAGTTGTGTTTGTGCCATGTGGCTGCTTAAAGCCACCGGCCTCAGGTCCCGCTGGCCAGTGTCCCTGGGGGGCCTTTGGCATTTGTTTCCATACAGCTCGGTGAGCTGATCACACCCTGTTCCATGATTCTCACCTGCTTCTCCAGCCCTTCTGCTTCTCCAGCCCCTTACTCATTCCAAGAACGCTACTTCTTATCAGAACCTTTCCTTGCAGCCTCCTTTCTGGTGCTCCAGGTCCCTGACTTTCCCAGTCCCAATAGTGAGTGTGCAGAAGCACAGCACTTTCTAATTGCTGTCTTGTGTCTCTTTATCAATTTAATCTATGTTTTTACCTACAACAGATGGCCTCCTTTTCTTGTTTTGTTTCTGTGTTTGTCAAAGGGAAGGAGGAACCCAGAAGGTATTTGGAAGTATCTGCAGTTGTAAGTAGCTGAAAGCTGTGGGTGTAACCCTTTTTAACTCTTCTCCGTTGTTTTACAACAGCAGAAGTCATGCACCCTTTTAAGCAATACTCCTGGCTGGGGATGAAGAGGAGGGAGCAGAAGAGCAGAGCCTTTGATACGATCTTTTTAACTGGCAGATAAGCGTACTCAAAACTTACAACTTTACCATTCAGCGCTTCACAGTCAGCAGTCCTAAAATACGGCTAGAATACAAACGTAGATGAGCCATCTAGTAATGTCATGAGACTTCACCTACTATCAAATTAATGCGATTAGAAGAATATTTACATGCAAAGTATGTAACCCTTCTTATGCAGCACATATTTGTAAAACATTTAGTAAATTGGTCTCTCATACAAGATACAGTCACATTCAACTAGTTTTTCTTTATTTCCTGCTCCCTATAAAAAGAAGTATCAATAAAAATATTTTTGTGTTAGAGAATATATATGAGAATGAGCACTGTCATTGCAATTGGTTCAGAAATTTGAATGACAGAAACTATGTATTTAAAAAGCCACAAAGCAGTGTTATTTCTTATGTTAAAAGAATATTAGCATTCAAATGCTCAAACGTTGGGAAGCTGCAGAATAAAGGTTGCCTGAGAAACCTCCTTTTGCTTCTCTCCATTCCCCTTGTACGTGTTACGATGCAGTCCTTGATGACTCACCAGCAGCTTTTTTCCCCCAAGAGCAGTTGTTTCATTCAGCACAAAGAACGAAACTGAATCAGGGCTGCACAGTTAAAGCAGGCTGTAAAATTCCTGCTTAATTTGTTGTAGAGGTTAGAAATAATACAGTGAATAAAACGGGCTTACGGTTGAGCCTGGAGAATGGGATCCTATCTCTGCCCCTGGCCCATAGATTGTGAGGGAGGTTGCAATTTCTCTTGGGTTCCTCTGGAAAAGTCCTGTTTGGGGTTGATTTGGGTGTGGGTTTGTTTCAGGTTTTGTTGGATTGATTGCTTTTTCCCCCCCGCTTATCCTCGCCATAAATTTTGAGTAGAATCTGGAGCTTTCCTGTATGTGCACAGGGGAAATAATTCTGCCCAGGTTGCCATAGATCCAAAACTCCAGAACCATCAAGCAGCACCTTTGCAGCCGTAACTGTACACTGTACATGTGCAGTGAGTACAATATTTTTAGAAAGCATCAGCCCTGCTGTGCCAACGCGTCAGAGATACTGTGCTCATGCAGTGGGTCTGACACGTGCTGCTGAACGTGTGTGGTGACGCATCTGCATGTTAGGAGTAAGCGAAACAACGCCTACAAGGGGTGCGGTGTGGTGCCAATGCAAGCATCTTCTCAGGGTAGCTGCAGATCTTTACTGTCTTTATTGAAGAGAGTGCTTTAAAATACATGATGATGGTAGGCGTGTTATTTAGGTGCCAGGTGAAATGCTGAGAATCTCTGCATGGTCAGTTGAAAAAAGGAAAAACCTCCTCATTTATGTGCTTGAATCGGCCTTTTTGATGAGTCCTATCACAATCCCCCAGTCTATCGTGGCACTGAAGGTGGATGCCTGTGCATTTAGGTGATGTGAACGCTCAAAAATGAAACGACTGGTGTCTGAGCTTAGCCATCTTTCTTGGGAAAGAAGAATCATCTGTTAGAATGATCCTAACAGCTACTTGAGGGAGCATTCAGCGCACACAGAGGGTTAAAAGATACCCTTTACAACTTGAAGCCATGTTGCAAAGTAGAAAGAACAGTGCCGTTTTCTAATTGTTCTCAATCCTGTTTCTATTATTGCATGTCTGTGGAAATAGTGGGCCACTGCGCTCCCCTGGGCACGGAAGATCAGTGCTCTGTATGTTGTCCTGCTTGGGGCTATGGAGCTCTTCTCCCTGCCTGTTTGTTTAGGTCTTGTACTAAAGAGAATTGGGCTGGTACTCAGAAGAAAGAAATTCCCCATTTTAAGTACTGAGACTTTGAGATACCCTAAGAAGCAACTCTGCAAGCAGACAGTATCTTTCATTTTAGTCCTTGTTGAACCAGTCTATTTGGTGACTCGCATGTAGTCATTTGTAGCATTCTGGTAATGTTTTTTAGAAGATCCTTAAAAGCAAAATTTTTACTTTCCCTCCTTAGAGTTCAGTGTATTTCCCGAAAGCGTTGATGTACTAGCCTTCTCCAGCTAAATACCAATTGTGTACATTTTGCTGAAGTCACCCAGCATTTTTGATTGGATATGATATTAATCACTCCCTGTTTAAATTGTCTTAATGGCACTACTGATTAAGTGGCTGGTGTGCTGCTTTTCTAGGTCATTTCATTGGTAAGAAAAAACTGTCTGCGGAGAGGATGAGCACTAGGATCCCACACTGGAAAAAACTGTGTCATGTTTATTCTTTTTGCTGGTGGTTAGTGAATTGGCTAAAACCGTAAGGGTTTTTTTGTGTGTTGTTTTGCAGTAATAGTGCTTTGAAGTTAGTAAGTAGAATTTAGTATGCTTATCTGTAAGTGACTTGGATTTCAGCTGTGTTCATCAGCCGTAGTTTCTGGTAGTGTTGAACAGGGCTTTTGTACCTTTTGAAAATGAGATAATACATATTTCATACATTATGCTTAATGACATCCAGTATAAATTATTTTACTTATTGAGTCATAACCGCGTGGTCAGCAGAGGAGCCTTTTGTTTGTGTAACTGGAGAAAGACAATAATTTGCTTGTGTTGCCTGAACGTCTACTTTAGAGTATTTCTGATCTTTAAGTGAAAAAAGCCCATTCTCAAGAGGGACGTGCATTCCAAACGGGATCCGTGAGTCGGTGATTGCAATTAGTTCCCTTCACTGGTCTTGTGGCTCCTACCTGAGACCTTCTTCTTTGGTGGTACAGACAGCTACTGAGTACCTCTCGTGGGGGCAGAGCCCAGCTCTGCAATGCACAGTGGAATTGGATTTCTTTCACATCTTTCCTCTTTCTTCCTGTTAATGGTCCTTTTTCTGACCCAGGGTACTCTGCCACGTTGTTTGTGCTCTGTCTACAGAGATACCATCTGATGCCTGCAATGCCAGGCACCTCCACTCCTTCAATTACTGTAGCAGCAAGCGAGAGACAGAAGAAGGAAAAATCTTATATAAGTGGAAGCTGTTGAAGGTGAAAACAGCACGCAATTATGTGCACAGCTCCAGTTCAGGAAAACTATTCATTTCATGTTCTCACCGTACCATTTTTCTAAACTTTCCATCTCTATTTGTTAAACATTCACTTAAAACTTTGTGAAAGGTTCTGCCCAAGCGTTTCACAGAGTGTCAGATTTGAACTGCGGCTGGACTGGTGAATGTTCTCCAAAATAAACGGGCGCAACAATTGTAAATGAAAGAAGAAAAGAGTTCCCTACGCCAAGTTCTCAGGACACCAGGACAGCAAAGGGACAGGGGGCGACGGCGGAGCCCGCCGCGCTGCGAGGCCATCCCCCCTGTTCCAGCAGGGGTCACTGGTCTCCTGGATGTGCGGAGGGAGGCTGCAGCTCAAACTTCACGCTGCTTCGGAAAATCTTAACCCTCTTCTAAGGTAATCGACCTACGTATAGAATTTCTTAACCAAAAGTTGTGGGTTTGGTTTGGTTTGGGTTTGGTTTTGGTTCCGTCCCCCCCCCCCCCCCCCCCGCAGATGGAGAATTATCTCAAGGTGTATCAATTTCAAGCACATAAAATACTTTCATGTAACATAATAATTAATATTTAATAATAACTAAAATAATTTTAAGTAATTAAATTAATTAATTTAAAAGTAATTGAGAGAAGACAGAATCCTAGTTTAACTTGCATCTTTTCTCTGAATTGCTTTTAAGCCATTAATTTCTTCCTAGCATCTTAATTTTGAAATACAAATGGTCTGTTTTTGCTATTTCTGTGGATTTTTTTCTTGCTGTTCCAGAGGCTTTTCATAGTTTTGCAAATGCAGGATTAACCAAATAGTTTTAACGTTATCATGCCTGGCATGAAAATTCTCTGTGAGACACCTGAAAACACCACATACAGAACAGCTATTTATACCATTTCTTGGCATTTTTGCGATTTCTCTGTGAAAGAATGAGTGAGATAATGAGCAGGACTAGGAAGAGAACCAGAGGAGAGAGGGACAAAATAAAGGAAAAATAAGGAAGATGATAAAAGAGGAGTTCTGCTTTTGAGACAACAGAACAGGAAACAGTCTAATAAGAGGTAAGGGATGGGAGGGGTTCCTGAGGGCAGGTCAATTCAGATATTGGGAAAAGCAGGATAACCCAAATGATTCATACCTTGAGACTGAGAAGATGGAGGGCACTGTGGTGCTCTGGAAGCCAAATGCTTTAAGATTAGGTTGGGTGTAGGGATTTGGAGTCCTTTGGATGGATGTCTATCACCAATGAACCACAGAAGCGCCTACGTCAATCTGGAGTCACGTCATTCTTTTGTGTCTTATTTCTCCTTTGTTTTGAAATACACTGATTGCCGTGCACCACTGCACATTTCATATGCACATATTGAATCTTAGGGCACCAGGATTACTTTTTAAAGCAATATCTGTTATTAAAAGAAAAAGTGTGCTTTCGGTTGAGCTCCTTTATGTTGTTGGGCAATTTCTCCTTCACCCCTCTGCTGAGTGGTGGTTCTGTTCCTCCTCCTTGCGCCGGCAGCACCCCCCGGCTGCAGCTGTCTTGCGTTCAGGGAACAACTTGCAGCCCAAATTCGCATCAGGTTGCTCATCCACAGCCTCTGCTTTTGGCAGGAACAAGCCCAGCCACAGAAGCTTGGGTTACAGGTGGGATCAGGCCTCCTGCAGCCAGCCTGGTGCTGTATCGCACTCCAGAAACTCCAGGTGGTTCCAGATGCTTCGGGGAGCTCTGGTAGCTGAAGCTGTGGAGACAAAAGGAGGCAGCTCTGTGTCAGGCAACTCTGCTGGGTACCAGAGCAGAGAGGAATGTGCAGCTGAATGTAACATAAACCACGGTTCAGCTGCTCACTGTGCTTGGTTACGGATGCTTTAAAGGAAGCTTTAAGGAGAAGTTGCTTGGAGGGATGATGGCCTTTATGCCCTTGGTACTCTGTAAACATCATAAATCACAGCTTGAAAATAACACTTCAGTACTGTGCAATCCACATATCTCATAGATGGTGGGGGTGTTGTTTTGAACTATACATGGCACTGTCAGATTAATTAAATATTGATAGGAGACTTTTATTTCATCTACTTCAGCAATATGCATCTGCCTGCTCTCAAACCTTAATTCTCTTCTTACGGATTTTTCTTTTGAAAGTCTGCAAACTCTGTGGGGCTTGGGAAGGTGGGGATTCACCCGGCGTGGAGTGTTCCAATATAATGCTAACGTGCAACATCTGCAGGACCTTACCGAGACTGAGGAGTTAACTGCTCACCAGACCCTACTCTATATTTAGAGAAAGCATTTACAAATCTTGAGCACGGGAGTGCAGAAGATACCCTGGGAATTCTTCCAACTCTTCTGACCGAGTTCTGTCTTCGGAAAGTGCTAATGAGTAACTTTTTTTCTGATGTCATTTTAAGAAATCCAGGACAATGATAACAGACCATATTCAGTTACGTGGACATCAAAACTCTATTGGAAATGCAAATATATATGCAGGAAATATTTTCCGAAATTGAAATTATAGGCAAATTCACAATCAAAATTGCAAGATTGCTGAAAGTTATTTTAAGTATCAGAGTTTTTATTGTCCTCATCCTGGGCACACTAAATCCCCCTCCTAATATGTCTGTTACATCTAAGGATAGCAGGAGTGAAGTTATATTTAATCAGCAAAACAAAATCAAAGGCAGTGGCATGTGAAAACATACACTGTATGTCTTGACTCACTGATGTTTTAAACTTTTAAACAAGTCCACAGAATTCACTTCTATTCAGGGTTCACTTCTGTTCTAATAATGCGGTGGGACACTAAAATTTGCTGACTGTCTTCTCCGTGACAACACACCAGCTTAGCTACTTAAAATTATTGCCAGAATTTTGGACACAGGTTATGCATACATAGGGTATCACAGTAGGTTTTTCCTTGCCCTGTTCAAAGGACAAGGATACAAAGATAGCCTCAATGCCTGTACATAACAACATTCTTGGAATTTTATCCTGGAGACATTCTGAAACTGTTTGAAACTGGCTAATCTCTGTTGTGGCTTTGGAAAAGTAAATTATGTAGTTCTCAGAGAGTGCAGAAGAAACTGTACTGCTGTGACCCTTTGTAAACCTATTCTATGGGAGATATTGAGAGAAAAGTTTTTTAAATATTGAAGTTTTAAAGAATTTAGTCTATAAAAGAAACTAGAGTGCTGGTAATAGCCAGCAGGGCTATAAGGGTTGTAGTAACAACCAGAAACTTCTTTCTCTTTGTTGTTGTTTAAAATGCATAGCTTGAAGTGTTTATACTGCTTTGGTTTTGCAGTCTACGCAGTAAAGCAGTCGCATGCATTCTGCTGAAGATGAGGCCATATGACTACTAGCCGTTGCCGAAATCAAGTAGGAAACAAACTCTTATCCTTATATTTGAGTGAAGATAACTACTATACAGAGTAACAACCATACAGATTTTGTTTATATGAGATTTAATCACTACAGCTGATTTATCATATGTTTGTCTTCAGGGATTCCTGGAGTTCTGCCAAACTGCATTTCAGATCTGCTTCTCAGATTTCTAGTTTCTTGTATTTAATTGGGATATTCTTAATAGGACTCTCATATATTGTGATTATCTATGTAAGATGTTTACCTGTTATTTACTTTTAAAACATCTCTGGGTGGTTCTACTTCCCCTTCCAGTTTCTTCAATGACACTAAATCACTGTCCTTTTCTCTTCCAGGATGTCCAGGAATGGTTTACATTTTACTCCTGTGATGCTCTATGAATATGGTAAGTATTCTCATTATATTCTATGCATGTTTTATGTTGTTATGCTTCAGGACTTCTCTTGCTATGTACTGCCCCAATCTTGTATAAAGGAGAGCAAAAAATGGCGCTGAAATGAATAGACCGGTGCATGTGGATTATTGCTACTGAAACCAAAGAGCAAAATGTTGAGAAGATAAAAAACAGTTTTTCCAGATTCTCTTCAGGGGAATGGAAAAACGCCCAAATGGGAAGATGAAGAACTAAGGGCCTGATTTTACTGCCAGGGAAAGGCAGGAGTACGCTTTCATACCTCGAGTTGTTGCTTGTCCTTGGTGTCTTGCAGCGAACTGAGCAGAAAGAAAAGAACAAACCATCTGAATGGCTGTACAGGACCAGCATAAAGGTCCATTTAATCTGCTGTCCTGCTCTCCACAGCGGCTGGAAACCGATGCTTGAAGAGAGCATTGAAACAGGGCAGATAAAGAGTGTCCTTTCCTGGGCAACTTTCATCAGGCAACGGCAACGGCACGCAGCTTTTAAGCAGGAACTGCAACGGAAATTATTGTACTTAACAGCCACAGCTATCCTTCATTCATTTGTATAATCCCTGCTTAAAAACACCCGTCTCTTCAACTCCATAGTGTTGTACAGCAGCAAGCCATCTGATTTAGTAGCACTTTGCATGGAAAAGTTCTTCCCAGTTGTTTTAAACCGGCTGCCTCATCATTTACTAAGTCTCCCCGAAGTCTTGCGTGACGCAAAATAGCGCGTGATCGTTTCCTGTCAGCCTCCTACATAGCTTTTCGGGATTTTATAGATCAGAAGATTTTACAGATCAATCCTTTCTCAGTCTGTTTTCCAGCTAGAAATTATCTCCTCGCACAGATGTATTTCCATACCTTTGCATATATCCTTTTAGGCGCGTACGTGCATTTTCTAGTTCCACATTTTCATGTGAAGGAACCGGAACTGTACACAGCGCTCCAGCGCACAAGAGATTTACATAGGGGTGTAATGAGCTCTTCTGCTTTGTGCTCGGCTGCTTTTGGAGTAATTTCTAACATTGTTTGCCTTTTGGACTACTGCTGAGCAGCAAGCTAATGTTTGCAGAAAACTACTCACAATGACTCCAAACGATAAAGGCTAATTTAGAGCCCATTATTAGGTATGTTTAGTTAGGGTTATTTTCATTATTGTTTACATTAGTTTGCAGTTATTGACATAGACTTTCAGCTGCCGGCTCAGTGCCCTATCACTCACCATTGTCAGGCCCTTCTACGACTGCTCAGAGTCAGCTTTTGTTTTGCTTACCATGAGAAATTTTGCATCATCAGGGAACTGTGAAGATCCTTAGTCCTCACAAAAGTAATTTTAGGCTATTTTGGTGCAACAGCGCTCGGCCAGAAGTATTCTAATAATCCAGCCCTATGGAGGACTCAGAGAAGAAGCTAAATGCTAAATAACGGTGCATCGGGTGGTCAGTATGTGTGAAACAAAGAGGACATTGATCTGGTTTCCTACGCAGAATGGAATTACCTGATGTCGGTCCTGGTGGCAGCTGTGCTTTCTGATTCTTGGAGAGGCCTCTTGAGTCTTCTGGTGCTCCTGTACTCTGGGGCACATCGTTTCTATCTCGCTGGCGCTTGGCTTTTGCTGCCTTTACAGCATGTACCTGCTATGAGCCTCCCGCTGCCTCCTGAATTCTCCCTCCGCCTAATTTGTTTTATTATCTTCACACACTCTTTGATGCTCTTTGGTGCTCTACTTCATGCTCGTTCTCCAAAGCATTTCCAGTTCACTGGTTACAACTGCTGTACTCTCACGGTTTTGCATAATTCAAATTAATTTGCAAAAAAAGACAAGGTGTAATTTGCAAAAATCTTTAATAAAAACATGTGTTTTCTTACCTATGCCTTGCCTAAGGGTACCATTTTGCCAAACACACGCAAACCCTAACAATAAACAACAGCAAAGAAACAATATTCCTACTAGGTGAGAAAATAAAAATATTTTCTTAAGATTCAGTAAGTAAATATTTTCAATGCCCGTAGATCTGCTTATCCTCAGCGTATGGGCAGCAAGCAAACATTTCATATTGTATTTAGTAAACTCCCCTGCTGCTTGAATTAACGAGTGGGACACTATAAAGGCATTTGTGTCTTGTCAAGAATTGTGGAAAGAATTCTATGGTTTAACCTGTGGAGGTTTTATCTTTGCATGGAGAATCAAACTGTTTTACAGCTTTCCTTTGGAGAACATGCCTCCCCATTGTTAATGAGACTAAACTTGAGGAGACCAGGTCAAGTTCTTGGATGGTAAAAACAAAGTGTAGCTCCTTTCCTGTGTTTACCTTCTTACCTCAACATTCCATCAAGATGTTCAAACCTTTCCTCCTGGTGGTGTAAATTATGAGAAAAAAATCTGTGAAAGAAAATCTCACGTCATTGGGTAACAACTGCACTGATTTTCAAAAAGTTTATATGAGACTACATAGGATCGACTTATATCAACATTTTTTGCCAGTATTTGTGAAGCGATATGGTTATAGTCTTCTGCAATTATCCAAGAAATATCCATATGAATCCATCCAAATAATGGCTTATTTCAGGCCTAAAGTTTTATGTAGATAAGCCCTTAGAAGATGAGGAGGGTATCTGTGTGTGTACACTTTACTAGCATTTTGTCATCCACCATCTACATAACATAATTGTATCGTTTAAACAAAATATTTAAACTGCCTTTCTATGTGTTTGTTTCTTTTTGGTTTAAGCATAGGCAAATTAGTAAAAAAAAATAAATCTCTGTACAATAGCCACTTTAGAATTTGGTATCAAGATCATTAGAGAATATTAAAGAATAAGTTGTTCAGAAACAAGCCAGCTAATTAAACAACACAATTTTCTGTAAGGTCTTTCTATCTGTGGTTCGCTTTCTCAGGTTGCAGATGTTGAGTGGCCTCTTGACTGAAATGAATAATGGTGGTGGTAAATGGTTTCCTTAAGACACGATTAAGAGTTGTGTCCTTTATCTCCTTGCCCTGTTATTTATTTTAAGAGAAAAGTAAGTGACTACATTCCTGGTATTATTAAGCTTTGCGTAATGTATGTGGCTTGTTATTTAATCTTCCTATGGATTTTATACGAAAACTCCCAAAATCCCGCTTAATGTTTTTCCTGCTTCAGCTCTTGGAGACTGAACACAGAAAATAAAATATTGTGTTACTTAATGAATTCCCTAACTTTGTTCAACCACATTCAGAATGGGACCCGCGGGTTCAGCTGAGAGAATAAAACATTTTTTTCTGAGAAGCTTACCCTAGAAGTTACACTAAAAATACTGTGTGAAGGGTACCTTCCCTGGAGGTCTCTGCTTTGATAGGAAAACAGCCATGGCTTCTTGTATGCCAGGGTCCCCAGAATGATCCTTTGCTGCACAACAAGGCTGCCAAATCTGGAACTGCCTGTTCTGGAAATGGGGAAAACATAAACCAGCATCACACAGCCTTTGCTTAATGAATAGTGTAGGCTCAATAATTAGATTTCTAGAATCCTGTAAACTCTACTTTTTCTGAGGAGTTTGCCACTTCCCCCCCTTCTCTTATTGAAATTTGCTGGGCAGTGCCATCTAGTTCTCCAGGGATTTCAATTGATTTTCTTGGATGACAAAATATATTTCCCACCTTGTTACCACAAACCAGACAGCAGGGCCAAGCCGGAGGATTTAAATGGGACATCCCGGAGAAGTCCGCTTTGCCAAGAGAGGCCGCCCCCAGAGGACAGGACTGTGTGCCAGCCCTGGGGACAGGGAGCGACCAGGCTCTGCCTGGAAGACCAGGGTGCCAGAGGCGAGTCATTAACCAGGCAGGTGAGTCTGCAACCTGTCTCCTCCACAGCAGGGTGACCTGTGCCACTCAGTACTTTCCCTACACCAGACAGTCCAGCTTCCTGTTTCCAAAGGTGTGTCTAAGCCATCAAGGATGTAATGAAAGTTGTGATGATCTACGGATAAAAAAAGAAAGCTAATATAGATTAAACTAAGGGAATGATTTCTGTAGCAGCTTTCAAGAGCATGTAGTGCGGTTTTTTCAACGACCTCCCATTATGGGATGACAAAGAGCACACCAGGTAACGCGGTGAGAGCGGCGGGGAGGGTGACAGCGCAATGTCGTGCTTGTGCTGCCCGGCCGGCGTGGGGAAAGGCCGCCGTCAGCCCTGCTCCGCTCGCCCGCCCGGCTCCATCCACGGCATCCCTTTGTCTGACACCGCCCTCCCACCCGCGGCACCGAGGTCCCTCTTCCTAGAGCGCAGCCCCGCTGCCGCCCACGTGCCCGCCGGTGTAATTACAGACCGGATCTCATCACCGCAGCCCCTTCCTCGCTCCCCGCCGCTGCCCCCCGCCTCCGACACGCCGGCATCAACCCGACTCCGGCCTTCGCTTCGCGCACCGGCTGCCAGGTGCCGCAGCCGCCCTCGGCGGGAGCATCCCGGCGCCGCCTGCCCCCTCCGCTCCGCTCGGCCCGGCCCCGCCGGTACCTGTCACCGGGCCCGGCAGGTGGGTACCGGCCGGCGCGGAGGGCACCTTGGCCGGCGGGCGGGGGCGGGGGGCGGCGCGGCGGGGCTGCGGCGGCGGCGCTGCCCGCCCCTTCCCTCCCTCCCTCCCTCCCTCCGTCAGACGGGCGGGGAGCTGCGGCGGGCGGGAGCGGGGAGCGGCGGGGCGCAGCCGCCCGGGCCGCAGCGGGGATGCGCCGCGGATGCCGGAGAGGAGGTGGGCGCCGAGCGGTGGGGCGCGGGGGCCGGCGGCCCGGAGCCGGAGCGGCGGGACGAGAGCCGCGCTGCGGAGCGGCGGGGCCGGTCGGGTGGCGCCGGGCCCCGCCGCGGTGCGGGCGGGGGGGTGTCGGGGCCCGGCGGTGCCGCCTGGGAGGCGGGAGCGGGCCGGGAGCGGTGGGCCCGGTGCGGGGGCTGTGGCCTGGTGCGGCGGCGGGCGGCCCCGCGGCGAAGCCGGAGCAGGCGGAGCGGGGTCGGGGGGGGACACACGGGGACGGGGATGAGGATGAGGATGGGGACGGGTTTACGTAACCGCATCCGCGCAGCGAGACGCGCTGGTGTCAGCCCCAGCCCGGCGGCTCCATGGTCGCTCCCCCAGGTCGCATTTCCCCCCACCCCACCCGTTCCCATGCAGAGCAATTTAAAATGCCCCAATAAACTGCCTGGTCTGTGAGAATGAATCGTAGATCAGGCATTCCTAACTTGATACACTCTTAGGATACCTTTTTGTTTTCATTCTGTCTCTCTCTCTCAAAAAAAAAAAGGCAGGAATGGCCTGTATTCCCTAGCAATGCTGCAAAACCCTTGCGAGGGTTTGAATATGTATATATACTTTGAATATTTATGGCTTCATTAAAACAGTTGTTTGGAAATCACCAGCTTCCCAGAAGTGCTGATGCTTAGAGTGACCCATCTGACGTGGGTCTTGCCGTTGGTCCGTCATTTAATTTTATTTCATACCTGCTTTAGCGTGGTGCAAGGCTACGTTGTTGATACTCTTCCCAAAAGCTTCAGCAATGCAGATACTATGGGCTAATAGTGACTGAAACAAAAGACCTTGCCGTACTTCTCAGAGTGAATTAGGCATCCAAGGTCGAACGGCAAACTGCAGTGCAACTTATATGGGGTAACGTAGCAGAACAAAAGTATTCACAAACCTTATTAGAGAGTTTAAGTGAAAGCTATTCCTTAAATAGACTCTTACTCAGGAGATGAAAAAAAAAATGCTTAGTGAAGGTGTGAGGAAACAGCTATTTTAGGACTACAATTAACTATATCAGCTCAATTTTAATGGAACTAGTACATTTAATTGCATTCCTAACAGATTTTCTGTTCTCCAGATGATTAACTTGCAGAATGATACCAGCTCAAAGATTAAAATCTCATCAAATATCGAATGGTTTCTGTACAATGTAATTGTGTTTGGTTTATAATAGTTCTTTTCTAATAACCATCCTCTGTCTATATAGCTGTAGATACTGTACTTGGACATTTTCCATCTTGGTGTAAATGACATGACCTTGACCTTTAGAGGTTAAGCAGCTGTGGTTGGTATGGATCTTATATGTTTAATAAACCATTTGTTTTTTTATGTATATTTAATAAAGAGAGTTTTCTTTTAATTTTGTTTAAAAACTACACAAGAGGACTACTTTCTCTTTTCTTTCCATTTTTTATAAAGTAACATTTATTATTTAAAATACCCTGAAGAGGTTTATATTTAAACTACTTTTTCTGCACAAGTAAATGGTAGGATTTATATCTGGAAAAAAAAAATTGCAGTATTTGTGACTGAAGACCCTCTAAATATTTTCCAGTGTTACTGAGGGGTGGAAGAGGTACCTTTTGTTGTACTGTAGTTCCTCAAGCTTACTTTTTCCACTTCCTATTAGTTTGCCATTGCACTGCTGGATCCTCCACAGTGCTTGCGAGCTGTATTGTTAGGGGTATTGTTAACAGTCTTTCTTATTGCTGGCCCTTTTTTTGTTCTTAGCCCATTCTGGCAGCTTATTCATAAGTCTCTGTGATGCTCCAGGTTTGTATTGCTGCTTTTCTAGTCTTTATTTTGCTTCAGTTCCACCCAGGAATAACAAAACATTGGTTCATCTACACGTAGGAACAAGTGGGCTTTTTTCAAGTGCTGGCATTGAAGGGCTGTACTCTCGCTGTGTATTTATGTGTTTGGATATGTTTTATATACAGCCATCAAAACCATAACTTTGCTGGCGGATGCTAGCTGAGCAGTCATTCAGACCTTGCAGCCAAGCCCCCGTGGCTATGGAAAGATGAAGCCTTCCTCAGTAGGGAAGTCCCCCACCTTTTGCTCTATTGCAGGTGCCGCTGGAGAGGGGGCCTGCTCTCCTTTGGCACTTCTTCCTTCAGTCCACCCTGGAGATGAAGGTAGGGGGTGTTGATAGTACTGCTTCGTTTTCCTTCAGTCCTTCGGCACGTCTGCGTGGGATATGTGCATGAGTCTTCCCCTTGGTGCTTCACGTTTCTCCTGAGGTACTGTCTGCCACCGCGTTTCTCAGTGTGGGAGAAGTGAATGTTTTTGCTCTTGTTTTGCCAAATCCATGAGAGAGCAGCATGGGTTTTCTCTGGGGATTTTTTTTTTTTGCATATACTTCTTTAGTTTCCTGAGAACTTAATGCTTCAAGTACCATGCGGCTTTTGTCTCAGGAGAGTTGTATTTCTTAAGGAACGTTAGTCCTCCAGGTCAGCCCTTCTCTGCTGTGCTGGAGAGCCTGCCACTGATACTGGTATTGCAGGGGGAGATGGGAGGGGAACTGCCAGCGCTTCGCTGCTGAAGGGGGCTCTGTGTGTGTCCGTATTTTCAATGTGTGTGTATGTGTACAGTGAGCCTGTCCTAATGGTTTACTTAACCCTTATGCCTCATACATAAGGTAGAAAATAATTGTCCATTACCTCTGTCTTCTCTAATATTTTTTTAAAACACTGAACAGTTCAAACAGTTCCCAGTTTCCTATTTACTAAATGCTTGCTGGTTTTGAAGCTTTTGACTACGCTGGCATGGGAAAAGGCAGCAGTTGCTGTAGATAATTTTCATGGGAATTGTTACTCTGGGCGACTGTACTTCTAAAAAGGAATTTCTCCCAGAATTTCCTTCAGGCTTGTGTTTCTTTCTTAAGCTGAGTTTAATGAGGTTTTGAAATAAAAATCCTTCCCAGTGGAATACTAAAGTAAATGCTTACTTTTTTGGGGTTGAATTTGCAATATTAAGGTTCTAGATGTTGAAGGAAGCAGCGACAGGTACTGTATACAAATGAAAGAAAACATGCTCAGGCCACGTAAGGGATGTTGGATTTTTGGCAGATTCAAAGCATGGCTGTGGTGACAGGCAGGGAAACTCTCCAGCTGTAAGAAGCCCGACAGGGAGGAAGTTGCATTATGAGGTGCCAGGTATTGTGAAATGAATTTGGTTTTAATACTGTAAAATATTAAGGAACGTGAAATTGTAGTAAAATGTTCATGCTATGCATGGCGCTGTGTATGTATGCTTTTAATTAATTTCACTGTCTCCATACCTAGGTTTTCTGAGCTGTAAATACAAGCCTACAGCTTTCAATGATTTCCTGTAAGTCAAAATACAGACATGAGGGCACTTAAAATGCTGCCACCGCTGTGTACATCCCGGTGAATCGTGTTTCCAGCAGCTTTTGGGGTTACTCCTTTCAGAAGAGCTGAAAAATGATGGAAGAACCTTTTGGTGCTAGCAGCTGATAAGCGGGTCAAAGAGAGGACAGCTAAACGTGAAACGCGGAAGATAGGAGAAGACCATGGGAGTTATCGTGTATGGACAGTCAAACTCCTGTCTTTTAGGGAAACTTCTGGGCTGAATAGACTCACTAAGATTAAGGAAGGAAAAAAAGTGAATAATACCAAAATACTAGAGGCAGCTGCTGAAAGAGGAAAAAGCAGGGTTGAAGTACGTTTTTTTTTTGTTTGTGTGTTTCTCTTTTTTTAAGGGGGATTAGACCAGGGGACATCCAGAGGTTCCTTCCAAGCTAATATTATTCTATAATTCTAACTGCTTTGGCGTTAAAGGCAAAACCCAGACGCTGCTATTTTCTATTTACAATGAAAAATAGATGGTCCATAGAAACTGTGAATTATTTTTTTCTGGAGTATGTGTATTAATCCTACAGAATTTCCAGCTAGTTTAGGAGCCGGCTGCATGTAGAATGTGTGAGTATGTGCTAAGGGCTATATACAGGTATGCGTGGTAGCAGCAGGGAGGGAGCTGCTGAATTTCCAAGCTTGTCTTTATGAGAAACCTACAGGCTGGTTGTTTAAATGGTTTCAATGTGAGTCCCTCCATCACCAACCCAGAAACCAAAAAAGATTTGTGTGTCGTTACTTGTTACCTATAACTTTCAAAAGAGAAGCTTTGAAGGAGGAGGAGGTAGTTGGAGAAGAGTAAGAGGATGGGTCTGGAATGCATGACAGTTGTAATGCCCTAAAGATTAGGAAAGCTTTATAATGATCCTTAGAAATGCCTCACTGTAGCAGAGAGAACAGCTGCATTTTGAAACCAAGTTAAATAATTTCCTTCTTGGGTTTTTCTCGGCTCCTTAAAGGTGAATATATTTTTATACTAGTTGAGAGCACTTCTCTTAAAGGAAATAATGGATGAATTAACTGGAGAAAAGAAATCTCTAGTTGACTGTGAGCTTAATATAGAGTTGCAAGAACTTCAAGTAGCAGGTGTTGTATTGCGTTAGATTCAAAGATTGTTTTCTACCTAAAAATCAATTTCCTTGTGGGAAACTTGGTTTTCTTGCTGTCTTCTTGCTGGGGGATGGTATCTGTATTTCTAGCAGAGTGCGGTCCCTGGGCATCTCTTAAAGGTTCTGTGTTCCTCAATCAAATATTTCATATTTGTGGAATTTAAGCCCTCTCCCCCACTGCAATGAATCTTTTCCTCCTATTTCAGGGTGCTGAGAATCAGGTGGGTAAGTTGAATCTACCCAGAATTTAGCAGATACAAAGTCCAGTTTTGGTTATGGTCTCTCACAGTGCAATCTGACTGCTTGCATTCATAACTCTGCTAAAATAAGAGTTTTATTTTCCCTATTTTACAGTGGAAACTTAGAGATGGAAATGCTTGTAGCCTATAAAGTATATAAAACCCCTGGACTTTTCAGTTCACGTAAAAATGGTGAAAATGCCCAAAATCCCAAAAGCTATGCTTAGTCCCTGTTGATTGGCACGTTTCTAGTCCAAGCAGAGATGCTAAGGAATTTACGGATTCTTTACTGAAAAGGCTGGATTAATTTATGGTGTTGAATGCAGCCTCACCCTCTAATGCAAATGCTCTTCTGTTGGTACAAAGCTTTTCTATAGCATATATTGTTTCCAATTAAGTTAGTGAATTATGTCTGTGAAGCATTCAAAAGTATTAAAATAAAGTATTAGATCCTTTGCATCAGTACAGTAGGGTACATATCTGGGATTGCTTTGCTATAAAAACAACTAAACCCAAAGTAAGTAACGTTTGTGTAAGAATGATCTATAGAACAGTTTCAAGACACCTTCTCTTGGACTGTGATGTCCTTTTTCAGATGATGAAGTAGAAAGTTTTCTGTTGAGAAGTGGAATAAGCTCAGGTTGCCCAAAGGAAAGGCGTTATGAAACCTGTGCCATGGGTTGAAGGCTACCTGCTGAGACAGAGGAGACCTCGGCTACATCTGCCCACCTTTAGCTGACCCGATTAATCCTGCGAAATGAAAAACCATAGAACTTTGTTCTGTAACTGTTGCTAACTTCATGCTTTCTGTAACGCATGTGGGGTGGGAGACCAAAGAGTTACAGATACCTTGTTGGTGACTGCTAATTGACCTTAGATATGGACTGTGGCATTGGTGAGGCCTTTGATGGCTCATGCTGACTGTTTAAATGAGAAAGCAATAAATAATTAAAGGATTAGCCCCAGGTGCAGGAAATGAGGGAGCATGACATGGGACATGCACATACCTTTGACGCTTGGAAGGCCGAACTGGAGGGGAACAGTCTGGTGTGAGGTCCAGGCCACTGGGCAGGACTTGGATACTGAGCAGTTGGGTTGGGCGTGCTATTCCACAGGGTCTCTGGTGGCAGTGTCACCTGGACCTTGATTTGTGTGTGTCATAGAATAGACAAGCTGGAACAGAAATGCTGCACCCATCCTGCTTAATAAAGCATGACTAGATTATGCGACATGACACAGGGTGGTGTCTTTTTATTCTTGCAACCACCCCACCCCATTCCCCTGTGACAAACCCATTGTGGATTAGGTGATGTTAAACAAGATTTGGCTCAAGAGAAGTTTCTGTGAACGATTCCGAGCTGGTGATTCCTCTTACCGTTTCACCTCAGCCTTCACCATCTCTCACACGTGTGGTCAGCCTTCTTCTGCAGTGGGACTGCAGATGGGCTCTTTTCCCCAGTTCTACTGTCTGAGCATTTTTTTATGCCTGCACTACTCAGGATTGCCTGACCGCCTTGTGATTTTGTCCAGAAAAACAGCTTTCAACTGTTTCTTCCCATCCTGTCTTTGAAAATAAAATTCAGTCTTGTTTGGAAAGTAATGGGTCTGTGATTTGAGAGGTGGGAGAGAAATTAATCCAGATAGACCATGGCTTATCTTCTCAGATTATGATTTTTGAGGCTTTGGCCACAAGATAAAAGTTTCCTCAATTAATTTATTTTCTAGAGTAGGAAAACTTTTAGGAAAGTGGTGGTAGGCAACTTACTTGTTTTTATGCCTTTATATTTAGGGTGCCAGTTAATCGTGTTGCCACCTGGTAAGGATTGGTATTCTGGGGAAGCTGGAAAGGCAAAATCACTAATGGAGAACTACAGAAATGGCAACAAATATCCCAGATAAAGGGACTTTTCAGCTTGTAAATGGGAAGCTGGAACGGTTAGTTTTGTGACAGATGTTTCTTTCAGAGTGGAGTGGGTCAGCTGAGTGAGAAGGTGGTGGCTGATGGTGGAAATAATACTTGGTTAAAAGGAAAAAAGCTTCAAAATAAAACAGCTTGTTGATATCTGAAAACTGGCAGTTGGTGTTGAGTCATCTTGGGGTCCCTCTGACCCCAGTGTGAGCATGACACACGCATCCCTCTGTGAAGTCATTATGTCTCTTTTGTGTTTAAAGTTTGTGTTTCGTGGTTTTACACTGTTTCTGGAAATCAAGCTTTCTTCAGAAGATGTTTGCAGAAAACTGAAGGCTCGGAATGATACGAAATGGAGCTATAGGGTACTTGGAGGATGAGTTGGGATGTAAAGTATCGGTGTGGCACTGGTACTGGAAGGTTAGCTCTGTACCCGTACAAATTCTGTGTCTTTCATTGTAATGGTTGTTGATGCGTAAAATCCATGTTCTTTTTCCCCTGTTCGTGTCAGCTAAATGCAAGTTGTGTTTCCAAGTTCACTTTCACCTGACAACCATGCTTTATCCTGACAACCGTGCTTTATTGTGCATGTAACTTCTGGTAACTATGGTCAGGTCGTAGTTGCTACCTGGTTTAATATTCTTGGTTGGCATAATCATGGATAAAAATAACCCATTCTCTGACTGGGAAAAAAAAAAAGTTCTATAACTCTCCTTAACTGTCACCTGTATTTGTGTGGGTGTGCAAATATGCTATGGGAAGCTACGTGTAAAATATATAGTGACCCACTGAGTAGGCCTCTCTCGGTCCCTTCTACGACTGGTAGTGTAGCCTACCTATAAAACCTGTGGTCAATTTGCAGTATACGATTCAGAGTGACATGCAATGCAAAGTAATCTTAAAAAAAAAAAATAAAAAATTACAGGCTGTTTTCTGTAGTAACTGCACACTCTGTCCCCCTGCCCAGTCACTGTAAGTACCATTGCGTGACAGAGCTTACAATTAATAATTAGAGTGGCTTCTGTCTCTAATTAACGCAATAATGGTTGTGTTTTCTTCTGAAATGTGAGTTGAGGTTTAAGGGGGTGGGCCTCAAACCGGGTCAGAGTCTGAGGATTAGAATTAGCCAGACTGACCCTCAGACCCTTACAGGCCTCTTCAGCAGCTCCGCGTGGTTATGCGGTATCCGTGAGTTTAAGGGATAGAAGCAATTTCAAAAGTAATATGTCATATGCTTTTTAATTTCCGTTTCTGGTGGTGCAAAGGTTGCCTTTGGATCTGCAAAGTAGTTTGTTGCTCTTAATTGTAATAATGAATGTGGCGGCTTGGGTTCATAGTCGTTACCCTTTCCATAACAGCTGCTGTGTGCCCATCTGCCTGAAGAAGAGAAAATGTGCTACAAATTTAAGTGAAATTGTGTGAGCTACACTAGGAAGAGGAGAGCGAGCGGCAGATTCTTTGCCTTTAAAATATACAAATGCCAGTTCATAACTTTCTTTCGTTTTTCCATAGTATTTTGGCCAAATCAATGTAACACGAACCTATGTTCAGGTAGAGGAGGTGGTAAAACAGCCATGTTGTAATCACTTGGCCTTTCCTAAAGCTGTGTTATTTTTCTTAATAATACCCTTAGGTTTTAGTTTCCTGCTTGAAATGCCCAGGCTGTTTCCCCAGAGGCTGTGTAACAGATCGCCGCTCATAGTTCTCCTGACATTTTGTGCCTTCTTGATTGCCTCATTTTTCTCCTAACCATACCACTTCCATAGATCCAAATATATACTTGTCCTCTGTGATGTATGCGCTTCCTAATCGTTGAAATGTTATTCAAACTGTTAATGCATTGTGCCGGGGCTGTGCGCAGGGTGGGAGGGAAGGACAATTGCCTTCATCTCTGATACCTGCTGGCTGTCCAGCCCAGAGCTGTACTGGCCCTTGGCTGCCAGCTCGTGGTGCAAATACACTGTGATATTATTAGCCCTTGCCACCTTAGGCTATTTCTGGTGTAATTCCTTTCTGATATATTCATTATTAGATTTCCCCCTCAATGTTCTTTAGAATTTTGAGAGATTTGTTCAGTATTTGCTAATTTTTATGACTTGATCTTAACTTTGTGAGCACATTAGCTCAATCGTTTTGCATAAAGGTGTCAAACGATGTCAGTCATAAACCTCTGCTGTATCTCCTTACTATTCTATATACTATTTACTATTTGAATTAGTTTTAAGTTACACAGTATTCTTTTGTAAAGTTTAAATATATTGACTTCAGCATTTTCTTCATTCTTTTTCACTTTTGTTATTTGTAGTAAATCAGTAAAAATAATTTCAAAGATGCAGTAAAGGATAATGCTACTTAAAAAATAGGTAGAGACTAACAATAAGGACTTGATGAACACGGTGATGTTCCCTTGAGGGCAACAGCAGTATGCTAACTTATAACAGTTGAAGGGGTTTTAAGTACAGTAAACCAGAACTATTTAAGCTGGGATTGATGTAAAGTAGGCTAATAGCGCTCTCTAGAAAAGGGACAGTATCTCATAACAAAGAAGTTTTATTTCGTGATGCCACTGCATGTGTTCAATGGTAAGCTCTCTATCTTTTTTCGTTCTTCTGTTCTCCTGCTTCATCTGGTTGTGGACACCATGCTTGGTGCTGAGAAACACGGAACATGCTTGTGGAGGGCATGGCAGCTTTATTCATTTCCTACTTTAACATCTCTGGCAACATTCCCAGGTTGAAAGCTGATGGAAACAAACTGCTCTTTAGGCTGCAGATATCTTGAGGAACGTGTAGTTCTGCTTTCTTGGCTGGTTCTTAGGTAGTTTGCCATGAAAAATGTGTCATAGCTGTGTGATATAACACGGAAAAAACCACCAGTGTTACAGAAATCTGTTTATAGATGAAGTTTAGTTTCTTATAAAGAAATGTAATGAGTGCAAACTAATTTAGAAACTAACTTTTTTAAAGACAAGCGCACCAGGGGTGTGTTCATTACTTGTCATTACAGCACTGAGATGTGCTTTCCCAGCTCTTGCCCTGTTTATCGTTCTGCCTCTCCTCCGCAGGTCACTCCCTAGCTATTCATACATCCCTCTCTGAATTTCGGTCCTGTGCCCAGGCTCATTGATTGCCCTGGGGACACCATGGCATGGGGACACCATTGCTCCATGCCCCTCCCCTCCAGCCGCCCCTCGTGCATCCTGGCTAATGCAGTCTTCCCTTCTTCTCCTGAGGGTCCTTTGTCACCTCAGGAGGTCCTCAGTGGGGGCTGTCAGGGGCTGGGGAGTATGACAGGAAAAAAACCCTTGGACAACAAAATGCCTGGAAACTCACAGTGTTAAGCATACCATGGGAAAATCAGTTATTTTCCTAACAGGCCTAATGCCTAATAGCAGTGTGAGGTGCCATTTCTTCATGGCAGCAAGTGAAATATTTTTGCACTTTACGTTGGTGACTCTGTCAAGGTGGGTTATACATTTCAAGCACGCTGAAGCAGATTTAAACGTAGCAGTACAACTGCCAAATGTGAGTTTCTCATTTAGAAGGACAAGTAATAAATGTATATGTGTATTGTGAGATCCACCACAAGTAATTCAAGCAGATTTCTCTGAAGTTTTTCTTTTCAAACAATCTAGGATGCTGCAAAAATGACTTTCAATTCTTTAGGCTCCCACAGATTGCAGCACAGAAAATCAATACTTTTTCAGCTAATGTCAATTTTTTCCATTAAAGGATATATGAGGAAGCATGAGGCTTCTCGGCTTCTCTGACTTCTGTGTGCTTCCCAGACAGCTAATCTTTATTTATCTTTATATTTTGTATAATGTGTACTTAGTGCTTGTCATTTTATTCCCATTGCCAACCCTTGTTTGTGTTTACAAGTTAAATACTCAAATAATGAGGGAACTGTGGTGCATTTTAAAAGCCTTTGTTCGAGTACCTCAAGTTAAGAGGGTGAATGTTTTGAGGAAATTAAGCTTCGTAAGAAACTGAAAACGATCCCTACCATGGGTTAGTTTTCTGCTCATTCGGTAATGTGATGGCTTGTGTTATCTTCATAGCCACTGAAATTTGTCAGTGTTTAAGTATTGGTACTGTGGAGGGTTTGTTCTTCAGTTTAATTTTTATGAACTGGAATGTTCCCTGAACAAAGGTTTCCTATTAATATTTCAACAGCAAGACAAATGCATTTATTTTTTTAATTTTGTTTGTTGCTTTAATGATCTTCTAGCTATGCCTATACACATCTTTTGAAAATACTGTAGATTTGCATTAGAGAAAATATTTTTTTATTATCTGAAGCAAATACGCACTTTGCATTTCTTTTTCCATAGATTTATCAAGAGTAGCAAGAGAGTGGCATGATCAAAGGCAACACAACGGGTCAAAAGTGAAAGACAGCAAATGTCAAAGGTTAGGTTTTGCTCATTATTTCTGTTTTGCTAATGGGTGCGTGTGTGCGTATGAGCAGGATGCAATAGCATTTGCTGCGCCAGATGAGAAGTAGAGAAATAAAATACTTCAGGGCAATGATGCTCCGTTCTAGGAGGAGATGGATCTTGCAAATAATGACATTAGAATTTTGCTGAAGTTCCTCCCATGATGTTTGCTTTTACTGTTGCTGCAAAGTTTGCCTGAACATGAGAGCAACCTCCCATGAAGTTTCACTTGATGATCTACGAAAGACCTACATAAACAAAAATGGGGAATGTGTATCTCAGCAAACGGGCATGAGGAGAACACGATTTAGCAAATGGGCTCAGAACGCAGGGTCAGAAACTTTAAGCAGAGACAGAATATTATCCCCTTCGGGTTATGCCCGATTGCAGATTGCAACGGAGACTTCTTAATGAGCTTACAAACCTGCGTCCCGTGTTCACCTGCAACACCAGCGCAGGCTGGGCAGCTGGGTGTCCGCCGCTTCAGGCAACGGCTTCAATGATGCTCATAGAGCTGCAGAGGTTTGTAGGTACTTTGGTTAGCAATCTTGCAGCAAGCTGAGCAACGTATTTCAGTATTTTTCACTGTAATTAACATTTTACACACTTCAGTACATTTAGCACCATGTTCCAGTTCTTTCTGTGCACAAACCTCTATTTTCCTATCTTTGTTATTAAACTATCTAGCTGTAAGAGGCAAAGTCAGTGTTAAAGAGAAATGCACAAAGGGCATTTGTAAATGTAAATGCCATGTAAATGGCAGAAAGTCAAAATTAAGCAAACCATTTCCAGTGCTATTACTAGATGTAGGAGAGAATATGACTTTTTACAAATAGTTTGAAAGACTAAAACATAAATATTTGAAATGAATGGAAGGCAGACTTCAAACTCATAGCAGACATTTGTCACAGTTACATACTGTCTTGCTGAGGGTCTGACTGGAGTGGTGTAGAACTGGAGACCAGTGCCCTGCATAGATGGAGGGAGATTTAAAAAAAAAATATTAAAAAAATGAGGGAAGTCTATTTCCCAACTTTCCCAAATGCATGGGTGAAGCCCTGCTTGGTAGAATAGACGCAATTTTCCTGCCTCAGAATGCTTGTTAAAAATCAGAGAAAAAAAGAATGAACGTGAGATTTTCTTTCCAGAACACTGCAATTGTGAACTGAGTATCTCAAGTGCTTTTTTTTTCCCCCTCTCTCTCCTTGTTAATCTGCCTTTTGGAATTTTTATAGTTGGGAAGCTGTCCCAAAACACTTATTTGTTAGGTGTCACTATGTAGCATTAATACAATTAACCTTACAAGTCCTTTTTTCTTCCCTAGCGTATTCACTTGGTAGTCTTTCAAGAATTATTTTACTGCTATTTTCTGATGTTGATTAATTTTGGAACAGGTATTGCGTACAGCAGGGGAGTTTCTCTGCTGTGTAAATGGCTCTGGGCATCTTGGCTGAGGTTGCTGACACATACTTGGCTACGCGCTGACTTACCAGCTATTGTCAAGGACTAAGAAATGTTGCAAAAATAAAATGAGTTACTTAAGAAAATTACTGTTGTCCTTACAGTTGGAGTGCTCTCTCCTCCAAAGGAAGAAAAAAAATTTGTAACTTGAAAGTTGATATTGAGATAACGTAAATGTTGAGGTTAACAAAATATTTTATGGTGTTGGGGTATGAAATAGTCCTAAAGTGTTTTTTTTTTTTTTAAAAAAAATTAAAAATAGCTAAGTTGAGTATCTGTGTTAGTTCAGTGGCAATATACACGTTAATGAAAAGTTTCAGTTGAAAAACACTGACTAGGTCTCGCTTTTGAGTAGGACTTGGATGCTTCTCTGTAATTCAGTCCTCTGGTGTAAATTTCCGGAGGTATATTTATTTGTAAAAATGACACTATTATGACCGATAATACATAATATTTTTTTTGAGATAATGTTTATGTATAAGTAAATGTATCACAATATATTTTTACTGTCTAGGTGATGGATGACTTGAGTCAATGCAGTCCAACAGTTATTCTCGTGAATTTACAAATACTGAGTTGCCCTGCATAAAACCTTGAGTTTATAATTTGTGAACGGTAACAAGGAGCAGAGGGAGAAATTTTATCTGTATTTCTATTTTTGCTGCATCTTTTATGGTTTTTAATACAGTAGCACTTTATCATTTATACTTTAGGCATTACTCTTGCATGCAGTATACTTTTCAGGACTACTCTTATGCCTAGAGGTTGCTGTGAGATAATGTTAGGAGCTTTCTCAGTAGCTATGAAATCAGTAGACAACAGTCAGAGAAGCTTAAAAAGGAGATGCTGAACTTCAAAACGTGGGTTGTATGGCATTAGAAGTTCAGAAAGACCTGATGACTTGAGTTGCAATTTCCAATGCAAACTGTTTAGGTCTTCATGACCAGCAAAACATGAAGTGAACGCCTCTATTCCATTTTTCTGCTTCAGCAGTGGTACGCAGCTGTTCTGTTTCATAAACATGGGTGACTCCCCTTGTATTTTGGTCACCAGCTTTATTCATGCAAATTTATCGTAACAATCCTGTCCATATTTTTTTGAATCTTGCCCTGGAAAATCCAAATTTATCAGCATCTCATGTGAGAATAAGAAGCTGTCAGCTCTCAGTGCTCCCTGATTTGTCAAAGTCATCGAGCAGCGAGTGGAGGAATACTTAATGAAGCCCGTTTGATCAGAGTCTGTGATAGCCAGCGCATCTTCTTGGCTCTGGCCGAGACCGCAGATAAAATCTTATGTGGTTGCTAACCGCAGGGGTGGAGGTGTGGATGGGATTCTGGCAACTGGGGGGTTTAATGATACAAGGCGGAGATCTGGTGTCACCATGAAAGAAAAGATTTGGTGTCTGTCCTGAGCATGAGTGTATTATTACCTAACAGTAGTAAATGCCTCCTCTTCAGGTTGAGAATCAGTCCTAATAGAATTGCGGGTGAATATTGTGTTTCTTCCTTCTGAGAAGTCATGACAACAGTAATTGAAACAACCAGATTTATGTTCAGCTGCCTACTGCTGGAGGTCTTTGTGTTATCTTTAACGCAGCGATAATTTAGGTCACCCTTTAATCTAAGTAAAGGAGACCATGAGGACAGAATGTCCAGAGAACGCTGTTGATTTTGGTGCTAGTGCACTGTATGAAATTTCAGCTTATAATCTTTGATATGAAAAAAATATGGCTTTTAAAATTGTTTTCTAGATTATGCTGTGTATTTATTGATTATTTATTTTGGGTATCCTCTTATCCTCCTACTTCTACGTATAGTACCAGGTCCTTAAAAATTATTTGTTTTATTGCAAATTGGTGTGGATATGCAAGTGCAGCAAGAGTCTGTGAATCTGTAATATCTCTGCCCTGCGATTTGAAGCCCTTAAGCAGTGTCCTCCTGGAGCCCCGCTGAAATAGATGAAGGGCTGTGTGTGCTGTAAACTCCAAGGCCTGCACATAAATAGCTGTACAAGCAAAACTGTCTTCCAAAAATCAGCTCAGAATTGAAAACACATTAAGTTGTTTTAGTTTTTTTTCCTCATGACACCAAACAGTGCAAGGAATGTTTTAACTCATCATTTACTCACATAGTTCCTCAGAAAATTAACACACTGTCAATAGTAGTAGTTGTAAGGACAAGTCTTTCTTTCATTTTCCTGTTATTTATCTCCTGAATACAGTCTACCACTGTCACTTGTTTTATTTACATTTCAGAATGCATAATAATTTATAATAGAGAAATATGGCTGCTGTTGTCTCTTCTTCCAGGCTTAAATAAGAATGTCTTTTCATATCTATTTATATTATGTACGTTAAACCATCATTGTGAAATTGACAATGCCTCTGAGTACGTTTTATGAGAGTTGAAAGCCCCTGAGTGATAATGTCAGGGTATCACTGACCTTGTCGGTGTATTAAGTGCTAGTGGTGGCGTTTTAGGATGCAGAACATCTTGATAGTCAGATATCTGTGACCTGGGCCTCTCATATGGTCTTGTTCAAGTGTTCTCAGTGGTAACATCTGCTTTCTTATGTTAGAGAACTGGAGTGCTTTCCTTGGACAGGGAAAAATGTCTGAAAATGTAAAACACTTGTAAGAAAGAAGCACCCATTCTGGGTGATAGAGGCCAAGAAAGTTTTTTGGTCAAAAATAGTTGCAAGTACTTGCAAATCTAGATAAACAAACACTGTAATGGAGTTTTCTGACCAGTTGTGGCTAAATAAGTCCACCGGAAACTGCAAAGTTATATATATCTCTTACTCTGATTAGTGGGAGCTATTCTCAGGTTTTGGGAACTGGGGTGATCCATGGGGGGGGAAAAAAAAGGTTATAGTTAAGGCAGCATCCTTAGAAAAGTACTGCTAATGACTTGGAAAATGTATTTGTTCCCTTTTTTCCTTTCCGCCACGTGAAAGATGAGCACAGGAGGGCTGTGACAGGTTAGGTCTGCTGAGCCCTGTGTCCTGCCTGTGGCAGTAACTCCCAGCAGGGACCACAACGTGCTGCTTTTACCGGCCCTTCCCCGGTTGCTGTCGCACTGGGAGGTGTCTCAGATCACTCAAGATGCATCTTTTCCTCCCTAGTCAGTCCAATCAATTCCTAGACCTCAAATGTGTATGTATGTGTGCTTATTACAGTGTGCTACGATGCATGTAGGTTTGAAGAAGCTCAGGGAAGATAGACATAGCATCCAGTAACGTGGGCTGGTTAGCGTAGGCTGGAGAAACCTTTGTGTGTCACTGGGCAGAGACTACAGTGACAAATGAGTAAACACAATTAAAAATAAAAATTTGGGTTATTTTCCATCTTTCTGACAGGGTCTTAAAGGATCCACTGTAAGTTTCTGCATGGCATCTGTCACAGGGCTCTCCAGGGGCGATGAAAACTGGAGGTGGCTCCGTACCTCCTGTGGGCCAGAGAGGAAATGGAGAGGCAGGACTCGGGTCCACAGAAGAGGATTTTTGATTCTGTTAGATTAGGAAGTGCAGTTTATCGGTTCACTATGGTCTGAAAAAAAAGTTGCAGTTTTGTACCTTTGCTAGTGATTTTGGATAAAATTTAGCAAATACTTTCCACAAAAGGAAAAGTTGAATTCATTTGAATACGTTTGCAATAAAGTGATCACTTTGGTGTGTCTTGATGTTGAAATGGACTTTTCCCCCCAAGTTAACTTGAAATTTCTCCTTTCTTCCTCCTTTTGGTCTCTGAATTAAAAAAAAAAAATCCACTATTGATACAGCCAAAGTAGGTTATTTTTTCAGTTAAGGATTTGAGGTTTAGGAAACACGTCAATAAACATGCCCAAGGAAAAACTTGGCTGTTCCAAAAATATAAGGCAGACTTTTCTAGTTAAGAAAAGCCATCCCAGCATATGGTGTGTTTCTTTTAAGATGCAAAATATTCATATACTGAGATGAACCTTCTGGAGGAACTTCGAGGCAATAGCTTCTGCTCTTAAAGCTTCTGCCTTTATTTGTTTCAGTGGAGATTTACTTTCTGAAAATTTTTCTTCCCAATCTCTGAAAGATGTTAATAGTGCCCTGCCAAACTGTTGCTGACAATCTATTTCTTGTAGGATGCTGTTATATATAAATAGCCTTTTTAAATATATTTAATTTTTCAAGCCAGGAGAAACATTCCGATTTGCTTTCAGCATGAGTCTAGAATAACATTCATGTCTCTGGCATAGTAGTTGTTGTAGTCTTGTAGGACAACTGTTGTACACATTATCTGACATGACTGCGGTGGCAGATTAGGTTGGGGTTTGTATGTGATTGACGTGTTATTGCATACAGGGCTGCCTCATCCGATTTTTTTTTTTCAGTGCCTCCCTCGCTCTAGCAGTAACCTGTGCTCGCTGCCACCGTCCTAGTGTGACCTTCATACAGACCAGCGAAAAAAAAACTCATCTTGTTTGCTCAGCATCCCAAAAGACAATTAGGAATGGTTGCCTGAGCAACATAACATCCTTGTCAAATACCACAGGGATTGCTGTGATGCCAGTTGGACCGTTCTGACAGAAGTGGCAGGCTTCCACGGGCAAAACAGTGGAGTAGCGAAGGAATGTTGTTGCTTCCCATTTGCTTTTTATCTTTGCTTGGATTCTTTTCTGCTGAAGTGGTGGGAAATAAGCAAAGGCACAGAGTAAACAGAGGAGTAGGAAAAAAAACCAACCCACATTAAAAAGCAACATAAGCAAGGAAAGGAGTCCTGTGGGAAAGAGAGGTGGGGATGCTCTGTGTTTCGGGTGGAGGAACAAAGCAATGGAAAAAACAGAAAAGAGTGTCAATGTGGAAGAAGCATTTAAACAGAATAAAGCTGTTTAGAAAAGGAAAGAAGGAGAAAACATGGGAAATGCTGAAGGAGCAGCAAAAAGGGATAAAAATGGGAAACGTCTTGTTTTAAGCATTTAGTAACTCTTATGTTAAAACTATTTCTTCATGAGAGGTACAGTTTTTTGTCTTTGAAAAATCTGTGTTTCAGGGTTTGGTTTTCTTTTTGGTTGTTATGGGTTTTTTGTTTGTTTGTTTGTTTGTTTTTTCTTGTTTTAAATGAAAAAGAAACGAACAGACTTATTGATGCTTTGATACTTGGGTTTGTTTCCCTAATACAAAACCTGCCTTCTGGGTGCAGGTGGCTTATTGGCCTTGTGTGGTTAAGGCACACTTGTATTTTGCAGCCAACAGCACACAAGGGAGCAATATGGGTAGTATCACATCTGTCTGCCTTTTTTCTTCTCGGCTTGCATGAAGAGCTACCTCTTTACAGCTAGGATAACTGCGGGGAGGCCTTGGCACCCGTCCAGACAAAGGGCTCACCCTCACGTCGCTACATCCATCGTGGGACGCTGCAGCTACTTGCCTGCTGTCAACCCACCTAATTCTCCTTGGTTTGTACACGTGTAGTCTGTGAGTTCTTGGATAGCTCCTGTGCCGTACGAAGTATTTGTTCCATCTGTTCCAAGCATTTGAGCTTTATAATAAATTCAGAGCAATTGAGAGGGTTAGATCTTGACTGTTTTCTTTAGCCAGTAAAGAGTTATAATACATGTAAGTCTTTGAAAAGAAAAGCTAAGCCATGAGAAGAGAACTACAACAACAAACTAAATGTCAAATAACAAATATCTTCTTTCAGTGTTTTTTCCAGAGAGGTGTATGTATTTGTTTGTTTGTTACCTGAGGTCTCATTAAGAGTCAGTTTATTCTGCCACTTAGGTGCTGGTTTCTTCAATTCTTACAAAAAGACACTCCTTGTTAGTCCAGAAGCGTTTGTGTTCTCCTTTAACTGCTTTTCTGCTATGTGATTTAATTATGGATGATGTCATATTTAAGTTGTTTTTTTTTCTGCAGTAGGATGTTTTGCTGGGATCAACAAAATCTGTTATGTTGATGCGTGTCCTAATGTGTTAAAATCTAATTTTTGCTGGTCATTGTAGCACTCTGCTCTGTCACCTACTTTTAATGTAGCTTCTACTGCCAACAGTCACAATTACTACAGAGGATTCATGCCTGTGGAATTGGGTTTAGAAATCGTGGTGTACTGGTTTATAAGTTAAGAGCTCTAACACTAACTACAGCCAAACTTATTTCCCTTCCTGGACTGCCTAATAGTCGACATGAATTTATTTGATACTTTTATGGGGTCCACTTCTGTTCACGTCCTATTTATATTATAATCTGACCAATATCTCTTCATGTTATTGTGTGATGTTTTGATAGCAAGGTGAAGTTCTGATTGTCTGGTCTGCTTCTTATACAAACATCAATTACCAAAGTAGCAGAACATAATGAACCGGCTACATAAAAGTACCGATACAGGTTGTCCTCTCCTGTCCCTCTAAATTCAGTCTTCAGAGCATCCCACTTCAAAGGACCTGTCTTTTTCTTTTAGAGAGTCTGCACTTGATTTGAGTTCCCTTTTTGCTAAAATGTTTATAAACTTGAAGCAATTGCAGCAGCTAGGCATATAAAATAGTCACCCCGCTGTAGGAATTTGAGCAGATTTCTTGTAGAAGCTTTGAGTCTGCTAGTGGGAATTTTTGTTTTATTTAAACTTCAAGTCTAAATCAAGGCTAAATACAGATTTAGGGGTTAATTTTAGGATCCCCCTTGTTAAAAACCAACAAAAATAATTGACTCTTGTCTCTAATATAAAGCTAATTAAAATGAAAAGGTTACATTTTTGGGTACACTGTCCTCAGGATAAAGCATCTCTGTTTATATAAACAGAGTTTTTTCTTTCTTGATTTTTGGATGATATAGTACATTTTTGCAGCATAGTTGCAGATAAAATTCTTCCTATCATTGTATGAATGTTGTAAATAATAAGTAGAGAGACCTAGCTTAATTTCCCTAACCTTTATGGAATAGAATAAATTTTACTGAAGTATTTTTTCTTTCTACGTTGGAGTCAAACGTGGTTGGTATGTATTTATAAAGATTCTTTTTTTTTTTTGTCTATTGACTAAAAATATATAAAATAAAGAAAAGAAAATATTTATTCACTCTTTAATACAAAAATTGGTTACTTTGTACTTTGCAAAGCTGTATATTTCATAGGTTGTTCAGCGAATTCTGAGTGACGTATCTAGAATTCCTTGTTTTTTAAACAATACATTCATGATAATGCTTAAAGTACTTCTAATTGTCATAATCACCTCCAAAAAAAGAAAATGACCATTCTATAATTGTAGAACTTTTTTTCCCTTAAATTCATCTCCTTTTCCTGCAGCCTGTGTAATCGGCTTCCTGCAGCCGATCATAATCAGCTTCTGATCCCATATTTCCCAGGAGATCTCTATGTATTATTATTAGTTTTATTAGATTAAAATAGAATTCCTGAAACACTTTCTGTATGTCTGCTATTAATGTGATTGGGAAGGGACTCTCTGGGCTGTTTTATTTAATTATTTGCCCGTATTTATATATTGGTGTGCCTTTTTATAAATACTTATGCAAGTCAAGTGGATTGGTGAGTCACTGTGATGTTAAAGTCAGTTTACAGTCACCCCCTCCCTCCCAGTCTTACTCAACTCTTCAGAGATATGGTTATTGGTAATGAGTCATCTCGCTTGACTTCACTGATACAGTCCTACTATTTCTTAAAATTTTGTTACTGCAGCAGATGTAGTACAGATACAGAACAAAATAAGATGGAATATTTCCTAGCATGCACATCACAACCGAAAGGTACTAGCTGAATTCCATTTACAGAGTTTTTGTGTGCAGTACAGGTCAAGATACACTTCTAGGACTGATACTTCCAAATTTTTTTTTTAATAACCACATAATGAGTGTTTATATTTCAAACCAATCAACGTACCATTTCTTTACAAGCAACTTTCAGAAGAGGTCTGCACTTCTATCTGCATTAGGGAATTATTAAGAGTATAGGAAGAGATGATGGTTGTCTGGCTTGGCCTGCTACATAACACAAGAGAAAAACCTCCACTTACAGTTCCTGCAACAATCCAATTGATCTGTACTATATTTTTGTAAGCAATAATTCTACTCTTTGCTTATACCAACTCCATTTAGAAACATAAAAGTGCAGAAGCAGAAGAAAACACCTGAATTATTGAATTCCGCCTACAGCATCACATGCAGTTCTGCAGTGGGCGTTAAGAAGGTCTGTAAAAGCACCTGCTGGGGCCAGAAGTCAGAAATATGCCTATCATCATAAATCCTATTGTATCAACAACCCAGATATAAAAATGCAAATTGCATTAGCAGGAGAGCAAAACTATTTCCATTGTCCAGTGACTTGGAAGTGCTGATATGTCCCCAGCAAAGTGTTTATACTCACATGTCACATGCCATGCTCCTTTCCTGCTGTCACTCCATAAGCCCTGGCAGTTTGACCTAGAGGGAGAATCTTGCTCCTGATCCTGGGTCTGGTAATCAGATTAACTCTGGAAGTACACAGGTTCTTGAGAAAGTTCTCATTGCCATTAGGATCATCAGTGCTTCCTGCTTGGTACCAGACCTGTGCCTTCTGTAAATCACTGATGATTCAGGATCTCTTCGGAAATGTGGCGGAGGAGGAATAGGGCGCTTCCTGGTGTGGGCAGACTGCTGGCACCAACGGTGGAACGTGATCTGACTCAATTGAGAGAAAAACCCCAGCAAACCCAGTGCTGGTCAACCTACCTTGCAGCAAAGTCTGTTGTCTTCCTATTTCTGCAAAACCCGACAAACTGAACACAAATCAAGTTGTTCCAATAGTCCTGCTTGAAAATACGTACTTTATTTCTAGTATAAACATGTTAGCTTCAACTTGAGAACAGGGCTTCGTTTCTTTCTCCAAATCTCTGAATTTAGAGCAGGCTGAAATCCAAGACTTTGGAAATTGCACTAAGTACGAGCGCTGGTGACTAGTGTAAACCTGTGCTGCATGTTAAGTGTGTGCAACAAGGAGGGAAACAACAGCGCTCTTAAAAAGCTGTAATTGCAGTAATAGTCCTGTTGACTGGGTCAATTCCAAGGCAAAAAAAGGTCGCAAATGATTTTACTATGTGAACTCTTATTAAATGTGATGTTGTTTGTGAGGTTTTTATTTACATTGTCTACATAGAAATGTTTTTCCTTGCATTTTTGAGGCTGGAGAAAGGAAAGGTTGCAAAGCCCACTGAGAAGATGTGTTTGGTGAGATGGTGGGAAGAGAGAGAAAAAGAAAGGCGATATCGGAATTTCTGTTGATAACACTTACTAACTGTGATGGCCAAAATGTGATGCAGAAGTCTGATGTGCCACGGCCAGTGGTGAATCTTCTACGCATCATCTTTATTGCTCTAGGGTTGGGTTTCTTTGCTTAAACAGCAGACAGTTTTCCAAGATACACCATGCTGTTAATTGTTGTAGCATTAATTTATGATACACGGGATTAAAGAATAGATTTTGTCATAGTTTCAGCTCATTGTGTTTCCAGGATGATGCCAATCCTATATTCTAATAGGAAGAAAACAAAGAGGATTATATGCAATACAAACTCTAGTTAAAATAATTGTTTTAAAGAGCCAGCTGTGGATTCTCACACTACTGCAGCTGATCTACTTTTGAAATAATTTTGAGTATTAGTTTATTACTCTAAGAAGATATTTATGCAGTATTAATATCTTTGTGGTTCAGTTGGTAGACTGCAGGCAAACTTGGTGCTGAAGGATTTAACTCTTTAAAGTGAAAACGGAAATGCTTTGTTTCTTTCCAAATTCTGAATGACAAATGGCTGAATAATGCAACAAAGTTGATCAGCAGATATGAGCATGGTATGAGCTGTTGAAGAATAGCACTTTGATTATCTATACTAAGAGAAAACCATTTCTTATGAGATTTAAAATATTCTGTTTTACATTGTGGTACATGAATGTGGTACCTTTTTTTTTTTTCTTTTATATTTTTTATTTGTGTGGCAAGTTTGAGGGTGCTCTTTAAGTGATTCGTATTTTTGCCTTAGTGTGGAACTGCTGCACCCTCATCTCTTGTGTGGCTTCAAAGACTTGGTTCGTAGCATTGCAGGTGGAAAGATGATGTATTTGGTCATTGTGTGTTCTGTTTGTCCTGGCTCCGATAGTGGCTCCTCTGGTTCGAGAAAGGCAATGCAAGCAGCATCTGTGGCGTTGCAGCAGCTTTGCAGCACTGTCGATCTTCATAAGCATGTCAGCTTCTTCCAATGAACAAGTACTTAATGGCACTGTTTTCTCCTTGGTGGGTTTGCTTTGTATGTGGTACATTCATGAGGAAGCAGTCTGTTTTGTGTGGTAGATCACAGTGACAAAAGGAATTGTGTCTTTTCCATGTATCTCTTGGAGTAAGAAATGAGACCCATTAAATGACAGTGTTGATTTCAATGACCCTCTTTTGGTGACAAATACACACCTGTGTAATATCTTTAACCTGGCTATACTAATACATAGACATTTTATATTTTTTTTTTTGCAGTTTTCTAAGGTGATCTTGTACACCAAGATATACTAGAGTTGCTTTTTTCTGAAGAATGCAAATCATCCAGAATACCTCTCAGCTACTTCGTCTCACGTGTAAAATATGCTACTTAGATTAATTATCCTGAAGTTCTATGATGACAGTTGTCATGCATAGAAATGGTATTTATATAGTAATGGTCAGGTGATACTTGCAGGTTTTCGGGAAGTGCTGGCATTTCTGATGGTGCTAGTTTATTCCTGGAGAGCCGCCCTGTTCCTGTTGCTCCATAGTTCAGAAAGACAGCATGTCCCAATATGTATGTCATGGGGTTTTTCCCCTTTTTTAAAGTTTTGTCAACATTTCTGTTTTAAAGCATTTATTAATTAATTTCAATTAGGTTGCAGTCTTTCATATTACAGAATTAAAGTTTTAATTCTGTTGTGGTATATTAGAGCAAAAGCATTTCTGTAATAATTGTGGCTCTTGTGGCTTGTTCAGCCCACGAGATGGGCAAATGGTCAAAACCTAAACCATTCTTATTTCAGGATAAGCAAGATATTTCAAATTAGAATAGTTTGTGTCACTGTGACTAAAAATCCTAATTTTTCTGTGTGGCTGTAGAGCTTAGGACACTGCAGAGTATTCCCGGTATCCGCAGTGTGGAGCGCGGGCAGTGAGTCATGCACACTCTTCTGTCTTAACTGGCTTTGGGAGGGAGAATGCTGCAAACTCGGCGTTCCTGAGCTCTGGCTCCTCTCCAGGGGCTTTCAGGCAAGGCAGAGTGGCAGTATTCATAGCGGCTTTTGTGATGGGAAAGCTTTTATTGGTTGTATTGGTAACACTAGTGCCTTTCTGGATATGGTAGACAACTAACTAGTGCTAGTGAAGAGTAAGATTTGGTTGCTGTCAGTCTGCTTTTAAAACGTGACCCGGTGGGCTCCAACTGTTCCTGAGTTTTGAATTACAGCTCTGGTATTTGACATGGGTGTGCCAGCTTAGCTGGATAGGAAATCACTAAGATTCCTTTTATAAATGAAATGATGAATCTTGTATTTGTTCTGATATGGAAGCACACTAAAACATGTGAATTAAGGAGCTCTTATAAAACATCACACATTCCTCTAGTTTTTCTGCCTTTTATTTCTTCTTCCTTTCCAAACATGGAAAAAAAAGTTGAAAAGGGCTTTTTTTTTTTTTTTTTTTTAATTATTATGCCTGGCATGGTATTGTACCATTTTCTTCAAGTCCCAGGTAAGTGCTGTTTGGCTATTTGCAGATCCACAAACCACTACCCCTGTTATGGTGAAACAACAGGTCAAAGAGAGCCAGCTCAACATTCTTCCACTATTAAAATACAATTAAGTAGATACAGTTCTGTAGGGAAGATATGCAGCTATTATTTGTTTCTATCCTGTTTGTTAGCTGTAGAATGTCACTTTGGTTTTACGTTTTAATAACCTCTCATGTTTAGTAATTGTGTCAACAGAGAAATGTAATTGCATGCAATTTTTGTTTCTTTTGGAGTAGTAGTTAATATCTTGTTTTGTTTTGTTTTGTTTTAAGGGAAACTACTGAGTTAATTATTCAATTGCAGTGAACCGTATGAAGATGATGAGTACTGGCCTGATGACTACCTTCTTCTGTTCTTTACTTTCTAGCATGCTGCTTTGAGCTCCCTGGTTTCACGAAACCCATTTTGACTGGAAGTGGCAGTTGCACTTTACAGTTCCCAGGCGCTTGGAAAAAGGGGAGACTAGTCTCCCTGGTGGTCAGTGACAGGTGTTTTAAATACCACTTCTCTTGTCAGCTTTTTCAAGCAGTTCTGTACGATGGCTAAATCTACTATTGAGGATTATGAAGATGGTGCTGTACAGGATACACAGCAGTTAGATCAAAGAGAGAGTTGAAATGACAAATAGGTGTGGACTACCTGGAAAACTCCATTTATAGCCAAGTTTCTTCATAGTGAAGAATAAAAGATTTGGTTTATAATTTGTGAATACTGTTTATTCAGGGTGTATTGTGTTCAGGACAACATAAGGAACTGGAGCTTTTATTGCAGTCTTGCATTATTTTCAGCTTCAAAATTGTAAAGAGAGATATCCAGGTAACTGATCCTGTATTAGAGCTTCTTTATGTGGCAGACTTTTACATGACATTATTTGAGGTCACATTTTCCTTTTGATTTCTAAATAAAACTCTTATTCCAACGTTGTGTAGCAAAAAGTAAGAGTGTTTTAGCTGATGGGGTGGGACTAGAACATTCAGTGTATGCAGGTTGGTTTTCATCACTTCCTTTATTTTATGTAGTAGGGTCGTGATCGGAAGTTTTAAAGGAAAGAGTAGTAACTTCAATTTATGCCTATCTGGAACAGATAATGTATTAATAGTTGGAAGATGCTTCAAGGAAAGGGTACCTCAAGACTTTGGCTCTATTCCATTTGATTGAATGTACCATCATTGGAACATTTCATCATAACTTAGGTGATGAGTCATTTCTGACTCAGGCAAAGAAAAAAAAATAAATCAATCTATAAAGAAACCAAGCTCTGAAATGAGAGTGACAGCCAGGATGGAATTAAAATAAGGAATGTTGGAGATCTGGATATGAAATTCTCTAGCATCTCCATTTTATATGCTTTTATTTGTCTAGTGGATGAAGTAATGGAGAAAACCTTGCTTGAAAATCTATCTCCATTCAGTGGAAGCTACTGTCAATCTGGTAATAGAAGAAATGACTTAATTAAATATTCTTGAAGTAGTTCTTCTTATATAACCAACGGTAGTTGACTTAATGAAGTGCAATACATGATAGGTTTCTCTTTCTTTTGTGCTAAATTCTACGAACTGTTAGCTTTCAGTTTACTTCACTAAGGATAGTGAGGTGATGGTTGCCACACAAACAGATAAAGGTGGTTGTAGGGGAAGGGGAAAGCAACAGAAATGTGATAACCCTTTTGCTTGGATTCATAGGCCATACAAAAGTGAAGTCCTTGTGGTCTTTTGATGGAGAAGTGGCAGAACAAGGCCTTGTTCCTTGTTTTTACCCTGTTCTGAGGCCTTACAGAAAAGCCCCAACATAGTGCCACTGTTGAGTCCTTTGTGTGCTAGACAGAGTTATGTTCTACGGTCACTGTTGACTTGGTCTTGCCAGTAGTCACAAATAGTAGTCTTGCCATTCACAAGTCAGTGCTTTTTCTCTTTGAAAAGGGACCTACTGTAGTGCCAGCTCTAGTTTGGTGAAGCCCTCAGAGCAACAGGAGCAACAGAAGGCAGAGGAGGAGAGAGGAAGATAAGAAGAATATGTATTTATGATGGACAAGCTTATGTAGTGTCATGAAGAGTTTGAGAAAACATGCAAACATTTTAGTAAAATGAAACAATATTAGACATCTACATTGTATACTAACTATGCTTTCGCTTTATATTTTAAAGTCAAGGACAATAGCTGAATATTTGCTAGATATATGCAGAAAAATATAAACTCAATCTTTTACTTGATGTTTCACTTGTGCTTTCTTGCGCAACTTCATTTAGAGGATGGGCTGGGTTAATTGTGAATCAAATTTCAAGACAATTTAAAGGCAGTTTATAATGCTTCCTTCTCTTACTATTTTCTGTGCTGAATCATCCTGCGTTTGTTAATATTGCAGTCCTCATCTCATGTTACAGTTGCTGGGTAATCCTTTTATTATTTGGATTTTTGTCTCCTGTCAAGCTGAAGGCATCATTACCTCATCTTAGCAGGACCGAAAAAAAAAAAAGATTCCTATTCTAAGGAGCAGAACCGTATTCATTCTAGAAGCTTTTATTGCTACTTGCTGCTGCTTTATGTTCTAGTTGCTCCCCCCTCAACATGGTATGTGGAAAGGAGCCAGCTGTGTTAGAAGTAGCATCTCCAGAACATGATCTGTCACGTCAGCACTCCATCGTTCAGTTTTGCTACGCTGAGACTGTAAAGGAGGCCTCAACACAACGTCGATCCTATGGGTATTGCTGCCTTTGATCGTAAACTACCTTTACTCAAGTGTTTACCATCCTTGATGGTGCTGGATTCAAATTTCTGTGCCTGTTGGAAAAGCTCTCTGATCCAAAATGTTTATGAGCCCTGAAAACTTCCCTTGGATTCCTTTTCGTACAGCAGTTCGTTACCATACACATACTCTCGTATAGTTGCTGCGTCTCTCTAACTTCTTGCTGGGCTGTTTCTTTGTACTTTAGGTTCTCTCTAAATCTAATGGATGTGATTAAAAAAGCTGACACCATTAGCAGGTAAAATGAATATTGCTGTTGTCTCTGTGACATCCTTAGCCTTTGATTTTTTTGGCATGTGGATTAATACAGTGTATGGCAAATATTGTGGTATTGGCACTCGGCTACCACAGGTTCCTAAGGGTAACCACTGTAGGCTGAAATAGCTTGTTTATGCAAATAACCACAAGATATAATTACTTTGTTAATTAATATAAAAACTCTTTAGTTTTCTATAGCTTCCTTTTTGGATTCATTACAATGAGTTAGAAATAATCATTATAAATAATGAAACCGGATTTTTATTTAAACCTCTATGTGAAAACGTGATCTGGGAAAGCAGGCTTGTCCTCTTTATAAAAATGGTTTTGGGAGCTGGCTCCTGCTGACCTGTTCCCTGGAGGCTGGGGACAGAACTCGGCTTAACGCCTTGTGCCAAGAACGGCATTTCAAATAGGGCAGCGTTTTATTGTGGAGGGTTTTTTTACAGATCATGTTGACAAACACAATCTGTTAATGGTTTGTTAGTGTAAAGAACAACACTTAAAAAGCATGCAAAAAAAGTTATAGAAATACTTTTTTAGGCCATGACAAAGCTTAGCATCCAGCTATGATTTCCTGGACGCTGACAAAAATCTTTTGACTTCAGTGTTGGCTTGTGGACGTAGCTCTGGTGTACACTCTGTTTTTACATCACTTTGCTGCAGCAGGCAGCCTATATTTAGGAACGGTCAATTAGCGCCATCATCTCTAATCTGTGGTATATAGTATGTCAGGGAAATACCCATCTGAAATGTGACACAATTATGCAAAAAACCATGACAGATCTAATGGATCTGTCTACAGTTTGTATTCCACAAGTCTTCTCCCTGCTCCTCCAAAGTAAGTAAAACATGTTGTGATTGTGCTTACGAAAATTTGTAGATGCCAGTTTTGAGGTAGAAGGCTCCTACAATGGCCTCACCAGTCAAGAATGAATGATCTCCAAGATGTTTGGAGTCATAAATCAGTTTTATTTTTTGAACACGCTAGTTGCAAACATTCTTAACCTTTAATTGATCATACCGTAAGAGCCATCGTTTTTGGTTGAGCCCTGTGATATCTATTAATATAAACATTGCAATCTAAATAGTAACTCCTGTAACATATAAATATATATATATAGAGAGAGAGAGAAAGAGGTTGGTTCGGTTGTCATATGTGTATCCTTTAGTGGAGACTGGACAGGTAGTGGTGAGTAGATGAAATAAGCGTAGGCCAGGACGTGCTCCAGAAAACAAGGAATGGATGTGGATTGCAGTGCTCTTGCACTACCAGCTGTGAAACGTCATGGGAGGATTAAGGCAGAGATAGGTACCAGAGGAAAAGCAGGCAGAGGAAAAGGGAAGAAAAATAAAATAAATGTTGAGTTTTATTGGTTTTGAGACTTTTTGAAGGTAGGGGACTGTTAGATTATAGATACGTGTGATGTAGAGCCTCTTTGTGTACTTGAGAAGCTAGGTAGTGGGATTTTATTCAGGCGGTGGAAGCACAAATACCAGTGATGTAACTGGTCGTTTTGAAACCAGATGTGTATCAGCACTGGATAAACACACGGGAGGGCATTCTTTTAATGACATATTTTCAGTAGTTGCTGTAGGGTCATAGAAAATTATTTTGATTTCTTTTTTCCCCTGCCTCTATTAACACAAAATGAAAATACTTCACATTGTTGCTAGGAATTTGTGGACATGAGTGCAAAGCCGCTGCCTTATCTGGTGGCATTAACACTTTCTGATTGTAAGAACTTCTGACGGATTGCTGCAAACTCGAGAAAGCTGTTACGGCCATATTCTGTTTTGTTTAGGACAAAATGCTGCAAGCTGCTTGGCGCTGCGCTGAGAGTGCTTGGCACTTTTACAGCCAGGTCTGTAGGTGCTGTTGCACAAAGTACCCTGTGTATACAGCACAGCAAGCATTTCATTCAGACGATTTGAGACAGTAGGTGCATGCAAATTCAGTGATTTTCTTTGATGTTTTTTCCAGTACATAAAATATTTTATACCTCTGAAATACTTCTCAGTATAGCTTTTCATTACTATCCCACCACAAAAGAAGCAACCATTCTCCTCTCGAGTAGCCAGCCCCGAATCTCAGGAATCACTAAGGAAGGTTAAAATACTGCAAAGTCATACTGAGTTCGTTGCATCTGCAGATACAGCTTGTTTTGCAGTCGCTCACTGTTCTTAATGCAGAGGTCTAATTTATGGTTATTAACTAAATTTAGATTGGACAGTTTTGTTCGCCTGTTTTTGAAACAAAGGTGAGGTATCTTACAGTTTGCTTTGGATTTGAAGCTCAGTTTTTCTAAGTAACTCATTAAGTTAAATTTTAAAAGTAGGCTCTTCTGAATTATGTTTTGGAAGTGAATTTCCTTTCGTTTACATGGCACGTTTGTGGGCCACGTCCAGAAGGCTACTCATACAGAAAAGTTGTGTTGCTAATCCAACTCCTTAGTGTTAACAAAGTGCAACTAATAAGAGTAAAAAGTTCTAAGTACCCCTTAGAATTACTGGCCTGTTCGGACAGGTGAATACTTCATATGAACCCTCATTCTAACTTGTCTGATGCCATGCAGAAAACACAGGTGCAGCATTGCCATCAGAGGCAGGGGTGACCTCAACAAGTGAGGATGTCACCATCCCTTGTAATGTTTGATACTGGTACTCAATCCTCCCATCCCTCTGGGATTTGGAGACTCTCTGGATGGAGTGAACTGTGACAGACGTGCAGCAGCATCCTGTTTGGTTGTTCGTCGTGCTCGTACCTAGATGGAAAAGGCTGTATTTTGCTTAGATTTCATTGAGTTAAAAGTACATAAGAATCATGTTGCTATTCTATTTCAAGTACGATAAAATGATTTAGCAGTGAAAAGATTGGTAGAAATTTTTTTTATGAGTTTATAGCAAAATGACATATAGGAATTTACACACAGAGGTGAAACAATACCAACACTTGAACCATATCTGGGACCAATGGTGTCAGCCAGGACGTGAGGGTGGAAAAGTCCCTCTTGTATTCTGTTCAGGGCACTGTGGTTGTTTGAGGAAAACTCTTTCACTGAAGTGCTTATTTTCTTGAGTGGTCTTATGGATAGTTACTGTACAGATGAGGGGACAGTAAGTTAATAATTAATCCGTCAAACAACTGAAGAGCGGTAAATAAACAAATATTTTATTTCAAATTTTAACTTTAATGAAATATTCCAAGATTTTAAAAGTATTTTTAGTGGGTTTTTTTCATTTCTTTAAGGTGTGTGTATATAAAAACTTAATTATGAGAAATTAGTCATAATCCTGGTTCTGACAGTGACAGTTTCTATAGTGTGTAATAACTAACTTTCCAGTATTCCCATTTTTTTTGATAAAGAAATGATAGTACTTCCATCGCAGCAGTAAAAAAAAAAAAAGCAGCCTTTTTGAATAGTTGCAGTAGCACAAGGCAGGAACAATTCCTTTTTTTTGTTTTCTTTTTCAAGCTCATTCCTGCACTGTTGATCTTTCTGGAGCTGAAATGGCAACAGGTTTAGGCCTGCACTGTAGTTTGGTTACTCTTGGTCAATCTTGTGTTGCCTCATGTGCATGAAAGATTACATTTTCTGAGTTAGTAAAAAAAATGTGTTGTTCACTGGCATATTGTGTGGCTTTTTAGACCTCTCCATGCACATGATATAACATTAACTGTCTTCTAAAACAGGAAACACAGAAGAGGTTGAACAGTCAAGGCTTTCTGTTATTTCATTCATGTTTATAAGTACCAGAGGGCAAGATGTAATTTTAGATGACATGAGGTTTTCGGTTATTTGAGTTCAGACAGAACTCGAATCTAAATTCATCCTTAATTGATGTTACTTTAAATGAATGTATTAGAGAAAGAAATCTTACATTTCCCTTATGCATTAAACAAGGTCACTATTCATGAAAAGCCATCGCTTGGTGCTTGTGACTGATGATTCATCCTGTCCAGCCGACCAGTGTGGAAATGGTCAAGACTGCAGAAGAGCCCTCTTCCAGCTGTATTTGTTAACTTCATCAGTTTTCTGTACTAGAGTAGCAATTCTATCAACCACTAGATTTTGCATCCGTCTCTTACGACGCGTTGCCACCGTAGCTGAGGCTGAGTCACTGCCTTTGGCCAGCGCAGGACGGATGCCGGATTTGCCTTTTGGCTGTTCTTTTCAGTTGCGGCGTTTGCTGTTCGCTTTTGACGTTAGCTCATATCAGACAGCAAAATGCTTGAGTGTTGCTTTCACAACGGAACCTCACATTTGGCTGCTCATATCTGGTCAGCAGCTGACCAACTCAGGGCACTTGTGCTTTCTCAGGAAAAGAAGGAAACAATTTTTTTTTTCCCCCATAATATCCATTTGACTTCTCTCTCATCTTGCCTTAAAAGAAACCTCAATTTTTCACCTTCAAAGCTCTGCGACGTGTGTCAAAGCTTGCTGCAGGTTTTGTATTTAGTCTGCCTCACTGTTACTCGGAGCAGCTCTGTGAAAGGTGCCTCTCTAATGATGTCTACTTCTACAAATGTAAAATGGGAAACTGTGGCATTTACAGATAGAAGAGCAATATATCATTTTATGCATTACCTATTTTTAAAAAAGTTTTAAATTCACTTTAGATAATCAGAGGGTTTTTAAAACTGTTTTTTTTTTATTTGTATCAATGTAGTTAAAATGAAAAATGTGTAAGTACCTTGTAAATACAGCATAATTTGGAAAGTTCAAACAGGTAAATTGAAATGAAGAAATTTGATTTCCTGTATGATCCATTGAGTTTTTGAAATTTCTTTTTCTTTTTAAAAGAAAGGATTTTATTTCTTTTATTGGGTTAATAGACTGCTAAATAAATATGTCACAAATTTGGAACTGAATGAGAGATACTGTATTTGTGTGGTGTTTTTAATTAACAACGTGTACTAGGTGTTGATAAATATACCAGGTTACCCACAGTTGTTGATAATGTTAGGTAATAGTTATTTGCTGACAACAGTAGCAAATTAGTTGCAACCCTAAAACATGATTTAATTTGTCAAAAAATGAATTTGTTTCTTACTGGTGAAACTGAGGAATTATTCTCTTTAAAGTTGTATTGAAATCAGGCAGTTTGACATTTTCTCTTGATATCAGTTTGGGAATTTTGCATTTGGGCGCAAAAGAAAATATATTAGTTCCTAGTAAATATTCTGCTAAAGCACAATGACAGACAGTGTTGTGCATAATTGGCAGCCACTTGCCATTTAAAGTTTGACTAGAACTGTTATTTCAGATCATTAATAAGAACTTTTTGAGAATTGATTGCAACTTGCAAACTCCGCGTCTGCTGTGACTGACTTGACTCTATGCTAAAATTAAACTCCTTCTTCTTAAAATGCTTTTGAGAATTACAGCTGAAAAACACTGTGTAAGTGCTGATGTTGCTGGCATCACGTTAAGCCCCTCATTACAAATTATTTTGTAAAGAAAATTGCAAATAGCTTGTGATAAAATGATAGTGTACCACAGGTTTAGTAGTGTTGAAATCGGACGTTTTTTGCTTGTTGTTAGGCCACTTGATTTTTGTTCAGATCAAGCTGAAGAAAAACTTTCTCATATCCTAGCCCTAGAGAGAGAAAGGCTGTGGTGTAGACCTGTGTATTCCAAAGTGGCAGGGCGCAGGCTTTTGGGCCTTTTAATTCTAATTGTAGGTTCTCTTTGTTTGATTAATTTTTTCTTGTAACTGGAATGTGCAGCTGTGGCCTCTCCCACGAAGAACAGGTTTTTTTGCAATACAGAATATGTTTTAAATTGTTTCTAAAGAATTGCTTGCTGTGAGCTGACCTTCTAGGCTGTGCTGTGTAACATAAACAAGTGGGGCACGTATAGAGCTTGGGTTAGAAAAGGAAAGATAAATTCAAAGGATCATGATTGTGTGCAATTTATATGAGGAGCATGAACAAAGAAAGAAGAAAAGGGACCTGGCATGGTCATGAAATATAAAGGAGTAACCGGGTCTGTAGGGAGGTACTTGTAGGAATCTGGGGTAATGCAAGGTCACGAACAGTGGGGAAAAATGAATTTGTAGTAAAAAGTTAAAATGTTTCTAATTTATGGTGGCATTTTAGGGATTTGTGTTTCTGCTGCTCTGTTATCCCTACAAGTCTTCCGTGCTGGTTATCACAGGTCATTCATGTGCCACTTGGGGGATGGAAATGTTATTAAGCATCAAATGGCTTGCAAGCACCTAGCAAGGTTGGCGGGTGTGAATGTTGATCACCAGCGCAGCCCAGCCCTCCTCTCTGGCCTGTGGAAAATTAACCCATTTTTCAGTTGGTTGGCCAAGCTTGATGTACCCAACTTCTGGATTGCATAGCGCCATCTGAATCTCTCAGTCTTAGTCTTCACTGCCATTGTGCACATTGTGGTTTATCGTGTGTCAAATAGAGGAAAACTAATTTCACATCTTGCAAGTGGTGCTAATGCAGCAGGTCATGCAATAATGATCATCACTCATTGAAGTATTAAAAGGCAAGTAATTTTTAAAGAAAGATGAAGCAGGATTCTCAGCTGGGCATTACCTTGGTGCTTTTTGCAAGACACCAAAAGCTACTAAATCTAAGTGTGCTGTCCCTAATTATGGGCCAAGTGTAAGTAGGATTTCTGTGTATTGTATTATCTTCAAAGAGAACAGCAATGTTTGTTAGGAGGGAAGGGTGGTTGTTTCCCAGCACACAAAGAAATAGTGGAGAGTATTGCTCACCAGCTGGCATGTTTACTGTGTTGCTAAGTTATGGATATACAAATGTTAATCATGTCCAAAGACTTTTGTTCTCTTTTTTTTTCTTTTTGGCATGTTCTTACAGTTCAATCCTTCCTTCATCCCTCAGACTTTTTGTTGTAATTTGTGAAGCCTCCCACAGCCTTGCAAGGAGCGTATCTTTGGGAACCAGTGCCCTGCATAGCTTACACCAGTTTTGTGTAAATCTGATGGAAGAGTGTAGTGTGGGTTATTGTGAGCGTGTAAGTGGTTGGCTATTGTGAGATTCATCTGTGATTGGAATAACTGCTCAGGCACACATCTAACCAGTGTACTGTTGAAGCACATCCTGTCTGCTACTGCGTGCAATGTGGTTAAGCAGCATCCTGAAGTCTACAAGTGTGTTAACAAGTTAGTGCATTGCTGTGAGAACTAGGGAAGGTACCTTACCATTGCGCTCAAGCAACCTTTCAGCTCTCCTATTAATTAACAAAATACAGACCTTTCTGCACATCTGACTATAAGATGTTTGTCAATTTTTCAATTATACCAATTCTTCTCTAAACTTAAACTTCATCAAATGTATTAAAAAATCTTTAAAAAAGCTGTGCAAACTGACATTAGATGCCTACAGTCTTGTACTGATACTAAATACAGTGTATTTGTGCACTAGCAAATTTTGCATTTGAAGAGAGCTCTTCCATCTAGTAGGCAAAGGTTTAACAAGGGTCCTTGGCTAAGGTTTGAGGTTAGACATACTTGAAGGAGAAATGCAATGCACATTCTTAAAAATGCAGGGAAATTAATGTTTGCAAGAAGTTATTAGGATTTGTGGTTGCTTCCCACCACTGGACGCTTTTGCATCAGTGTTGGATGATTTGCTAAGTTATATGGTTTATTTCAAACAGGAATTAATCTGAAAAATTCTCTTGGTCATTTTTATGTTAGATCATCATAGTAGTCTCTTCTGGTTTTATAATCTGTTTATGTATAAAAATCAATATATATTAGCAGTAGTTTTCTGTCTATAACGTGTTTTGGAAACCAATGACTGGTGGAGAACATACAGCTTTTCAATGACGAGAATGTTCTAGGGCTGCTCAGGTATTTTTGATGTGTAAGGTGCCTGAGGGCATTTCTGTTCTATTAGATCATGCTTTGTGCATAGGTGGAGGGAAATTAGTGTAGTGAAATTTCAGCTAAAATTATTAATAGTGTTGGAAGTAGGGAGTTCCTTCTATGGCAAATGAGTGTTATTTTTGAGTGTTTTTACACTGTTTTTTTGTCAGTGCAGCTGAATGATGATTCATTAGTATTTCAAAAGCAGAAAGAACTAAGCATATCTAGCTATTGAAGTGTGCAGGACTTAGTGTGTAGTGTGATCATAGGAAATAGTATGTATTTCCCTCATGCAAGAGAGTCAAGATAACCAGCCGTGTGTTAAGAGAAAAGGGTTTTTTCTTTGATTGTAGTGGTTTTTTTGTCACTGATTTGTGCTGTCAGGAAACTACTTTTGAGCAACTCGCCCACTCTTGTGCTCACTTTAATTCCAGTCAACATATCTTAGACTTTGGAGGAGCATGAAAAGCGATTATTCCATCTCATGGTCTTTTCAGCCATACCTGTGATTCCTAATGTTTTTGTAAAGTGCTCGAGACATTTTTGGTACTTCCTTGACATGAACAATAATCATCTATTTTTTTCTGTCTTTCTAATGAAACCATCACTCAGGGAGGTGCAACAAAATTCAGGTAGTAATGAGATAAAAAATGACTTTATGATGTGTTTCTGCCCTTCCATGGAAACTTATGTTTTAAACATATGTGTCAGTAAGACAGATTTCTTATGAAGCAGTAAGAAAAACAAATATTAGCAGTGATCAGAATATGTATTTCTCTAGACTTGAAGAACATTTAACATTGTTCCATACAAAAGATGTCTCAATAAATGCCTACTGACATATGAGAACCTCAAGTGGAGAGATGAATGGGTGCACCAAAGATCGGGATTAAGAAAAAAATAGTTTTATTCCTTTTAGTTTATCTCTCTTTTTCTGGGTTGATGTGGGTTTTTTTGTTGGTTAGTTGGTTTCAGTTGTGGGAAGGGAGAGGGAGAGGCTGCATTATGAGCTAGACTGAACCCTTACCATGGAATGGGCCGTTAGACTGCCCTGGATGAATTCTGGCTTCCAAATCAGCAGTGATGGCTGAGTTTAGGAAAGTATTTAAAAAAATGTTAAAAATTCCAGTCCTAAACTGAAAATGTCTTCTCATATCCCTATAAACACCCATTGTAATCATCAGTGTATTTTATCAGTGTTTAATTATCTTCACCATTATAATCTGTGCCTTGTTTCTAACCTGCATATATTTCTCTCTTCTTTTTGTCCTGTTAGATTTTGTTATACCTTTGAGAGGAATTGTAATAATAAATTCCTTTCCCCCCATATAGTGGGTTATATGATTGTCATCCAGCGAGCTTTCAATCTTTTCTTTGACAAACTGAATAGATTGACCTCTATAAATCTTTTATTAGTAGTGATGTTTTGCAATCTTGTCGTCATGCTCATGGTTCTCTCTTGAACCCATTTGTGAATGTCTTTGAAATATTGGCAGCAGAACTGGACACAGTGATTTAGTAGCAGTCACAGAGGTAATACAGCCTCCCTATTCCTTCTTGATATTTCCCAGATTATATATAAACCATTAACTATATTACCCTGTGCAGCTGTGATCCACCTTGACACTTAGTGTTTGTCAAGCTAATTACTTCCAAGAATAAAATTGCATCCTCTTTTTTGTTCTTGGATGTGACCTTCCATTTAGCACCCCAAAATAATAGGTTTGGTGGAAGCTCTGGCTAATGTGCCAGTTTTGTGTCTCCCCTCTCTTCTCCGTGACCTGAGCAAACTCCATCAACTGCAGTCTTGTATTTGCTCCCATGAATACGTTGCATTTATATTGACACAGCGATGAATTTTTGTGGCATCCTCCCTACAAGCATTTGATGATATGCTGTTCAAAATTCAAGATTGATAACATAGGCAGTTCTTAATTTGCTCTGAATCAAAGTTTTACTTGGGAGGTTTGGAACATATAGCAAAAATACAATGTTTGTGAGCCAGTGGAAGTAAAACATACAGACAAACAAGAGATAGGTTAATAAAAGAAGGGCAGTAAAATGCAGCCAGACATGGATTTCAAGGGTCATAAGCACCTTTTAGGCTCCTGCACTTTGGAAGATTAATACCGTTTTTCTGAAAACATTTTGTAGCCCTTTTATAAGGGAAATTAGCTTCTTTGCTTTAGATCACTGCCCAGTTGAGATTGTAATTAAAAAGCAATTTAAGAGTCTTTAGGCTTCTAATCTATTTTTCTTTGTCCAAGTTGCCCAGTGGTAAAGAAAAAATTCATTACTAAAATAAGGAAAAAAGAAGCTTCTTTTTTTTTTTTAAAGAGCTTGTTGAAAATTGTGAGGGGTTTTTCCATGAGAAAGCTCAGGACACATAAACCTTTTTAAAATGTTTTAAAGCATTTCCTGAGTTTTGATTAAAACTTTCAATCTCTTTTCTTCAATTTCTTTCAATCGCTTTTCTTCAAGAACTGAAAAAATTGATTCTTTGAAAAAATTTTGATGGAAACAGAACGCCCTCGGTAATGGCTTTAGTTTAAAAATGGGGTGGAGGGATGGAATACTACGTGTTGTTTTTATCTTTTGTTTATTGTTTTATTTATAAAGGTGCTCTAGAATAATGTTAGTCTAGAAAGGATGATAATGTCCACCAGTTACTTTTTCCTGTTTAATGCTTAACTGGTATATATAGCATATTTGTATTCATGTATTTTTAAATATGTATACGTGCTTAACCCTCTACTCACAGCAATCTGTTACAAATGCCTACAACACAGGTCGATACGCTGCCTCTGTATCTGCATGGCAAGAAATCTCCATGCCATGCAAATCAATAGTATTCTATTACTGCGATAGCCTGAGGAACGCGGAGCAACAAAGACATCCTAATGAAAATCCTAGGGTCACTTCAGCTATTGAGGCAATCCTTAGAGAATGCAAATGAGTTGAGGGCTTATTTTGAAATTATCATGTAAACTGGAGGTTTGGACGTACTGGAACTCCACTAATTACCATGAATGCTTCAGGGCTTCTGGAAGGGCAGAAAACTGCTTAATTGTTTAGGCAAGCAGAAAATAGGAAAGGCAGATGTTGTACTGACCTCCTCTTGTCTGAATCTGGTTATCTGTTTTTTGACCTCATCCATCTATTTGATGATGTGTGTCATAAGTGTGTATTTTATAGACACATATGCCCACGCAAGGGATTTTTTTTTAATATTATTTTTACTTTTTATACTATTGAGGCATACTTGGACTAGCCACTCAGGGAAAAAAAAAAGATATGTTGGTGTTAAAGAAATGATACTATGTGTAAAGTGTTGGAGAGCACTGTGTTTTGTTAAGAATGACATGAACATAAGAGTGGCTCAGTGATGTCTGCTGTTCCGCAGTCTCCTGTGGAGTATGCTCTTTAAGATGTAGCAACTATGTACAAAAGTAGACCTTCTTAAAAGCAAAAACCACACAAGATTCCACCGCCACCCCCCAAAAAAACCCCCCCAAATCCAACCAAACAACCGAAAATAAATGACCAAAGCAAAGGCTAAGGACTTTAAAAACCCCTGCATTTAATAAACTTTGTCGTTTTGGGAAACGCCATGTTAATTAATTTAAATTTCTTTGATAATTCTTCCAACAAATGCTTGCTGTGGGAGGTTGTCAAATGTAGGGCTGTAAAACATGACTGCTATGAAATATTTATACTTTTTTTCCATTACTTTTGCTGTGGTTTTTACTATCAGTTAAGGAGAAGTGGTAGCCTAATTAAGAATAGTGATGCCTAATTGAGAATAGTGACACAGGTTTAGACTTTGGTCTTATTGATATAAACATTGTGTCTTAGCCAATTAATTATCTAATCTTGAAAGAGTTTATAGGAAACGGTGTGTGCAAAAATGCTTTTGTCTATTATCGTATGAAATAAGAAAAAATAGCAAGGCTTTGGTTTTTTTTATCAATTGAGTTTAGTGGTTGCATTGCTACACTGTACATCTAGTTATATATTTAGCTAAATTAGCAAACAAAGTAATCAACGAGATGGAGGAGATGAGCGCCCACTTCTAAGCAGGCAGTAAGCCTTGAAAGTGAACGTGAGATCTTAGCGTTTTGGTGAAGCCCAGCAGTGGAGATGGCTGTAGGAGGGAGGTTGAGCACCTGCCCCAGCCACCCCGCGGCAGAGGCTGCTGGTCGACACCGTGATCTCAGGCAGGTCATCATCACTGCTGCACTTGGTCAGTACAATTTGCAATTTCCATGATCACAAAATCATTTAGGTTGGAGAAAACCTTTAAGATCATTGAGTAAACCTAACACTGCCAAGTCCACCGCTAAACCTTGTCCCTAAGCGCCACATCTACATGTCTTTTAAATACCTCCATGGATGGTGACTCTACCACTTCCCTGGGCAGCCTGTTCCAATGCTTGAGAACCCTTTCAGTGAAGAATTTTTTCCTAATATCCATCCTAAACCTCTCCTGGTGCAACTTGAGGCTGTTTCCTCTTGTCCTATCGCCTGTTACTTGGGAAAAGAGACCGACCCCCACCTCACTGCAGCCTCTTTTCAGGTAGAAAAATTTCTTCATTTCAAGGTTCTAGATCCTCCTGAATAAGGGATAAAGAGTAATTTATGGCAGTAATTAGGCACTATAGGTATTGCTGTATATAGTATCAGATTGAGAATTTGTATATGCCAATGCTTTTATGAATGCCTGCAGTTAGACATGTACGTTTGTTATCCAAACCTTGAATATGCAGCTTTTAAAATACTTGAAAGGGGCAATGGTAACACAGTCATATGAATTCTAATATCTTCTACCTTGAAAACCATTTAGTGCTAGTTAGAATTGCCATTTTTCCTATAGGGCCTCATTTATTCCTACTCATAAATATTGGACCTGAAAATCATCAGTGATGCCCTTAAATCAACAGTGTTATTTTGGTATCTATCTGGGATTTAAAATTCACTGGTCAGAGGTCTAAGACGTGATTTTTGATGACTGCTCTGAATCTTAGCCTTGAAAGTTATTACTGAAGCAATTTTGCTATTAAAGCTGCTAGAAAAATGCAGGAAATTGATTTTCCTGATGGGAATTACTGATTTTTGAATTAAAAATAAAAGATTGCTCAATTTTTTTTCCTATTGTCAACATGCCAAACGTAATCAACCCTGAATGTGGAGTTGGCCCTTTATTAGTTCTAACAGGACCTACAAATAAAACAAATCTTAAAATGCATTGTTTAAAGCCATTTCCTAAAAAGTTGGTGTTTTGCTACAATGATGTGGCTGATTCTCAAGTAGTGGCTGTAAAGGGATTGGTTCACTCGTTTATTAAAAAAAAAAAAAAGACCAAAAAAAAAAAAAAATTGCTTCTTTCCCGTAAGTGGTCTATTAAATCACCACAGCATTGCCACCGCACTGAGATGATTTATTTCCATTATATTCTTGTGTTTGCAGCATTCATGTACTGTGGAAAAGCATAGTTCCGATTTTCCTGCACAGAAGGTCAGCAGAAAAAGGGGGGAACAGGCAGTTACATATTCCTCATAATGTGAGAACAAAGGTTGGCCTCCACAGAGTGCTCGAGTATAGAATGACTGTGTTACACAGCTGCAGAGCGCCACAGAAAAATCTCTTCCCTCCCAAATGAAAAACAGCCCCATATTGATAGATCAGCGTGAAGACGCTTTGCTTGAAATAATGCCAGTGACAGTTGCGTATTTTTGGTTTATTTATGTCTAGAGACTCAGTTCTGCACTCTAAATTGTCTTCTCAAATTACTCCAATACTGCACAAGATATTAAACAGTCTATAAAACATTCTGGGCATTCTTACAGAAAAGATTCAATCGAGTGAGAAGCAACATAACAGACTTCTGTCATAAATGTTATTTGAATCCAGACTTCATTTGGAGTTACCCATTGAGAGCTTCCATTTATCTGTTACATGACATGCAGGTTTATTTATAACTCTGTACAAGTCATGTATTTGTACGTTTTCATCACTTCTACTAATAGCTTTTTCACAAACCTCCCTGCAGTTGGTGCGGTTGCCCAGGCTCAGTGGAACATCTTCAGATTTTGGGGGAGGACAGAGATTCCCTAACCAGTGTCAATGGACTTGCCATACGGTGGGGGCTTGTAAAGTGAGATAACTGCAATATCCATACCTCTGATATTGCTAATATTCATTTCCACAGGCTGCTTCTCTCCTCTGTGTCACCCATTTATTTCGTGTGGTTTATATTTATACAGCTTGTGTTTCCTGAGTCTTTGCCCAGTTTGCTCCCTGGTGTATTGTTTTATTTCACACCTTGTCTATGTATCTCACTTGGACCTTTAAACCTGCTAACATTTTTTTCCCAATAAAAATAGTCTTTATCCATTTCATCCCTCTCCCCCTTGTATTTTATTTTTTTCAAGATTTTTAAAAATTTTTTTATTTTAGCCAGTAACATAAAAATACTCGATTTTAAAATGAAATTTCAAATAATGACAATCTGTGTAACTCCAGATACACTGTAGTTTGTTCAGTCAATAAAACTGAGAGTAATGAATTTTTATTTGGAGAGTCAGTGTCATCTTCATTGTTCTTATACTACTGAATAGTCCAGTCTACAGAATTCCCAGGAAATACTTTTAAGAGATGTTGAATCAAACATATTAATGTAATCTAGGATAGAAGGTGAAGAGAAATCAGTAAGTAGGTCTCAGTGCTTCTGTGTCTTTCAAACTATTTATTGTAACACTGATATAAAAAATAATCATGCTACATCTTGGTACTGGATTTGTCGTTTATTTTGATGCATCTGAAATGATTTTGTTTCAGATGATAGAAGGCAAGATTCTGGGTTAACGTAATATCTGGTGTAAAAACCAGTGGTTTCTGATATGGCACTTTGATTGTCTTCGCTTTGGGCAGAGCGTCTTACCTTTCTATATACATCACCTTACGTAATAGTAAATAAGTAAATAACTTTAGAAGAGAATGTACTGAAGAACCAGTAAATAATTTTTATGATTACTATATTTCAAATGATGTTTTAAATCCAAAATAGTTGAGATGCCAATGGGAAAAGTTGAAGACAAAACTCCCAGCTGGGTGATTGATAGTTGCGATGACCAAAATCTTTCTGCAGTGTCTGGTTTTCACGTTCTAGGAAGTCTGTCTCTTCTTATATGCTGGAAGCAATAACTATATATCCTGCCTTGGGAATTCATGGCAAAGCAGCTTTGCAGCCAGCCAATGCACAGTCACATTTGATGGACTGAATCAATTTATGATCCTAAACTGACAGGTGGTTTTGAGCAGTTCATGAGGAATTTAGTTGGTGTGGTGCAAAATGCAGCCTACAGGTCAATGATATTTGGATAAGCAGCAATTAATAACCAATGGCCAATACTGTTACCCTTGTTTATGCCAGATAACGCCATTCTTTTTGAGTTGTCCAACTGACATGAATGAAAATACTTTCATGTTGAAGACGTATTTGCTGTGAAGGTCTGATAAAATTGGCCTCGTACAATGAGTCAGTTGTTTCAGTCTTTGTCAGGAAACAGTATCAGAACAACGGCCCAATTACCAGGGGGTTACCCCCCCCCCCCCAAATCCAAAATCATAGTTTTTGAATGTGTTTTGAGATTTTCTATTATTTTCTAAAAATACTCTACCATGGTATATGGCTTGTGTTCCCGCTGAAGTCCATAGGAAAATTGCCAGTGACTGATGGAAAACGCCCATGAAAAATGTCTCAAAAGCATTGGTTTCATTTTGGTAAATTGAATTTGTTGGCCAAAAAATTAGATTTATAATTGTTTGCTTCAGTCTTAGTTACAGAGACTGGCATCTCTTTACATCAATTTCACTACATTTATTCCTTCTAACATGCTCTAAAGAAGATGTATTACCCAAATTTTAAGCCAAAATTGGAAGATAAGCTCTTAGAAATATAGAGAAAGAAAATCCAAATTCAGTGTGCAAGAACAATAACAAAAAGCTCGGTGCTAGCTCTTGCTAGTTTGCATTAATAATTTTGTTGTGCTTACAGTGCTTGTTTTCTCAAATATGCCACTTGCCTTTTTTTTGACTTTTAACCCTGAGCTGTTCCTCTGTCAGAAATTCCTATGTATAAATAATAGCAATTTTATATTGAAGTTATTGTTGCTGTTAAATAGGGCAAGAAGAAATGTTTGCTTCCTGTAGTGTGAAGTGGGATGGTATAGTTTTATATATCTTTATTGGGAGACTGCTATCAATAAATCAGCGTGGTTTGAGCAAGTTGTTGGTTTGGTTCAGCTCTTAGTGCTTGGGCAAAGCCACAGAACCACTGTGGAGTTTGGCTCAGATGTAGCTCTATTTTTTACTTTTTTTTAAATACCTTTCGAAAGAAAAAGCCCATACTTCACAATGTCAAACCTGGCAACTATTTACAGAACTGCTTTTCTTGTGTACCGTTTGCTAGCATTGTGTTTGCTTCTTTCAACAGCACCTACACTTCCCGAGAACCTTAAAAACACTTGAAGTGCCAGATCACTGTCCTCCTGTGCCAATACTAAATATAAATTTTTCCACATGAGTCAACTAAGTGAAGATCAGATGTTTTAAAAAGGTTTTGATTTTCATTTGCCTGAAGGCTGCTCTGCTAAAAAATTTTCAGTGACCTCATAGCTGAAAATGACTGAAAATTTGTCCTTTTAGCTCTTAAATAACTTGCCTGTTCTACTTAGCTTTGTGAAGTAGGATTATAATTTTTGTGTCCTAATTTTTGTAATTTGATTTTTGATTTATATGAAAACTGCACAGACCTTGAGATATGACTGTTGGTACGCCTTTTTGGCTAAAATTTGCCTAATGCATTTCTAGGATATGAAAATGCTGTTAATCTAAATCAGCAGTCCCTGGTGTGCTAGGGTAGAAGGAAAAGCCTCTCTTCGGGTGCAACTTCATTATGTTTTCTTGCTGAAATTCTGAGACAAATGCACTGTGCAGCCTGTTTCTGTCTTCCTGCAACCTCTGTCGTCTTGTAGCTGTCTCTAGCAGGTCCAGCATAATACAGCTTGTAGTCTTCTTCTAGCAGAAACTCTTCTATCCTGAAAAGAATAGAGAATTTGCCAAGATGTTCAGGCTATGGGGACAGCTTTTGCTGGTGGAACAGCCATGTTCTTCCAGTCATGCCCCTGGGATGCTATGTAGATGCTCTGTGGATATTATGTGGGATCTATAATTGTATGGGAGACTCCTTGTAGAGATGTAAGCTCACCCATAAGACATGGATGAGATTCATACTGGCAAAAGTGCTGATAACTAATAAAGTGAAGTCATTCCGCTTTCCATAGTACAGCAAGCAGAAAAGGTGTCTGTCACTTATGAGTCATCACAGAGCTCAGCTCCAGCAGGAAGGTGTTTATTAGGGTGCAGTATTTGGAAGCCGGTGGCTGCAAAGCACAATGTAATAAATTATTTAGCTGCCTCTGTGTGAGTTATCTGGTTCAGGATGGTATTCTTGCACAGGTACCTGTTGTGACTGGGGAAGCTGGAGCTCTGTCTTCAATATGTCATAATTTCTTGAGCCTACAGTCATGTATGAGTGTTAGCTAATGCATTTTTGTCCTGATACCATTTCATATGGACAACACCTTTCTCCACACTCATCTAAAGCTAGCTGTGCTGTACTGACCCTTGTTGTGCTGTCATCACAGTGGAAGGGCGCTATTTCAGTATTAGAGAAGGTGGTGGAGAAGATAGATGTCTTCAAGCAGACAACATAACTCAGGGAAGAATTTTGTCTAAGGTTAATGGAAGATCAGACACAGTATCTATCAGCATTGAGACCTATAACTCTGTTCCTGAACTGTCATGGTGTACTGGTGATTAACTTGCAACATTTTGGTAGTGTTTGTTTATTGGCACCAGTATCCTCTGTGCTGCTCTGAATATCTATTTTTCTGTTCTTGGATGGAAATTAAAGGTTTAGGTAGAGAGAAGTAAGTGAGAAAAAGCATCAAATACAAAGAGGTAGTACCCATAGCAGTGGCTGAGTAAACAGAACAGAGACTGGCCCCTGTAGCTGTGGTGGGTTAGCCCTGGCCAGCAGCCAATGCCTACGCAGCTGCTCGCTCTCCCCTGCCTCAGTGGCTTCGGGGAAGAAAACAGGATGAGAAAGCTTATGGGTCGAGATAAAGACAGGGAGACTGCTTATCAGTTACTGTTGCAGGCAAAACTCAGTTTAGGGAAAATTAATTTATTGCTAATTAAAATAGATTTCGGTAGTGAGAAATAAAAGACATTAAAACAACACCTCTCCTCCCACTTTTCTCAGGCTCAGCTTCACGCCTTCATTCCTGACACCTCTAGTCTCCCCCTGCCCTGAGCAGCATGCGAGGTGGTGGTGTTTGTGATCAGTACATAGCAGTGTTTCATAGAGTCATAGAATGGTTTGGGTTGGAAGGGACCTTAAAGATCATCTAGTCCCAACCCCCCTGCCCTGGGCAGGGACACCTCCCACTAGACCAGGCTGCTCAAAGCCCCATCCAGCCTGGCCTTGAACACCTCCAGGGATGGGGCAGCCACAGCCTCTCTGGGCAAACTGTTCCAGTGTCTCACCACCCTCACAGTAAAGAATTTCTTCCTAATATCCAATCTAAATCTCCCCTCCTTCAGTTTGAAACCATTACCCCTCGTCCTATCACTACACTCCCTGATAAAGAGTCCCTCCCCAGCTTTCCTGTAGGTCCCCTTCAGGTATTGGAAGGCTGCTCTAAGGACTTCCTGGAGCCTTCTCTTCTCCGGGCTGAACAGCCCCAACTCTCTCAGCCTGTCCTCATAGCAGAGGTGCTCCAGCACCCTGATCATCTTCGTGGCCCTCCGCTGGACCTGTTCCAACAGGCCCATGTCTTTCCCGTGCTGAGGCTCCAGAGCTGGACACAGTACTCCAGGTGGAGTCTCACCAGAGCAGAGTAGAGGGGGAGAATCGCCACCCTCAACCTGTCGGCCACACTTCTTTTGATGCAGCCCAGGATGTGGTTGGCTTTCTGGGCTGCAAGCGCGCATTGCTGGGTTCAGATAGGTTTGGTATGGAGTGCTTTAAAATATATTTCCTTGGATTCAGAACTCGCCTGAAATAAGAATGTAATCTAGATTTCAAGCTCAGATGCCTTTCCTTTTTCTCTTCTTAGCTCTAATGAAGCCAGTTTTTTACTATATATTTTGATTTTTTTCTGCAATGGAAAACTGCTGGTCATCTGTCTTCACTCTCCTGTTCTCTGTGAGAAACTATCTTCGTTCTTAAGGTATAAACAAAGTTAGGAGGACAGAGGCAAGGATAAACCCTTGTGTAGTTTTGAAAATGCTTTGCCCAGTTCTTCCTTGCAGATGGTTTTGCAGTAGGGTGCAAGCTCTAGCTTGTTTACAGTGTGCTCATGTTTACAGACTTCTACTCTTAAATCGTACTTAGGCAAACTGTTCTGCCTCCAGCCCACCATGCAATCGCAGGAACACAGGCCTTGCAGAGTGCATGGGTTGAATGAGGTTGTAATAGCATTTTTAGTGGGAGAATAAAGTCCAAATTCACAAAATACACAAGGGCTTAATTTAAATGTTTTCCAACCCAAAATGTTCTCCAACCCAGTCTAGTGACTTTTGTCACAAATTTCTTCTTTGTTAGAGAATTTCAGTATTTTCATAGCCAATTGATTGCCATTCACTCCTGATATTTGCACATTTAAAGTGAAAGAGATGTTGTGTATCAGGTCTTTTCCCTTAATTCTTTGCAGTATTTTCACTGTGACATGGCAGTGGTGTTACCCTCGATTTCCTTGAGACTTTTGAGAATGCTGCTTTTATTGAAAATAGTAAATCTTCCATGTCCTTACTTAATACTTACGCTAAAAACTAAGTTACTGATGGTACCAAACCATTATCTACCATGGGAGAAATGCAACTGCTTAAAAACTTTCCAAGTGGCCAAACTGAAAAGAAGTTGATGTTGTATTACAGAATGCAAATGAACATATCACTTATGGCAGCCTGAATTCCAGCAGGCAAGTGTTAATGTTCATATTCAGCATTTAAGCATTGTCCTGAAGAACAAAAAGGGTCAACAGTTAACTGCTGCTGACATTTGCACAGAGTGTAACAGCAACATCCTGCTAGATTTAATAGGCACTGCTTTTTGACACCTCTAATTTTCAAAAATTAAAACTGTCAAGAGTGTTCTCTTTGAGGACTAGCCATTTGCTTAAGTTAAAATCTTGCTCTTTTAAATGCTTTTTTGAGAATTGGTTTTATATGAAAGTGATGATTGTACATTTTAGGTTAGTATTTCTCTTCACTTTTCGTTACCAGGATAACATTTTGTTTAAGTTACTTGTACTTTTTGTCCAAGAAGGAAACGTTAAAAATGTAAGACCAAAAGATGTTTTTTTTTAAATTTAGATGGAGTTACGTTTGTTGAAAATTACTCTTAAATCTGTGATATCACTTAAATCCCCTTAAATGATGTCTGTATGCACTTTCATACAGCAGCTCTACTTCAGTATTTAAGCTAGAAGGTAGGAGAAAATGGATTGTGATAATGAATATATATCAGTCTATACCAATGTCTCCACAGAATTTACAAGTTCAAAAATAGCACCTGCAGGTATGCCGTTTTGGGGTTTTCACCAGTCCTTTGCAATTGTAATCCTCTCCTGTTAAATACCCTCTCCTGTTTATTTTCTGCCATTATCTGAAGAACCCAGATTTCTTCATTCCAGTTTCCTCTATTTCCCTGTCTTACCGCCCCAGCTCCTGAACTGAAGGCCACAGCTACTCTCTGATCCTCATGAATGCGAATTAGAGGAACCACAGAACAGTGACTCTTTTCATAGCAGCAGATAGAAAGTTAGTGTTTACTCTTCTGTGCATGGCACAAGACCGTTCTGTGCAATTATTTTTTCCTTGCTAGTGCAAATAGACATATAAAAATACTACTTGCTGTCTTTTGGGGCCTGTAATGTCTCGCTTTCCCATCTGGGTTTAGGGAATAGTGAAACGTAAAACAACAAAAGTTGACTGGTAGTGTTGAAAGCTGCAGAAAGCTAAGCTCCACTTCTGCACTAAAGATGCTGAGGAGTGCTAAGGTACTCTCTCCTGTACCAGAGTTTAATGCAAAGAGATACTTTTAGATTTAAAGGCAATCCTAAAAAGAATCAGCTCCGTCTTCCTCTTTCCTCACCACTCTTGCCTTCTCACACATTTCCCCTGCCCACGGGCTGCAGTCCTTCAGGGAAATATGTGCTCAGCGTGGGTACTCCATGGGCCGCAGTTCATTCAGGAATATCCGTCTCCTCCACGGGCTGCAGGGGAGTCTCTGCTCTGGTGCCTAGGGCACCTCTTCCCCGCCTCCTTCTCTGACCCTGCTGTTCACAGCGCTGTCTGTCACTTGTTTTGTTCCTCCTCTTCTGCATTAATGGTGGTTTTTGCCCTTTCTTAGATACCTTTTCACTGACATTCTCAGCTGTGCCCTGTGGCAAGTTAGAATCATGGAATCGTCTAGGTTGGAAGGGACCTTTAAGATCATCAAGTCCAACCATCAACCTAACACTGCCAAAACCACCGTTAAACCATGTCCCTAAGCACCACGCCTACCCATCTTTTAAATACCTCCAGGAATGGCAATTCCACCGCTTCCCTGGGCAGCCTGTTCCAATGCTTGATAACCCTTTTGGTAAAGAAATTTTTCATATCCACTCTAAACCTCCCCTGATGCAACCTGAGGCCTTTTCCTCTCGTCCTATCACTTGTTACTCGGGAGAAGAGACCGACCCCCACCTCTCTACACCCTCCTTTCAGGTAGTTGCAGAGAGTGAGAAGGTCTCCCCTCAGTCTCCTTTTCTCCAGGCTGAACACCCCCAGCTCCCTCAGCCGCTCCTCACAGGACTTGTTCTCCAGACCCCTCACCAGCTTCGTTGCCTTTCTCTGGACTCACTCCAGAATTTCAATGTCTTTTTTGTAATGAGGGGCCCAAAACTGAACACAGTATTTGAGTTGGAGCCGTCTGGAACCAGCAGCCCCAGCCTCTCCTCACAGAGGCCCCCCCTGCAGCCCCGCGTTCCACCCAACAGGGCACCTCAGAGTAACCCAGTTAGGCCCTGGGGAGCTCCTGCCTTCGACAACACTGGGATTCAACAAATATACTGAAGTTTTTGTCCAGATGAAGAGGTTAATAACCCCTGGCCACAGTCGTGTGGCTGAAAGTGTTCTCTGGTCAAAACGTTTTGTATTATCTTTCAGTCCTCTTTTGAGAGCAAGACGTGAGTGCGTGGTGAGCTCTGCACCATCTGAAAGGTGCTGATTTGTGAAACTGCGTTGTCCACCCCTTCAGAGAGGCCACCATCTTTGAAAGAGGGACCTGCTTTTAAAAGCAACTTGCAGATTCCTTAATCTAACTAACTGCAGGGTTTTTAAGAAGTACTGATTATAACAGGGTGGTCAGTGGTATTTGTGTTGTACGGGAAGTCCTAAGGAGTTTCTTGATAATGTTACGATATTACACAAGATGTGATAATTACCCTTTGTCAAGGATTTGTAAAGTTTGCCTGAGAATTGCTGTAAATTCCTTAAGCCTTCCTTTCCTTAGGGGTTTTTGAAATAATGTAATACCACTTTCATCTTCTGTGGGAATGTAGAACAATGTATTTATGTTTGTACTGGGTAGTTGTTAGGAAGGGAAGTAAAAAACTGGGAGATCTGTTGGATTAAATAGTGAATGTAAACAGATTTCTTTGCTGCAGAGCTACTTTGGAGCGTGGGTGTATTCATTCACTCTTCCTCTCACATTTATCTTTATTAAGGTGCAGTTCAGCTGAGATTGAATTCCTCTTTGGCTGTCCATAAATTGTGAAACAGAAGGATGCAGAAGACTATCCCTTGCCTTTTTGTACATGAGTGATAAGAGCACAAGATCATTACTACAAGTTTGCTGCAAAAATGAGTTCAGAGGAGAAGAGTGTATCTCCAGCTCACAAAACGTCCACTCCATCGCATAGAAGTGCCTCCTCTTCATCATCATCTCAGAGGGACAGGAGGCAGGTAAGGAAAAGATCTTGGCATTTGTAACATCTGGTGAAATGATTCATTTATTCCAGTAATGTGGCTGTTAGTTCTCGCTAGCTCTGAATTCACTTGCTTATAGCACTGGATGATATCACTATAGCCAAGAACTGTTGATTTTTTAAAATTATTTTTTTTCCTCACTTTCTAAAGTGGGGCACCGCATGTAGCGCTGGAGCGGGAAGGATATAGTCACATGGACAAGTAGGAAACATGCTCTGAAGTCTTTTGAGAAGTGGGTTTTTTTTGGCAGCATGAACCTACAGTTGCTTCAGATTGTTTCATGTCCTCTGTGAATACCTCTTTTTTTTTAAAATCTAATGACAGAGATGTCTTATCTTTTTACAAGGTGATATTGCAATTCTATTTAAATATCATATTGTTCTTTCTTTATGGAAGCACCTAACATTTTAAATATTATTTGGTTTACTAGGAATTTACAGTGATTGTCCCACATCATATAACACTAGTCAAGTTATGTTAGACTTCCGTTTTCAAGAGACCCTTGTCTGTGTGGATGTAATATGTCTTTTCTCCAGGATCCTTTTGAGATGAGGCCTGTATTATTTCCCTTCAAAACAACTTCGGCATTCCTGTGGTTTTTTGAGGGCTGGGTGTACAGTCTGGCCCTAGCATCAGTGGGAGCACTTCAGAAAATATAAGAGCTACCCACTAGAATTCAGAGAGGTGGTTAAACGTATATTTACAAATGCAAAGGCTGATACTGAAAATTTGATTAGAACAGAAGCATACTTTAAACCTTTGATCCATGGAAACCTTGAATGCTAAATCAGCTTCTGAGTTAGTTTAACATAATCATATTTAAAAATGTACGAAATGTAAGAATGTAACAACTTTATAATTTTAAATATTGTGAAAATATTTTCATTAATGCAATAGTGGCTTATTTTCAACTTGACAAGGAAAAGAGGCAGGAAAAGAACTTAAATAATTGTTCGCTGTGGTATGCATTTACTTGCATGGCTGTAACTTAAGAACACTATTCCAGCTACTTATATGCCAGTTGTGACACTACTTTCTCAGCTGCTGCTGAAGTAGATTTTTTTTTTCCTTACCTGAGTTATAAAAATTTTGAAAACTGAGAATTTTGATGAAAACTATAGCACTTAACAGCTTTGAATGCAAATAGTCTCACCATAAGGTACGTTTAAAATGTTAAACCAGGAGAAGAATTCTGATGCGTGTTTGATAACAGGCAGGAAATGTGTCTGGAATTTTTTTAATCATTTCCATGGCTTTTCTGTGAAGCCAGAAATGGTATTCTCACAGGTGATAAATATTTTCCCTTGCAGGGAAAATCCTTACAGGATTTGAGATTGCTGTACTCAGTTCAGTCCTGGTTAGCGTATGATCTCCTCTTAATTTTTCATTTGCTCTATCTGGAGCAGGAATTTTGACATCTTTTGTTTAAAGCATCAGTATATTTTGTCTCTCGCATTTAAACCCAATGAAGGTGAATGCAAGACTTGTAGAAGCCGCTGAGTTCAGCTAAGAGCGTGTTATCTGAGTTCTTTTTGTAATTAGGTAGTTTGGTATGATCATACAAGTGAGAATGAAAAAAAAAATACCTTTTGAGAATACAGTTTACCATAAATTTAATGGCTATGGTATCTGTTACCATAGTAACGGGGTAGAGCAAGGTATACCTGTCATCATAATGAAATGGATGCCTAACTTTAAGTCCATATTTGGTCACTGAAATGTGAAGCATGATTTTAAAATAATGCTGAAGAGGTCGATGGTGTGATGCATGCAGAGCTCTCTTGGATACAATAATGTCTGATGATGCTTAACAAGTATATTTGGGCATGTAAATGTGGACTGGAAAGGATACTGCCAGCCATTCAATTTTTGCCTTAGTGCTTTCAGTGTTAAAGGCAGTGAAATATCCAGGAGAATGAATGGGTAGGCAATTTCTTCTGCAGTGAAACTGAGCTATTGTGTGAGGTGCAATGGTACTATATCCAGGGAAATAAACGTACGAATGTTTCCTTGGTGCATGTAGACACAGTGAATCAACCAGCTTCATCCTACTATCTGCTATAACAACTGTATTTCTAATTTCTTTCTTTGTGGCATTGTCCTTGCCCATGGCAGGGGGGTTGGAAATAGATGATCTTTAACGTCCCTTCCAACCCAAACCATTCTATGATTCTATGCTTTGTGTATGTTTTGGTTTTCATAGACTTTCCCCCAAATGCAATGTTAGCTAGAGGGTAGGGGATTTTGATTTGGGGGTGCTGGGTTTTGCTTTGAAAAGGCTTGAAAATTCTGTCTTGCTTTCTCCTTGGACTCTTCATAGCAGCTACGAAAAAGGCACCCTTCCTGAAGGGGTAATATGTACGGCTATGGAAAGTGATGTGACTGGATGAAGTGTCAATGTAGCTTTCATTGTCACGTGAGGATAACACTTGATATTTCTACATGGTTAATGACTGAAATCTTCTCATCATATAATTCTTGTCAAAGTCATGCCAGCAATTATGGAACAGTTTCCGAATAAATTATGGCACAGGAGGCTGAATGAGTGTGAACATGACTATGATAAATCATTTCAGGGAGAGTGGAAAATGTTGTGCTGTATATAATGCTGGCATTTTAATGTAGCTTTCTTATTTGTGCAATATACATCACATAAGAGAATTAGGAGTCAGCAAAAGCTTTGACATTGCCAATTTGCAGGCTCCACGACTAAGTAATTGATAAATGAACAGACGACTGAAGCCAGCAATAACCAAAAAACTGGGTTCAGGTTTTTGTTATCATAGGAAATTTAGCATCATTCATTTTCGTCAAAATCACGGTTAATTTGGACTATTTGATAGAAGAAGGCCCAGGACCAACCTGATTTGTTTAACCCCTGAGCTGAGCAAGGTGGCAGGGCAGTTGTGGTGTCCTTGATAAAGAATGCTTTAGAATGGAGCAGCAGCAGGTTTTCCTACTGTGGAGCATAGAATCCCTGTCATCTCCACTGTCAGAGGATCTCCCTAAGAAAACTTAGAGGCCCCGTACAAAGCTGAGCATAAAAACTGCAATTCTGACAGCGTTTTTTGTAGACCATTCTGGAAAGGGAGATTCTTGTTTTTCATCCCTTGTGAAACTCTGAAAAGGTTAGTCATATTCTGTTGCACAACAAAAAGGAGGAAAACTAACACTGTTTTTAGAAAGGACAGCTGAATATGATAAAATCATATGTTGTGTATTCAGTTGGATGGCTGTATGTTCTTCATAAATATTCCATATTTTATTTATTGACTAAGTATGCAAGTCATACTGCAGACTGTAGTATGGTATGTATCCTCTGCAATGCATCGGTAGTGATATTGTGCTGAGAAGGCAGAAAGAAGTAAATACATTTTAGGGTTAACAATGTGCAGTTTGGTAAATTTGGGCCTGACCCCAGGCTATTAAACAGAGGGAGTGATTCAGAAGGATAGTAATAATAGTGAAACTGTGAACAAAGGAGAGATTTTGACTTTTCTGACCACCATCTAAAGGGTAGCTAATACATGATGTGAAGTGGATCTGGCAATGTCTGCTATTTTAAATGTGAAGATATCTCTTCTAATGTCTCAGTTTTCTTTTTGGTCTTTTAGAGGGGAGGGATGATCAGGTGTTATCTCTTTGTCTCTCTGTTTCTCTTTGTCTTGACACAATCTCTTGAAACAGATTACTGTTTCAACAAATCCTTGATTCTTTTCCCACACAGCAAACACAAAAGCAGAGAAGCTTTTTAGTCCTATTGCATTTAGCCTTGTGTGGTCATCTTTCTACTAGGAGAGCTTTCATATTTTAAATGACTATTGTCTTCCAGCCATATGTAAAGAGTGAAAGATAGGGGCTTTGAAGGAAAAGGAAGAAAGATTTTCCAGAGCAGCAATCATCTGCTTTTCAAATTTTAATGTGTTTATTTTTTTTTCTTTCTGTAAGAGCACTATTGACTAATAGGAGAAGGGTTGTACTCAAGGGATGCAGAAAGGACCAAGTTTGGGCTGAAGATGTTTACTTGGCCTTGAAATTTAGGAGCAGAGTGCAATTCCAGTCAAGGCTCTGGTCTTGCTTAGAGGTCTGTGCTGGAAAATGTCTAGTTACCTTTTAAAACGACTATGTTTTAATTGTCAAGTAATCTCCAAAAAGCAGTATTTCTTATGGCAAGTATCACCATTTTGTAGCTATAAAGGCTTTAATGATGATGGAAGGATCAGGTGATTTGTCTGCAGCAACCTTAACCAAACCTTAATTTACAGAGTAACTGGAAGACTATTAAAAAGTTACTACAGTAGGTGAATCTGGGGGTGAAATGTATGATACCTGAAAAAAAGGACTAATAATTGTTATTTGGATATTGGGGTGAGTAGAAATCTAGGCGTCACGTTGCTCTGCACTGTATTAGGCATGTAATAAAAGGCAGTCCCTAGCATAAAGTGCTGATTAGTTGAGACAGACATAGACTGGGAGGGGAAAAAGAGAGGGGTGACTTGTCTGTTGTCTCTTTCACCAGCTAATGATTAATGAGAAGAGACATACATGATAGGAAATTATTGTGGGTTCTATGTCAATTCTAGAGTTTCATGCTTTCAGCTACCAGTAAGAGGAGTAAAAGCAGAATTATGAAGGGAAGTCTCTTGGCTAAGAAAACTGCCATCAAGTTTTTCCCAGGAGCCAGTGAGCTGCAAATATTTCGTAGATGTACTGCAGGGACCACCAGGTTCTGTGAAGCTGAGTTCACATGGGCAATCTGTATGCCACAGCAAGCGGGCGGTGCAGGAGGGAGAAGTAAGAAGTGCCAGGAGCGGAGTGCTCAGCTCTGCAGTGTAGGTACTTGATTTAGAGAGTGATACTCTTGGTCCAGAAATAAACAGGTGAAAGAAATTAGTAGAAGAGAGGGAACTGGGTGGGCCAAATGCTTTGTGAAGTTGTAGGACATGGCTCAAGCAAGGACTGGTTTATAGGGAGAACAAGTGGCTGAAAAAGTAAGGGCAGGGAATACAGAAGGAAAGCAAGGGGAGAGGTGGGGTTTTTTTGTGACCAGGAGTATCTGGGAGAGCTGGCTGATGTGTATAAGGGAAAAAAAAAAGTTGCGAACAATCTTTTATTCTGATTGCTTGATGTTCAAGAAGATCTTTTTGTGTGATTATTCTAAGCAATATCAGATTCACTTTTTATCTGTCCCATAAAATAGCAGCCTAGTATTCGAAACTGAAGCTACTTTATGCAAAATGCCAGGGCTTAAAATGAGAGACCTGCTGTTGCTATTGCCCTGGCTCCCGTTGCTGCTACACCTTTCCTGGCAGCTCAACGGGAAGTATCAGAGCAGTGGCAATGGGAAGGGTCATGGTGGGAGCAGCTGTGGTGGCAGCAGCTATGGCGTTTCAGCCAGTGGTGCTTTTCCCTTGGGAGGCTAGGTTGGCAGGATAAGGTCCATCACATCCACAGATCCATCTTGCCTGCTGGAAATGAAAGTCCTCTGGAAGAGTCTCTCTCTTTTAATTGTCCTATTTCATTTAGTGCTTTTGGTGTTTTTTGTCTGGGAGACTGAGAACAATTAGACGTGTGAGAGTTTGTGAAGGGACAGGAGGGAGTGTTCATGCCCCTGTAGTTTAATTTCTTGGTTTTAATATATTAAGGTACCTCAAACTCAACTTTCTTTTTGTTTGTGATCAGTTACGATCAGTGACACAATATCAAGGATGCTTTTGTGGTTTCATTATAGATTTCTGTCTCATAAACAATGACATTATAATCAATTGGCATTTTTACCATGCCTGCCTATCTGTCCAGTGTGCCTTAGACAGTGTTGCTCATAAAAGATTGCAATATAATATAACGTAATATATTCCATGTGGAAGAGAAGTCAGAGTGCATTTATATCCATTCTTTATTCTTAAATTGAGTAGCAACCTACCGGCTCGCTCACTGCTGTCAGGCTGATGTGACATCTGGGGAAAACTTCTTGGTCATTACCTGCAAATTTCACTTGTTCCGGTCTCTCTGTGGCTTTAAAAGAGAGGATGGACAGTTGTCTAGTAGACATGGTACAGACCTGACAACATGGAGCCTTATTCCTAGCTCTGCTCTGTAGCAAAGCGTAGACTTTTAAGAGCGTTTATACTTCTCTCTAGTTTGTGAGAATAATTTCAGTAATAATTATTAATCTCTTTGTGAGTTTCAAACTGCAGATGCTACTAAATGCCAAGTGCTGTTATTACAGTGATGCAGTTCTCTTTTGCTGTCTTTCCTAATTAACTCTATTCACATAATAGAGTTGAAGCAGCATTAGAGCAGGAAGTGTTAAATAAGTACTTCAAAAGCAACAACTCACTGGACCAAGCAAATATTCTGAGGGAGCCAAAGAATGAAGTGGCAAAATTGTTAACAAAAACATGCAGTTATTCTTTAAATTGGCTAGCTGCTGCTACTCTATAACATTATTTTTTTTTCTATGCCTTTAATAGAGTTTGAAGGTGTTCCTCAGGTTCAGGAAGTAGTAGGTCTTACTTGAGTATCTGAAAAAATGGCTGAAACAATGTAACTTATGAAGCTGTAGAACACCCATGTGAATGTTACATTAAGTTCAATGCCCCAGCACTTGTCTTAAATGAAATAATAAGTCTCAGCCCTGTTAGATGACAGTGGACTACTTGATGAATGACCATCTCTCTACCTGTGGCATAATCAGCCCATCAGAAGAAGGTAAAGGCTTTCAAAGTGAATCTCTCCGGGGACAGAGTAGGAACCCGTCTGAGTCAGACCTGGAGGGAACTGGTGCGGATTGACCCCAGGGGTGAGGCAAGACTCCCTGAGCACCGATGCCGATGGGTGCATTGAAAGGATGAGCTATTCCTGTTCTGGCACTGGGAATCCTTGGGGGCAGGGCTGCTAGCACGGGTTGGCAGCAACACATGGCCAGCAGGCCAGTTCAGGCTGGACGCATCAGGCTTGCTGTCTGAATGTTGAGAAGCCAGCCTGCAGGCACACAGCAGATGTCCCTCATCTTGTGCCTGTATTTCTGCCTAGAATTTACATGGTAGATACATGGCAACCAGAAGAAGTACATCTGTGTGCATGTGTGCTGGATGGGCCCTCTCCAATCAATAGATATTTGGATCGCGAGTGCCCCTGCCCGTGGTAATATCTGTAGTGGTTTGGAGGCAAGGTATCCCAGACTACAGTCCTGGATGTTAACAGAGAGAGGTGCTGCCTCTTTCTAAGAAAGACTTGGCCTTAAAGCTGTGGAAGAAATGAAATGGGCTGGAGCAGTCAAGCAGAGACAGATATAGGCTAGTCTATAAGGCAAGCCATCACAATGTCTGAAAGACCTGTGAGGAAAAAAAAAGGCTGTGCAGGAGACTGGTCTTTTCTTGACAGTGATAGTGCGCGTGCCAAGCTGTCCCACGGGGCCGTGTGTACACTTTCTCTGAGCTTTATAAACATTACTATCTGAATTATCGTACTTCTAGGAGTGCTTTACAGCCTGTATGGAGAATGCTGAAGTGCAGATATGTGCTATGAAGAAAGGTTTCCTTTTTTAAACTGTGTCAGTTTGATTAGAAATGGTGTATGTATCTTCTTCTATCTTCTATTACAAAACCTGGGAAATTGCTCACATAAAAGCTTAACTGCCCGTGAAAATTATGACAGATAATTTAAAGAGGTGTTCCAGAACATGGTCACTCTTGCATTCCTCCTGTCTCATTTTTTCCCCTCTACCATGCACGCACATCCATACCTATAGGAGCACGTCCCATTTTCCTTGAATATAAACTAAAAGGTCAGCTTATACATTTGAAAAAATTAATATTCATACAATTCAAGTGTCCTCAAACACTGGCTGATATTATCATAATACGCACTCATTTTCTAACTGCGGCTGGGTCCAAAATGGGCTGCCTGGGATCGGTGAGGAAAGCGTGTGTACACACATACACATATGAATTCAGAGGGAAGAAGGTGCAACTCTTCTAAAGTGCCATTTATGATTTCTGGGAAACAAATGGGGGAGAAGAAAGAGAAGCATGATTTTTTTTTTTTTTTTCATTTCTTCAGTGGAGAGGAAAGACACAAAAGTAAAGAGAAGAGGGAGGGTGATGGCAGGTATGATACGAAGGCTTCTGTTTTCAAGTCATTCAATTTTTTGAATTATCCACGTTCAAGACATATAAATGTATTAGTCAGAATAAATGTGTTTCTTAGTAAAGGTATTTGCTGTTCTGACATCTCTCTCTCTCTGTTTTTATTAAATACTTTATCCTGGAATTTAAAATTAAGCTGTTACGCTCAAACTTTTTTTTCCCCTAGTAGAATAAGACTTCATGTAAAAAAAAAAAAAAAATTCTGATTAAAAATTTTTCAAACCCCCTTTTTTCGTAGCTCCTGTATTTTTGTACTACATATATTAAAATTTAAAAGATATTAAGAAAGTCTAAGTGGGTAGCTTACACAAGGATGTGAAAGAGAGCCACAGGAAGAAAGGGCTTTCTTTTTTTGAACATATGCACTTTTTTATCTGAGTGTCCAACTTCTTGGCCTATCATTTGTGTTAACAGATTCCCTTGCAACCATTTATTAAAGTGAAAACTGCATATATCTTCTGAAGAAGGCCATTCAGTCTGTCTAGAATGCTTTCATTAATTAACAGATTAACATATCAAGGAATGGTTTTCTTTTGTGTATGTAATTTTATTTTCCCTCTTTTTTTTAAATTTAAACTATGTCAGCACTAATAAGATGCATTGCTATCCTGGGACTATTTAGTGAAATATCAATCCTTTTAATTGTGATTATTCAATAGTCATAAAAAAGCTCTATATCATTAGCAAACATTTGAATTCGCTCTGTCAGATATTGTCAATTTATCTGTTTTCTCTGTTTTGAGATAAGTGTGTCAAAATCTAAAGTGCAAAAGAAGATTGTCCTTAAAGGCTCAGGCTGTGACTTGGTAGTCGTTCCAAACCATTGCTCTGGCAGAGAGAAGATTGCTGTTACAGTGATAGCTCTTTTCTGCTTTATCCAGTTGTGCTAACACTTACCTCCAAGAAGCTTTTCAGAGGAGCAAGAGCTTATTTCTCTTCAGAGTTTGTCAAAAAGTGCCTTGAAAAGCAAAGGCTTCTTTGCTTCCAGAGCCTAAAAGCATTGACGTGAAGTACTACGTACAATACAAAGCTGCAGTTCCAGAAAGGGTTGACAGAGCTCCTGAGCTAGCAAATCCTTGACATTTCTGTAGCACAAGAATTGTTTATTTTGCATATCCCAGGAAAGAAGGAGAGTACATACCTGGATGTTATTAATATGTTTCAGAGCTGCTGCTTAGATATACTTGTCTTTCAGTAAAAAGGTTACGAAGAGAAATGGTTGCTCTTAAGCACGTTTCTGTACAAGAGGAGCATGTGCTACAAGAAGAAAAAAAGATTAACTACACGTGCTATTCGTAAAGTATGAAGTTCCTTTGTCTGTTGGTTGATAGCCGAGATTGTTGAAAACAGCTATAGAGCAGTATCAGTAGGAGGGGCTGAGGATGAGAATAGGACCATGGCTGCTTTATACAAATGAAAAGAAAAAAAAAAGTGCTAGAAGGAAGAAAGGAGAAATACATTGATGGAGACATGGTTGTTTTGCTTTGTACTCACCCTTCCCTCACAATGATATTCGAGATTCTCATCAACAGAGAAAAAGTCAAAGCTAACTGAGAAGCAGCCTAAGATAAAAGCAAGTTTCAAGGTTATTCCCTTTGCAAATAATATTGTAGATTAACTCAGCATATATCACAGCTTTGTTTAAAAGGTAGTAAAAACTGGTATGTCTGCAGTCGAATCTGTGTCTAACTTATGACTCCTGCTGTATTTCAGATAACTGGAGAATACGTGATTAAGAGAAAGTGATTAAGCATTGCACTTCATACTAAACGGAATTCAAATAAGACACAGGTCTGTGCAGAGGTAGCTAGGTTGCAAAAAGAATACCAGTGAATAGCTGATAATAAAAGAAGCAAAAGTTAGTGCTTTGGATTGAAAAAAAAAAACAAAAACAAAAACCCCAAAAAACCCACAAAAAACACAGAGAAAAAACATCTATTTTGAATTACTGTTGTAGAACAGCGTATGTCTAGGCCCCACAGTTATAGGTGTTGAAGTTTGCTGAATTCTGCGAGCAAACAAAATGACCCACCAAATCTTTTTTTATTAATTGTTAGACACATGTTGTGCACATTTCTGAACTAAAGAGAGTCTGTGTCCAACATGAGTGATAAATTCCTCAGCAGCGTGTCTTTTTCTTGGAAATGAATAAATTATAAATTACAGAGAACTCATTACTTAAATTCCATTAAGTAATTAAGCAGTGAAGCAGGAAGAGGAGGCATGAATGCCAGACTTGTCCTTCACTGGATATCCTATCTCTACTTAGCCAATATCTGTTTTCTTTCCTTGCCTTCTCTTTGAAAACCGTGGGATGTCTTTTCTTTTAATGGAAGTCAGATTCAGTTAAGAAATGTTAGGGTCTTCAGCCTCTGGCCTGATAGAGACCAGGTGCTCCATGTGCTAGTATTTGTTCTGGTTGACGAGGTGAATGGGTCACTGAACTCTTAACTGAGAAATTAAGTTGGCAAGATATATAGAAACATATTGTGAAATACATTTTCCATTCCTGCCCTCCAGAGATGATGACAATATGAAACAACATCATATTGTTATTCTCTCCATCAGCTTCCTCCTCCCTCATGTGTCTTCGGGAAGCAACATGAAAAAAATGCAGGGCAGAATCAGCATTTGTGTTTCCTGTGTGTAGGTTTGTTAGGGGCATTTTGGGGCAAACGTGTGCTCACGCATATAACGTATATTGTGAATAATCTCAAAGCTGAAGGAGGGATTGTAGTTCGGACTAAGATTTAGCAATGACATTACAGAGAATTTCAGTTAAACTTGTAATCTTGTTGAATTAATTTCCAAGAGCACACAGAATTTGATGGTGCTGGTGCTTTTTTCCAGGACAAGCCAGCTATAGAGCATAGGTAATCCTGAAGCATGAGGGAGGTCTGGAACGGAGCAATGCAGAGGCTGATTTTGTCTGCCTGTATTTTTGGGATGAGAGGAGTGAGAGTACCAGGTTGATTGGTACACCACGATTAATGGATTATTCATTTTTTTTTTGTTCGATTATAAACAAAACCCAGAAGCTGTATTGATCTGCCTCTTTCTTCCTTTTGTTCTCATCAGCTTTTTTTAATTGCTTCCTTTACCAACTCTATTTTTCTTGTTAAAGCAAAAAGCCCTTGATAATAACTTAAAGATCAAAATAATTTTTATTTCTGTGATGCTAAATAACTAAACTCCTGCATTATAAAAATAGCTGCTTTTCAAAGTGTCAAATAATTGTGTAATTTCTAGCTGTAATTTTGCAGAAAAATGACATGCATTAATGGAAAACAATTTTGCACCAAGTAATGTCTCTTAATATTATGCTAGAGACAAGTTACAAATTCAAAGAAGTGATTTTGTGTCAGTGTAATGGTGGTCATAACAGGAAAGAATTGGAAAGCAGATATTTACAGACAAGAAGACAGCACTTCTTGAAGTAAGGAATGTAAAGAAGGCAATTTTATTTTAAAAGTGTTCATTTTCTGATTTCCAAACAAATAGTTGAATAAGCATTCATTGAAGTGCTGCTAGCTAATAATGTATTTCTCAACTGAAGTGGAACTGTAATGACTGAGGGCTGATTTAAAAAAAAAAAAAAACAAAGAAAAAAAGGCATAAAACTCCCTTGCCTTAAAATCATGCGACTGAAAATGTCACTGGAAATCTGGCAAGCCAAGGGCTGTTGGGTTACTCCACTCTAAATATTGTACAAAATGAAATTGCAGTTATGTAACAACAAACTGCACTGGCTGCTACATATGAGACCTTCAGAACATCTGTGTTGGGCATTGCTCCATCGCAAGATGGTGGGATTCCTGCCTGCCAAACAAAACTGGCAAGAAAGTTGGGAATCGTCCTGATTATGCTAATCCAGTGACATTTTAATCTTCTTTGGAGGAATAGATTTAGATTTTCTTGTATATTGTTTAAATGTGATGCTGTGTGCATAAGTGGCATTTCATCTATTCAATGAGAAAACTTTATCATAGTTTAGTAACATTGTGGTGCTCAGCTCAAACAGGCATATTAAATTATTTGACATGTAATGGAGGAGCTTGTGCCACATGAATACAATTTTTTTTTCTCATCTGACTAGCAATAGACATTGGGCTGTAAGATTGGCCTTTCTTTGAAAAAGCAGAAGATTTAAAAGCATATAAGTCTTATGAGGAGCAGCTGAGGAAGCTGGGATTGTTCATCCTGGAGAGAAGGAAGATGAGGGGAGACCTTCTCACTCTCTGCAACTGCCTGAAAGGAGGGTGTAGAGAGGTGGGGGTCGGTCTCTTCTCCCAAGTTACAGGCGACAGGACAAGAGGAAACGGCCTCGGGTTGCACCAGTGGAGGTTTAGACTGGATATTATGAAAAATTTCTACACTGAAAGGGTTATTAAGCACTGGAACAGGCTGCCCAGGGAAGTGGTTGAGGCACCATCCCTGGAGGTATTTAAAAGACGGGTAGACATAGAGCTTAGAGATAGGGTTTAGTGATGGTTTTTGTCAGAGTTAGGTTGATGGTTGGCCTGGATGATCTGAAAGGTCCCTTCCAACCGAGGCAATTCTATGAATTTATGACAAAGCTTTTGCTGGTTGGCCCTGGGGGATGTGGCAGGTAACATAATACTGCTGCTTTTCCACATTCTTCACTGTGAAATTAAATTAAAAGTAACTGAAAATAAATGCCGATTATTGTTGCATAGAGGCAGGGATGCTTATTAATCTCCACAGACAACAGAGACAATCCCCATATTTTCCTATTCTGACTCACAGTTGCAAATTGAAAGAGAACAATGAAGGTCTGTGTGCTGCTCTGCAGCAAGATGTGGTCTGTGTTATATATGTGTTTATATAAATAGCTGTGTTTATTTCCATTTAGTTTGGTTATGGTCCTTATGTACTTAGTTATCTGTATGAACAATAATATTTACTTTGCTGTTTGACTGTATTTTTATAGTCCCTGATTGATTGTTTCTGCTGTCACTTGTACCTGTGTAATCTATTCTTCAGTGAATGTAAAGAAGCTTAATTGTGAACAAAATTTAATTGTCATTTTCAGTTGAGAAAAACTTACCCTTCTCAGAGGGTAATTGCAATTGCAAGTTTGTCATTGTGCTACAAGTCCTGGAAACAAAATAGCTGTATTTCATGCCAAGGAGATACAACTGACATGTTGTGGTAGAATTCTTAGCAAATAATAATGTGAGATGTAGAAAAATTTCACCAGAGAATGAAATGCAAATTCAAGCAGGCAGAATGTGCTTATGTTCTCCTGTAGCAAAAATGCTTTTTCTTTTAAAAATTATGAGTGAAACGTTTCTGGAAAATGGGAAGACACTTTTAGATGTCTTTTAAGAACAGCATTTTTTTTCAGGACTAGTTGTGACATTAGGTATTTAATTTTTCTACCATGCTTAGAAAATGTAAAATTTTATAGCATTGTCATATGGAAAAACAGCTGTAATGGTTTAAGCTCATTGTGTTCCATAGATGTTCACCAGCAAGCCTGTCAGCTGAGGTGCAGTAACTGATCTTGGGAACACCTGTAATCTATTAAAAGCACTCATGTAATGAGTTACTTCACCTCAGTTGAGAAGCCAATAACAAAATGCTAAGGTGCGATAATGAGTATGTTAGAGGCAGTAATACCTTATGTGCGATGGTTTGTTTCAGAAGTGAATGTAGGGCAGTGCTGACTGCATGATATGTATGCTCAGTGCTTGGTATCTCAGCAGAAAACACAATAGGTCTGGCTAGGAGCACTTTGCATGTCTGTAGGCAAGAACTGCATTACTTGTCTTTCCTGTCTTTTTTAAGTTTCCAGTCGTTTCCAGGCTGAACAGAGTAATTAGTTTAAAAATAAAACATAAAAAAAGAGAGGAAGGAAAGAGAGGTGTATCGCCTCAGAAGACAAACTATTTGTGCAGTTGTGTCATGCATGGGTAGTACTTCGTATGTTTTGAGCCATGATGCTGATATTTCATATATGGAGTGTAATGGATCGGTCATTCATTACTTAATATGTATTTTGAAAAGTAAAAGTAACATTGAATGATAAGTTATCTTTAACTACCTTTTTTGATTTTTTAGAGTGTTAATATTTTGGAGCGGAAGGCTTCTTCAGGAAGCACCGACCCTTCTTTAAGCAAGCAGTTCCTTGAAAGTGACCCTATCTCTCTATCCAAGGTAAGCAAAAGCATGGGCTGTAACCTGGGTGATGAGTTACCCTCTGAGGTTACAAAGTAGTTTAACTTACAGCATTGGGATATTGTTTTGTATGATTCTACCATTGAGTATACTGTGAGCCTGCCCTGGAACTTCCTGTTCCCCAGCTGAGGCATCAGAGGGGCCAGTAATCCTTAGTAGATGTTATATTAACAAAATTAAGGATTTGGAGGGTGGTGGTGGTTTAGATTTTTTTCCCAGGAACAAGTTTTACAATCTCAGAGGACGGGGCTGGAAGGGCCTTTGAGAAATGATCCTGTCCAGTCCTCTTGTTAAGGTAGAGCAAATCACATCCAGGTCCAAAAGTGTTGCTAATCAATAATGATATTAATTTAAAAAAAAACGTTCTAATGATATTCCTTGTGGGTAGTTTCCTAAAGTTTGAAACTTAAAATCTCTTGATGAGACCTTCTTTCCTGAGGCAGAGAAACGGATAGAACTGTAGGGGTAACACCACCAGTTCCTGAAAGGTGTAGCCTTGAGTGTCAACTCTTTGCAGTCAACTTCTTCCTGGCTGAATTCCTCAGTTTTGGAATAACTGATTCCAAATAAGCCTAATTCCATGTAAAGAAGGCTTCACTTTAAGGTACTTCATCAGAAAAAGATTGTTACTGAAAAGGTGAGAATGCTGTGACGGAATATTTGGTGGAAAAGAAAAATCTGAAATTAAATGTCTGTTAAGTTCTGAAACAGAACTGGTAAAACAAATTCGAAAGGAAACATTCTGTTCATCCAGGGAAGATTAAATGGTTCACTCTGTTTTATTTGGAAAATAAATACTTTGCCATCAAAAAGACTAGGTTCAGAAAGCGGTTGGTAGTTGCTCCCTTACTTTCAATACCTGGGGCATATGCAGACGCGGGGACTGTAGGTTGTGCTTGTGTTCCCCTGGTCCTGCTGCTTCACATAGCTATTTGTCGTGTAATACGGAGGGAATCACAGAAGTCCTAAAGCACTAATGCTGCACTTGAGGATTGGCGTTGGATGAGGACCCTCCAAGCATATCACTTCCACTTTGGTTTTCCCCCATTTCTGTCTGCTCTTGCTTACTGTCCGTTGTATTGGGCATATCTCATCACACCAAACCTGTGGGATGAAGCACAGTTAGGATTGTTAGGATGGTTTCAAGAACAGCTGGTAGCACTGGTGCAGCAGAAGATGGGTATCCGCATTGCACTTGAATAATTGCTCATTTTGTCCTTCTGTATCAAGCCTTTTGTTTAAATGAATAGCTATATGAAACTGTGTGATTTCTAGTTGAGAAGTAATCAATACTGATGTTATCTAGTAGATAAAAGACTTATGCCTGCAGCTGATGTTCTAAAGGAGAAATCAATATGGTGAAGAATCAGTTGGCAGAGTTGTGCAGAGAGATTCTCTGCTCGCCCCAGGGGACTCATAGTTTAATTTGCCCCCCTCAAGTGCCAAGTGCTTCTTTGTAGCAGAAAAATAATGCGTATGTGCTTCCTGCTACAGTAGTGGAAAAAGAATATCCAAGCAAAACACAGGGAAGTAAAAAAGGCAGTTTTTGAGCATGGCATTTACAGGCACTGGGATAGTTCCAGTTTATAGTTACACAAGGAAAGCTAAACCGAGTAAACATTTTTTTAAAATTTACTGCAGTAAATTATTTGGGATAGAGCTTTTCACCCTTCTCAAAATAAAAAGACCTTATTGAAAATTGTAGATTTGAAATTCGATGTTACTTTTGAAATCATATTTTTATAATAGTAATGTTAACATTATCAGGACTGTGTGACTTATTTGTAGGTGTTACAAAAGACTGACAGCACTCAGCTGTGAACAGTTTTGTGGGAAATGGAGGAGACACATTTTTTTTCCCCTTTAAATATTTGATGCTGTATGACCTCCTTCCTCTCTTGATAAGTTTTCATAACATTGCTGGGAGTTGTGACAGATCATCTGAGAAAATGCAAGTTTACAACTTTGTAGGATACAATTAGTAAAATAGAGCCTTAATGAGCAGATAATAGGTGATTTTAAAATTGGTTTAGAATTTTCTTGATTACAGTAGTAGCAAGAGTATAGAAATAAAGGCACGACTTTTTTCTCTTTAAAAATATTGTTTGTTAGCTCTTCACTGTGGTATATTGTAAGTCTGGCTTGTTGTACAAATCGTCATGCATAAGAAGTGGTATGTACAAGAAATATGCTTTAATTGGCTTCCTGAAAGGCATACAGCTGGTCGTATCTGAAATTATATGGTTCCTATTCCTTTCTCTAGAGACAAAATTATTTAGCTTTCCTATATATTTCTCTTAATACAGTGAAACTGAATGCAGAAAAACTGAAAAAAGGTTAATTTCCTTTTGCAGATGTCTAAAGGCACAATTAGGTTGTGAAAGTCTGTCATAAAATGCCTTTGAAGACAAGAGCTGGTTATGTCCAAAACCTGCTTGTTTTTCTGATTTTAAGAAAAAAATAGACTATCCAGAATTAATATGGCCTGTACTTTAAAAATCAGAAAATTTACCATTTTTTATGATCAGGGAATACCACAAAGGGAACCGTTAATATATGCCCATGTATGGTTTCTTCCACATTTTGTCTCATGATCCTGACTTTTTTTAGAGAAGGAATACTTGGATTAAAGATACATTTTTAACATGCAGATTCTGCCCATACCCCACTTTCAAAATCTCTTCAGTCCTTTTCATTCCTACAGTGCAGCACTAATTTGTGGGGTATCTTCTGGACAGATTTAACAGGTGGTCAAAGCCACCTGTACTTTTACACCGTTACCTCCAGTAGCATGTCTGATCTTTCTTATACTTAGCTCAGCCACAATTTGATACTGTTTTCATGTATTTTGATGTATTTATTTCATTGGGATGCAGTCCTTGTTGTGAACAGCATGTCCAGACCCATCCCTCAGATTGTTGTTCAGTTGCAGTGTCAGACTTCTTTATAAGCTTCAATTTTGTTTTAGTTACCTGTTAAGGGTTAGAATTCCAAAAATATTCAGTAGTTTTAAATGAGATACAGCCGAGCATAATACAGTGACCACGTAGTTTGGTACCTGAATAGTCTGATTTAAAAGCCTACTCCTCCTTTAGTCTTTATCTTACACTGGAGAATTTGTGCTAGATGTAAGTGCAATTTTTCATCATGTGTGTGCACAGTTAGTTAATCAATGTGTCTTTATACTTTTTCACCAGGAACCTGACAGCTGGGAAATCATAGAGGGTCTGAAAATAGGCCAGACAAATGTCCAGAAGCCAGACAAACATGAAGGTTTCATGCTGAAAAAGAGAAAATGGCCTTTAAAAGGTTGGCACAAGGTAAATGGCTCATAAAACAGTTAAAAGATTATTACCTCGTTTTGTGAGTTGGATTTTTTTGTCTAGAGGAAATTAGGATGTCAAATAAATGCCCAGGCTTTTGGTGTATGACTTTTTCTTCAAATTGTGTAAAGAATTAGTTTGCACACACAGCTCATGGCTTCCAAATCACAGTGCCTGTTGCCTAATGTTGTATTCAAAATCCAGGCAGGAGTTGTAAATAATGCAGCAGATGCCTTGTGGTTTATCAATTTTTTTGGTTTAATCAATATCCCTTTCGTTCTTTCCGATATATTATAACAAAATGCACCCATGTGCTGTAAGATGGCATTGAGTTTACGTTAAAGTCACAGGACTTCATGGTAGCAGAGGAGAGCTGAGGGGCTTTTGCATGCAGCCAAGGTGTTTGTACGGTAGAGCGTTCCCCTTCAGGCTTGCTGACTTGGCAGATTTGCTAAGCTTTGTCCCTGAATTTTGTTTGTCGTCTTGATTGCAGTCTTCTGTGTGGAAATGCAGTAGGACTATGCACTTTTGCCATTAGATGTCTCAATTTAAAAAAAAAAAAAAACCAAACAAAAAAAACCCACCCCAAAACTCAACCCCAAATCTCTGTTTCTGTTTGGTTAATTTGGAGACATTTCTCCATGCATAATTCTACCTTTTGTTAGCCCTTAAACCTGGTATTCATAAACTCTTTTGTCTGTATTTTATACCATAATAATTACATTTTTTTTGCCCCGTTTTTAGCAACAAGATTTGTGGTATTGATGCTCACCCATCTTTTTGTAGCTGAGGGTACTTGAAGCAGGATAGTTTTCTGGGACAGAATGGGTTTTACTGCAGAGGATAGTGAAGCCATTTGTTATACACAGTGTTTTTTTTCTGGGAAAGCATTAACTTTGCTTTTCTTGCTAAACACTGTGGGATTTACTCAGGTCTGAATCCAAATGCAGTCCATACTAGTATAAATTACACTTTTTCCTAATTTCTCTGTTCTTTCTGAATGTTATACTAACTTACGCATATACCTGCCACCCTTTTTTGTGCCCAGCTATCCACCTTAGATTTTTTGGTTTTGTTTTACTTGACTAGAGTTTGTAGTTTCAGCAGCCAAATACATATGCACTACTTGAATTTAGTCTAGGGGAATTAAAGGATTTCAAACTGACATACCTGAAACACTGAAAGAAGAGAAAAGGAGAGCTTATTTTAAAAATCCCACACAAACAAACACAACACCCCCCCCCCAAACAAACGAACCCCCAACAAACCACCTCCGCCCCGCAAAAAACCCGAAACAATCAGATGTATAAGAATATATTAAATAACCCACTGATTCCACTCCTTTAAAATACATTATGTTAATCTGTTGTTTCTTGGACAAGAGTCTGTTTTGATAAGGAACTTTATAGGAGAGCAAGAGGAGTCCAACTTTCACAGTTCTATGAAGGAGATCACTACTGATGATCTGTTTTTCATACTGACTTTAGAGCAGTTACCTGTGTAAATAATTTTTAATGTAAGAACTTTGCAGTTCATCATTCCCCTCTACTCTGCCTCACATTTCACCTTTTCACCTAAGGATCTATGCTGAACTTATGTTACGAAACTCTGGATTGGTTAATAAGCTTTTTTTCGTTTGTTTTTTTTTTTTTTCTTTTTTTTTTCGCCCAACTGTTCCCTCAATATCCTGCAGTTTCCCTAACAATACTTTGCTGAGAGCCCAGTGAGGAATTCCAGAGACAGTAATTGTAGCGTGTGCCGTGCTAGCTAGCAAAGCCATAGATAGCATCCTCTGTCTATTGAATGTTTCATGTCATATCTGACAGCTCTGAATGTGCTTTAGTAGCATACTAGCTATAATGTAGCTTATAATTTTCTGAATTATAATTTAGAGTAGTTTATAATTTTCTAAATTGCAGTATGTTTTGGAATGAAATATGAGGAAAGGATGTTTTCTTTTGTGTGTGGAACTTAGAGCTGCAGAGCAATATAAAATGAATATCACTATATCACTTATAATCATGTTCTTGTGAAGTCCATTAAAGGCTATACCTAGTTAAAAAAAAAACAACAACCCAGAACAAAACCTCCTCCTGTTGTTTTGACATCTTATTCAAGAAGTTATGTCTCCAGGAAAGCACTGTTTTCTTGCCCTGCGTGAGATATTGGAATCATCTGTTGTGCAACTGACATAATTTCCAGAACCATCTTCAGGAGATATTTTCTGCCATCTAACTACTGACGCTGCTCACAGTGTTGATTTAAGAGGTTTACATAATGAAAACATTTTCCTTTCCTTCCATGTCAGACAGCTGAGCGCGCCTAGGATAATATTTTGCTGTGTACTAGATTTTAACATAGGTTAGTGCTTTAGGTTAGACTCTAAAAATATGAATTACTTTCTATTAATTAGCGTGTTTTGAAAGTTAGTGGTGGGAAACGCAAGTTAGTGAATCTCATTTCAAGTCTAGGTTTCCTGCTAGGCTATATCTTCATGCTGTGTGCCAAAGTCTATGCTAACTTGTTCACAATGCAGCTTGAGTGCAGCTAGGGCAGCTAGGGCAACTTTAATTGCAGGAAAACCACATTGTGACTAGAGGAGTCTGCTCTCTGCTGTAAGTAAGAGCCACTCAGCAAAATAAAGGTGTAGCAATGGCACAGGTAGACATCATCAAGTGAGCCTAGTCCTGGTAACTTTGTCAATGAGGATAGAGTGGCTCACACCATATCAATGACTAACACCCAAAACAATAAGCCCTACCATGACCTGGGTATGTTGCTGGGAGTGCTGTAGTATTTACGCTTCTACTAATACCTGTATTAGCTAGACTACAGCTAGAAAAGGCATAATCAGCATGAATTAAAATCTCATCTTTACCTCGCTGTGTATAGGTCTATCAAGAGGCACAAAGTTTTGGATGGTAGAGCAGTGTCTTACAGCCCGCGTTTTTTCCCAGCTGGAGATCAAGGAGACCACAAAAATATCCATATGTGGGTCTTCCTTTTGGGATGTAGATCTTGCACTAGGAAAAGCTTTTCAGTTTCTGCTTAGGTAAGGTAGGTTGTTAATTGTAAATAAGACCAGCTTCTGTGGCAAGAAAAACAGGAAGATGGAGAAACAGACATAACTCTTTTAGCCTACAGTTTCTTTCTTATAGAGTTTATTGAATTAGCTGGAAAACTGAAAAAATACCCTTCATTATTGAGGTTTGTTAAGTTAAACAAGAGAAGTTAAAAAAGAGAATCTGGTTTTTCTTGCTTAGAAGATAATTGTGTCAAAACCAAGCAAGAGTATATTCAATACTGTATTTATCCTCTCTTTCAAACCTACAAACATTCCTTAATTGCTACAGAGTAATCCTTTCCTTTTGCAGATGAATTACTGTACACAGTTTAAATTGCACCTGCTCATTAAGAAATAATGTCTTTTTTTTTTCTTTCTTTTCTTTTATTTTCTTTTCTTTTTCCTTTCAGAGGTTTTTTGTCCTGGATAACGGAATGCTGAAATACTCAAAGTCACCAATTGATGTAAGTAAAGTTGAAAACCACTTTAAAATTTGTATTAGAATTCAGCCTGCCAGGATGATTAAATCTTATACTCACTCTAAGCATATTTATGACAATGCACACATGAAAGTTGTTGATGTATTCAAAGAGAGAGCTCTATATGGAAAGCATATAAGGTTTTGGTTGAGTTGTGTTTTGAAGAACCTTTTCTTACTTATATGAAAATAAAAATTACGTTACCTAAACCAGTTTATTTAATGAAGGTGCTTGAGAGATTAGTCTGACCACGTACTTTTCTTTTTCAATTTTTATGTCAGTCAGAGCTGATTATTCTGAGATACGTGGTTAGGACAGAGAAGTAATTACAATGTGCCCAAGAGATATAAAGGGTAGCATTAAATTAGTTAGATCTGATACCAATAACTATCAAGCAGTAGCAGCAGGAGCTGAGTACTGTCTGATTATCTATGCTTCTCACTTATCTGTAGCCGTGTACTGGTGTGAACCAACACGCTTTAACTTTGCACTTGGCTCTGCACTGGGCACTTCTTGTGAGATACTTTTCTCTGTCTATAAATAGCAAGTGGTTAATCCGACTACAGGTTTTATTTTTTTAATATAGCTTTATATGAAAATGTTTATAAAATGAGAAATCATTTCAGCCCCAGATATTTTTCTGTTAAATATAGTGAAGTGCATGATACTACCAATTTCTTACCCTGCTTTTTGATTTTAGATACAGAAAGGCAAAGTCCACGGGAGCATTGATGTCGGTTTATCAGTTATGTCTATAAAAAAGAAGGCTCGTAGAATAGATCTTGACACAGAAGAACACATCTATCATCTGAAGGTAAAAAGTGGTGCAAATACTTATTCTCTTTTCGTCCACAGTGGAAATAAATATAACTGTAAAAGATGCACAGAAAAGTAGTATTTTGAATGCTTTCTTGATAGTGAATTTGTTTCCAGGTGAAGTCCCAGGATTCATTTGATGCATGGGTTTCAAAATTACGCCACCACCGGTTGTACCGTCAGAATGAGATTGTGAGATCTCCGAGAGATGCTAGCTTTCATATATTCCCTTCCGCCTCTACTACAGAGTCTTCACCAGCTGCTAATGTGTCTGATGGAAAGGTATGTAGTGTTCTTTTGTTGAAAACTCATACCTGCTGGGCTTGCTCATGGGCAGTTTCAGTGGGCTCTGCCTGTAATGCCAACGGAGAGGAGTTTCCACTGTGGGAACCAATGGCCAGCAAAAAGCTGTGAGTGTGTGCAGCTGAAGGACTGTCTAATTTAGCCTTACAGCCTTCATTAATGGGCTGCTGTAGAGATCTTGCAAAGAATTCAGCATCCCCAGAATAATTTGCACTTGCCTTTGTCATCAGGGATAAATCTGTCTTTTTACTGTTTGATAACATTTTTCCTCTTAAATAACAGCTTTTCTAACTGCTGGTTAACAAACGCAGTTTGCTTGTGAGGTTCTTGGTTTGGTTCTCCAACATGCTGTACAGAAAAATATGCTTCTTGGGGAACTATATAGCCAAGTCACAGATGTCACTGAAATCACAATGCATGTTTTGTTTTCTTATTCTGAAGTAGTATAGTGATTACGCTGACTAAGCAACATAGCAACAGTAAATTTAAGCATTTTATTATGTCTTAGGTGCAACAAAATAGTTTCCCCTGTCAGTCTCCTATACCTTGCAGTAACAGCCTCCCTGCCACCTGCACTACTGGTCAGAGTAAAGTAGCAGCCTGGTTGCAGGACTCTGAAGAGATGGACAGATGTGCAGAAGGTTAGTCTTTACAGCAAAACTGCTTGTTGATATAAAATAAGAAACAGTCAATAAAGTGGTTAAGGTAATTAGATGCTTGTGGTGGCAGCTTTCCTCTCTGCATTGTTGGGGATGTTGCTTTTAAAATTTATCTTAATAATGTGTATTATCTTAATGGATATCATTGGTCCAGACTTGTTGCTGACTCCCATAGAAATAACAAGTGCTTAACATCTCTAAAATTAAAGCTTTTACTTAGATGCCTTACTACTAAGGATTTAGACATTTGACTTTTTTAATGCAGTAAAGCGCCAATGACGGACATCATGGCACAAAAAAAAAAAAAAGTCCAAACTGAAGAACCGAACATATTTTTGTTTTAATATATTTTTCTTTTATATCTGCTAGATCTTGCTCATTGTCAGTCAAACCTTGTGGAACTCAGTAAACTTCTTCAAAATTTAGAAATACTACAGAGAACTCAGTCAGCACCAAATTTCACAGAGATGCAGGTAAATATCCTTGAACATAAATCATCACACTGAAACATTAGTTCTTTGTGTCAAGGGAAATATAGAGATATTGACTGTTAATGATTTTCTGAAACCATCGTAACTCTTGGATGAAAGGTTTATCTTATATGTTTATCTGAATTATGTGTGATAACATTTCATGTGTAAAAAAAGTAATTAAGGCCTATTAATTTATTTGAGTTAAATAGCACAAATCGAATGACTAAGTCATTTGTAAAGCAAAACTGAACTGTTGTAATAGAAATATACATATACATTGAAATTGTATTTGCGGAGTTTTTGTTGTGCTGAGTAAGATATCATTTTAAGTTTTTAAGGAGTGGAGACCCGAAGACCCTCAAAGATGAAGTTGCATGCTCTAGAAAAGAGGGCATAGTACAAAGGTCCCAAGGGTTGGACAGTTTCCCAGTTCAGAGTGAGTTTACCTCTTGACCACAAGAAAGCAACAGCAGATCCTAAATCCTTCCTTCCCTTTTCACTCAGTCCCCTTGAATACACAAATCTCCCAGTGGTGTTGGTGCGTTGGGAAGTCTAGTTCCAATGAGGTAACGAGACTTACCATTGATTTCGGGAAGAGGTGAACTCTACATTTCTCTCAGTAGTACCAGAATAGAAATCCATGAGGATTTCAAGATCTGGTCCTAAATATTGTGCGCTCATGAAGAAAGTATATCAGTAGTTTTGCTAAGTGAGCTAAATATACCATGCGTTTATAGAGTGTATGGGTAGCTACAGCGGGTCACTGCTGTAGTTGCAGGCCCTGGCAGTGGCATTCTTCTCCTTACTTTCTAACTTTTTGATGTCTAATGCTATAATTCTTTACTAACTTGCTTTACTGTCTGTGTTGCTTGTGTCAACTTAATAGTATTTTGTTGCTTTTAACTATTTGTGTAATGTAGGCTAACTGTGTAGATATTTCAAAGAAAGACAAGCGGGTCACAAGACGATGGAGAACAAAAAGTGTCAGCAAAGATGCAAAAATTCAACTTCAGGTACTGAATGCATAATGCTTTACTTTTCACTGTACTTTTAGATTAACTTTTAAGCATGAAATGATATATTAGCTGAAAGTAGGAAGTCAATGCACTGTCTCCTGTGCTCCTGAGGAAGTAAATTAAATCTCAGTTTGTTGTTTAAAACCTAGAGAAGATAGTGAGAAAAAGTATTGATTTTACTTTCATTCATGTGAAAACATTGCCATCTAGGGAAAGGAGGGGGATCTGAATACTAGTCAATTAAGGTGCAACAAAAGCAGTATGCATGCAGCACACAGCGATATTGATGTTCTATCTCAAACTTGCCGGGAAGGGCAGTTGAACAGGTGACATCAAGTTAAAAGCAGAAAATATGACTGAAATATTAAACACACCAGTTGTCTTTGTCAAGACCTATACCAGGAATGTTACCAAATAGAAGAATTTTCTCAAGCCTTCTCTTATGGAAAAGGCCTAGTATGGGAACAAACTGAATAACCCAAAGAATACATTATGTGAAGAAAGAATTTACCCTGTTCTGCCTTATAGATGAAAAGTAAAAGCACAGAAATAAGAATAATACACTTGTGTTACTGCTAGAGCCAGGGTGTCTCACTGTGATTTGTCAGAAGCAGTTGTGTGTTTAGAGGCCTAATCTGAAACCTAATCCTTTTTATAATTGAGCAACTGATAATAAAGACTATATGCAACTGACTTCAGGAGCTAACAATCACCACTGTGCTGTCTGCTACAGAATAAATAAATGTGAGAAACTTCTGATCCATTTAAATTCCTTGAAATTCATGCAAACTTTGAAAGTCTTTAATATCTCCCCTAGAGGCAAAATAAGTTTTCTGTGACTCATTTAAGATTAATAATCTTAAGGAAAGAAGAAATCGTAGTTGCATCAGCTTTCTCATTGCAGCTGTTGTAGGTGATTTTTCTTTCTACCCGTTATACTAGATAAATCACAGTAGGTTGAACAGTGAAGCATCTGTTAGGATTAAAAAGGTTTATTAACCAAGGAATTTTGGTGATCAATGTCATGTCCCATTACCTGCATTTGAACGATCGCTGTGTTTCCCTGCTGCTGAATAACAAAGGCAAATAAAAATATGAGGAAAATGGCTGCAAGTTCTTGGTGCCTATGAAGAGACAGAGTCGACACTGCGTATTCTTCTTTCATGCCACAGTGGTCTCAGAGAAATTCCTCTCCACGAAAATGATGAAAGCAGTCAACGTATCATGATATAGGGTGGGCCATGAGGAATTACGAGCTGTTTGAGTGTTGCCTGCACTTTACCAAAGTGACGGTGGTCTGAGCTTCTGTCATTTTGGCACATGACTCTCAAACTGCTGTTTGTGGCTTGGCAGGAGCCTCAGCTCCTGAAATTCTCAAATGCGGTCAGTTTGCAGGTTTCCCTGCGAGATTTTGTGTGCATAGCCCTGCTCTACACGGGTCTGTCACTTCTGGATTGATAACGAACTCTGACTAACCTGGGTCAGCATTAATTCCTGGCAAGCTTAATGCTGGAAATGTAAAGCTTATTTTGTTAGAGCAAAGCATTAAGTCGTTGATGACATAATGATGATGATTTACAAGTTAATTTTCAGTGAAACAGAAACAAGAAAATTATTCTAAATTATGTGGAAGATGAAGACTCCTTTTTGGCTGCTCCATTCTCTTGCCTAGTTTGATGGGCTTAACACATTGTTTATTCTTCCAAGCGCTGTCCTGTCCCAGGAATGGTCTAAAGCTGCCATCCGTGGAAGATGGCTTCACTCTGGCTCATTGAGTTATTCCTAACTTGCTCATGTTGCCATTCCACTAAAATGTAGATTTCCTCCCATGGCTAGGTGCTTTTTAAGTTTCCAGTCCCATTTTGTTCTTCCGTTAGCCATTCCTTCTAGCTTCCTTGGCCTTCCTTATAGGTCATTTTTTCAAGACTACTTCAACTCTTTATAAACTGTTTATCAGGGCACCCACTACTGAGAATCACTTTGTCTAATTTGCGATCTTTTTCTAATTTGTTTCTTTATGGTGCCTACACATGATTTGCTATTAAATGGTTGACACTTAGTACTAAGAAAACGTCCGTTATCCTTTTCCTTTCCTCATGCCTCCATAAATCTCATTAATCTTGGGGGATAATGCTAATACCAACATAGTAACTTTAAGGTAGCTGCACTGTTAATTCCATTTTAAGTACTTGCACCTATTTATAAGCAGTCATGAACTACCATCAAAAGACTCTCTGTTTAGTATGATGTTGAGAGCCATCCTTCTGGGGGGCATAAAAATTAGGGAGCTCTCTATATAGGTGTCTTGTTCACGAGTAATGGGGAATGAGGGTGTAATTTTTGCTAGCTCAGCTTCCGCTGCGTAAGATGCAAGGAGAGAATTCTCCCATCCAGATTTTCTATTGTACTTGTTACCAGTTTTTTGTTAATAAGGTAGCTTTTGTTGTATTCCTGCTAACACATTCTTCAGTGTGAATGCTAGATGTGTAATGTGTTTAAAACATACTTTTTCTTGTAAGACACATACTTTTTCTTGCTTTGTTTCTTAAAAACATATATTTACCAATTAGGTATATCAGTTCCGTATGCAGTTAACTTTACTCACACAGCTAATCCCAGTGACTAGAGTGGGGTTACTCCACAAAGTAAAATTGATTGTAGCATTTGTGTGTACATTTGCAGGTTTGGGGATTTAGTATTGCTAAATTATTTAGAATTAACAGCTTAATTTACAAGCCTTTACTTAACAGTAATACATGGACTGCCTTTCTGAAGAAAGATTGCTTTTATGAAGGAGGTTTATTTTGTTTTTAAATAGTCTATTTAAAGTCTTATTAAAATGGCCTGCAGCAACAGGTTAGTTGACCTGTATTCATTCATTTTACAAATGATGCTTCTATACAAAAACTGAGTTGTGGTTTAATTTGTTTTGTTTTTTCCCTTTGGGTAAAAGACCAATTTGTCATTCTCAAGACAATCTAAAGATCTTCAAAAGAAGAAAAAAATATTACTAAAAAACAATGAAATGAACTAATGTTGGTTTGATTTCCCTCAGAAGCTTGAAGTTTTCATGTCCTAAGACAGATTTTTTTTTTTTTTCAATAATTTTTTTCTGGGGTGGGGAGTAGTTTAATAGGCAACTATATGGAGCGACCCGAAAAGTCATCTTGGTCTACCAAGGCTTTCAGCTCAGAAATGAAACCAGACCTGAAGACCGGCTTATTACCATTTCCCTTAAATAAGTATTTCTTTATAACCTAACTCAGATTGTGACCTCACTTTCTATTGTGTTGAGAGGAGTGGGTGGTTCTGCTCATTGTTCCAATTTTAATGATGTATACCTGCATTCTTAATCTTAAATATATATATATATTTGTGCAAATGTCTCTCTGTACATTATATATTTATATACGTCCCTATTAGTTAAACAAGAATATTCATCCAAACTCTTATTCACAGGATAGAAATACTTCTGTAGAGCATAAAGAACTTTACACTATACAGATAATGCATTGTCGTCTTTAACAAATTTGTACTTTATAATTTAGAAGTTATGTTTGTGTTTTTTAATGTGAGAATTTTATAAAACATTACAAAGCAAGGCTTCTCTTACTGTGATCATTAGATAAGCCTTCCATTGTCAGTAGCACTGCATCAGCCAGAGGGTGAAAGGTGTGGCCATTCTCAGAATCAGTAACCCTACCAGTGGGAATGTTACAGGAGCAAGACACTTCAGCTATTAATTGAACTACGATATCCTGTCCTTCAGCATGGTGTCCATGTATCCAGTCTATACCCTTGATATTTGTATAGCACCCAGGCTGCTTTCAGAGCAAGTAAAAATGTATATAGAGATTTAAAAGTAATGATGTGGGTATAGGTGAAGATATAGGGGAAGAAAAATGTTAAGGGATTGAAAATTGTTTTCTGAAAGCAGAAAGGTGGCTTTTCTAGTCTTCTAAAAATCTTACAATGGCTTCAAAATAATGACATTTTGATTATGCATTAAATAGAACAACTTCATGATAGGTGTGGAGCTCCTCTGCACTAGACAATTACTTGCTTGACTTTAATACACTATGATGAATTTTCTTAAAAATAAAATAAAAGTGAAATTAAGCAGGGTGAGGCCACAAGTTAGGCACGCAGAAAAGGAAGTAGTTGTTGGAATACTTAGTTTTCATTTGTGCTGCTTTATCCGAGTTTTTGTATTGCTTTGGAAGCCAAGCCTTCAGTAATGTACGGGGGAAGTAGCTGGAACTCAGAAAAGTGATGTGTGGAGAAAATGAACAAATAGGCTCGAGGGTGGGCATGGCAATGCTGGAGCTGTGCACAGGAATGTTTAGATAAGCAAGCTCGCTATAACATACACACTGAAAAGTTTTACCATTGAGATACATGCATCTTCAGTGGCCACAGTTCATTCACTTCCACTAATGCAAAGTGATCTCTTTCAGAATTCATCTTCTAGATGGTCAAGTGACTCCCCAGAAGGAGTTTGGGTTTTGTGTTTTCTGCCACGCCATAGCATCCTTTTTGTTTTCTTATTCCATAATTGCCTCATGACTCTGAATGGCAATGCTGATAGAAATTTTTTTTTTTGGTAGTTGTAGTGAGTGCACTGCAGTTCATCTCATCTGGAGATAATTTTAGTGAAGTATCTAGCCTTTTTATATCTCTGGCATACACAACTGAAAACATGTGATATGTCCTCAGAATGTGTAGGCCATAAGAGTTAACAAAATTGAACTCCACTTAAAGACTCTCCCTCTCCCTTTTCTGATCACCTTTCATCTTCCTGTGTCCCATCACCCTTTCCCTTCTCTTTTCTACTTCCTTCTCTTCTTGCATTCACTGTCAGGAAGGGCCGGCACCGAAGGGCCAGTTCAGCACAACACGACGCCGGCAGAGACTGGCAGCTGCAGTGGCTACAACAGTGAGTGGATTTAAAAATCAAGGGATAGCTCTAAAGATGGGAAGCTGTGTAACTTGAATGTGTAATAAGCTTATGGAAATGTTTCTTGCACGTCTTGGAGGTGTCCATGCTACCCACTTTCAGCTTGGGTTTCTTAGAAGTGGTCAGGCTTTTCACAAATGGATTCCATAAATGTGGGTCTGAGCTTGTTTACATGGTACATGTGCCTCCTCCTTTATGCAAGTGCAAGCGACAGTTGGACTCAGGCCCTGCACTATTTGAACATCTTTGACATACTGCACTGTATACTACACAAAATGGAAAGAAATTGTCTAATTCTGTTAAAAGATTATTGTGACAGTCTATAGCAAGACAGCAGAACCAAGGAGATTTGTAACGAATAGCCACAGAATTATAAAACTTCCTGATTTTTTTCCTTTTTTTTTTTTTTAGAGTAGTGTAAGGTTAGCCTTTTCATTTGAGACATTTTCTGTTTACATTCCATAATCCCAAAAAGTCATATTACTACCTCTAGCATTTGTATTTAGTTTTGCTAATTCTCTAAGTCTTTGATGCAAAATCTGGAGCTATGAAATCAGCACGGGGCTGGGAATTGGGAGGGGGAAGGCGCTGCTTGTGAAATCAAATTAGCATCAAAAGGCTATCTTCAGCTGCTGCATTATCAGGAAAGCACTTATTAGGAATGCACAATACAGACATTAGTACTAATCCATCAACTGATTTGTGCGACAGCTAGATAAGCAAAGACTCCGTGCAGCTGAAGATTGAAGTGAGCTTTAAATGCATACCCCTTACCTAGCCCAAGCAGTGAATGTCTTCATCAGGCTAAAGTATTCCAGGGTCTGCAGCTCCAGCCCATAAGCTAAAATCCCCTAGATCAGATCCCTTCTGCTTAAGCCTTGGGTTTCTGCTACCTGAACCACAAAATTCAGTTACTATTAGGCCCTCCTAAAAAGCATGAGAGAAATCGGTGTTTCTCCAGTTCCCAAATTAACTCATCTAAATTTAATCCCCAGTAATCACTTGGTGCTGAATGCTGTGCTCAATAATTGATTGATATTCTGTTCTCATCGATCTGCCTGCCTAGCAGAGAAATCAACCCACTTCTTGGTTTACGTGGCTGAGCCGTGTCAGTGGGAGGCTCTAACCAGTAGGTTCAGCAGTCAGTACACGGCACTGGCAAGAGCTGTACCAAGGAGTGCTTAAGTGGAGCAAAGACCACTGGACTTGGGTTGCAAGGCAGTGGGAGTCCAGGGAATTGCTGAGTTGTTACCTGCAGCTGAAGTGAGGATCTATTGAGGGGGGTCTTGGAGGAGCTGGAAGACGTGCAGGAGGAAGGAAAACTAGAGGCATCAAAATGACTCTGCAGCTGTTGCAGTGGTTGTGGCAATGGCCCGTTCTTCCTGGCTGGTGTGGCAAAGTGCTTGTCTCTCCCAGACAGCGACGCTGTGTGTATAGACTGAGGGGTGCAGAATTACATCAGTTAAATGCATGGCAGAAAGAGGTTTTCCTTACAACTCACTCCACTGGGAACAGTCTGTCCTACATGAACACGTAATTCTGAAGAAGGTGATGGATGAGTGCATATTAAGTCCCTGGCATAAAGCAGAAAGTCAGGACAAGGTACATCTGAGGTCACGTCTAGAAGAGTGTGTGTATAGAGGAAATTAGAGTGATGCATAAAGAAGCTAAATATTTTTAAAAACCCGTCCAAAACAGCAACAAAAAAACAACCAAAAAAAAGAATGGGTAATAAAATCATCATCAAGTCACCATGGATATAGAGAGAAACCAAAGCAGTGAAAGGAAAAAAGAGGAAGAAACGTGTGTTGTCAGTGTTTCTTGAACTGTTGCCTATTCAAGGGAATGAAAGAATTTGTTCAATGTGGATTTTTTCATCTGCTGTGGAAAGTAGCTTGGAAACTTTTCTAAAAGATGCATATGAGAGTTTATGTCTATGCCAGTCAACAGTTCAATATTTTTGGTTCTTGTATTTAAAGAAGTCGGCAGAGCAGCTACTTGTCTCTCATGTGGATGTATGTTTCTTGCAAGCAGTGTGACAGTAAATGCTGTTTCTAGGACATACTTTAAAATGTTATTTTTCCAATAAACCCTGCAGAAACTTTGCTTTTCAGCCTCGCCAGCTGAGGTATGAAGCAGAAATGATGGATCTAAAGCAGGTCTCTTCAGCTAGGTGGGTCACAAAGTGACGAAGGAGCCCCCCTCCCATGCGGGCAGCCTGCCTGCAGCTCAGCCAGTCTCCGTGGGGCTGGGGCAACCTGCCCTGTCACCACAGGCACTCGGGGCTGCGGAGACTCTCCCTCAAGCTCCTGCATTATAACTAGCATCAGCTTGCTTTCCTGCCTTCTGGATGGGCTTGAGGGTTGGATACATGCTCCTTGCACACACAGCTATCATGTAGCCACTTACTCTGACCTTCTGGAGCCACCTGGAGCAATTGAACCTTTGTAGTGCTTCCAGTCAGAAAGCTCTGGGAACATGGTCTCCCACGTTTAATCACATTATTCAATTAACCTAGTTTTGTTGGGCTGTTGAGAGAGTCACTCTGGTACTTGTGAAGAAGATATTGGGGTAAATATCCAGTACAAACAGAAGGAATGTTAATGAAGTCTTCTTGATATGAGGCTAAAATGAGGTCCAATTAAAAATACCTATTGTGTATATAGCTGGAAATCAAAATACATGATATAAGAGAATAATGTTTATACTAGATTGGTGCAGTAGAGCTATTATTTTGTGTGCTATATGTATCTGGAAATTGAGGAAGAACAGGATGGAAAATGGTATTTTGCAGATTATGCTCATGAGTGGTGTGAGATGTGATGAGTAAATCCAACAGGATTTTGAGGGTTTCATTGGTGAATCAGAAATCTGAAACATATATTGATGACAACTTTTACAGGAAGGGTTTGATAAAACCATTCCCTGATGTAATCAAATAACAAGGTACCAATTTCAAATACGTATCTCTTGATAAAAATTCTTAGTAATATGACTTTTTATGTTATCTGCTGCTCTTTATCATGCCTCAGAAGACACATTTTATATTTTGGCACCATTTTTCATACTTGAATAATTACATTGGGCTGCAGTGTGGAAATTCTTGATTTATACATTTGATCAATATAATGAAATAAATTAGATTTAATGTCTTCAACATGTTTAATATTGCTTAATATTTAAGTAACACAATATAGTTCTGCATGCCTTTCCTTTGCATTTAAATTTGAAAATTGGGTTCCTGGCCTGATTTTTATACAAATGTGTGTAAATGGTAAAATAAAAAGAAAATAAAACATACGCTCATGACACATCACGTATATAACAGTGGTAGCCATACACTGCATATGTAGATATAGGTAACTGTTCAATACACGATACATGTGTATATAACTTAAAGATTTGCATATATATTTTAATTACTGTACCTGAAAATATAGAAGGAGAAAGAGAAGTGGAAATGATAATAAACTAAATTCTTTGCTCCATCTTATTAAACGTATCTCTTTGCATTTATTTATAGTTCATGTACTTTAAATGAAATCAGGTGGAGTTTTGGTTTGGTTATTTTTTGGTTGTTGTTTAGTTAGAAAGAATATAGAAAGACTATATGCTTTTTCCCTCTTCATAGTTGCCAGCACAGTGAGGTTCAACTCAAGATTTACAAGTAGTTTTGAAAAACTTCAATGATATGTTTGATAACATTATATTCTATTTCTAGATCTGTGGAGGAAATTGCATACTTCAAATGTTGGCATTGTAACAACAGAGTCCTATTTCATGTAGTCTCAAATGTCCAAATATAAAGCAGCATGTGTCATGGTTCAATTTTCCAGTCATCTTTTAAGCATTAGGAAATGGTCCATTTTTTTGTAAATGTTAAAATTGACATGCTTCATCATTAGCTGTTAGCTATGTACTTAGGCCTTCTTTTGTCTGTTTCAGTGGAAAAATTTCAAGAGAATTCTGCATCAGCTGCGTTGAGATTTAGGAGAGTAAAAAGTTACATGTTCGCTCTTACTGTGTTCTTCACATTGTGAACTAAGTCTTTTGTTTTGAGAAGAAATTTGTATTTTCTCCAACAGAGTCAAAATGTTGGTTGCAACTTATACAATATTTCTTCACTGTTTCTTCCTGTAGGTCCCTTTCAGTGCTACAATGTCACCCGTTCGACTACATTCATCCAATCCCAACCTTTGTGCAGACATTGAGTTTCAGACTCCCCCAAGCCATGTAACGGACCCTCTGGAGTGCTCCACTGAGTACATGAAACTTCAAGAAGAATTCTGCCTGATGGCGCAAAAAGGTAACTGGAAATGTCAAGCCTTTCCTTTATTCTGCTACTTTGTTTTATTTCTTTATTGACGTCACTTAATTACCGCCAAGGCATTTGTCTGCATTAGATGATATTGTATATGAATTTTTAGCTGGGCAGGTGACTTACGTAAAGGCAACATGTATTATCCTTCTTACGTTTTCTATGGATGTCATGAATATAGAGATAGGTAAACTGATAAAAGATTGTTTTAGAAGTCTTCTGAACTACTTTCTGCATCTTGTAAATACATGACTGAATTTGCAAACAATTTTTTTTTTTAGTAAAACACTTTAATTCTCCCCAAAGATGTATCAGAATGTCATTGCTATATATAATGTTGTGCAATTCATTTTTGTGCAATGTTTTCTATGTCAGTGGAAATAAAAGAAGAAGAGTTTATCACTAGAGTGTACTTCAGAAATGTCATTTTATTGCCAATAAATGAATGGTTCTACAGACTGAAAATACTATTTTTAAAAGGGTTTGTTATCAGTTTGCTATCTGTTATATAACAAACACAGGAAAAATGTGAGACTGATATCTTAAAAAATGTCAAAAACCTGTTTAAAGACCAAGTAATCCCCTTTATTAGTGCAATCTTAAGTCTTAGCAGAACTGATTTTTTGTTATGCTGAAAAGAAAAATAAAAAAACAGAAAGAAAAGAACACACGTTGGGCACAGGTTTTCCAAATATGCACCTTCCCATACGTTCATCCCCAAGAATATGCTCAAATGACATATGTGTGAACATACCGTATGCACATTACAACCTCAAGCTGTAAGTGTTTGTACTTAATTTGGCACAGATTATTTGAAGTTCAGATCTTTGCTTCAAATTTCCATAATTGTGGGATGGAAATCTCACTCTCTGTCTTTATTGCTGAAATATTGTAATAGATGTCAATGTGTAGTTCCGTAGCTGAGAAAACACTTGTTGTCTTTTTTTCTTTTTGCTTAGTGCATTCTCTTTTGAAGTCTGCCTTTAACAGCATAGCTATAGAGAAGGAGAAGCTTAAGCAGATTGTTTCAGAGCAGGATCTTACAGGCCACAATGCTCAAATAGCACACCTCAGACAGTCCCTCTCTCAGGTATGTTCTGATTTGATTTTACATGCATCTACCTTTGCCACATACACTATTTCTTTTGTATTTTGGCCATTTCCTGAGGTAGAAGGAGCCAAGAAAAAGGCAAGTTCTTGACCAGAACGATGCTGTATGTTCTCCTATGAAATAGGCCTAACCTCAATGCATGTGGAGGTGAAGGATATCGTTTGTTTGTGCAAGCATGTATCTGTTATGGTTTTCCACAGTAAAGAAAAAGGATCAAATGTTTTTATACAAATGGTAGACATCTTTCCTGGAGCTGTTTCCAGCACAGCCAAGGAGATATTCTTATTTTCATAATTAAATTTTTAATTTTGACTGTATGTTTTCAGATTTGTCCATATCTCTAACTGCAAAAGAAATCATGGATTGCAGGATAATCGTGGGTAAATTGGATTTTCAGATACACACCTATTACTGTCCAGCACCTCTCCCACTGAAGCCAAAGGAAAACTTGTCATTGGCTTTAGTGGGGAAGAAGAGGTAAACCAACAGTAACTCCTCAGGTTGAAAAATAACTCAATCTTTTTTTAATTCATTGTCAAGAAACCATAAAAGCTTTTACTCTGAAGAATGGATTGGTGTGGAGTGCTGCATCTGCAAGAGATGTGAGCAGAGTTTTAAAGGCAAACAGAACTTCACCCAAATGCGTATATAATTTCGTACACTGTTACTGGGTTGGAGGTTTTTGCTATGAGATTAAAATTAATGCACAACATTTCTATAGATATATCTGTATCATGTTACGCAGATGGATTAACATGTGTTGTAATAAAGAAAGGTTAAGGACAAGAGATAAGGGTAACCATTTCTGGTTATTGGTACAACTTTAACCAAGACATGTGGAGACTTATTAGCAACTTGTATGAAATAAGTGGTCATGTTTTCTTCTTGTCCCAGGCCTCCAGGGTCAGTCTAAAAGTCACCATCACACGTTACTTCATAGTCTCAATGGGGAATAAGTGGAAATTTGACCTTTGTCAGACAGCTGTGTTTGACCAGTCTCATGACCAGGTTTGAGCAGTTTAAGAAGCTACTGCCAGGCTGCGGTGGTCATCACCTTCCCTTCCTGGTAGATGTCAACTGTGAACATGCCCAGACCATTTCAGAACAAAGCAAAATGGAGTAATTTAAACTGTTTAGTGAAAGTTTAAGCTAACCTATTTTACTTTGGTCCTACTTTGTTTCAGTACATTCATGCAATCTATTCCTGAGTTTGCACTAGGGTGAGGCAGAAGATTCTTACTACATTATCATTTTCCACTAAAATAGTATGTCTGTCTGTTGTTCTTTTCTATAATGGTCAGTGCTGGGAATATATTAGGGTTAAGTCAGTTCGTGTTCTAGGTATGTAACATAATATACTTTTTCTGGATTTCAGAATCTTGCACGTGAGTCTTTCTAGATAACAAGCAATATGTATATATGCACAAAAATTTAGGAACTAGATTGGGCTTTAAAAAAGGAGAAAAATCAGCAGATACCAGACACCAGTTGAATTCTTTTGGTATTTGTGACACTCTAATGGATCAGTAGGACCTGGATGGGCAAACACCCAATGATACTAGCAATTATGTTGTTTTTGCAGCGAGGGAAGCAGTTTCCTTCTGCAGGCTCTATGTGCTGATAACCTTGGCTCAGAAAGGGCTGTATAGTTCTAAACCAAGAATTGCCTCTTTGGGCATTTTGCAGGTAGTTCCTGTTTGTTCGACAGTTTCATTCTTTCTTGTTGCATTCACTCCCCATTTCCATAATGTACATAACCCACCAGTACACCTGTCAAAGAGCTATCTGAAGAATTAAGGTACGATGCCATTGCTACATTCTAGGAGAATATCTGTCCCCCCTGCCTCTTGAAAATCACTGAAGGCAAACCAACCAAAACACTAAATCATGTGATTTCTTAGGAAATTGGTGGGAAGAAGCTGCTTTTTTTTTTCTTTTTTCCTGTTTAACGCTTACTTTTAATTTTAAATGAAATGTGCAATTTTTATTTTAAGGCTCTCAACCAGAATGCTGAACTAAGGAGTCGCTTGAACAGAATACATTCAGAATCTGTTATTTGTGATCAGGTTGTCAGTGTAAATATTATCCCTAGTCCTGATGAGGTAAGACTTTGGCCTTTAATGGATTTAGAGTACAATCAAACCTTGCTAATTCTCACTAATAGCTGAAACACACCTGGCAAATTACGGAATTTTTCAGATTGGCAAGTGTTCATTTATAGAAAAAGTCAGATTGTATTTTCCCTACATAAAAGAAAACTTCTGTCTTTTATTTTGCATATTTCAGATCTCATGAAAGAACTCAGTTTGGTCTCTGCAGAGAAACGGGGAAGGAATCCAGTTTTGGAATATTAATTCTGGGCTGTGGGAATTAGTGAGGTTTTTACTGTATTTGACTGTAACACGCACTAGCTAACCAATTCTGTATCTTGGTTTCTTGCCAAATCAACAGCACACTGAAGTATTTAATGGCCTGATCCTGCAAGTGCTTAGAGGGCCTAATGTGTAATGTGTTGAGTGGCACTGATGAAATCAAAAGATTCAGTCAATGAACCAATCACTATGCTAATATCATGTTTGCAACATCTAGTCTTTCTTGTTTTGCTTTCCTCAGTCAACAGATTACCGAACATTTGTATTAATAGCAGGTCAGCTTCTCTCATGAGAAGCACAAATCTCAATTTGTGAGCTGTAATATGTTACAATTAATATGGTCACTTTGACAATGATTCTGCTTGCATTTTACCAAAATATTTTTCATTTGTCTTTTCCACTGTTTTTTTTCTATGCATATGCCATTTCAGTTAACATACTCTTCTCTCCTAATTATTTCTTCCAACAAGAAAGGAAGGTGAAAATATGTTTCCAATTACTTTTGTTTATTTGCTTTCTGAAAACATCCAAACCATTTTTCTAAGAGTCCAGCATGTTAGAGACTAGCGACAGAAGATAGAGGGGAAGGAGTGCCACAGCACAGCAATCTGCAGTGAAGCTCTGAGCAATGACCATTTTTTCTATTTTGTATTTTTTTGTTGGCTAGCTGGTTTTTTTTGGTTTTTTTTTTGTTTGTTTTTTTCATATGTACATTGTTATCTTGGTTCAAGTGTGTCTGATTGAAGGAGTTTTTCAAGGAGATTCCCAGATCCCTTATTCGCTTCTTCTCTTGATTGCTTTATATATATAATCTTGCAGTGTGTAGATAATGCCTGTGTGAGAATCTTTTTCAGGTAGAGGCATGTGTATTTTTCCAAGTCCCTCTAGCTTATGCAAAACCTTCAAGTTTTAATCACTTCATGTAAAGATAACAGTGAAATGAGCTTCTACTTCCATTATAATTCATCAAACATCATAATCCATCTACAAGTTTATAAGACCCAGTAAAAAGGAATGGCTTTTGACCTCTTGGCTCGTTTGTGATTTTATTTTTGTTAATGCATTTTGAGGCAACTATATAGAATAATTCTACAGGATTAAGATGTCAACAAAACCATTTGCAGGACCTCTGTAGTAAGATTAATGGGGATGGAGTTGCAATCTGAAGAGTTAACTGTGTTTAGAAGGGCTTCAGTAGTTTCATCTGTATTATCTCCCAGAAGCAACATGCTGTATAAATTAAGGGATTAAGTCAGAAGCCTCTTTCCCTCCACAGCAGCAGCTCCTTTGGTGGGATGATACAGGGAGAAAATCTTAATTTGTTTTCCCCCCTTCTTAAAGCGATAGCCTGTAGGGTAACATGTTGAAACCTGATGTTCCTGCCGTCAATGGCAGGAAGAGGAAGATATGTTCCACTATTTCAATTAGCTTGTCCCCCTACTGATATACACATAATACAATTTTGAACCCTTGCCTTTGCTGTTAAATTCTCTTTATAATAAACCATAGAGAGTTCATTCCTTTTAGTAGTATTGATTCAGTGTTAATGGTGTAACCCAAATGAGATTTGGACTACAAACATGGGATAAAAGCACATAAATATATACTATAGCCATTCTCCTGAGTATTCAAACATTTAAAACATTTGTTACTAAACTCATTCACAAGCGCACTTATTTTGAAAGTAACTTCCTGACCTTATAAAGCTTTATACTTGAGTTTTGGTTGTATCCCAGCTAGCTCCCAGTCACGTAATTTGTTATGAACAGGTGTCTTTTCATCTGAATTTCATGGTTGCACTTGTCTGACACAATCCAGCTATTGTCCACAAAATCATTCCTCTGGATACAGAACTAGATCTGTGATTCTTTGTGCTGCTAAAACTTAGCAGCTGATGCTGAGCAGGCCTGAAATGAAGATGTGTATCTCACTGCTCAAAATGCACTTTATTTTGTAGCTGTTAAAGTCTCATCTGTTAGGTATGCACAAAGCCCTACTAAAATGCTGGTTTTACTATCTGTGCTTATAATTTGGCATAGAAAAATTATTCAGGTGATTTCCCCCTTCTATACATATTTCTTTTATATTAGAAATAATAATTTTATATTTCTGTGATCTATTTACAGACGGGTGAACAAATTCATGTCAGTTTGCCACTGTCTCAGCAAGTTTCTAATGAGAGCAGGCTCTCTATGTCTGAATCCGTTTCAGAGTTCTTTGATGCACAGGAAGTGCTTCTATCTGCCAGCTCCTCAGAAAACGAGGTAGGCTATGACAGCATGCTGCAGCTTTGCCGTTGGACAGATTTAGGTATTGCTACCCCTAGTGGATTTTTTTTTTTATATAATGCTACTTAGAATAAAAAGGTATCAGAATCTATAAGGTGTAGACAAATGAACCCGAGACTCCCTTGTGATGGGATGCAGAAGCTCCCCGAAGTGTAAAACTGAGTTGAAAGTTGTTTGTGTCAGGAGCTTATGTTCAGTACATGTCCTTGCTAGACTATGGAGCTTCAGATATGAATGACATAGGAGCAATTACATCTGACTATGCAGTCGCCTAATTTAGATTTTAAAATATTCTTTAAAAAAGTCTTCTACTATACATATAAAATTATTCTCTGTAATCAGAGAAGTAGACAAAACCCTGAAAAATTGGCTCACTCAAGCTCAAAGTTGAAGCAGTCAGATACAGTTCAGGCTCCTGAATCACGTTGCTGTCCACACCTTTGCTGTGCTATCCTGAATAAATTCTTCAATTTTAAAAAATTATTGATTTTTTTTTTAAATACTTTTTTTATGAAGCCATAGTAGTGCTGTGGTCTACCACAACTCTTCTGTAAGAGGAAATAAGAGTGTGCAACCATATTTTCTCTTTGACAAGGCTTGCTCGTGTGTTACGAGTTGGCAAAACCACGGCTAGAGTTGCTCATCTAAAGAATGGAATGGTTCCTTATCTTATTGCTTCTGATAGATGTAAAGTACATGTTATCTCAATAGTCTGGATTGTCTATATCAGCATAAAAAGTTGGTGTGTCTGTATGGTATAAATAAAACACAAACTTTACAAAATCACCCCCAAATGGCATAGGCCTTATAATACCCTGTCATCAGTAAACACTGTAAAGTATTTTGAAAGTAATATTTCTGAAAAAAAATATTTTTTGTAAAAGAAATTTATTAAAAATAGTCTTAACACTGATCTAGTTCTTGTTTTGCAAAATAAGTAGATTTTCATATAATTTTTTACTGAAACATAAGCAGAGTTTTATTGTTTTGTTCCTCCTGAAGAGCACAAATCCAACTGTTTCTTCTCACCTCCCATCCCCAGCACGTTACACTGTCAATTTTTTGTTCATCTCTGGTCTCATTTGAAGTCACCCTTTTGCAAATGTAATATCTATATTTGGCTTCATAATAAGGAATTCAGAAACATAAGGAGAGCATAGAATTTGTTTTGACACTTTTAGTGTATTGGCAATATGGGCTGATTAAAACATCCAGTTGATTTAGTTAAAAGCTCTAATTGGGTAGAGATGATTTCCTTGAATATTTGTGTTTCATTTAATTATTTTTGTCTAATTTGTCAGTATATTTTATGTGTGTTTGGCTTAATTGATATTTTATTCATGTTTTAGGCTTCTGATGATGAATCTTATATCAGTGATGTGAGTGATAATATATCTGAGGACAACACCAGTGTTGCAGACAACATTTCTCGGCAAAGTATTCGGCTATGTTTTAAACTTTGGGAAATTACGTTGGTTATGTTCATGTACCAGATTTACTGCATGTCTGTACAAGACCAGCTCAGCTGAAATCAGTGAAGTTGGGCTTGCTTGTTCTGGTGGTGACTTGGTTCAATGGATAAGTCTGTCTTTCTTAATCTGTGCTTTCTTATGATAATATTTTTTTTTCCCTTCCCAGTTCTCAATGGTGAGCTAACAGGAGGCGCATTCAGGAATGGACGGAGAACTTGTCTCCCAGCTCCCAGCCCTGACACCAGTAATATCAATCTGTGGAATATTTTGAGAAATAACATTGGCAAAGATCTTTCCAAAGTATCCATGCCAGTTGAGCTAAATGAACCTCTGAATACCTTGCAACATCTTTGTGAAGAGCTGGAATACAGTGAACTCTTGGACAAGGCTGCTGAAACAGATGATCCTTATGAACGCATGGTAATAAATTCAGTGTAACACTACTTATGTCCGTAGTAAAATGGAAACTGTTGAGTGGAGGTCTGTGCAGGGTCCTCTCTTGCTCTTTCTGCTCACAGACAACAGACCTCCCTGCTGGGTCAGACGAATCCTGTGAACAATTACGGGTGGTAGGTTTGATCTGAACAAGGCTGAAGGACTTTTCTTGACCTCAAACCAAGTCCAGCAATTGTGATTCACTGATGTGAAGACTGATCTTGCTCTCTAGGACTACATATGTAGGCAGTGGCAGTTTCTAACCCTGCAGCATCCTTTCCTGGCTTTCAGTGGTCAAGTCCAGCAGCGTCCAAGAGCTAATCAAGTCTGTGGCTGGCTTATGATCAATGTAGGTGTCAATAGGATGTCATCCTAGGTAATTCCTAATAGAGAATTTCCAAAATACCAAAACAAAGTTTGCCTGGGCAGCCTGACTTCAGCTCCCCTATAAGTATGTCTTATGTTTTTAACTGGCAGCCAATAGCCTATGTTCAGTTCTCGAGATGTTTTGATCTGTCATGTTTCCTTTTCCTCAGAAGAAACAGGGAAAAACTGTTAGGGGAAAGCTGTCGATGTTGTTGCTGAACATATCTACTGTTTCCTGGTACGGGTTGGCAGTACTGTGGATAATTGGAAAAAGAGAGGTTGCCTGTGGCTCTCATATAGCCACAATGCTCGGGTCCATGAACTGCCATGTTCACGTAGCCTGCAGCAGAACGAGGGGTCCTGAACACTGGTATTTTTTCCTTGCCACTGAAGAAGTTGGACCTGTCTTATGACAGGGGGCTGAATTATTTATCATCACATGCTGTTTGCCTACAAGGCTCCTTATATCCCTCAGAAAAGGGAGATCCTGTAGTGACTGGGCAGGGTTGTACTGAATAAAGCAGGTTGGTTGCCTGTAGGACTCTGCCTCCTTTGCTGAGAAGCTCGGAAGGTGAGTATTGAAGGAATCAGGAGAGTTCAGGAAGGAAAAGCCATGGTGCAACCAAAAGCTTCCTTGCAAAACTGGATTCAATTCCCTTCTCTACTGCAGGTATCTCTGCAATCCTGGGGGATACAACCCAAACTTTTAACAAGCACTTAAAAAATGCAAATTGCACACCCAGTCTGGAGCATGTGGGACTACTTAGCAGAAGTGCTGAGTACCCGAAGCATCAGTGGTAGCACTGCTGTGAATAAGTTACCTGTTTCTTCACCACTCTTTGAAAAATTGGGACTTTGCTATCTTAAATAAGCATCCAAAAGTAGTGGAAACTTTTTTCTTGTCATTGATCTATATATTATAAGGATAGTAAACCCCCTCGTTTCTCTGTATTGTCTTATAGTTAAATTAATGAAAAAGGTTTTGGAAGAATGAAGGTTTTTACTGTTGAAGAAAAGCCTGTGAAAAGAGCGTGAATTCTACTGATGCTGCATTTATGAATAATATGAAATAAAGAAAGAATGGAGCACCCATTTCATAGTGGGAAGAAAACAAAGCATGTAAAAACTCACACGGGTGTTAGAACCTTGCTACCATGAGGAGGGGGGGACCTGGTTAAGGTTCACGCCACTGTTAGCAGAACCTTAACTCTGCATTAAGGACATCCTAACTGAGAACTGTTTATGTTTGACACTAAATAAAATAGTTCCCATAGGAAAAAGGCATGTGATCTTGTCATTAGAAGTTGTCATATAATACTTATTCACAGGGAGCATAAACTAGAGCTGGGTGTGTGTTTTAGATCATTAGTGATAAGCCTGTTTAAAGGTAGAAAAACAGTATCTTGTGCAGATTATTATTTTAGGGGACTGTTGAAAGAGACTGACTGAGGCCATGAAGATAAACAAATGATATCAACAAAAGAAACACGGTTTATACTGGTTCTGGCTGGAATGTATGGCTTCACTCTCAGCCATGCTTCCTCCGTCCAGATTTCACTCTGGAGTGGAGTGAGTTGGGCGATACCACATAGTGATGGCATATACACAAGAATCTCTGCCTGTTCTCAGTTCCGTTCTTGTCTGTATTTTCACAGGTTCTCATAGCTGCTTTTGCAGCGTCAGGCTATGCCTCTACCTACTTCAGAGCAGGAAGCAAGCCATTCAACCCAGTGCTTGGTGAAACTTATGAATGTATTAGAGAAGACAAAGGGTTTCGATTTTTCTCAGAGCAGGTAAAGCTTGTTTCTAGATAGATCCTCCTGTTTAGATTTTGGTTTCTTTAATTTATTGAGTAATCTTTTTTTTTTTTCTTTCTAGTTAGAACAGTTCACTTTCTTAGTAGTAAGGAAAGGTTGTTAGTATGAGTGAACTTCATTAAATACTAGAAGGTATATTTTTTTATAGTAATCACAAGTAAGTGTTTTAAGAACGTAGTGTTTTAAGTACAAACTTAAGTTGAATCTGTTTTCATAGCAACATAGGCTGATAAATGGTGTGTGCTATTTAGTATTTTCATACTGCAGTAACAATTGTATTATCTTAGAAATGAAAATGAGTTGTTTTTAACTCAGCCAAACTGTTTTCCAGGTTAGCCACCATCCTCCCATTTCGGCCTGTCACTGTGAATCGAAGAACTTTGTGTTTTGGCAAGGTATACTTTTTTAATTTAAAAGCATAAACTTTTTTCATTAGCAAGTAAAAACTTTGTCTGTACAAGCTGAGCTTTGCATTTGGAACTTACTCAAAATTTATATACTTATTTTTGTAGTAACTTCTTACAAACTGATGCTCTGAATTATTTCACTCTAAATTCTAATTCTTAAGAGTGAGCGGATGTGTTACACCTTCCCTTGTCGCTTGCAGTCTGTTTATATTTTTCTGCTTAAAAGCTTTTTACCAAGAAAATTATTATTTCTTAGAAACACAAGCAGTTCTTTTTACACAGTTGAACAAGCAGCCCTTTCTTTCCTTGTGTATCTACTGGCATATGCATTTAATTTGTATTGAATGTTTTCATGAGATTTGAGAGTAGTGTAGCACAGGCAAGACTCCTAGAAGAAAATCAAACTTATTTTTGGGTTTTCTGACCTAATGTAATTTTTCTGGTTTTGTGTTTTTTTTTCTTTTGTAATTTCATGGCAACCTCATACTGTCCTGTTTTAAACTGGATGGTCTAGCATAGATCATCTTCGTGCGCTACGCAGATCACTGTAAGAGCGGTCTTTTCAGTTTTGTAAATCTTTCACTATTACATTCAGATATCAGGTGGAAAAACAAATTCTGGGGGAAATCAATGGAAATTCTGCCAGTTGGAACCTTGAATGTGACTCTTCCAAAGTAAGCTAGTGTCCTATTTCCTTTTGCTTTCAGTCTTTGCTGCAATCTAATCTGTGCTGCCTTGTGAATGGATTGGGGGAAGTGTATGCAGACGTATGCAGTATCCCATGAATTGTGCTGCTGAGAGTTAGCGCCTAGCTCAAATCTCTCCTTAGTGTACAGGTGGGAATACTGAAGCATTTTTGAGCCTGAATATCCAGTTGGGTTCTTGGAGGAAAAATATACAAGCTGTCTAGAAAGTGATACACAGAGGGGGATAGAAATTTTTTAGGAGAGAGAACCCAAGTTCTATATGTCCAGTAGTGATCAACTGTTCAGAACAAGGCTGCAATATAGGACTGTTAGGAGCTTCACTGTCCTTACTAAGGGTCTCAATACTGCTAAGTGTTCCCTCAGAACAACCACTGGTAATAATGTAAGGTCATTTTTCAAAATTTAGATAGGCTAAAACAAGTTCTTCAGATGTTGACAGAGTAGTGAGAAGAAGCTTCACCACAGATAAGACTAGTTGCAAGTTGTAAATCCTGAGAATATGCAAGGAGAGGATACTTTAAATGTCTGCTGGTTTTGCAGTGCTATTCCCGCTCCTGTACATTGCAGCCAGCCTTTCCTTCTGCCTCTAACAGTATGGCATCACTCCACCTCTTTATCCATCTCATGAAATTGAAGTGGACTCAGGAGCATCTTTGTCTTCTGTCTTCATGCTTGCCCCTCAGCTCTGAAGGAGAATGTGCTTTGCGCAGTATAATTCCCTCATTTTATTCCCTTATTTGCCAATGGAGATGCTCTGACTCTGAGTAGTTGTTACAGAGGGAAAGGGATAATGTGCCAGTGAGCTCCTGCTTCCTACTTCCTTTCTGTTATCTCCTTTCCATATTTATTTTATTCTATTTGTAATTTAATTACATTGTCTTCTTATAGCCTCAGTTCAGCGTTATGTTGATCTTTGTTCACTGTCCTGCCCCTAAAGGATTTGCGGCCAAAGCACTTAATGCTTTGAGGACAGTGAATATTTCGTGCAGGGCTTCAGTGGTTCATAGTGTCTTCATTCGTGGTTCATAGCACCATTCTTTAGATCTCTGCGCTAGAGCTTAGATGAACGGCTCTATGGAGGGTTAGTGATGTACCCAGAATCAGTGCTTTAATAAAGTTAGCTATTGTTTCAAACATTTTTGAGGAATATGGTCTTGTATTTATGATAATGGAGCTATGTTTTACTTTTTCGTCCGTAATGATCATGATTAATACATGTTACCAACTACTTGTTAATCTCTTCTTAGGTATGGAGACTACTATGTCTGGAACAAAGTCACTACTTGCATACATAATATTCTTAGTGGAAGGAGGTGGATAGAACACTATGGAGAGATAACTATCAGAAACACAAAAAGCAGTGTTTGTATCTGTAAACTCACATTTGTCAAGGTAATCTATGTATTCTAATACATACCTTATATTCATAAAACTGCATAGTTCAAGCATACATCAAGCTGTTTCTTCGGTGTTCCTGAAATCTACATTCCACGTTTTGTCTTATAAACATTTGTAAATATGTAACTTGTCAAATGAGAGGGCTATGTCAAGTAGTATGGCTGTATTCCATTGAACGTTTGATATCGACGTGTTGCATTGCTGTAGAGCTGTGTGCTATACTGTTGTTGGGTTTAGGTTAAATATGAAATGTCAGAATTTCTTTTCTATTACCACAATGAAAATGCAAAGTCACTGTGGACTTCTGTGCCATTTTAATTCTGCCTTTACTAGAACTTGGCAGTCAATATTTTGTCTCTTTAGATTAAAAAATGCTGCTTTGGTTCATAGTATTTTAGTATCCAGGCGAGGACCATATATAAAACCAGATCACTGTATAGCTATGTTACTATCAATTATTTCTATAAAAATAAGTTTGTCTTCATATTGCAACAAAATACATCAGTAGCATTGCAGTGTTAGCAATGGTGCATTACTGTAAATCTGAAATTAATCTTTTGACGGATGTTCTGAGAATGGGCAACTGCCTCAGTGGGTGAAGGTGTAAGAGAGAAATGTGTCTAAGAAAAGCAAAACAGAGAAGAGAAATGGAAAGCAACAAATAAGAAGTAATAGTGGCTGACCACCTTCCCTGCTGCAAACAGTAGTGTGCATCACCTGTCAAAGGATTCTCTTACACGTACAGGTATATTCAGTTAGCTACCTCTGATCTTGCAGCTTTCAAAGTGTCATTTTTGTTGGATTGTGTGGGATTTGGGTTAATGAACAACAATAATTTAAATACCTTTATACCAAAACTACATACCAAATTATTCAGGGTTTCTCGTATGCTAAATCAATTAATATTCAGATCATCTGAATTTCAAATTCTGATATTCTTGGTTCCAGGTGAGCTGTTCTGATAGAAAGTTTGGAGAGTTGGTGACACATATTAAGATTCATGCAGTATGTGTCTTGGTACAATGGGTAATACGAAAACCAGTGTGAACTAGTAATTCTTTTTTAAACTTGCAGGTGAACTACTGGAATTCAAATGTAAATGAGGTCCAGGGTGTTGTGATAGATCAAGAAGGGAAGGTGGTTCATCGCCTTTTTGGAAAGTGGCATGAAGGCCTTTATTGTGGGGTTGCACCTTCAGCCAAATGCATATGGAGGCCAGGTAAGAAGCTTGTTAGAAACTCTGGCAGGCACTGTAGTGTGATCCTAAACTATGTAAAGCTTTTTAAGCCATAATTTTAAATACACAAAATACTACTGGAGAAAATTCAATTTGTGGCTAGACAAATGAACAAGAATTTGCATGAGTTCATAATAATGGTAAATGGAAATGTTCTTACAGGGCATAGTCTTCTACATCTCAGTCTGACTCCTGGTCAAATATTCTGGGGTCTTGGGGTCAACATAAGAATAACGTTAAGAAAAAAAATTGGATATCTGGGCCCGTCTGCCTGCCTTCTCACAGAGAGCAGGGTAGCTTATTTGGAATCGACAAAAAGGAGGTGCCAGTTTATTGAGTTTGTTGTCTTAATGATTTAGTAGCCTAAAGGATTGGTCTTCAGAGGTGGCAAGGTTAGCTTTTATACAGACATTTGATAAGCCCACTTTCTGGGAACAGGAAACTATGTTTAACTTGAAGATCTTGAAAACAGTAATTTTTGTTTAAAAAGGAAGGAAGATCATAAAAATTTTGAATCTATTAGCATGTAATTACAAACTCTGCAGGGTAAGCAGTTGAAATTAATATTTAGTGAATGTTGTTCCACTTAGACAATAGCTTTTGAAGCTTTTCTAATTGTATGTAAGAATAAAACATTAACATTTTTGCTGTTATAATTTAATAAATAAATGAATGTCTTGCATATTTAGAGTAATAGTTTAAAAAGCTTTTTTTTCCTTCTCATACATATTCATACAGGCTCCATGCCAACCAATTATGAACGTTATTATGGCTTCACGAGGTTTGCTATTGAGCTCAATGAATTAGATCCTTTACTGAAAGATCTTCTTCCTTCAACAGATGCACGATTCAGGCCGGATCAAAGGCAAGAATGCTTATTTATACACTTAATATTTGGTGGCTTTAGGGTTGGGTTTGGCTGAGTATTGAATTTTATCTGTATCTTCGCTACAGTTTGAGCTAAGCTTTGGAGGATTCTGGTAGCAGAGAAGGTATTCAGTATTGCAATCAAAGTTCCGTTTCACCCAGTTGAGGGAAAGTAGAAAGCATCTTGTTGGTATAGTAAAGCTATAGTGCAATCTTGGGGCAGAGGTAAGATTCCTCATAACAAACTGGAAGGACAGGCTCTGAAATGTCATAGCTCCTCCTATGAATGGAAGCAATGTTAATTCCCTCCTAATTCTCAGTTCATAGTACTTCAATTTTTGCATTATGCTGAAGTTACTGAAGAAAGTATATACCTTAGGTTATAGGTCAGGTACATGTAACTGGGGAGTTGCATCTCAGTTATTCTTATTTTATGAGGTTATGACGAGATCTGAAAGTGGGTACAACACAGACAACAGGCTTGGCGTCTGCATGTCTTTTGTGATGACTGGTGCTAGAAAATCCCTTGTTCTAGACACTGTATGATTGCTATAGTACCTGCTGTTATTCATACAGGCTTCTGGAGGAAGGAAATGTAGAAGCGGCAGCATCTGAGAAACAAAGAATAGAGGAACTCCAGAGAGCTCGGAGGCGGTACATGGAAGAAAACAGCATTGAATATGTACCCAAATTTTTTAAGTGAGTCTATTCATTTCAGTCTAAGTCTCAGTTTTCTATAGTGTGACTAGACAAAGTACTACACGGATTACCACCAGTGTAGTCTGTTAATCATGAAAGCCTGGAAAATGGCAATTTTAAGAAAAATAATCAGATACTTGATCTCTGCCTGAAGCAATTTTTTATATAGTTAAAGCTTCATAATTTGAAAGATCATTTTCTCACAATGGGCAACAGCTATAAAAGCCTGCTGCTCCCCTTGGCCAATGTTTTTTGAACTTTTAAGTGGAATAGAAGTATAATATTAGGATCTAAGATTTAACTATGTTATTGTTTTAAGTCATTGCATCAGCAAAGTAATAAATAGTGACCTGAACAACAATATCATCCATATATATGTCTATAAAATGTACATATAAATGTGTTTATATATATATACACATACATTTAAATTCCTCTGAAACAAGGGATAGTCATACCAAATAGCTGGATGTTTAGGATGGGGAATCAAAAGTGAGAAGGTCGAATGTGCTTGGTGCAGTTTTGTAGTGGAAGATGAGCCAAATACAGAGGAGACAAACAATATAAATGGTAAAAGGCTTGCATTCTGCAAACTAGATCTCTTGGTTGATCCCCTGCACATAATCACAATCTGTAATGGCCAAAGAGGCTTTATGTGGCTCTAAGACCTGCCCACACAGGTCAGACAACAGATTTGTATCTTAGCTGTTTTCTAAACCTTCCGCTTTTGACACAGGTAGAGGTTGATTTTTATTATTAAATCCCTGACTGTTCTTGTGTCCTTTAGAAATATGAAATCAGATTTAGTATTGGATTAGATCAGAGAGGTATGGAATTTTATTTCATATTGCGTAAGAGTAGAGATCTATGGTCAGAACTTTTTTTCTTTTGTTTGATTTTTCTTTGTTTTTTTTTTTCCTTTCTACAGAAAAGTTATCGACGCTAATCAAAGAGAAGCCTGGGTTACCAATGACACCTACTGGGAACTGCGGAAGGATCCTGGCTTTAGTAAAGTAGAAATTCCTGTACTCTGGTAAACTGAGAATGTAGATCTAGTAAACATATCACTCTGAAGAAAAAAATAACTATGCACAATATGTTTCTTATAGCTAAGCGTGGTTTGTGGGTCTACGGAAAAACCTATCATTTGCATTTATATTCATCTTTATAACGGACTTTTGGAAGTGCATTAGACCAGGCCCCTGACCACTTCTGGATCTTTTTAATTTTGCAGCAGCCATTAAAAAAAAAAAAAAGAAAGAAAAAAAAAAAGAAATAGAAACCTTTTAAAGTTTCATACCTGAAAATTCAGAACTAAAGAAGCAGATGAGTTATCCAAAGTCACTCGGAAGAGGTGGTAAACGCAAAACTGCAACCGGTGCTTTAAACAGACATTAAGAGTAATGTAAGTTAAATTAAAAAAAAAAAAAAAAAGGAAGAAAAAGAGAAAAAATTCCATTTTGTTTCAACTATTTTTGTTAAAAACTCTTGGGTCACAACACTGTCATTTCTGGCTTCAGGTTAGTCCTTTTGTGTGATGTGGTTGGACTGACCTTTGTCAAAAAGATACGTTGTTCTGGAAGCTGTTCCCATTCATATGCCATTGTTCATGCCTTAAAACATGAAGATGTACAGTAAGTAATTTTAAAATATGTATGCTTAGGCTTGTGTGAAGGGCAGATTTTTAAAGCACTAGAATTTTATCATGATATAAATATTGGAGAAGCTGCATTATTTAAAATCAAAAGACAACCAAACATCTAACTATTTCGGAGGAATGAGATCTACTGTACGTGCTTTAGCTTTGGGAAGCTGACTGTATAATCAGACTGAACAGAAACTGCTAACTGGTTGAATTTGAGGCAATTTTGTTAAATGCATATGAATTGCTAGTCAGAAAGTTCATATTCTGAAAGACTGATGCTGAGATGCAGTCGTCATTTTTACCGCTGGCTGGACATAGTCTCACAGTGAATCTCATTTACCCGTTAACTGTTTATACAATTAGAATTCCCTCAAGCTTTGCAACAGCATTAAAAGCACAGAAAGATTTAATCGGAAGGCCTCTGGCTTCTCTCCAGAAGCTGGATAGTACTGTAAATGCAACTATTTTCTGCCACACGCACTGTTTACTGGCTCTGTTTTTTCCCCATACACTTTTCTTATCTAAATTTATATTTGAGAGTTTGGCAGAGGCTCCTATGCGTTGTAGCTCACAACTACTACTTGTGTTGCCAGAATAGCTTTTGTGCAAAATTATATTTTACGGTTTTTCATAAAGTGATTCTATATTTTTTGATTAAGAACCAAATCTCATACGTGTTGCTAAGCCTCAGTTAAAGTATGTGGGAGAAGGCTTGGCACTTTCTATTTGAAAATCTCTGGAACATTAAAAGCAGGAAGGCAGATTTTAATAAAAGGAAAAAACGTAATTTTATTAGGTTAAAAACTGCATTCCATATGGTGTGATCTAGTCTTCCATTTATGCATGTATTATACATCCAGGCACTGATGATAGGTTAGATTTCATGCATATACACTGTATTTATTTCTGCACATATATGGCGTATGTAGTGCCCTTGAATTTTTCTATTTGAGATCGATTTCAGTACTGAGACCTAAAAAAAGTTATTAAATAGGTATGTGATCCTGCCAGCAGAGCAACTTGAACAGTTCCCAGTAGACTACGACGCATACCCAGCTCTACGCCTGCTTCTTCCTTTTGCAGAGTCAGGTCCCTAGAGAACTGAGATCACTTTGATTATTTAATATGCATTTACGTCTCCCCCTTGTTTGTATGGCAAAGCGACTGGCTACTAATGAATTCCAATTTCTTCACGTAGTTCTGGTATCAGGAAGAACTATGAAAACCTGAAGAAAATATTAAGTAGACTTTTTAAGAATTGTGAATGCTCATGAATTGCTTATGAATATTTGATATTAAAAAAATACGTGCAGATTAACAGGATTTCTTCCAAAGAAAATTTTGATTTTTTCAAAGAATGATATATTTTTCTTTACTAGTTGAACCTAGTCTGTCTTTTTTATTTTATTTTTTTAGTTTTCCAATTTTTACTATAAGAAAATGAAAATATATCAAAGTTTGGGGTTTTTTAATCATGTTTGGTTAACTTCATCCTACTTACTTTAATGACATTACACCATGAAACAAATTGGCACATTGTGGGCAAAATAGCAATTAATTATCCTGTGTCACTTTCCTTAAAAACAACATTTTTAAACATTACTGCTCACTTCAAGCTCCAGTCTTTGTGTGCAGTTCACCGTGATATTAGAAAATATTATGTGTGTAGGACTGCAAGTACATTTGAGAGACAGAAACTGCATGTCCTCAAATTTTGTTGAAAGTTGGTTTTTAATTTAAATGCAGAAATAAGGTCTTCAGTTTTACAGTGTTCTGCTAGTGTTTTGTGAATGGCATTATTTGCAATGCAAATTGAAACTTGGTGAACACTAAAGATGCTATCACTGGTTTAATTAATTTTTACAATTGTTTGTTTGACACTCATTGAAAGAAAAATATCATTAACTTTTAGAATTAAAAAAAATTGGTAATATGCTAAATCTTTTTCTTGAAGGTACTTTTTAAGCCTACTCAATGTTAAATTTGTTAACTACTAAGTAGAGGAAACACAAAACCATGCATTACAAAATATTTGCAGTCTTTAGCTGAAATTGAAAAGTGCTAGCAGATATACTGTAAAGCAATTTCTTATAGTGCAGAATTCTCTGGATTCTGTGCAATATCTTTTATTCAATTTTTCCTGTAACCTTGGGCGACATCATGACATATTTTGTTCTATTTCTAAAGAGAATGTGTTAACAAAAGATAGGTCTGGGGGCTTCTGTCCAAATTACAATTTTTAGACAACCTGTGAAATTTCACCAGCAGTAAGTCGTGGGCGATAGTGGGCTTTCCACATCCCCTGCCAGCGCAGCGCAGAATGGGGTTTCCCATGCTGCAATGGGAATGCGTTGTTGGTCCCTTTGCAGCCCCCCACCCACTGTAAGTGCCTGCTGCTTTTCGGCAGGGCTGCGGCTTGGCTGCCCCTTCCCAGCATGGGATTTTTCCGCCCCAGGTGTAGACCTCTGAACTTCTGTTGAACCTCATGGAGTGTCTTCTGGCCCAGTCCTCAAGCCGAGCAGCATCCTTCTGATTGAAGCTCTGCCATCTGGCACGCTGTCTCACCCTCCTAATTTAATGTCATACGCAAACTTGTTAGCATGTAGTCTCTTATGTCCTTGCCCAGGTCTCTGGTGAGATGTCGATTGACATGGGCCACAAAATTAACCCCTCCAGGGCTGTCCTTGTTGCCGGCTGGTCTGGGGATTCGGGCGGTTTTCAGCCCACCTCACTCCATTCATCCAGGCAGTATTTCCTTCTGGAAGGCATGAAAATAATACTTACCAACTCAGTAGATTTAATTGCTATAGGTTTGGTATGTGATGAAAATTAGTGCAAATCATTTGACATTTAAAAACTTTTAAACAATTTAAGAAGTTCTAACTTTCACTACAAAGACATATCCTTTGCTTTTCCTGTGCTTTCTCAAAACATTGATTTCTGTATAAAATACACAACCCTTATGCTTTAGTTTCACAATAGTGAACTGTACTTTCAATTAGTACTTTAAAAGTGTACCTTAATTCATTCCCTGTTCTGGTACTGCAGATATGATAGGGTAAAAATAGTTATTGTCATCAAATGTAATACCTTATAAAGATTTAAATAGCTTCATTCCTATTTTAGATCTGTATTAACAAAATGGTAGATTTTTCGGCATATTAGAAATTGTTATCTCGCTGGGAGATTCAATTTGAATATGAGTTGATTTTCGTACAGTATCACTGTGTTTAAAAAGTCATGTAGGCACCCGTTCTAATTTTAGACAGATGTAAGTTGCATGAAATAAACTTTTCTGTATTTGGCTTTAAAAGTGAACTCCCACTATAATACTTTTCTTCATCTTACAAACAGTGTTACTTTTTTTTTACCCTCCTTTTGAACTTCTGACTCTAAATGAGCTTGTACGGCATTTATGGGTTTTATTTGAATAGCACGCGCTAGGCACATGTCAAGTATTGCAGTATGTATACATGACACATTTTTGAAAGATATTGCCTTTAATTCCCTACTGAACACTGTTGGAGCTTTATGGAAGTGAATTACACAAACGTGAAGGCACACTAGGAGCCAGCGCTGGTCCTGCCCTCACGGGCACCTGGTGAGGAGCTTGCATCTGGGCCATGCCCTCTGTTTCCCATGGAGGTAACAAGGGATTTTCTCACCCTCGAACCAGGCAGAGGGGAGGCCAGCGCAACGCAGTCTTGCTCATAGAGTTTCTCTCCAAAAATCTGTGTTTTTAGAAATACCCTGGAAGGGAGGGGAGGTTCATTTGCGCTTGCGCAATACCCAAGAGGGCTGAATATGCCAGTTCTCCGTGAGTTTTGCAAAACTTGCTTTCACTGGCAAAGCTCTGTTAGTATAGGGAAGGTTTGTGTGGTCTCCTTGTTTTATAGGATTTTGAATGTTGTCTGGTGCAGAGATAACACTCGCTGTTTAACATGCCGTTAGCTGCAGTTGTAATCTGAGGAATTAACTCTATTTTGTAGATGTCATTACTGGTGCTGGAGCTGCATAATGAAAGTAAGGGAGAGTTTTCAGATTAAATCCACATGAAAGGAAAGGGTATTTGTATACATGTGCTAAAATGACAGGAGAGGTTAAGTTAGAGAATTAGGCCCAGCTGGGGGGAAAAGAGTAATGTTGATAGAAGTGTGTAAGAAACATTAGAATGGCATCATGGGTCACCCTGGGTTATAGGCAGACCTGGGAGAAAGCTAACAAAGTTTACTGTGTCATAACCACTTACCTGGGCAGCTGCTGGGGCTGAAAATACTGTCTTGGGTTTTCTTCCTGTCTGTCATTAAATAACAGTCGTCAAAATAGTATAAAACTTGAATTTGTTCATTAGACCATATATTGATAGAAATTGAGGTAGGCAGGGATACAGTGCCAACTAAGGTTTTTTTATTAATGTGCTCAAAATTGAAAAGGTATATTTAATATAAAAAGTAGTATAATTTTCTACTTTACCATCTGTGTTTACGTTTATTATAATTCTGGCATAATTCAGAAGCAGTTTCATGGAGAAAGGTCCTTTTTTTGGGGGGGTGGTTTTGATTTTTTTTTTTGTTTGTTTGTTTTTAACAGAAGGATCTAGACTAAGTGTGTAAATAAAGGTTTAATTATTCCTGGGGAGGATATCTCCCTGTGCTCCGTTAGAACAGTGAATGGCACCCACAAGAATGCTGCAAATCGCAGTAAGCTCAAAGAAATGGCTTATTTACAGCAATTCATTTTACTTTTGTATTACATATTGTAAGGAGTCTGCTTACAAAAGCAAATACATTATTTGCTCTTTAAACTAGAGAATGTAAACCACCATCATTCATTAGCTTCACTGTAAGCTGTGTCTTTCTTCTGCTACACTGAAAATCCTGTTCATAAAACAGGATTTTTGTATGGTATTTCACAGGTTTAAAAAGCGATAGCAATGTACTTGTAGGTGTTTTATATACCCATCTCCTTTGTCAAGTTCTGTGGCATTATAAACCCATCATTTATTTTTTAATTGTTTTTTTCCTTCCTTGCGATCTTTGAAAAACCTCAGAAAAGGGAGAGAGAGACTGCAATGGAGAACAGTGAAACTAGTCACAGCAGCTCTGTCAGTGGCACAGCTGTAACAAAATAGAAAGTTTTCTAACTTTTATGAATTAAAATGTCATCAGAGCTGCTGAATCCGTTTCAGGCAGGTTATCTTAATAGCATTTTTCTTTCCACTGATCCATGACAGCATGAAAAAGGGGAAGATTGGTGGCATTTGCTCAGAATTAATTCTGAAGGTGAAGGGAAGTTTTTATTCCTTTTATAAATAAAAATGACTGTAGCCAGCATTTGGCTGAAGGTGTATTGGTAATGTGGACAAAGAGACTTACATATTTTATAAATAAGAAAACCATGAAGTTGTAATATATAATCAGCAGTGTGTAATATATTCTGTCTTGACGTATGAATAATTAATTGAAGTATGGTAAAGGTACTTACACGTACTCCTGGAGCAATGATCCAGATGTTGTCTCCTATGAAACTAAAATGTATTTCCATATCGACTGCTACTTTTAATGGTCTACATTAATAAAAGAGAGGTATCTTATGCTAATGTATAATGTTGCTGGCCCAGAACATTAGGGATGCAAAAAGGGAAGGAGTAAGGAGATTCCTTCAAAAAGTCAGAAGTGGGTAACTTATCTTTTACGCCTGAGCATCAAAATGATGTAAGTGCTATACAAGAGCAGCACACAGTGATAAATATTCAAACAGAACTATTCTTCATTGATGTCCTTGTGCCAGTCAGCGTAGCCACGCTTGCAACACCTTTTTCTGAAGTTGCATTACTATTTAATGGCGTGGGGGTTGATTTGTCAGGTCCACCGAGGACAATCAGCGTTAGAGTCAGGATTGCAAACTCACATTTCTTTTCTTGTAGTCCTGTGCTGAATGCTCCCTCCCTTCCTTTGTTACATTCACCTGAACAAGGAATATTACAGTAACATTAACAAAATTAAGTTTAATTAATAAGTTTAATCCTCAGTATTTTCCAGGCAAAGGAAAATTGAGAATAGCTTCTTCAACTGTGTTGAAGAAATACAGACAAGCTCTTCAATTATCTTTGCATTTGCTTAACATTTTACAAAAAAATTTGAGATTGGATCACCAATAATAACATTATACATAAATATATTAAACATGCTTTGTCACCTATTTTGAAGTCAACATTTGAAAATTGTTCCAATTTGAGGTTAGAAATTAGTTCTTTTTAGTTCTTGAAATAAGTGTTACTGGTATTCTTTAGTGGTTGAAATGTAGTATAACAAATTCAGATCACAATAAATTTTTTTTCAGCTGAGTCTCAAACAAGACCTGACTACTAGCTGAGAAATAAATGCTGATGAGTGTATTTTGCTATGCAGGCATAAATGCAAAGATCGCAACTTTTACCTTAGTTAAGCTTTCTCTCTAATTAGCAAAAGCACTGTTCTTATTCCTTTATAATTTTTTTCTAAACTAATTATTTTCAAACATTCATTCCTCACTAAGAATTAATTACATGTGAAGTTTAAGTTCTAAAAATTAAGCAATGTTTGGAACTCGACAGACATGAAGAGCATGCTTTTTGTCTTGCACCTAATGCTCAGATCTCCCTAAATCTCCACCTCTCAATGGGGGGTGGACCTATAGTGCTTACTCACGAAAATGTCATCGCTGGACCAAAAAGAAATTTCAGTGGGCTTTTCCGGGTGGGATTCTTCTTTGTATATTGATTTGTGTCTATGTTATTTACTATAAAACATGTAAGAAATCAAGCTGCTGGCATCTGATGTCTGAAATCTTTTCCTCCACCAAAATGCATAGCAAAGTTCTTGTTCTTTATCTGTTACTGCTAGATTGTCTGAAGCGGATACTTTATTTAGCACGTAAAAAGCCATCATAAAATTAAACTACTGTGGTATCCAGAGAGATCATTATGATGGTTCTGTATTAGGATATTAGGTATATTGTCTTTGTTGTAACCAGTACCAAGACTCTTCTTTGGTTCTTTATCTACTTTCCTTTGTGTAATTAACTGTTTCATGAATTATGATTTCTCCGTATTTCAACAGCAAAGAATTCTGTATTTTCTCTCATTGTTGCACAAAGTTAATATTGGGAATTGGGAATAATGTCACACGTTTTGGGTGAGATTAGATCCCATACGCACATGTATGAAAAGTAGTAAATTTTAGTATTTATACCTTGCTCAGACTCTGAGAATGCCATTAGAAGAGTAATATTTAGATTAGTTGTCAATTTTACATTGCCTTACCGAGCTTCTTTGCTTTTAACTGCCTTTAATTTCAGATAGGGAAACAGCCCTGCACCAATTCTTTAGCAGGCCAAAATGTCAAAACCTAAATAGCTAAAAGAGCATTCTTTGCTGATTGCCCGTATCCCTGTGCTCATTCTACAAAAAATAAACCCCCCGAATATGTTGATTCCTTGTACGCCTCTTGTGTAGTATACTTGTAAAAGGAGGTCCTCAGAGTCTTTCCACTGTGATTATGCTATTATGTCAGCTAGAAAGGTATACAGAAACTCACTTCGCTGTTTTTAAGATGAATTTTAAAGGCAAATAGTTGCTATCTAGAAGCCTAACATATAAAGCCAGTGCTACTTTTGAGTACTGGGTAGACAGTGTCTCTTTTAGAGGGAAATAATTACTGACTGTAACTAGAAAGGGTATGTGTTCCTAGGTGCACCAGACGAATTTTTTGTTTTGCTTTGAAAGCAATAGAAAAGTGTTACTTAAGGGAAAGAAAGAAAATACGAAGCATTTATATACCCAGCTACCCAAATGTTGCAGAAGGCATTATTTTTGAGCACTGTAATGTTAAACATCACCTGCAGCACCCTTAATTTTATGCACAGAAGTTCACTGTGGACTTCCATAATGAGATGATGAAGAAAAGGTTACTGGAAAAAAACAGTCAGTACCATAATTTCTAAATAACTCAATAGAATATTGATTTTGCAAATATTTGTTTCGAAAATTGTATAAGATACTTAAAGTATTGTGATATTTAAAATCACAAGTTTGGTCCTTCATAGCACATTGAGTAATTTAACATTTAAAAAAAAATCTTGATTGATCTTGATTGCTTTCCTACAAATGCATTCATTTGTGCTTGACTATTCACAAGTTTGGGATATCTTTCAGAATTATTATTCTTTACATATTATTAATTCTCACTCCAAATACTGGCTGTAACCATGCCTGTAAAAACAGTTCTATTGCTTACAGTTGCTAAGCATCAACAGCCGAGGAATAACATCAGTAGGATATTATTTGTATATTCCAAATCTATAGACTTCTGTTGCACGTGCAAGAGTTAATTGTCAATGCACATCTCAGATTTTTTTTCTGCTTCATCTGCTTGGACTCCGATCTTGCACAGACATCAATACGTACTTAGCATAAACATTGCAAACAGCCTCATTGAATTCAGTTTAGAAGTTGTAGATACTAAGGTCCAAATGAAAAGGCTCAACACTGGCATTCCTGAGAAATCAAAACAATTTCCTTGGTTACTATAACCAGGCGTTACAGTACTTGATTCCTAGATGCTTAAACAAATGCGCACCTGCACAGATGAGGCTGAGGTGCTGTTGGTCCTCCATGGAACTCGGTGAGCTTCCAGGTGAGTGGGTGATCTAGCTGCCCAAATCTACTGCAGCTGTAGGCCTAACCTACAGTCAAGGCTAGGTATTCAACTAGTTACACTTAAGCTTAATTTTGAACATGTGCACTGTCTTGTGGAAGATAAATGTGTGAAACGCAGACGGTTTGACTGCTTGCCAGTCAGAGCAATACATCTGACTTTCCTTTGACTCTCTTGCATTTTGGGACCTTATTCTGGGGCTTGTAGTATTTAAAAACCAGTTAACTTCATGTCTCTGCAGAGCTCAATTATGTATGACATTTGGAAGAAAGAACAGGAGATTAAATCAATGACAATTCATCAGATTAACGTCTCACTCTGGCAAGCTTAATTGTAAGAATATTTGCAATTCCTACCCGTTTCCCTGTACTTTCCCCAGGACGGTGCCAGCCCAGAGTGAGGGTTGCTAGTACTGTATGCCAATCAAAAAAGGAGACCGATCTTTCCGATTTGCAAAGAAGGGCGTGGCTAACTAAGAGCATGCTCCTAATCTCAGCCTAGAAAAGCACGAATGTGAGAAAGTGCCTCCCCGCTCTCCTTCTAGGCCTTAGCACATAAATAGAATTGCTTTTTTTGGCATATCAAATTCTCTGGCTACTTCAGAGACTGAACCTGGCCAGGAAGGAGCAGTAAAAAAACAGTTTTAAGTTCCCACACAGGGCAGCTGGAACACTTACTCCGTGTCTTTGCACTCATGAGTTGGTTTCGAACATAATGTCGTAGTAATCCAGAGCGCAGACGAGGCCTCATGCTGACTACCTCTCATGCAATAAAAACCAAGCTCATACAGTTGTTCATGTTGATTACAGTCGAGTGTCTTTTGGCCACACGATTCAGGGAGGTGGTAGCGGGGGGACTAGTAAACAAAAGAAATTAATTTAATTAAGACGTTATTCCAGTGATGTATGCGGTATACACAATACCCATAATACGGACTCCAACTGAGGGAGGTCCTACAGCTTCTTGTAGGAAATAAAGGTGAACTTGGCTATGCTATAGTTTATGTTGTGCTCTACAATGTAACAAAAGATGTCATCTGTTTCCTTCAGGCTGAGCCGGATATACCAGGATATTGTGTCCAAAAAACACACACACAATTGTATTTTTTTGAGGAAACATGATGCTCTTTTACCTGTTGCAATGTAATTGGATAATGCATGTACAAATGACTTGTTTAGCCTGCCAATGAATGTTGCTAATGCCTTACCAAAAAAAAAAAAAAAAGCATATTTTTTGTATTTTTTTCCTCAGAGGCAAATCCAAACAATGCTAGATTTGGGAAACTGTTTACTGAAAAGCATTTTCTAATAGATCTCTGAAGAAGTGCAATTGTATAATTATTATTGTTCAGTGCATACAGTACATTGTCTCCATCACTCTGTACACTGCTGCTATTAGTGCTTGTTCTAATAAATCTCAATGTACACTGTTTAAACTGCTGTCATCTGTGTTCTGATTTATTAACATAAGAAGCACTTTAGAATATGGTCCTTGTAGGAGCTGTTTGTATCTAGTTAAGTGAATTGACTGTTAATTGTAAAATTCTTAATATATACTGTACAGATTGATTTTGGAGAGGTGGGTGATAGTGGCAGCTATAGCACTGAACCAGCGGCTTCTCACTAGCATCATCCTGTTCCTTTCTAACCTTTTTCCACTGCAGGATTATTTTTGTAAAACTTTTCCCATGTGATTCTCTGTGCAGTTCCTTTAAGTCTGGCAGGAGCTACCAACTGCAGTCTCAAAGAAGATAATTTTCTTTTTGGCAGTTCCTGGTTTTATCTTCATGCTACAGCTGGTAAGCGCCTTCTGCTTTTTTTTTTTTTTTTTTTCACTTCAGCTTGCGCTTTGTGATTAAAGGGAGCTTGCAGTATGTTTCTCAAGTTTTGTGAGAGGGTGTAGGGAAAATGGTTCCTGATGTTCTCTAATAGAATTGAAAAAAGAGGTGTGGAGAGGGGAAAAAAATGAAAAAAAAATTACTTGACACCTACCGCTTCTGGCATCTTGGAAAAATAACAGTATGTGGGATTTTTCCATTCTGTGTTCTTGTCAGTTGTTCAGCCCTTAAATCAATTACATTCTGTTTAAAATGAAAACATAATAGAAAACAAGAATTTGGTAATTTGGTTTGTGTTGTTTCTTGGCATTGTAGAAAGAACAAGCGTTCAAACAGTCTGGAATGCTGCCTGAGTGGAAGCAACAGCAAAGGAAGGGAGAACACTTTTTTCATGAATGGCAATGTGCTTTCTTCTGTCAGAATACACATCTGATCTCGTCCAAACCGATGCTCTGAGCCAGGTTGTACACTGGGAGCTTATTCCCTGTTAAACGATTCTACAGGTGAAATTCAGCTCTGGTTTCACGTCTGTGTAGTTGCCTCTGAATGCTTTGCAATACACATCTAACGCTTCTTGGTGACTGTGGCTCAGCAAAATTACTGTGCATAAGTGAAGTGCAAAAAGCTACACGTCATTACTTAGCTGATTTAAAAAAAACCAACACAACAAACCTTTGGGAATAGATTAGAGTGCAAGAGGCCTCTGAGGCAGCACTGCCAATCTGACATCTAATTTAGCATAAAGACCATTACTTAAGCGTGGAAGTAAATTTTATATTTAAATTTAATCTAACCAAGAGACAGATGATACTTCTTCTTAACCACAAACATGTAGGCACTGCGGTGTGGTGAAGGGAGGCAGAGTGGGAAGCTATTGACAAGATTTCATCCTGACTCAGCGAAAGGAGTTGCCCACAGAAAGCTGTTCCAAGTTTCACTGCCGGTACAAAAATCTGTTCTGATGTGATGATACACAGCATTTTTGCCCAGCCAATGTATCAAGCCACACAAGTCCTTATGAGCCTATTAAATATTTAAGTTGGTCTAAATGTTAAAAACCACAAGTATGCAATATTGACTGTTCCTGCACCTGAATATGCAAAATTATTTTTCGGGTAAGTAATCGTTATGAAATCAGATTAAAAGAAACTAAGCTGAAACACCATTCAAAACGAATGAGGTACTGTGCTGAGCTGAGGAGGTGCTCTATAGCTTATTTTGACCAAGTGGTGAGTCTAATTTTACTCAAGGTCAGTAAATACCATGTCTTATATTTAGACTGTGTTGTTTCTGAAAGCTGTGTCTAAGATGTAACTATTAGGCAGAGCAGCTAAGAGACAGGCTAGGTTGTATATCCCATATCTGTATCCCAAGTGCCTATTAAATAAAAAAAAAAAAAAAGAACTCAGAACAACTTAACAAAGTATGCATAAACGCATGCTACAGACATGAATCTGGTGTGAAGACTTTTTAACCTGTGATTAGAATCATAGAATTGCCTCGGTTGGAAGGGACCTTTCAGATCATCCAGTCCAACCATCAACCCAACTCTGACAAAAACCATCACTAAACCTTATCTCTAAGCACTGTGTCTACCTGGCTTTTAAATACCTCCAGGGATGGTGCCTCAACCACTTCCCTGCGCACCCTATTCCAGTGCTTAATAACCCTTTCAGTGTAAAAAGTTTTTCTAATATTCAGTCTAAAGCTCTCCAGTGCAACTTGAGGCCGTTTCCTCTTGTCCAAAGATTACATTTGTAATCACATAAAAAAGTTGCAAAAAAAAATCAAATATGTAGTTGTTTTTCTCACTGATGACAGTCTGGCTCTGTTTCCTTCAGCAAAGAAACAGAACTTATTATGGGGTCAAATTTCATGACTACTGGTTTCTTGAGCAGGTTTTTTGACAAGTCAGTGGAGGAAAAAAGTATAATTAAGCATTTCCGAAAGGTTACACTTGTCGGACTGCAAGTGGACTACAAGTTCTGATAAGGACATCGTGTTATTTTTTTTAACTGATAAAATTTGAGGTGTAGATTATCTTTTAAGTTCCTCTTTAAGTAGGCTGTTTTTGAGGGCCTGGTATTACATTTAGCAGTCAAAAAAAATTGAGGTGATACAGCACAAGGGCACATCCATTCTTCAGTTCTGGTTCAAGAGTTGATTTCACTGAAATGCTCATCAGCCAACCTAGCACAACAGTGTTAGTCAGGCTGCTTTTTGTGTTTGGTGGTAAGAATTTTTTTATGTCACCTGTCTGTTAAAACGTTTAGTATCTGGAAGCCGCTCAAGCGTCTTCTTATTTTATGCCTACACGTGTGAAAAAAAAGATAAATTAGGAAACTAGATGAGGAAGTATTCTCTGAGCATGAAAAGGAACAGCCTGAATAAGCATAGAGGTGATTATGAAAGAGGATACTGAATTCTTGCGTGCCCTACAAACACCTCGTTCATTTTGTCTGCTTATAAATACTCTGTAGCCAAAGGTCTGAGAGTATTTTATAATACTAGTCAGTTCTTGCAGTATCCTGCGCTGGGAGGTGATCTGTTACCCCAGCCACACACAGTAGTTTCACAGACCGAGGTTAATTGCCCAGTATCACAGGAGAGCTAGTGGCAATGCCAAGAATAAATCCAGTTCAAGCCTGCTGCTCAGATAAACGCGTAAGGAAAAGAAGCAAGGAACAAGATATGTCTGCTACCAAAGGAAGTGTCGCATAGAGATAACTGTGCCGGTGCCCATCAGACAGATTAGCATGGACAACATGAATTATATCACAGTAGACAAATCCTTAGTTTTGTAATCTTTCTTCAGACATGGTGGCGCAGCAGCAGCTCCAGTTCTGCATGCTCATACAGGTGGGTGCGCAAGCCCACAGAGTTGTCCTCTAACACAGACACAGCCCGCACAGATACTGGAAAAAGGGATTTAGCCATTCGGGCAGCATCCTCCAAAGGAAAGGCAGTGTTAGACCTGCTTTAGATCACACTGGCTCGATTATTTCCAGATTTGTCTTCACAAGCTAATAGTGCTAGATGATGGAAGTAGCTTAATTGTATACAGTAATGTTTATGTAACAAATGACCACTTCTTTTGGATGAAAGATGTGCCCACTTCTCATAGGTAGCAGGTTTAAATGCAAACATACCATCTCTGCAAATCGCTCTCTGGCATACTACTTTTGCATTTCTTTTATTAGTAAATGCGTCACAGCTAACGCATCCATCTGCCCATCAAAAATATTGCCAATAACATTAGGGCAATTACAAAGAAGCAAAATATACTTTACCCAGTGATAGTCATTCAATATCGTATTATTTGAAGATGGACACATGAAACATAGATTAAGTAGTCTGCACATCTGTAAACAAAGGTCTGAAACCTGAAAGGTAAATCTGTGGAAGAGCGTATAAAACTCACCAGAACGTATGCTCCTTAACCTCTTTTGTGTTTCCTTTTCATCATTAACCTGGCTCTAGCGAGGAGGCAGTGAAGTGGCACAAAGGAGCCAACTGTGCAACACATTCCCTTTTCATCAAGTGAACAGATGTTGCTTGTATAAAGGTGAAAGGGGGCTGATGTCAACCGAAAGGCACAGAGAAACCAGTTGAACTCCACATCTTGTAGCCTTTCATGGATGTAACGCTCACAGTGCAGTGCAGCTTTTAATACTTTGATTGCTGGACAAGTGTCACATAATATAGCACCTCCTGGCAGGAAATCTACCTTTTACGTGTATTGTAGCACAGACTATGAATATGTATTATCACAGTCTCTTCTGTGGCAGAGAACAGGAGGAGGTTCCAACAGAGTTTACTTGAGCTGTAAACCTGGAGTATTGTACAGGAAACATAGTAATGGTGAGTGTGTGTGTGTGTGTGTGTCTTCCAAACGGACTGCTAAAAGTGACCTTGAAAATAATTTAGAACAGCCCAATGGTATGTTTTGGATATCTGTATAGCAAAGGACAGGAGTGGCTCCTGCACCTTTTTGAATTTTTTTTTCAAATCCATTCTAATTGGTGAAGAAACTGTTCCCACATGAAAGTCCCATATAAATAAAACATAAAAGTCCATTAAAATACTTACCTCTAGAAGCTTCTTATTAATTTCTTTCTCTCGAGACTACAGATAATAGTGATTCAAAAGGATCTGGCTCCACAAGAAGTAAAACACGCTTTAAATTTGGGGAACTTAAAATGTTTTAGGACTAGGCTTCTGATGAGTTGCCTCCTTGAATTTCTGCGTTCTCTAATTTTGATATGGTCTATTTATCCTGCTGCCCAGAGAGGTTTCCATAAGGAACTAATTAAGTTTCAGTTACAGAAGAAGTGACTACATTTTTTAACGGCTTTACCAAATCGAGAGCTTAATAAGGTAAGTCTACACAAAATGAAAATATTGCCATAGCAAATTTAATTGTTCCCCTATAGTGCGTAATTAAAATAGCATTTGTGAACTGATTTAAAGTTTTCACTGCACTTGGACTATGTAATAAAGAAATCCAACATGGAAGCGTCTCTGCTGAAGTGAAGTCTGCTGAAAACCTTCATCTTGCTGTAATTCACTTTCCACAATGGTCTCAAAACGCCATGATGCTTTTCGAGTAGCAATCACTGTGAGCGCTACACCAAGTGACCCCGGTACCGCAGCAAACTGCTAGACCAGGAGTTCAGCGTGACGGTGGCACAGTCTTCATGCTCGGGAACTCCCAGGGGATGTAAGTCACGGCATTAAGCTGACTGGTTTTGCTTATACAAGAGAATCTCTAGACAAGCTCCACCTTGCAACAGCAAAACCCCTCAGGTGCTGATAAAACCACTTAGGTAGTAGGAAAAAAAAAAAAAAGCAGCATATTTGGCCCCATAAATTGTTATTTTTATTGCCTCCTGAAATATAAAAAGACCTATATTGCACAGGTCCTTGCTTTCTAGGGAAATACTCATGCCATCTGCTGGAAAGTTACGGAATTTAGCAAGTTATTTTTTCAGTAGCATTTTATTTTGCTGATTTTTAGGTGTTAAAAGTCTTGCACTTGTTCTTTTGTAAAGATCTACAGGTAAATGCAATGTATTTCAAAGGCAGGTGGTCTGGTAACTGACAGCACCTTTTTGTACACTAAGAAGATACTAAATTACCATCATAATTTGGTACTGATTATGAGGGTTTAACCCTTTCAAGTGAAACACCAACTCAGTTTATCCAGTCAGTAGATACACTTAAGACTCCTTTTCTCCCCTCAACTGGCATCCTCAAAGGTTGTGCAGAAAGCAGGACTCTACTCCAGATTTTACTATTAAGTAATCTCCAGGTTAATATCAATATGATGTAAGAAAAAAATACAGTATTGGGCATCAAAATTCTCAGCTATATGTAGCTAATAATTCCCTGCTCTGCTACTACTCCATGGCTAAGACCCATTCTGAAGAAACAGAACTCATCTGCCATATGAAGTAAACTGTCTTGCTGTTGGCTCCAGGTGAAGATAGAGCAAAGAAATCGCAGCACACGGAGCTGAATAAGCTACCTTGAAACTGCTCCCCATCTTGCGGCTTGTGATGTCCTCAGGCAAACTTACAGACAGCTGCAGTCTGCTGGGGACGGACAACTCAAACAGAAGCAGGAGAGAGCGTGGCAGTTAGGAACAGAGAGCAGAGTTAAGCTGGAATGATAGGGCCAGGAAAATCAATTTAAAAACCCCATAGAAGTAGAGCATTATATCTTTACATCACTTCTTATTTTTCCTTGCACAGAATCCCGCCTTCTGACTGTAGATGAACCTGCTCTGCAGATGAATCAGCAAATGCGGCTTCTGCCAGTAAGAGTCTTGATTTGTTCATTTATTTACAAGGGTCAGAGGGTATATAATTAGAGAGAGAAGTGGTGATGCAAAGAAAGTGTGTTCTCATGATCGAGAAGATGGGCAAACTGGAGGAATAATTTTGTCTCTGACACCAACGAGTTTGTATATGATTCAGGGGAGCTCACTTAAGAACAAAGGCCATCATAGATGGATACTAGGCAATCTGTAGGGGGGATTTTTTGGGTTATATTTTTTCATTTATTATTTAAGGTGCCTGGTGAGGGTTCAAGTCTGACCTCGTTCCAATAATGCATAAAGGTGGGCTAATATTGGGCTAGAAAAGTCCCTTTATTCTTCTAGGAAGCATCCTGCGTGACGAAGGCAGATGGGTTGCCTTGTCACTGTCGTTACGTGGCTCTTGCTATGGGGTAGGGAAGGTTGCAGCCCTGGAACCCCCCCAGAGGTAGCTTTGAACCCTCATGTGAGCAAGGATTTTCATCTGCACAACTTGGTGAGACAAGGCAAGATTTTTTTTATTCAGGTGCTGACTCAGGCATAATGTGTGCACAGCGTGTTTTTCATTTATTGGTTGCCAAAAATTAAAGAGTTCCAAGGCTGCAAAAATGATGGAAGTTCGTAAGTACACTCATGTGCCAAATCCAAAAGTGCCCAGTACTGGAGGGGCGGGGGAAATATCTTAAGTTTCTTCACTTGGATGTGCAAAATTAGTGAATGTTTTTGTGAACATGGCAATGTTAATATAGTTGCACTCTGACCTGTGGCATGAGGATGATTCAAAGAGCTGCTGCAGCATTTACGGTGGATTATAGGGTGTTAGAGTAACAGGAGTACCGTGTAAACATATCAAATGAAACTATTTGTTAGCAAAATTAGTGCTAGGATCAGATTGAGTATGATCTATGACCACATACTAAGCAAGAGAGATACAAATGCATGTTGAATAAACAGTGCCAGCGGAGCTTAATAACCTGTAGAAAAAATAGTATCCTGTCAAACAATTATAAGACATATACAGGATAAATCTAAATCAAGACTGAATGGGCAATCTTAATTTAAGAATTTCCTTAGCTTTTCCTTCCCTTTAAAACCTTTTACATTCCGTTAATGTGTTATGATTGAGCAGATATGTACAGGGTTTTTTTTGCTAGGGCAGTGTAATAGGAATTTTTTCAGTCAGACCGAACTGCAGCGTTTCACATGATTCCGTTGGGTCTCCGTGTAACCAGCTTCGATTTTTCAGCACCCTCTAGAGTACGCAGAAAGCTCCAGCAGCCTTTCCGTTCATCTGAGATAGCTGAGGTCAGATACTCCTCTTTTTGCCTTTTTATTGGACTTCCTGATAACTCCGAATGTCTAAAAATAGTTACGGAAGTATTGGGAAGAACTAAATAGAAACATGTTAAATTATTAAATAAGCGATCATATTATAAAAACTGTCCTTAAAATGCTTTTCATGCGAAAACCCTACTTCAGAAAAAAAGAAAACTAAAGAAAAGTTTTTACCTGGCAACCAGGGATAATATTCGTATTAAAGTGTAGCTTTGCAAGCCCGTGGCTGATGTTTTACCTGCTGTAACTGCAAAAGGAATCTCTGGAAGACGTCTACAAGGCTTAGCAGCTCACCAGTCTTGCAAGAAAATCAAGTCATGGTTTACATGAGGAGGGGCTGGCTCCTGCTGCCTCCCTCACAGATCCTCCATGGTGCTGGCTGCTGACTCTCTATTTTCCCTTTACAACTTTGTACCTTTTTACACTTGTGTTTTCCCTCTTGGATCCTTGAGCTGTTCCTTAATCCTATGTCAATAATCTCCCTTCTGTCTGCAATTTTACTTTTGTTGTTTTGCATAATTCTCACGATTTAGCAAATTTCTCTGTATTCTGAGCCAAATACGTGCGGCTGGCCTGTCTCAAAACTGGCCCCTTGGGCCACAGACAGCTGAGTCCATAGGAGAAGAATAACATATAATGAAAGCCCCCAGCCATCTCTAACCTTACATGTCGGCCCAGGTGTTTCCAAAGACCTCCACACCACTTACTCCCCAGCTGAGCTTTCACAGGGAGGTTATGGAAGCGCTGGTGAAAGGCAACACCGTCTCAGCAGACCTACTGGCTGTCACGGATGGGTAACTCAGGCGCTCTCCCAGAGCCCATCTGCGCTGCTGTGGGGGTGGTTGGGAAAACACCAGAATTCAGCTGCAGCAAGGACACAACAAACAGTAATGCATCAATAACTCCTCACGGGAAGCTCAGGGTTGCAGAAGTTAGTCTTCTGTTTGTGAGGTTGTAAATTTTGTTTTCAAACAGCGGCGTTAAACTGCCAAGGAAAGGGCAACCGTTTCCCTATCAGTTTACACTGGTAATTCATTATTCATCATACAGAATTAGAGAGCTTAACTGAAGGTCTTTGAGAGAAGTCTCGAGCAATACACCGCAGAAGCTTGGTAGCTAAGATGCTGTTGATTCTTTCCAAGCAACGTATAACTTGATCAGTTTGACAGCTTTTTATTTATTTTATTTAAAAAAAACAACACCATGTTAATTTGTTTGAAAGAACATTCTAAAAAGAATTGAACATGGGCTTGATGTTACGCTTGGATGTTACTGGAAGTTACTCTTGATACAGAGCGTTTTATTATTACAAATGTCATAATATGTTCGCTGCTGCAACCAAAAACTTTGTTAAACAGGTCGGTGATGGAGGAAGACTAGTTCCAGTGCCTAGTCTCAGTGAAGCTGATAAATACCAACCTCTAAGCCTTGTGATTAAGAAAAGAAAATGTTTGCTGTCAAAAAAATCTAAATTTGCTTCAACACCTTTCACGTTAAAAGACATTCTTCAAGGGGAGAAAGAAATTTCTGCAGGTAAGATTTCTGTCTTTCTTCAAAGTGGAAAAATGCATGTTTTCTAGTAAACGCAGACCAGTGGACATAGTTTAAACTGTGCAGGTAGTACGATGGTTCTTTAGTACAGGGGTAATAACATTTGTCTTGCTTAGTTATGTAATAAATGTTTAAGAAAAAAGTACAAGTCCAACTGGTAAAAAAAAAAAGGAAGAAAAGGACTTTCTGGAAAAAGAGTAAAAAAAAAAAAGCCTTGATATTTTCTGAACTAATATGAAACACATTCAATTAAGCCTTGTGGTTTTTCCACAAACTGCAAGAGATTCCTGATACATGTATTGATGTATGTTGATTAATTGCTACTTAAAATTTGGTTTTAATGTTTGCCTTTCTCTGTATACTCACTTTTAAGTATGTAAGAACGGCCTCAGTTCTGCATCTGCTCGTGGCAGTACTCACTGGTGTTGAACTGGGCTCTGCACGGGCAGAAGCATTTGGTAAGAGCTATCTGACTGAAGTAATTGGATTTCCATAAGACTGTTTTTTCCACATTTGTAATTTTTTTTTTGTGTATTTAAAGGGCTTAATTGTGTTTAAATACCCTTCTCTATATAGTATCAGAAATTTTTGAGGAGATTCCATGAGAATTAGGAGGTGCAAAATTGACCTAGACTCCCTGTGTTTTCCTTTACCCTCCTTTGAAGAGTCTGTGTAATTCTTGTCTACATGCTGTGTTTTCTCGAAACAGCTTCATTGCTTTATTTTCCTTTGAAAGAAAGGTCCATTTTGACAAAAGCATTGATCACATTAATTGTACAACAATTGCATTAATTTAAAACTCTACTGAGACAAACCGGTACGAGCACAAGAAGACAGAAATATCAGTTGACCCCACAAAGGGGTGATTCCAGGACGCAAGCATGAGGAAGAAAAAATGGAATCCCACTAATCCTCCTAGCCTTACATTCAGGACAAGTCAGCTTGAAAAGAATTGAAAAATCTCATTAAAAAGTCTGAGAAAAAGGTTATGAGATCTCATTAAAAAGTCTCACAAAACCTTACTAGTCTTTTCTGTAAAGGTTAGATGTCATGTGCAGAAAGTATTGTCCTCTAATGTAAGCAAAGAACTTTGTAATTGAATTTCATTTTTTATGTGACAAATACAAGCATTTGCAATCTTTTTAGAGTTATGAAAATTATACGAGCCTTTTATTTTCGTTTTAAATAAAGACAAACAGGATTCATACTAGGTGACTTCATGTCAGTTTATCCTAAAAGCTTTAAAGGATTAAAAAAAAAAAAGGAGTAAACCCCAGGCTCTCAAATGTATTTGGATGCCTAATCCCTGTGTTCTACCTGCTCTATTCATTTTAATTTGGCAACCAATGTGTTCCAATATTTTCCTGTCAGTGTAACATAAATGTATTTAAGTTTGTAAAAAAAAGCATTATAGAAAAGCTTTGGCATCCGCCCTTTGATTGTACAATAAATTGATGCAAACTTTCAAGTAAGTCAGAATTAATCTGTTGTTTTCCTTCAAAATAAACTGTCATGGTCCCTGGAACCATCAGGCACACGTGGGAAGTGTGGTAAGTCTCTCTAATTGTGACATGTCAGGTAAAAGGGAAAGTTAGTGTTACTGGCACAGTCACGTCTCATTCACATATTGCAAAAACGAAGAAATGTTAGGTTCGTGTGTACTGCCTTTACACAAAATTCAGCATTATTTTACACCCAGTGGCTTTCATTTTCTTTCTAGTTTTAACACTCTGTGTGGCCTCCGCTAAGTCATTTCAGAGCCTGGGTCATTAAACCCGGAACACGCTCCATGTCTGGTCTGTACAAATACCAACAGCATACGTACAGGTAGAAGCACTTTAGGAGAATAAGGGCACGGACAGAAATGGAGAAACAGCCCTAATCACCATTCCATGCCCAGGACATGTCACGTGCAGAAGCATGGGCACAACTCTGCCAAGAGGGGCACGGAAATCCCTCAGAGCCCTGTGCGCTCTCTTACCGCTAGTCATCAGTAGTGACACCGATAAATAAGTGCTCAATGTAGCTCTGAATTTCACGTCAAAATGGTTAAGCACAGGAGGAACGGCACCATTCATTCTTTTCTTGCTGGGTAAAAATAACTGCGTTCAGACTTTTCGTGACACAACGGCTATCTTCTTTTACTCAGGTGTCTCGTCTTACCAGTTGCTCAACTATGAAGACAAATCAGATGTTTCACTTAATGGTAGAAGAGGAAATCAGATAATGAACGATGTTGGTTTTGATGTTGCTGGATCAGATTCTGTTGCCTTTAAAGCTTCATTTGGCATAGTGACCAAACATGAGGTTGAAGTACCAACATTGCTGAAAGAACTTACTGCAAGGTTGTATTACTTATTTCGTTTTCTGGTTCTATAATTATGTTTCGTACAGTTAGGTTGAACCTCTGAAATGATTAGGTTTTGATTATTTTTAGCCAATGAATAGCAGTTGCCGTCTGATATTTTCCAAGAGTCTCAGGCTAGATCGCTGGGATTAGACACATGACCTTCTGCGTAACACAGACTGTAGAATTTTTCTGAATGAATTCTTGCTTGAATTACAGCACATCTTTCAGGAAAAAAAAATAAATCTGGAAAGGAAGAGTCCATCCAAGGCCCTATCTATGTTATCCTATACTATTGAAACTTTGGAAGTTACTTTGAATGACATTACCCAACTTCAGGTTTAAGAAATAGGATTTCTTTGCCTTTGTCTGACGAACAGAACGCCATATGCATTATTGCCAATGCAGGTACTTCAAGGTTTTATGAGGTTATTGCACAGCCTTTTCTTTGAAAAGCAAAGCAGGTTTCTCTACTTGAATTTTTCATAGCCTTCTGTGGCTCTTCTCTCAATGCAGTCTCAATTTTTCCAACATCCTTGCTGAGCTGTGGACTCTCAAACCAAACTTGCTAGCACAAATGTCAAACACATAGAAACCTGATGTGGCTAATTCTAGGTGTAATCCACTAGTTTATATTTCAAAGATTATCCCTTGGCCACAGTGTCATCCCGGTGAATTACAGTGTTGCATCCCAGTAAATTATTTACTATCCATGATGTGACATATGGTATTTTCAAATATATATTGTTTTCTTGTAGTTATTTACCAAGTGGGGCACCTTATTTTGTATCCATAACCTCCCTTGTTCTGTACCTACCTTTTCCTCGTTTATTTGTAACCTCCAAACATTATCATTAATAATTGGGGGTGGGATGGGGGAAAGAGGTCCTAGTCTCCTCATGAAAATATTCAGTGTTGTAGGTCTAAGAGCCAATGCCTGTAGACATTTTCCTACAACACTTGTTTTGTGATTGTTCCATGTTTCTGAGTGATATAGTTTTTTTCAGTTATAGTTGACATGTATCAGTTAACCCGTTTTTAATCCACTGAGCGTAAGCCAGCTTGTATAGGCATCATTCAGGCTTCTAACCAAAACATCACATGGGTTTATAGAAGCCCAAAGGTAGAGCATGACAGCTATTGCTTTTACCATCTATTTTCCATAAATTCTTACTGACATTAATTATATCACTTTAAAAAATAAGTAAATTATTACTTAGAGTGTATTGACAGTTCCTTACTGTCACTAAGAACAGTGTCAGATGGACAGGCTTGGAATTTTCTAGGATGTCCCACATATCCTCTCTAACATTTGTACATAACTGGCTTTCCTTGAATTTTTGAGTGTTCCCAACACTGAAAATCAATATTAAGTTTTCAGGGACCTCCTCAGTCAGATGTTTTACTGCTATGAGACAGAAGTTACAGTGATTTACTTACTGATTTAAAATTACTAATTCTATTAGCTGCTTTGTAAATTGATAATAATCTCTGAATTTCCTTCCTGCCTCCCTCTTGATTTTAGGAAAATAAACTTTGACCATTGTCTAGTCCATCAATCAAGAAAAAGTAGGATGGAAATTCTCTGCGTGGTCATGGAAAGTATTAGAACTACAAGGCAGTGCTCGTTAACTGTCCATACTGGAATGCGTGGAGAGACAATGAGGGTAAATATGTTTGACAAAGTTCTGTAACTTAGATGAACAAACATAAAAAGCTCATTTTTATAATTTTATGGCTGGATTTTATTGCATTTTTACTGATGTAAGCTCAGAAAAATATCTGAAGTAAATCAATATTATTGAACTGATGTAAACGGAATTAAAGTTGGTCTTGTGTTAGTGTGGCTTATGTGGCTGGGGGATGGGAAATGCATGAAAGGATGGCTAGGCAATGAGCCATTGCTTTGGGTGAAGCCTCAGCAAAAATGTGGAATTTACTTTTTAGTTTGAATCTCCAATAAATGTATAACCTATCTATCATTATTACATTCATCTTCTGTAACACTTTGGAAGTTCAGGTTGTTATTATTTCAAGGGTTGACATCTTACTCTCTGTCTTATGTTCTTCCTCCCTCTCCCTCTCTCTCTTCAGCGTGGTTGAATAATTGAACCTACAAATCTTCTGAGGTTTGCCCATTACTAGTATTTATAAATCATTCACCTAATTTTCAATGAGTTATGCATCTCAAGTTATTATCTCTGTATCAAACTTTATTAAAATGCAAAGTTGTTAATATAAAATTCTTCAGTTGTGAAATTCGATCTTCAGTTTCAAAACTTCCTCCGGCATTACAATTCTCAATATATACAGTTCAGATATTATTTTGTTTATTTTTTCATTTCAATTTGTAACTTTTTTTCTCTGATGCTTGTCTAAATTATAGTTTCACATTATTGAAGATCAGAATTCAAAAGGACGTGACAAAGCCATCGTTTTTCCTGCACATACAACTATTGCTTTTAGTGTATTTGAACTTTATATTCATTTGGATGGTAATTTCGGTAAGTGAAGTGAATTACTGTCATTACTGCTATTATTTATAATGATCTGAGTTTTTAAAACAGTTTTCTTCCTCTTGATATACATAAGCCCCAATCCCATACAATGGTATGCTTTAATTTTATGCACAAGGCAGGTGCTAGAAAATAGTCTGCCGCAGAAACATTTTTTTAGAAGTATGATCTTGTGATTTTTTTTTTTTTAAATCCCGCAGTCACGTGGAACAAAAAATCACTTTCTTACATTTCTAGCCCATAAGGAACAGGCTTATGAGACCATCTGATCAGTTTTGCATAGAATAGGCAAGTAAAAAGACCCAAGTAAAGAAGGCAGCGTGCAGAACTTCTAAACTAACATTTTTGCCTGTCGGGGCTTTACTTTCAGTTGGATACATCATTACCATATATGGATATCTGAAGATATTTAGGAGGAAATAATAACAATTACTGGAAACTAATAAAAAAAAATTGCGTGGCTCCTGTAAGTTTTCCTCCTTTTGGGGAAAGGATAGTGCTTATGCTATTTACTTTATTTGCACTATAACATTTTCAATGTTACCAATATTCACAGAATCGCAGAATCACAGAATGGTTTGGGTTGGAAGGGACCTTAAAGATCACCTAGTTCCACCCCCCTGCCCTGGGCAGGGACACCTCCCACTAGACCAGGCTGCTCAAAGCCCCATCCAGCCTGGCCTTCAACACCTCCAGGGATGGGGCATCCACAGCTTCCCTGGGCAACCCCTTGCAGTGTCTCACCACCCTCACAGTAAAGAATTTCTTCCTGATATCCAATCTAAATCTGCCCTCTTTGAATTTGAGGCTGTTGCCCTGTGTCCTATCGCTACACTCCCTGATAAAGAGTCCCTCCCCATCTTTCCTGTAGGCCCCCTTCAGGTACTGGAAGGCTGCTATAAGGTCTCCCTGGAGCCTTCTCTTCTCCAGGCTGAACAACCCCAACTCTCAGCCTGTCCTCATAGGAGAGGTGCTCCAGCCCTCTGAGCATCTTCGATCATCTTGTTTGTAATAAATCAGGAAGTCAATTTAGGATGTGATCCAGTACTTGATAATATCAAATGTAAAACTCCCCACTGACTAGAGTAACGTTAGATGAAGTTTTAACCACCCGATTCACATGTACTTAAATCCAGGAAGCTCCGTGAGAGTCACCAAACTGTTTCAGGAATTGCTCGACTCTATAACATTGTGCTTTTCTGCAAACAGCAAGATAAAAGAGCTGGTGAGGGAAGTAATCTTTTTCTGGGCAGATCTGTACAGCTTTGTGGTTTAAAAGTTGAAAATAGCTCCGTGCCCTTTGGCATGAACAGTATAAAACTTCCCTGACAGGTACTCTGCGTTGTAAAGCAGCTTTTTACTGACCTGTGAGATACCTTTACCCTGCTGTAAAAACTTTAAATATACTCCAAACCAGGCATAGTCACTGGATTAAAAGGAAAAGAGATAATAGAGTTCTTTATAGCCACTTCCATAATGCTCAACGTTAATTTCTGTTTTGGAAACGTTTTAATTTTATTTTACCTTTATGCAACGGTAGGTACATGTACAGCGTTTTTCCTAAAGTCACTATCGGTGAAATAATCAACGAAGGTGATAGTTGTATTTGCATAATTAAAGCGAATTCTCAATTGAGAAAGTTTAAAACATGGGGTTTTTTTCAGTTTCTTGGAATTAATTATCCTCATATACCAATTTAAAGGTTTTGTTTCAAGTTATGGATAGAAACTTAGGTGATACTTATTTTTATTTAAAAAAAAATATTTTCAGTAGTTGACTCGATGTTGGAAGAGATGACTACAGAACTCACAGCCTTGCTTATTATTTTTCATTTTTAGTTTCAAAAGAGATCATAGAAATGTTTCTCCTTCAGAAGCAGTGCTTCCATTTATATGACATGGACAGTCGTAGTCCCTAAACATTATCAAAGCTGAATTTAGTAACGGTTAGCTTTATAGATCAGAAAGCATATTAAACTCTGTTGTGCATTTATTGCTTTTATATTGTGTTCTTCCAAAACCTTAATTTTTACAGAACTCTGTGTGACTCCAATTTCAAAAGGAGGATTTGAAAAAGAGAAATCAGGATCATCTTCGCTGACCAAATTAAGGAGGTTAAAGAGTAATCTGTTTCATCGAAGTATGACTTTTGATGCTTATATCCAAATGTCTTAGTTAATGCACGAAGAGTGTATTTTTGTTTCTTTGTGTGCAAGATGAATGTTTAAAGAAGAAAATTTCAATGGAAAATGTCCCTCTTTTAATTTCTTGTGTATTGAAATGATTGTAAAGTTACTAAAATTTCTATTTGAGAATCTGACTCTTTCACAAATAACAAACCTATGGTATTGTTGTTCCTTAAATCTCGAAAGATCTTAAAATAAAAATTTACGGCTGATGATGAACCGTTATGGAGTAATTATACAGATAACTTCAGTTAACATTAAGCCTATTTCATATGCCTGCCATTTACAGGTAGCATTATGCAGTACAAGTTATAGTCTATAAATAATATTTCTGGGCAAACTCTTTAAGTTTAAATATAAAAAAAAAAAATCTTGATATTTGAATGTACTCTTTAGGCTCTGTGTTCACATGGCAGGGACGTGGGCAAGATGCCATTCAAGTTCTCTTTTCTCATTCTGATGTGAACTCAACATCCAACAGAACTGTCACCGTATGTAGCTATATTTTCTTCAGAACAAGATCCTGTACTTTTAACACTCCTTGGTGTAAATATTTTTGGAAATCTGCAAATCTGAGTGAGAAGATAAGCGTTGAGCAGTAAACGCATCCCTCTAAAGGTTGCTCTGGATAGGTGTCCTTGCTCCATTGTATCCTGTTCTTGATCAAAGGTCTGTTATGGACCAAGCCCTCAGTGCTGCTCCAGTCCACGCAGAGGCAATCGGTCCTCAGTGGGTGTGGGACAACTCGGTAGCTGTAGCCGCCTAAAAGTTTGTCATCCAATTAAAACTGATCAGTCCCCGAAGAGAGAGGGAAAAGGTAGGTAGTTCCAGAAGTGATTTCTTCCTGGGGTGTTTGGATGCTCAGAAATCTGCTAGGAGGCCAACATGGAGTCCTCCAAATTCTTTAAACATTTTAAGGAGTGCTGTGTTTTTTTGCAAATACTAGGGAAAAAAAAGTAAATTCACATTTTTTAGAAAATAAAACTAGAAATGCAAAAACGAAAATGGTTGAACGGGAAAGCACACAGCTGTGATTTGATTTGGCACCAATTTGTCAAAAGCTTGCCCCATGCCTACTTTTTTGGTGTATTTCTAAAAATATTATAATTATATAGATTATATACAAAAAAGCTCTGGCTTTTGTCGGTGTCTTCTGTGGAAGTGAAGAAAAACTGTCATCATCCAGGGCTTTGGATGGGAAGTAATGGCATTTTTAGAATGGTTTCATGAATCAGCTGTTATTTCCGTAATTAAATTGACAGGTTGTTTTGTCAACAGTTCATAATGTAATGACAAATCATTTTTTTTTTTTTCTGTGTGCGCGTTCTTTTTCAGATAAAAGAGCAGTGGCTATCGTTGCTAACTCTGATGCTTACTTGGAGGACCTTTTTACGGATTATTATGAAAAAGCTGCGAGCATGACTGATCTCTCTACAAGCTATCTCAGAGAAGGGTCTCATATCCGAATTAATTTACTTAATAACAACATCCCCAAAGGCCCCTGTGTCCTTTGTGGAATGGGAAGCGCTAAAAGGGAGACAGTCTACGGGTGCCTGGAGTGCTCTTTTAACGGACAGAAGTACGTACGATTGCATGCTGTGCCCTGTTTTGACCTCTGGCATAAGAGAGTAAAATAACGGAGCTAGGTAAGTGCCTGTCGTCGCAGACACGGCCATAACTGTGCCACAAATTTTTCAGAATTAGTAATCATGACTCAAATTGTTGAAACGCAAAATAGCGAAAGTGCAAAACATTTTATTACGCTGTTATCTTCAAATTATTTGCTCACAGTCAATGACCTTTTACTTGGAAATTTCCTCATGCATTCCCAGACATTGCTTTTCTTCTTTCTAGAACCTTCTCCTTTCATTATCACCATAATGAAAAATGTACTTTTAAACTGAATTTTCATAAGGTCAAAATACGTGCTAGAACTTACTTTAAGTTGTTTACACAAACTTGTTCTTAAACCCCAATATGTTGCCTTTATTTAAACTGGCATATGATGGTAAAATGAGAATATTTGTTAATAATTTAAGTGTTCTCATGAATGTTTAATTGAAGTATCGGATTAAAAAACATGCTAAAACTTAGCTCAGTCTAATGTTTAATTTACAAAAGGGAACAACTAAATCTAGGGACAGGCGTTTCATATTAGGATGCCATTACCGTATGTCAAGTTTGTTTAGATTACTAAAAAGCACCAGCCACTCCACCTTCTGCATTTGGGTTTTAGGTCACACCTGCTCTTGACTTTCTTTTATGCATTCAGAAAAAAACTGCTTAGCAGAAAGCGTTTTGGAAGCTTATGGAAATAACAGAACCACATCCTTCCAACAAGGCTTCAGGGGTGAGGGTCTTTAACGGGTGGATCTCAAGCACAGAAAATTGAGTCTGTTGAGAATATAAACAGCAGAGGGCACTACAGAATTGTGCCCAGTACTGAGACTGGTTACTAGTTCACTGTTGAAGCTCTTCCTGTGCTATCTTAAACTGGGGAAACGATTAAAAAGTGTTTTTCTACCGCTTAGAATGATTTTAAGGATAACCCAGGTATGGAAGCTTTTTCACTCGTGCGGCCACTTTCACTGTGTACAGCTGATTATTACACGTTGAAATGAAATACAGCTATTGCTTTGCACAAATATTACAACGACATCTGCATAAGCAGAGCAGTTAGTGAGCCTGAAGTACCGTCTATTAACTATTGCTACTTCTTTGCATTTTTCCAAAGTGAGGGAAACCAAAATGATGCCCAAATAATTACTTATGTTTATATAGAGTATCTCCTATCATCTTCCACCTCATCCAAGTAGATCACGATAGAGTAGAATTTTAACTTGGTGCTGCTGAATAAACTGGCTAACTTAGTAATTTTACTAAGTCAAAGTTTAAAAATCCACATAAAACACTGCTTTTTCATGAACCCCAAATTATTCATGCTAATATTACATCAAAGAGGTTAAGTTGCTTTAAAAATATTTGTGGTTTTATTTTGACATTCCACGTCCAGTGTTCATTTATTTTAAGGCCTTTTATAGTTAAATTTGCTGCAAACAGCAATTCCTCAAGAAGCTAGCCTAGGAGCCTGCAGAGGTTTCGTGGAGTTACCTTCCTGCGATTCTCTTTTCCCCTTTTCTTTTCCAGAGGACTGAGAAGTTATGTTTTATCTATGTCAACGGGTACTGGAACCATTTTTGTCTGCTTGACAGGACAGAGATAATTATTTTAATCAGTATTTTACACAATGAGAAAGACTACTGAGCAATACTGTAGATTAGGACACGACATGGGAACCACTAATGATAGATCACGGTGTTTTCCAATTTTATTTCTTTCTTCTGAAATATCTAAGACATTTTATTAGTTGAATGTTAAAAATAAGATTTTTACAGTCACATATAAAAAGATGCCACTATAAAAAAAATACAAAAAGTTCTGTGACAAAGTATTATTATTTAAAATTCAGTGTCCAGAAAACAGGCAAAGATTTTTTAAGTACTTAGAGTTCATCATGCTGGTAGACATTGTACTCCTTTGCTGATATGAAACCGTCTCCATCGTGGTCATTCTTCTTAAATATATCAGCTAAGATTTCATCATGGACTGAGGGATGACGTTTTTTGCCATCTCTTGCAAATTCTTCTTTCAAATACTGGCTTATCTAGAAGAAAAGAAAAGAGTCCAACCATTGTGGCTTTTACGCCAGTACTCAACGGCTATCTTCAAGGACAGCTGGGGTATATACGTAAGTTATTGTGACTCCAGTGCAGACATGTCTGAAGTTTGTTTCCCAGCAAGTCTGAGACATACTAATATATTAATCAAAGCAAATTTCAGCATTGTGCAGTGCAGTTTGTGTAAGTATACAGAAGCTTTATATGAGGAACCACAGCAGAGGCAGCTCAGGTAAAGATAACACTGATGCAACTATACCTATAGTTTTATAAATTACTGATTCCAAATTAGTTACACCATATTACCTCAAGTTCAGAGAGTTTCTTGTCACTGTCCTTGTCTATTTGATTAAATGCTTCAACGCTGCGAGGTCCCTTATTTACTGCATAAAGTTCAATCTCAAAAATCAATGTTGCATTGGGTGGAATCTTACCCTGTGCTATGAATAAAAGAAAAAAAAAAGCATTTAAGAAATCACACAGTATCGTCACAGATCATACATATGATAAATTCACACATAAAGCATCTTATTTTTTTATTACAAAAAGCTGTATTAATGTTCAGATTAAATCCTGAATTTAAATATTACACAGCTAGACAGGAAGATTGTTCAGACTGTGTTAGATAAATGATTTTGAGAGAGATCTGCAAACAATATACTTCCCTGAAACAAAATTATATTGCCCATATCAATTCAGGTACTTCTAAAAACTAAGAGAAGGGTCTGTGTTATGAAAAACAAGTATTCCTGAAGTTCTTACTCTTTCACGTGCTGTCATGTGACAGGGCTTACTCGGAGACTGATTTGAAGACATATGCCTTTATTAAATATCTGCAATCTGATGTAAGAGATTACAGTAACAGACCAATGCTCATATGTACTTTCTGTCTGAAGAAACAAAAAGGCAACATCAGGTTTTACCAGCTTACTATGAACTATACCTACGGTTAAAGGACTTGATGTAAAATAGTGTTTAAAATATACACCTCATTAGAAAGAAGCAATAGAATGTAAGTCTTCTGATTCACACAATAAAACCCCCAAACTACTGGAATATTTTGTCTGGTCTTTGAAGACAAAAACCCACGTATTGGACTTCATAATCCCTGTGTCAAAGCATTTTCTATTACCTGATGTAAAACCACTGCTGCCTATCAACACAGGTCAATGTATCATGCATCTGGCAAAAAAAAAGGGAACTACTGAAGAGAGACAGTAACAAACTGCTGAGGTCTAAAAGTAGCGCCAAAAAAGCATCAAGAAATCATGCAGTGTAAAATTAAAATGTAAACATGCAAGTTGCTTCTATTCATAGCCAAAGCCAGTGAGCATGACATTGCAACCTCAGAATTTTGAGCTTGTGCCCGTCCTTCATAAATGCAAGAAAAACTAAAGAACCTGCTCGTTTATAAACAGACGGTAAACAAAACTGTTACTCACACTACTCATCTCAGATAGCCATAGTAAAAATGACAGGTTTCAGAGTTCAAAAGATTTTAATCTTACAAACTTTAAAAATGTAGAAGTTGTAAATATATCTGAATATAAACATGGTTTATATACTACTTACAAAAGAAAGATACAATACTAGAATTCAGTGACAGTAGTTTACAAATATACATACCAACAAAGGAAAGATACGTAAAGATTTAGAAAGCCACATGCATCTTTTCTAATTCAAGATTAGGCAGGCATCTTCCCCAGCATGCAGGAATACGCTGAGACAGAGGACAGGTATGCTGTAGGAAAAGAATGCTTTCTTGAAGTGCTACCTAGAACGAACAGTTAACACTAGTATTAGAGTTAAAGAACATACTTTTGTGTCAGCGTTCTTCCTTGTTGTTACGAGACTTACTTAATAAACATTATGCTCAAGGGGAAAACTTTATTCCTAGTTAACTTCACTGGCTACAATAGAATTGTATGAAAGACAAAACTGGTGCATGGAATTCTGACATAACTACCAAATAATTATTACAGAGCAGAAGTCACCTTTTCACAGAAACTGCTACACCCAAGTCAGAGCTGAGTTAAAGTTACCTACAATTAAGAGTGCGGAAACATCGCATAGAACTCTGACTGCAACTTTTTTTTTCGAAGTAGACTGCATCATAAATTCAACTCAAGATTTCATGCACCGTACCATTGCAATTATTATGTAATGAGATGATATTGTCCATTAACTATCCAGAACGTAAGCAGTATTTGAAACAAATTATTTCTACTTAGATTAATTCTGTGGCACGCACTAGATTACGTTCCATTTTGCTCAGAAGATGCAGAATGTCATTAAAAGGCTAAGCAGGTAGAGGTCAAATAACAGAACCTAAACATAGAGAAAATATAGATTAAGACAAAACATGCTGATATGAATAATTAAGATCTTCCTTTTGCTGTCAATTTTTTGTATTATGGCAATATTTGGAAAAACACATTGGGTGCCATGTACTAAATTCTAACGCAAACTGCAAGGCCTGGGTGTGGGTCTATGATGAGGACTACTTAAACTGCATCAGAATGAGCAGGATTAGGCTGCACAGCTGCGGTCATCACTTCCAGTGCCTCCAGAAATAAAAGGAGCACCAATTCTTACAATCTTTTATAATACTGTATGTTTGAAAGGGTAAAACAGAGGGAAGTCAAAGTTTATTATTAAAACTTCTTTTTTACCGTATCCTTGCTGTCCATATGCTAATGACGGAGGAATGATCACTTTCCGTTTTTCTCCAGGACACATATTCATCATAGCAATATCTAGCCCTTTTATGACTTGTCCAACACCCAGAACGAACCATTTTGGATGACCTTCATTTTGCGTCCGACTATTAAAAAGAATTGTGAGTGGATAACAGTAAATTTAGTATTTTATTTTTTTATATAAAAATAACTTTAAATTAGCAGTCAGTAAAAATGTAGATTAGATTACTGGAACACAAGAATGTTTAGAGTGCAAGAATATGAAGTATTAACACTGTTTTTCTGCTACATTTATAATTAAGGTCAAATCTTGAGCTGTGCACGGGGCAACCTCCTTTTGAAATTGAAAGCCCAAGTAAATAAAACTAACTTCTTACAAAAACATCCGATTTTCCTGATCATATATACTGCATGCCAGAAACAAGGTGCCGCTGCAGGAAGTCTGCAAGAGGAGGAGCGCTGGGAGCATGCAGTCTTCATGCTCCCAGCATGAGCGTCTTCAGCAGTTCACATCACTGTAGGATAGGATGGATGTACCATGCACAGGTGTGCTGGGGGAACCTGGCAATCTTGGCTACGGTATTGTGTGCTCATCCACTGCTCTGTCCGGTTCAGATATTCAGTGCTTGAGCCAGCTTCTGGTCATATGAGGTGTCCCCAGGATGGGAGCTACACTGAATGGCGACTGAGCAACACAGAGCTCAAAAGTCAGAGGGAAACACTGTAAGTGTCCCTTCAACAGGCAAAAGAATGCAAGTAAAATGGTACTGTTAAATGTAGAATTACCCTATATTGATTTTTTCTTAAATGATACAAGTGGGAGGAACGAATCAAGATTTTGTAATGAACTAGGCTACTGTCTGATTTGCCCAAATATGGGTAAGGAATGAGCCAGGTACCCAAAGAAAACACTCTCCTCCACAGTTCTGCACAGGTTGAGTCCTGCCTTACTATGGTGGATGCACCACCATTAAAAGCAAGGCACTCTAAACATAAAGCTTTTGCACGACGGTTTCTGTGTGCAAAGACAGCTAAACCGAGCTGAAACAGCCTGAAGACAGACGGATGGGAGAAAGCAAAAAAGCAGAAGGCTAATTGCTTACACTGGGGCAAAGAGAAAGGCAGCACAAATCGAGGAGAGAAGCAGCGACAGGGAAGGGGCATAAAGGCTGCAAACCACTAGTGTAATGTGGCTGCCCCGCACGAAGCCAACTATGTAGAACTGCACGCAGTACTCAACTTTGTGTCTAAAATAACCAGTCCGTGTCGCTGCCAGGAGCTCCTCCTCCAAACCCCATCTCTTCTGCACGGATCATAGCCCAGAACATGGCAGGCGGCGACATGGTGGTGTGTATGGGTTTATTTTATTTTCGCCCTGCCAAAGGGGTGCTCTCCATGTGAGGCGCGTCGCCCCCAGCGACCCTCCCCGTGGGTCCCCGCGGCTTCCAGCCTACCTCAAGCACTGGTCCCTCTTGACCCTAGGTAAAACCCTACATCCTTCAACACTCGGCTGAGGAAAAACACAGGCTGAGAAAAGGGGAAATTACTAAATCAGAGGTGCTTAGCGTGGACCCCAAGCTGGGGGAGCAGCGGGTCCCGCTGACCCGGCTGAGGGGGCCCGGCGGGGCCCTGTGGGGGCCCCGCCGGGCCCCCTCAGCCGGGTCAGCGGGACCCGCTGCTGCTGAGGGCGGGCAAACCGTGCCACGTCCACCGCCAGGCTAGGGCCTACCTTCCCTCCCACCCTCCCGGCTGCCTTGGGGGCGTCCCACCTGCAGTAAAACTTGGATCCGTCGCTGGCCAGGAACCCGTCGTAGTGTGCGTTCAGCAGATCCCCCTTCTTGCTCTTCGGGCTGCACGCCTCGGGGAGGTGCAGCACCTCGATTTTAACCTCTTCCTCCGCCGCCCTGCCGCCTTCGGCCTGCGCCGGGGCTGCCAGCAGGGCCAGGGGCAGGAGGAGCAGGGTCAGCCCGCGGCCCATGTCGCTTGGAGGAGGCCGCCGGCGTGGCACTGTCCCGCTGCTGGGACGAGGGAGGGAGGACGGGAGTGTGGGGGGGCTGAGCCTGCGCTGCGCCACCGCCTCAAGCCTCCCCGGACGCGGGGACAGGCAGCCGGCGGGGCGGTCGGTTGTGCGGGCCCGGCCCCCTCCGCTCAGGAAGTGACAGGGACGCCAGGAAACAACCGCGGGGTGTCGTCGGGGGGAGGCGCGGCCGGGCGGCGCATGGGAGATGCGGAGCGGCCCGCGGGGCGGGTGGCGCCGCCGGGGCCGCCGCCGCCGCCGCCGGGGCCGCCGCGCCGGAGCTGAGCGGCTCCGCCTCCGCGCTCGCGGGGAGTAATAGCGGCGGGGACGGGAGGTGAGCGCCCATCCCCGCGGCGGCGGTGGTGGTGGCGGCCGCCCTTTCCTCGCAGCAAGAGCAGGAGGATGCGGCCCGGCGCCGGGCTGTGAGCGATGGAGGGGGTCCTGTACAAGTGGACCAACTACCTGGCGGGTAGGCGGCGGGAAGCGGGGCCTAGGGGGACGGTGGTTGGGGCTGCGGCGGCCGGGGCCTATGGGGCCGGGGGGGGAGGTTGGCCTCGTCCGTAAGGCGCTGCTTGCGGCGTCGGTGGGTCCCGGCGTCCCCAGACGAGGGGTTTAGAGCCGAGCCGCCGTGGAGCGGAGGCTGCCGGCGCCCCTGAGGCGGCGGGGCGGCCTGGGGCCGGCTGCGGGGGCTGGGCCGGTCCGGGCCGGGCCGCGGGGCGACGAGCGGCGGCGGCCGCCGCCAGCCGTTCCCCAAGCGCTGCCGTGTGTGTGGTGCCGGGGGGGCGGCAGGCCTCGGCCCAGCCGAGACCCGTCGCCCTTCCCCAAGGCGGCTTCGCAGCCAAGATGCTCCCACCCCCCCGGTTTTCCGCCGGGAGCTGGGTGGCCAAGCGCCCCTCCAGAGCTCCCTTGCCCAGTTCGTCAGGGACTGTTGACAGGACAGGCTGCAGCAAACACCGCCTGAAGTGCCTTATTCTAACGGACCGGCTGTGGGATTTTCCCCTCCACCTCTGTTTCCTCTCAGAATACAGCTTTTAATTTGCAACATGCAAACTTGCAGGGTTTCCTTGCTTGCAGCGGAGGAATCGCTTAAGATTACACGTTTAAATCTTCAGTGCTGAACGTGGAAGTTTGAATTCTCTTTTAATTTGCTTTTGAATGGTAATTTTTTTGGAGTCTGTGCTCCTGTATCCTAACATAAAAACATATAAAAAAAACTTCAGGTCTGGGTGAAGTATTCACGAAATATATTTTTAGAAGTGCTGCAGACAGACATGCACCAAATACCTGCATTTGCCCTCAAAGCACTGGTTTTGTTTGCCTCATCCTCTGTCGTAATAGAGAAGCCACCTCCCTCTGGAGAGAGCAGTGGATCGACAGTACTGTGAAGGTGAAACAGATTCCTCTTCTGACACTGTAACAGGACTAATTGTCCCTCCAGAGCAGATCAGTGTCAGATCATACACCGTGCTTAATCAGGCCTCGTGTTTGACTGCTTGGGCAATATCTTCTTTGCCCTCTCATTCTTTGGGACTTCACCTGAGCAGTTCTGCTTCAGCATGTTCCAGTTTTGAGTGTAGAGTGGTGTCAAACTCGGTTCTGAGGGTTTATAAAACGTGGACCACGTTGCAAGGGTTGCGAGCACTTGCTGTGAATTGAAGTGCACAGAGCATAATCTTGCATTTTTCAGAGCAAATATGTCTTCTCATATACTGGCCTTCTGGTCAAAAAGAATAGTCGTACTGTAATTAAATAGGTATTTGATAAGATATTTTTGTCACTTCTTTACAATAAATGTGGAGAAAACACATATAGGAAAAACTGTGGTTGTGAAAGAAGCAACGAATACAAGTTGCTTTTCAGAATAGAATGGAAATTGACATTTTGACTTACATGACCAGAAATGTTACTGTAGCAAAAGGTAAAAGGTCACAGGTTAGAGCCCTTGTAGTGTTTGATATAAATTTCCCATTTGAAGTTTGTTATTTAATGATTAAATATTCAACAGTAATTGTGAATGCTGTACACACAATAGACTGCTTTATCAGTACGCAGCTAACTTCTGCGAAGTCAGTAGCCCTCTAAAATAGCAAGGTGCAGAACCCTTCCTTCTGCGTATGCTGGCCAGCTGAGAGCATCTGCTCCTGCATTTCAAAATTACAGTGTGTCAGGAATTCCCTATGATTTCCAAAATACATGAGGGCAGCAAATTTAAAGAAAAAAAAAAATTAATCATATTAGTGAAATTTTTAAATGTTATTACCAACTTTCTTGTTACTCTGCTATTTATTTTTGTAGCCAGAAATAGGCTGTAGTACTTGTCATTAACGGTAGAAGCCAAGCAGCAAAGGAGCTTTTTTATTGTTGCTGAAGCATTGTGGAAAACATTTAGTTTCCTCCTTCATTGAGAGCAAACCAGAAATCCAGCTTTTTTTTTTTTCTCCTCAAATAACACGTGTGCATCTAAGAATTTGAGAAGTACAAATTTGTTAAATACTTTGTCAAGCATAGGCCACTGTTTGCCCAATTTCAAATCAGAAGAGGTAGTTTTGTTCTTTAGCTTGGTTCTGTGAGCTGCTCGGAGTCTTTTAAATCCTTTGCTTCTGTTTTTTCCGGTACCAGCGTAATGTGAGGCTGAAATAATCATCCATGTAGGGTCCTGTTCTATCAGAATTTGACCGTTGAGACAGGCATTGACGTACCACCTGTGCATGCACTTAGGCGATAAGGGCAGCACAGAGTCAATGTATTGCAACACAGTGTAGCAGGAAAAAAACCAACATTTTACAGGACAGGGTCTTCAGTGCAGTCATTTTATGACTGCATATTCTTATGTACACATACAATTTGAAGTATTTCCTGTGGGAGTTGGTATCCCTCAATGTTTGTACTTTTTTTTCATTCTGCTTTTATATATGAGTGTGGATCTGCTTATTAGTTGCCACTGCATTTTGAAAGACATAGATGCTTACCATTATAGCTAATAAATTTACAAAATATTTACATGTTATTGTTTCCTTGTCATGGAATTGTGACATAATGTAATGGGGCCTGCTCTTACACTTCTTGAATTAGTTAAAACTCATCATGACTTAGTGTGAGTAGTATGAAGCTTTTGTCTGATTTTCAAGAGTCTGATTAAGCCTCCTGTGTTGTAGTACGTGCTGCTGGATGGCTGGAGCTTGCTCTGTTGGAATGGCAATTGGTAAGTGCCATGGACCACACCGTCAGATCGCCGAATACGTTGAGTTCTTGGCCTTGCAGTTTTTGCCATTCCAAACCCTAAGCCAAGCAGGAAGTTATGTTTGGTGTTGAGTTGTAAAATAGAGGGATAAGCCGCTCCTGTTGTACAGCAGACCCAGACTGTAATGGACTCTACTTGGAAGAGCCCAGCTGCTTGTTATGCTCTACTGGAATATTTTAGTTCAATGTTACTTTTAGAAACAGAGGTGATATAACTAGGCAAAATGGTTTGCATTTAGTGGTATTAGAAATTAGGGCACTTATTCCTGTGAGTGCTGAGTTTTATGAAATAGCTGTTAAAAGAAAAAGAAAAAAAAAAAAGGGAGGGGAAAAAAAAAGAAAGGAATGCTAATATACCTTAATCCAAGAGGGCCCCTGACAATAATTTGCTATGTGGTGTAACGCTGCATGGAGTTCTCACAGGTATTTGTGTCTATGCATAAACTGTTCTGTTTTGTAGATCCACTGAGGTGAGAGATCGTTATATAATTTGGCTAAAGCAAAGCTGGTGGAAATTTTAGTAGAGGAACTGGTGTATGCTGCCCTCACAAATGGGCCTAAGAGTATAAGCCATGCCTCAGTTCCCCGCACAATGCCTGACATTAAATTGTGGTTGAGCAATGGAGCTGGGCTACTTTCAAAGAAAATGGTGTGTCAATAGTTAAGTGTGAAATGTGCAAGTTTTCACTGAAATACAGTAGGCAGAGGAGACCATAGCATAGCATTCTGTGACAATGGTAATTTATTTGTGTCTTACAAATAAGATCTACAATCTTAGGAAAGTCTACCTGAAAAATGTACTTGAATGAGAATGGTTCTTCAGAGGTATGTAATTTATCAGCCTTTAAAATATGATTCCTTGGTGGCTAAATTAAAATTTAATTTTGCTGTAGAATGGAATATAGTAAAGACTGAAATACTACCAATCTTGCATCCAAAAAGAGAGTGAGTGAAATATATACACTAGTTCAGTTACAGAGCGGCTCTGGTCTTCAGACTGCGCAGATTGTTTACTTCCTGGTATGTTACATGAATAGTTTAATGTTTGCGTATTTAATAAAAGTTTTAACAGCCAAAGAGCTGAATTTGATTTGCAATTTAATAATTAGACTAAACTTTCCTTTTTATGTTTTTGATCTTGCTAGGTTGGCAGCCTCGGTGGTTTGTTTTAGACAATGGGATATTGTCATACTATGATTCACAGGATGATGTTTGCAAAGGCAGCAAAGGAAGTATAAAGATGGCTGTGTGTGAAATAAAAGGTAAGAGTTAACAGATTTCTGCTTGGGGAAATTGTAGCTGCCAGGGAAATAGAAAAGATCACCCAACATACATTTTGCATCACAAGCTTTTCCTCCTCTGTTTTTGTTTATCTGTAGTCCGATGTGACTGCTTCATAGTTCACAAATAATAGTGAATGTGAATTATGAAATGGTGACAAAGAAAAATGCTTTTGACAATTAGAGCTCTGTTTTGAGATTTAGAACCCACCATGCATTCCTTTTTGTTTTGAATAGTTGTGTGCATGTGGCTTATGCAAGTTACCTTGGCTAGTTATTTAGTTCTACCTCTTATCCCTCTTATGACCAGGGGTAAGAGATTGATTCATAAATGCTAGTTTTTCAAAAGAGCAGCAGCAGTGACCCAAAAGGGCAAATTCTTATACACCAGAGAAGTTTAGTCTCCTGTTTTCCTGAGTCATTTTTACTTTTGTTGCTGTTAGAAGCTGCCCACATGCGTAGGTGGTGGATGTGTTAGAGTTAGTGAGCGAGCTGTTTGTGTCAGACTGTGAGTTTAGCCTTTAGCGTATTCTAATCTGTAGGTTAACCTCCTGGACTAATAGCAAGGCATTGTCTAACTCTCTCTTACTTTGAACTGGTGGCCTGTTTCCAGATACCTGTGGATGTCTGGGCTTGTGATGTGGGTACTTCTATATTAAAAAGTGGGACTTCTTATTTTATGTGGGCCACCAAGTATTTTTCATGTGGTAACTCCTTTTTGTTACTCTTTCCTTGGTGTAGATGAAATCAGTGATGTAAAGTGGAAGATCCCTTTTTTTGGCCATTTCATTTGTTTGTTTTCTTGTCAACCTATTTTTTTGGTGAAGGAAAGGTAATAGTTGTAGTCTGGATTTGGTGCAGTCTCAAGCATCCGTGGTTAGTGCAGTGTGAGTCTGGAAGAAATGTGATTGATAACATGAAAACCAATAGAGTTTTCAATTAAAGATAATAGACTGTAAACAAAGTCCACCTCAGCTCTTGGTTCTAGGGATCTGTGACCTGAAGCCAGATTTTGTCTAGAAGAGAGATTGTTTCAGTTTTTAGCCTAGCTCTCCATAAATACTTGTCCTTGCAACAGAACCCTTCAGTTTGCCATGTTTAGGCCGGGTTGGGAACACAACAGTTGTGCAGAAAGGGAACTCCATTGTACTTGAGTCTGGCCACTGTTCAGTGTCTCGTGTTTCTACCTGTTGACTTGGAGGCATGCTGGGGAGAAGGATTGAGCAGCTTTGGGCGTTTTGTTATTTAGCAGTTTAGCTTACTGTATTACTGTGGGATTGTAATAAACATTTTAAAATACTTTGATCAGCATTTAATAAATACTTGTTACTGAGTTGAGGTTACTTTTTTAAAAAATTGTTCTTTTCTTCTCTATCATAAGTTCATGCAACAGACAACACAAGAATGGAGCTGATCATCCCGGGGGAACAGCATTTCTATATGAAAGCAGTTAATGCAGCTGAAAGGCAAAGGTGGCTGGTAGCACTGGGGAGTGCAAAAGCCTGTTTAGCGGATACCAGAACAAAAAAAGAAAAAGGTATGTGTGTTACCTACAGCATATACAATCTTACCACTTTTTCAAATGTTGTTTTCAGATAATGATAGTGCAAATATTGTGGTAGAAAGTCAGTGTTATTGTCTTGAAATAATTACAGTTTATATTTATAGTCATCTATATGGTAAATTCCTCCTTGATGTTTGAATTAGGGGTCACCTCCATTGACCTCTTCTATCTTAAGCTGAAATACTAGCAAATATTGTTGTTACAAGAACAAACATACTGTTTGCAGCTTTTGTGAAGCTATTTGGTTTCTGCTGTTTTGATTCTTTATAGTTACTATTGGTTTTTTCCTTTTTTTTTCCTGGATGGCTTAATGTAACTATTTCCAGCCACTCCAGTGGGTGTAAATTTCATCCACTAAATGTTTTCTATATTGCATTGCAGCTAAGAAAGATTTCAACTTTATCTTTCTTAGTAATGTGTGTCTTTCTTAATGGTTATTAAATTAGCCTCAAACTAGTTAGTACAAACCATTGTCTGCTTCAAGTACAGTTCTTGACTCATTGCAGAATAGAATTTTCCTCAAAATTAAGGGAAAGTTTAAGTGAATTTTAAACTGATATTTACATTTAAATGAAAAGTGCTTAAAAATTAAAATGTGTACATACATTTTATGCAACTAATTACTATTTCCTTAATTTTTTATAGAAATAAGTGAGACCAATGAATCTCTCAAAACCAAAATGTCCGAACTTCGTCTCTACTGTGATCTTTTAATGCAGCAAGTTCATACAATACAAGAATTTGTTCACCATGATGAGACTCGCTCTCCTCCCAGCATTGAGGTACAGATTTCTGGAATGACACTGGAGAAATTAATTGTATAATACACGTCAAGTTTCTGTTGTTATCTTATGCCTTTTTCATCTCTAATTTTGGGACATTTAACCAAAGGTCAATTTGTGAGTACTTGTGTGTGTATAATACTGTTGTGATTATATGTGCATAAAGTAAGTACCTGGATGGTTTAACTGTAATTGTAACATGCATTAGGAAGCAATTGTGTTACTGAGTCATTTGGTTGAAAGTCCGGAAGAACTGCCATAGGAGTTATGCAATAATGTGTCTTGTTTCACATCTCTGTTATGGGGAGAATAGTTGAAACAATCTTGTTTGTCCATTCTTTACTTCCTTGTGTAGGAGGGTATTCCGTTTTGTTATCAGTGAAAGCTAGTGTTACAGGTATTGGAAACCTACAGTGTAGATAAGTCTCTCTGGATATGAACAAGTCAAATTATTCTAGTATTTCTGCTTTGGAATAAAAGTTAGTACTGGAAATTATGAATGGCTTCATTCTTTACACTCTGGAGCAATGTGTGGACAATCTTGTTGTCCACTGAGGGCAAAGCAAGGAGTTGATGCTTGGTCACAACACAGGAAATTGTTGTCATTTTACAGCAAGGTGAGACTGACCTGCAGGCTCCTTGTGCTGGAGTGATAAAGCTGTTTGCACATCCTGCTGCGATTCATTTGTTTCACTGAATGATCTTCTGATACTAGTTGGTCACTCTCAGACAAGCTTTGCAGTAAAAATGTTACAGCTTTGTTGGCTGATACCCTAAAGAAATTCAGATGTCAGAAAGAAATTACAATGCTGTCACATTTGTTTGCTTAAATTAGCCTCACAGGAAGGTGAACATTTGATTAAATAAAATGGGAAATGGAATTTCTTAATGGTATGGAGGGAAATTAGCGCGCGCGTGTGTGTGAGTGGTGGTGTGGCAGAGTTGTATTTGCATCGTTTCATTTTTTTTCTTGCTTATGCGTGTACTTTCATTTATTTTCAGAACATGAATGAAGCCTCTTCCTTGCTTAGTGCCACATGTAATACGTTTATCACAACACTTGAAGAATGTGTGAAGATTGCTAATGCCAAGTTTAAGCCAGAAATGTTCCAGCTGCCTCACCCTGATCCCTTAGTTTCTCCTGTGTCACCATCACCTGTCCAAATGGTTTAGACATTTTGAAATACTATGTTTTCTAAGTGTTATATTGTTGGCTGAATGGGGGGAAGAATGGCAGAAGACGATGCTATTGCTACGTGCTATGATGTCAACAGTTGAAATCTTGACTCTGTTATGATCAGTACTGATCCTAAATACAAATCAATAATTTTCCATTCCCAGTCTTTGTTTGCTAGTTTTTACATAATCAGAGTAATTTATTGTACATGTCAAGACCCTGTAATGAGGTATCTCATAAATGAATGAGGTTTAACCTTTCCTCAGTTCAACTGTTTCTTTGTTTTTTAGAATGCTAGCTGTACACTAACCTTAAAAATTTCATAAGCTTGCCTCCTGTTTAAACAGATGAGTGCTTTGTGGCTCGAAGCACTTCAGCAAGATAGCATATCTTTCAATGTATATAATTAAAAAAGTTTTATTAATCTAACATGCCCTTATTTAACAAAAAGGTAAATAGTGGTAAAAATATTACTTGCATAACTCTTCATTACTGATTATTTCCCTTAGAAGGACAGCGTTTGTGGAATCATCTTAAATGTCTTCTCGACCATATGTATAGATTGCAAGATAAGCTCTATTGTGGGATTCCGTTGTGGGAATCCCTTTCTTTGTACTTGGATCTCTTGTCTCTTTATCTTCAATCAGTTTACTTACAAAGCTGATCATTATTGATCTAAATTAGTAATTTTCTTTGATATGTATAGAGATTTGACAGTGATATCAGAAGAACCACAAGGAATCAAGAGGCAGGATTTGGCTTATTGGGTAATGGGGAATTTAAGCTGGCATTTGGTAGAGGAAAAATGTCTTGATATATTTCTGTATATCACAGCAATTAACAAATGGTTCTGTGAGTAACACTGGAGCAAGAGAGAATGAACTCCATAGAAACAAGGTGGTACTTTTTTGTAGTAAACCGTTTCCTGTGTGAAAACTTTTGATATCAATGGCAATTGGTTTTCACATAGTTAAATCAGATTTTTAACTAAGATTGCCCTCTCTCTTTGTAGAAACTGTAAATAAAGTAAAAATTAATGTAGGTATGCATATTATTCTTGCAAGTAGCTTGTGACGTTTTTGGTGTGGTTTATTGTTTGCTTATTTAATTTTATTTTTTTTTCCCCTAGATGAAACGTTCCATTAGCCACCCTGGTCCTTGCTATTCAGAAAGGTAATCTTCTATTTTGTTAAGCTTTTTTCTTATGTCTCAAAAAGCCTCCATGAACCTCTTAGTGTTAAAATTAAAATATAAGAAGAATTGTTCACTTGGTGGTAAGAAAAATTAAACAGCATAAATTGACCTAAATTTGAAAACTAGGGGTGCAGATTATCAGTGTCAGTGGCAAATAATGCAGCTGCTGTCTCTAATATGCTCTAAAAATGTCCTTACTGTAGAAACTTTATGCAAATGATTTATTCTGACAAGTTTATGAAATTAGACATACAGCTTGAAATGCTAACATTCTTTTTGGGTCAGTGTTTCAGATTCTTGAGTTATTTTTTCTGCATGCAAAGATTATATTACATTTTTATTTCCTTTTTCAGGCTTTATAATTGTGAAAATTAAAAATGTTCTGTTGACTGTGCCATTTTTAGTTTAGTGTAGTGAAAACCATTGATACTAACAGTTTAATCTGAGCACAAAATCGTTTTAAATTTAAAATTTATATGGGTTGTCACAGATTTTGCTTACTTCTAGATCTCATTTCTTTTGTAGGAATAATCACTCTGTAAAAGAACCAGTTTCATCCCTTCACCGATTTTCACAGCGGCGCAGAAGAACATACTCGGATACAGAATCTTACAGTGATACTCCCCTTGAAGATTCTCAGAGTAAGTTGGGAAGAGGAATGGTTTTCTTCTGTATCCTTCTGTACAATTTATTACCTTGTTCACAGCAGCTGTTCTAGTGCTGATAAAAAAAGTTTTCTTAGTTATGCAAAGTTTTGATTGTAAGATTCCTATATCATAAACTAAAGCACTTGTGTAGTTTGTTACAATGCTGACTTTTGCTGGCTTTCATTCATACTGAAAAGGATCTTACAGCTGGAATAGTTCTATTGAAATCAGTGAGACTACTGGCAAGGTGAAATAGAGACATAACCAGAAAAGGGATGTTTGTACTAACAGAATCTTGCATGAATGATGTTCTGGTAAGTGGTGTGGAATACTGTTGTTTGCTACCTGCTTGTTGTCACAAAGCAAATTCTCCCTTCTGTGACCCCTGTGAGCAGTGGGGGGTCATTTCCACCCAGTGCCTTGTGGAAAGACGGTTCATTTCAGTGGCTGCTTGCCCTTTGTAGAGAACAGCACTGTTCTGAAAGAGTGCAGCCTTGCCAATAATAAATAAAAGCAACCCCAAAATTATGAAATGATGTCATGATCAAAATATTATTCCCTCCTGATTAGATGGGCCTACTGAATTAGTAACCAGTTCTTCTGGGATTTTTCCTTTTGAATCTTGCTGTCATTTTGACTCCATCCTAACTCCTCTCTGGGAGACTTTAACTTGACTAGTTCTTCTTGACTAGTTCTGGTTTAGTCTGGCTTCCTTTTGGAGTGCCTAGTGCCTTACTTGCATAGAAAAAACCTGAGGCCTGGCATTGCTGAAAGCCCACGTGATCACAAAGATGTACTAATTCTTTACATTCTATCTTGAAGCAAGTATTTGCACCTTCGCACCATTTCCGTGGTTTTCTGATGCTCATGTGTTGCAGGGTGGCCACCTCTTTCACCTCATGCATACCCTGTGCTGGTGGCAGATGAATCCCAAGCTAATAAACTTAGTTTAGATCCTATTCTGTGTCTCATTGGTAATGTAGATGCACATCAGTGTAGCTTCCTATATTGCGAGGCTTTTTTTGTTACCATCTGGAACTTCTGGTGTTGGTTACAGAGTCTGACTCTTCTCAGGACTGCTGAAAAGGGTCTTTGTCTCCTGTGTTTCTGCTAATACCAGACTTTTATGGTTCCTTACTGTGTAGCTCTAGTTTCTAGCTCAGTTTCTGTCTTTTTCGGTTTTCTTTTACTGTGTTAGAAGCTTCCTCTGCTACCTTCCAGTTATCTTAGCTTTTCCTCTTTCCTGTCAGGTAGCCTAGTAATACCCAACTTGCAGTTAAGTCGTCTGTTTCATTTTAGTAGCAGAAAATGTTTTAATTAAATGCTTATCAATGCATTGGTTCTTTAAAAAAAATAAAATTCATGTGTTCCTCCTACAGAATATGTCTGCAGCTCACAGATTACTGTCCTTCCTAATGTAAAAATTATTATGTATTAAAAAATAAAAGAGAAAAATTACTTGATTTATACTAGCTGAACATTATTCATACTCATCATCCTTGGACATGATGCTGATTGAAATGCTTCAGAAAAAGTCTGGAGTAATTATTCTTCTGATTGCTTACGTACAGGAAATAGAATAACTGACAGATTGGATGAGTTTTTTGGGGGTTGAAATTAAATACTTATTGATATCTTCCTAGGATCTGCTCACTGTTCTAGAAGTGCTGTCAATGGGGATCTGGTATCATCAACCATTCCTGAAGAAAATAGATCAGTATCGAAGGAAGGATCTGAACTGGAAGAGACATTTTCATCCCTTTCTTCCTGAATAAACTGAAAGTATTCAATTTTCTATAAATAAGGCTATGCAAAAGCTGCTGTAATTATACTGTTGTTATAGGAAGTAGTCATTTCCCTTTTTAGAAGGATTTCTCTGCACTTTATAGAATAACATAAAAACTATCTTTGAAGTGTATTTTATCTTTATATAGTTTATTTGCAAGAGTATTTTCCTAATATTTCACAGTTTGAATGTGCATTTTTTGAAACAAATGATGGCTTAACAGGTAAGCATCCACATTTGTAAATGTAGCTCTTTTTAAAAAGTGTGAAGGTCTGACTGATACATTAGTAAACCTGCAGGTTATAAACTTCAGCAAAAAGGTTTCATTTTTTTTTTTTGGAGAAAATGCAACTTGTGCCATGGGCCTCTTGGTCATTTGTACCGGTCATCCACCAGGAGCTGTGATTAGCCCTGGGACGGCTTTTTTGCCTCCGTAAGGGCTGTGGGAATGGGCACTAATGGGTCTACTCTAGCAGCTTGATGGTAATTGACATTGCCTTCTTTAAAAACACAAGGATATACATAATCCGGTCCTTATTTTTAGCCAATGAAAGTAGAAATATTTAGTGTATTTTTCTAAACAAATGTATAAAGGTAACTTAATATGAAGCATTTGTACCAAACATTGGATATTTAATAATTTTTATTTATTTATTCTTTTTTGCATCAAAAATTTCTACCTACTTTCACTACTAGAGGTCTAAAGATCTATTAAAGGCTTCAAAATGTGCATAAATTGCTTCTGGAGTGTGTAGCATCACAAGTAGCTAACGCAGCACTGTTAAGATTTACTCTGCTCACTTAAGATGTGTTTTTAGCAAAATATTACAGAAGCAAGAGCTGAAATATTAGACCAGTAAGCTGCTGTTGTAATGAATATTTGTATCTATACATATTTTATTTATGACATATTTATACAAAAGAGAGCTTCTGTTTTTGCAACTCCTTTATATCATTTGAGGATGGTATACACCAGGAGAGGGATTCTGCTCTCAGTTACGTCAGTGTAAATTTGGATTAACTGTAAGTGAGATTGGAGTCCGACTCTCTTAATTACATGAGTAATATAGTATAACAGTGCCTACTAGCACCTTGGTCCATAAGGCTGTTAGTGTTAGCATTGTATGCTTTTGGGGTATTCATTTAGGGATAAACTTGGTCTATAAAGTCTTAGCTGTAGAGCACTTTAAGCAAGCCATTTACTGTTTTTGATTTACACAATTGTTAAATAAGTGTACAGGGTTTTTTGCACTCAAGCACATACCAAAATCCGTTTTTATAAGCAAATATTTAATTTGATTTAACCAGTCTTCCTTTTGTGTATATGAATAATTTCGTGTTTTTGAAGCAGGCTGGAAAGGACAGATGGGAATGGAATGGAACCTTTCCTTTCAAAATAGGTCCAAATGTTGAGGAAAAACATATGAGCTGTTGCCCATATATAAAACACCGGTTTATAAACCATTACGTCAGGGTCGAATGGGATGGAATGGTTCATACAAGTAAAGTTATTTGTGGATACCAGCTCAGAGCTGTCATTTGTGCTCAGTTCTGTCAGTATTCATGCAACTAGCATTTGCATATGCATATCAGCCACACACATGCTTGTACATTTTTTTCTGAATGTTTGCTTTAATGTATTCTGTATGACACTTATGACAATTGTAAAAATAAGTATTAAAAAAGATGTTCAGAGAAGTAAACTACATATTGCAATGGGAGTGTTGTCTTGAATCATAGGCTGTCTTAGAGCTACTTATTGACATTTTCCTGAGGTTTCTGCCAGCTTGTACAGTGTTAAGTATATGTTACATTAACGAGTATCTCTTTCTGGCTTTCAACTACTACAGAGAAAACTTTAGTTTTGATTGCAGTTGCTTCTGAAGGGATCGATCTGAAACCAATTCAATTTTTTAAGTAGTATTTATCACTTAAAGAATATAAGCGTACTACATGTATTTAGGTGAAAAGTGATAACCATCAGTTTAGGAGATGTAGTGTAGCTGCTGTTCCTGCTGGTGTGAGTTAATACCTTTTTAAAAGGGTATAACACCTGAACGAAGGAAATGTCTGTCTCTGAAAGCTAAAAATGATGTTCGTCATTATCCTGCTTTGTGTAATTGTGAAACCTACCTGTGATGGGCGTTACTTTACCGACTAGTGTGAGGGCTGAACCTGAGAGTTCCAGATCCAGATCTAGAAGAGAAAGTTCCTGCTTAAAGAGGATTTATGTAGAACCTGAGTGCCCAAATCCACAGTTCCCATCCTGAAGATCTCTGCTGTTTAACATTGAAGACCAAAGCACCATACAGATTTTTATTTCACTGGTAGAGCTCCCCGGATGGCTGTGACTGTGTTTGTGCATCCTTAGAATTGCCACTATCATGGAAAGACTTGGTCCCTTATCAGCCAACTTAAGCAGTAAACTAAGATTTGGGAATTAGGCATTCCTCTGACCGTGCATTGAGGGAACCGGTGCTTCACTATTTTGCAAAGGGCGTCTGACACACTAACAGGAGCAAGCTTACTAAGAGATAGAGTAATGGCCTGCACTTTAAAACATGCTAAAAGAAATTCTTTACCTCTGCTCTTCCCACTGTGTAAGTAGTGATTGGAAGGTGTCTAAGAAGGTGCCTGTATCAGGAGCAGTATGGTGAGTAGGACTAGGGAAGTGATCATCTGCACTGGTGAGGCTCCATCTCGAGTACTGTGGCCAGTTTTGGGCCCCTCACCACAAAAAAGACGTTGAGGTGCTGGAGCTGTTCCAGAGAAGGGCAACGGAGCTGGTGAGGGGTCTGGAGAACAAGTCTTGTGAGGAGCGGCTGAGGGAGCTGGGGGTGTTCAGCCTGGAGAAAAGGAGGCTGAGGGGAGACCTTCTCGCTCTCTACAACTGCCTGAAAGGAGGGTGTAGAGAGGTGGGGGTCGGTCTCTTCTCCCAGATAACAGGCAATAGGACAAGAGGAAACGGCCTCAGGTTGCACCAGGGGAGGTTTAGACTGGATATTAGGAAAACCTTTTACGCTGAAAGGGTTATTAAGCATTGGGACAGGCTGCCCAGGGAAGCGGCTGAGGCACCATCCCTGGTGGTATTTAAAAGACGGGTAGACATAGAGCTTAGAGGTAGGGTTTAGTGATGGTTTTTGTCAGAGTTGGGTTGATGGTTGGACTGGATGATCTGAAAGGTCCCTTCCAAGCTAGGCAATTCTATGATTTAGGAATTTAATTTACTTTTAGCATTTTAATATTTGTTAAATCTGGATGAACAATCCAGAGTATTGTTTGGCAAGAAAGTAGACTTTCCCTGCTTTGCTGTCTGGTGCCGCCTGTTTCCTCATGGTAGGACACTATCGTCAGGGCTGTTGATGCACCAATATACATAGATACTCCCATAGCTGTATCCTGACTCTTCTAACCAGCACGCATATGGGAGAGAAGGCTAAAGATGAGAGCACGACTGTATCTTATGGATGTGTTTAAAAAAAAAAAAAAAAAACAAACAAAAACCAAACATGACAGGCTTCCTTCAACTTTTTCAAAGGGAAGGGTAAAAAGGCATCTCCAAGACTGTAAATTATAGATGTCAAAGGTAATATTTTAAATCCTGTCAAGGGACAAGGTTTAAGAATGTCTCCTTCTCCTTGTGTTTCATATTCTCTTGTGATAAATACTGCTTTGGCTACTTCTGTTATCTTCCCTTTCTCAGTGCACTCCGTAGGCTGCCTGGGTATTTTCCACAAAATTTGGGTTACAGTGGCAGAAGTGGGTTATAATTGCCTTCTATGGGTCTGACTAATTTTTCTACACACTGGCTGTCATTTTCTGACATGTCAGAGTACCTGATTTTCTCCATCATCCTGTCTCCTTTGTACCGCTGTTGTTAATACTATGGCATATTCCAGTGGGGGAATCACTGAATGATTTATTTTTGACTGTTACACTTCGGGTTTTTTGATAGACATTAAGTGTTTTGATTTTAATTTTTTTTAAAATACACTCTCTAGAATATTATCATCTTCAAAAAGGGGGAAGAAAAAAAAAACTAGCAACTAGAGAAGATTTAATATTTTATCAGAGATGATGCAAGATTTTTGTGTTCTGTTCATATAATTTTTTTCCCCTTGAAGGGCAAAGTCGTTGAAACTGGAGACAACGGTAAAAATTGAAATGCAATGTAAAGACTGGGGTTTCTTGTCTGCTAGCGGTAAAATGAATCTCTTGGTGTTATTATGGCTATCCACCATCACAGTTATTTTTCTCGGGCTGCCAAATGTAAAATGTTAGTAGAGACCGTATAGCAGATTTTATACAACAACTCACAGAGCTTTGCTAAAAAGTTTATCCTTACGCATCAGGACCAGGAAACATCAAGTCTAAATGCCTTCACACATATCAATGGTAGGTTATTTTTCTGAACTTGGTCCTATAGAGCAATAGATTTTGTCTTTAAAGTGAGCAAATGCCAGTTTTTCAGTTAAAAAATCACAATATTCAACCCGAATATAATAAGCAAATAATTTGAAATGTTAATTATTTTTTTTTTATCTGGAAACTGCTTAATCTATAGTCTTGGAAAGTGTTGCTGTCTAGGGATGTGTTCTGGGAAACTGAATACTGAAGCTTTAGGTGGTGAATTTATTAGTGTCACTCTATATTAGCATTCGAGTAGCAGTCGTGAAAAAACACCGGCTCAGCAGGTTGGCATGTAAAGTTATCTATTAAAGCTGTGCTTCAGCAAAGCCTCTAAGTACTTTAAATTCTATTTTTAGGCGTGTGACTGACTCATCTGCTTAAAATTAGGTGTGCTTGCGTAAGTACTGTGCAGTGTTGGGCCAGAGAGCTACAGGCAGAATGAACCCATTTACGCTGGCGTGCTTTCCTCTTGATCAAGTAAATATGTCTAGACTCAGTAGAGGTCATGGAGGACCGAGTTTCCAGTAGCGTTTCTGGAGAAGAGTCCATTCTTCAATCTGCAGATGCTGCCCGTCACTGTTACTTTCTGCTGAGATGACTCGCTGGTGCATTTGTAGTGTTAATTTTCCTATGTGTCTGTGTATACAAGTTAGTTGCTGGTTAAACAAGACCATACCTGTGTATTTTTGTGTCTTGTATTGAGTTGGTTGGTTTTTTTTAAAACACCTAATGGAATTAGAATGAGAAGCTTTCTTGAGGGTTATTTTTTGTATTTGAACGCTTTAAAGATTACAATAAATGGCCTTTTTTAACCTCATTTTTATTTCTTTCCTCCTTAGGGAAGAAATACCACGCACTCTTAAACTTTTTCATCTTTATGATTATTTCTAAGTGTTCCCGATTCCATCACTTGAAAAAGTCCGGATCTTGTCCTGACTCTTCTGAAATCCTTATTTTTACTTTAGTCCTTGTTTCACCGCCATTTATTAGCTTTCCTGCATCGTTTGGATACCTATTGGTTGACAGTATATATGTTTGTAGGAAATTTAAAAAAAGGTCCGCTTCTATAGTCAGTCTTTTTGGAATAGGCTTTTAAACATACTACCTTCTTTACTACTTCTGAGGAACTTGAACTTTTTTTTAGTAGCAGTCGTATGCTGGGAATCATAGCGATGCAGAAGTGTTGCTAACTAATGCTCCTGCTCCACTTAAAGAGAATTTTACAGCTCCTGAAGCAGTGTTGCATTGCTGTGGGCGCATTTGCTCTCGAGCTTTTTCTGCCGACATAAGTGAATTCTAGAAGCAGAGTTGCTCTTTTGACCTTGATACTCTTTTCCCATAGATAACCAAAATTGTGACCGGCCTGCATGGGATTTGTGATTCCTCCCCCCCCGGGAATGTAAAGACAGGCTTTGCTCCTATAGATATGTCATATAGACATATAGATATGTCAGATATATTGCTCATATAGATATGTCAGCTGAGCCGAGGGACGAAGAACTGATGAGGCATGGGCCCTATATCGTCCATGGGAGGTGAGAAATTGTAGGTCCGGGCAGTTAGGGGTCAACTAGTCTGTACTAGTGGCAGCTGCCAAAAAAAGGAGCCAATAGCCAGGTTTCCTGGAGGCAGTTTTTAACCACTTTCAGCAGCGACCAGTGATAAAGAAGAGAGATTAGCAATTTATCCATATAGTCACTTAACAGAGGGATAATACGAACAGCATAATGCTTTGGCATGTGTTAGAATTTATCCTTTGTCAATCGAGAACCTATGAAGAAAACTTTTTTTTTTGTTGTTTCTTTTTTTTAAGGCTGACTTTTTAAGGCTGACTTTCTGGTGGCCAGGCTGTTTCTGGTAGATGGCTGGATTTTCAACAGTTAGCTACCTGGTTTACATTGGAGAATTGCATTTCTGCCTCGTCTTTTCTTTCAGCAGCTCTTTTTCTGTAGTGTAGTAGAGGAACTATGAAAATAGAGCATAATAAATAACGAGGAGTCGCGGGTTTTGTGGTGCAGAAAGCATGCTTTATTTTAAAGGAACAATTCTATCTCCAGGAGGTTCAACAGCTAACAAGCCTTATTACTACGTTAGGAGAACTAAAGCAAATTTGAAGTGCAGGGCGGTATTTGATGTTGTAGCAACAGTTTGTTTTCAAACTGTGGTTCATTTCTTAGTTGCCCGGAAGTGACTACTGGATGTCTAATTCTACCACACAAACTCAATCACTGCACCCTAACGAACCTCCGAGAGGGGGTACTGCTGCTGCACTTGAGTACCTGAAAAGCTTCGTTGATAAAGGGATGGCCAGGTGATGTTACTTTTTTAAAGCTGTTCAGGCAGTCAATATGTCAGAAACAGTACACAGACAGTGGGTGAACAAAGTGCTGGCCGCTTGCACTTTGTCCAAAAATAGTCAGTCAGGTATGGAAATCATGACGTAATCAGATCCAATGTAAAACATTAAAGCAATGCTTACAGGAGGGTAATTGCAAACATCGCCAATGCCTTACATTTCCGATTCAACATAAATATTCGTGCACGTATGAAATACTATGCACAGTATCATCTCTTAGGTGTAGGTGATCTTCAACAGGGAGCCTCTCTACCTGTTGAGGCATTCTTAGACATCAACAATGAGTTGAGGCGCAAAGATTAGTTAAAAGTTGAGCAGGGTAGTCGTTTGCTAGGAAACTTTCTCCTGCCAAACTGTTAGTTCCAAAAGTTACGTTTCAAAATGTCATAAAATAAATGGTACAAAACTTCATAACCGTTAATTTCGGCTATATACAGTATGTACATGTCAGTGTAAAAAGTGTTTAAAATTCTTAGGTCAATAATGACTATAAGTCATAATGTATAATTTTGGACTTTGTCTCATTCAGGTAGGTACAAAAATACTTCTTTTTTATATTTACAGATCAGATATTTCAGTCCATATATGAATCACTTGTAAAAAGACAAGTGTAAATAATACAGATCAAGCTCTCTAAATTGATCGAATATTAATATTCACAGTGGCAGAATCAGTACCAAATTCATTGCCTAAATTCAGGGTATAAAGTCCACCGTCGTTCTTCTGGACATCCATGATGATCAGGGTGGTTAAATCTTCGCTGGTTTCAATGTGGAATCTGCCTTGCTGGTCCTGACTGGTAATTTTTCTCCCTCTGCAGTACCATGTTATTTCAGGAGCAGGATCACCCGAAAAGGCACAGGATAGTGTGAGAACTTTTCCTTCATCAATGCTGATATCAGATGGGAGAGCTTCAATTTTGGGTGGTACTCCTTTACAAAACAGGAGAAGAAATACCAAGTTAGTCTGTATCCAGTAAGCCATGCAGCAGGTTTACTCTGAGGACTACTTCAGGATATTTTAAGCACTAACTCTACCAGTAATTGTATTGCTCACCTCTCAGACCTGATTTAAGCATTTTACTAGTTGAACTCTCCAGTTGAGCCATACTAGATTTCCCCATAATACTGCTGGAGCTCATCTCTACAAAGGATTCTTTCATGGAGGACATGCTTTTGGCAGACATGCTTTCAAATTTCATTTCAGTCATGCTGCTACTGCTGAAACTGCTGAATGAAGCCTCTTGTTTAGAAGAAGCCATTTGAAAGGACTGAGAAGAAAAACTTTCGTGCATGCTTGCGTCGCCACTTGTCTTCAATACTACCTCTTTTGGAGGTTCTTCAATTAGAGCTGGGGAGCATCGCAAACATAGAAGGAAAAACCAATAACGTCACATTAACAAACAGTCATGCAGTTCTATATGGTTAATTTTACAGAAATGAAGAGACAGCATAGTTTGCTTTCAATGGAAAACTGCAGTGGAGTATAAAATTGTTTACAATCATTTGATTCAAGATGTCCAAATCACAAAAAGTAATTTATAAATGAAACAAGTGGGAAACGGAACTGTTACTAGTATGTACATACATACATAAGAAGAAATGGGTTGTCACACGGTGTTTCCTATGAGAACCATTACTAGAATTAGACACTGAGAAATTGCGTGTGTTCAGTTCCTGTCTGTAGAAGTTGTAAAACATTTTCAAGTTCTTACAAACACAGTATAGGAAAGTCTGTATGTCACTGCATTGTTCTGTAGCTATAAAAGGCAACAGAAAAGCTCAAGCACTGTAGCTTTACTTTACACCCAAGCACAGCCATACAAGCAAATCATAGCAACCCCTTGATGCTAGGAACTGGGATATCGTACAGCCAGTAAAATACTCAACCCAGTTCAGTTATGGCTAAGTTACCAATAGAAATTTTTAACTGTGGAATTACTTTGTTTTATTGGAACAGATTCTGTTAGTAAATGAGGAAAGAGTAATTGCCAGCACCAAGGTCTTAACACGGTCATCCTAGAAAGAATGCACATAGCCTTCTGTTAACATGCACCTATTGATGTAATAGAGCATCTGTGTGCTCCTCTGTGGGCGTTATAAAGATGTCTAATGCTCTTTTAGTTCTGTATATATAATATGCAAAAGAAGAAGGAACTTGTTAAAATACCTAAATCAACATTACCAGTGGCTTTTATCCTAAGTCATTTTAGTAAACACACCATGTCAAGAAGTTCTGATTAGTGTGAACTCAAGACTCGGAGAACAAACTTACGGAGCACAGTCAAAGATGCTGTAGCAGAGCACTGCCCGTGGTAATTTTTTGCTTTGACTGTGTATTTTCCGGTGTCACTCACTGCTGCATTTCGAATCTCAAGAGAATATATGTTTTTAGAGCGTGTTACTCTGATGTGTGATGAAACAGCAATCTGAGGAGGGAAAAAAATCTTTTAATTAAGATCAGTTTTATGAAAAATTCTAATTTTTCAAGTAAATATATTAAATAAATACTTACAGGTTGATTATTCTTAAACCACTCAATTTCAGGAGAAGGATCCCCAGAAACTTCACAGGTGAACAATACATCTTGTCCTTCATTGACATTTTGAGACTTAGGCTGCATGATAAATGCTGGTTCGTTGGAAAGCTCTTTAGAAAAGGTCAGAACATACTGGCATTTAATAATGCCTTCATCAGTGTTACCCTCGCAGGTGAGTATACCTTCATCTTTATTACTAGCCTTTTTGATAGTTAGCGTGTGATCACTTCCAGAAACACCATATCTGTAATCTTCTGAATTTCTCAGCTCCATTCCATTCAGCACCCATTTTACTTCAGAGGCACCAGGAATGTTGGCTTTCAATGTCACTTTCTGCCCTTCAGACACTGTCATTTTAGTTGAAGAAGCTTTAATTTCTGCTTTCAATTGTTTGACGTCTTCAGTAACAACTGACTTTTTAATGACTTCTTGAACTGCTGCTTTTTCTTCAGTTGCTACTGCAGATTTCTTCTGGGTAGAAACTGTAAGCACCTCATCTTCTTTCTGAACTGATTTATGAGTTTCAGATACCCCTCTTACCTGGGAATGGATATTTTTAAATACTTGGCCAGTAAACTGGAAGTTAGTTTTTGAAACACCTCCTTCCCCAATAATTTCACAGGTGTATTCTCCTTTATCAGATTCCATGAGCCCATGGATTCTGAGCTCATAGGTGCCATCTGCTGCATAATGAAACTTGAAATGATGGTCTTCTTTCAGTTTTTGGCCATCCTTATACCAAGCCACTTCTCTGACACTTAAAACACTGCTTTCAACTGCACAGGATAACTTTACTTTATCTCCAAGAGTTTCTGCTTTCAGATGCTGTTTTATCTTTGGTGGAGAAGCAGTTGGTAATTGTACTTTTTCTGCTGGTACTGTTTTGTCTGCAGGTGGTGACTTTGGTTTTGGAGGGCTGCTGATGGGTTCAGGAGATTTCACTTGTTTAGGAGACTTAACTGGCTCGGGAGACTTTACACGAGGCTCAGGAGATTTGATTCTTGGAGGTGATGTAATTGTTTTTTCGGGAACTTTTTTCCTTTGAATGGTCAAAGTAAAATGCGCTTCCTGTCTTCCTTCAGAGTTTTCCACCACAACAGTGTAACTTCCTTCATCTGACATCTGAACCGAAGAAATTTCAAAGGTAGACTTGTACTGTGTTCGTGTTACTTGGAAGCGCCTTGAAGAAACAATGGGTTGACCTGCACGGAACCATGTTATTGTTGGTGCTGGTTCACCATCAACGTCACAGGAAAATCTTGCAGTCTCCCCTTCAGAAACTGTGATTGACCGTGGTTTTGTAAGGATTGTTGCCGGCAGAGTGCTTTTAAATGCCTTGTGCACAGTCCTTTCTTCCAATGATTTTTCTTCAGCTGCACTTATTTTTTGTTCAGAAGCAGCATAATGTTCATATGACAAAAGTGATTCTCTTGTTGCTGACATTTCTGATTTGACCTCTCTCACCGAGGAACTTGCTTCTGTAGCAGATGCCTTCTTAAATGAGGAGACTGCATATGCCTCTGTTTTCGTTAAGTCAGGTAAAATTGTCCTTGGTACTTCTTCATCTCTTCGCTGGGAAGAGTATGTAGTGTAATCTCCTCCAGTAACGTCTAGTGTTGCATAATCAGAGCATTCCCCTTTGTAGTTTGTGCATACAGCCCGGTATGTTCCACTGTCATCAATGTGGCAGTCGAGAATCTCCAGAGTTAATACACCGCTAGTATTAGTAAAATGTATCTTACTGCTCTCCTGGAGCTCAATACCGTTATGATACCACTTCACTTCAGCAGTTGGTTTTGACTGGACATTTAGAATGAACCTGGTATTATGGCCGCATGGTACCCGGTGTGAGCGCATTCTCAGGGTAATGCGAGGAGCGTGGTCGAGGGTGAAAGGCTGCTGAGTCAGAACTTCATATTTCCTTTCCATAGTTTTCTGAGTTTTCAAAGCAGATTTCATGGACTCATATCTAGAAAATATATCAAATCTTGCCATCCTTTCAAACCGAGAGAGTGATCTTTCACTAGAAACTGGGCTAGGTGAGCGTGGTCGAGTTCTTTCTGGTGTTGGGGATCTTCTCTCACTTTCTTCAGGAGGCCGTGAGCGGGGTCTAATTAATTCAGATACAGGACGCATCAGCTCAATGTAAGTTGGAGAAAGAGATCTTCTTCTCCTTAGTAATCTAGAGGGAGGTGAAAATTCCCTGTGAACATGTTGCACCATTTCTATTTCTTCTTCTTCTTCTGATGTGATCTCAGTTATTTCTCTTTCCCTCCTTCTCCTGAGTCTACTCTTTTCCTCCTCTGCCATATATTCGAGCTCACTCCTGTATTCAGAGAGTCGTTGAGAAGGGCCAACAGGACGGAGCAATTCTTCATCCTCTCTTTCATCCATTATTCTTTGCTTTTGTTTAGATGGTCTGTAGGCAGCCCTGTCATGGCGTTGTCGAAGCTCTGCATAGCTTGCACTGGTCTCAGCTTTAGTTGGGATGTGATAGCTTGAATACCTCAGCTCTCTTTTTCTTTCTTCCTCTGACCTGACCTGTGCTCCTGCAGTAGAATACCGAAGGGCAGACAGTTCAAAGCGTGGGGGGCTTCTACTTGGTGGGGAAGCAGAAAAGCCTAACTCCAGCTCTTCTTCAAGGCGCAGTCTTTCCTCTTCAGTTCTCTTCATGGCTAGATAGTCATCAATAGGCAGGAGTAATTCCTCATCAGACAAGTCACCAAGTGATCGCCGCCTTGGTCTATAGTAATATTCATAGTCTGGAGATGGGGTACGGCGACGTGCTGGTCTCACAATTTCAAGATCGTCTTGTGTTAGCTTTGGTATGCGCCATTTGGGCTTATACTGATCAGAAATGCGTGGCAGTGGCATCACATAGAATTGCTCCCACCTGGAAAGACGTATGCGTTTCTGGCGTTTCTGAACAGTTCTCTCAAGTTTTCCTGGCATTTCGTACTGGTCTCGCAGCCTCTTGTACCACTTCATGTCTGACAGAGGCACAAAGTGTTTAATGTTCTGATCTTCCTCAAGAGTAGCGCGCACGTGTTTGCGAGGCTCTGGGACCTCATACGGCATACGAAGTCTTCTTTCTTCCTTCTTTTCTTCTTTCTTAATTTCATATTCACCTTTGACAGTCTTAGTGCTAACAGCTGGTTTATATAAGATAGCAGCTTCTCTGAGAGCCTCTTGTGCGGTTTGTGTCAGTGGAACAGCTTCAACTCCAGAAAGGATTTCCGCCATTCGTAAGGTTTTGTCGATTTGCCTCTGTACATGCTTCTCTCGCTCTTCTTCAGTCTTGTACTCACGCTTGACATATTTCAAGCGTTCAACTTTTAGATAAGCTTGACAGCTTGTAGATCCAGCACTGTTTGTAGCAGTAACTCTGTAATAACCACTGTCTTCTGGTAATGTATCTCTGATATGCAAAGCATAATAATCCAAACCTTCATGGATTATGTCAAAGTTAGGACCAAAGGATAGAGGCTGACCATCTTTCTCCCATTTCAGCGTTGGTTTTGGTACACCAGATACCCTGATCTCAAAACTGACATTTTGTCCTTCTTGACATTCAGCATTTGCCAGCAGTCTTTTAAACATTGGCCTTAGTGTGGCGTCTGCTGGAGGTGGATGTGGAATCACAGTCAGCTTAGCTTTGCAGCTGTCTTCACCATATTTATTGCGTGCCACAATACTGTATTCAGCATCATCCTCTTCTGTGACATTATTGATGACGAGTTGATAAAGACCCTTGTCTGATTCAAAAGTGTACTTCCTGTCATCTTCACCAGGTTTGATCTTCTGGCCTGATTTGAACCATGTTAAGCGAGGTTCTGGGTGAACCGTTATAGTTACTCCGAACCTGACATTTTCTCCAACATATGCAGTGCGGTTATACAAAGGCAGAGTAAATTCTGGTGGACGCTCTAATAATCTCATAGCATCAACCCGTCGTTTCACTTTCCTTACAGTCCTGCATCTGTAGTGTTCAGAAATTTCTCTGACACCTTTAACGAAAAGTTCTGCATAAGAGCTGTCTTCACCGTAGTCATTTACTACCTTGCATCTGTAGGTGCCATCATCGGATTTAGAAACATCTTTGACATACATGGTTGCCTCACCTTCTTCATATTTGATTTCATATTTCTCATTGTTTTCTAATTGCCTCATACCGAAGTACCATGTGACTTGTGTGGACTGATCGTAGTTTTCAATCTTACATACATATTTGGCATGCCCTCCTTCTTCTGTAACAGTATGCTTTATCTGCCCAGCAATGGGACCAATGTCTATTGGCGCAACTTTAACTTTAGCCACAGTTATGCCTTTCTGAGATCTAATTGCGCCTCCGCAGGAAATACGAGCTACTGACACAACTGTGTTCCACTCCTTCTTAACTAGAGTTTGGTAGTAACGCCTGTGCCTCAAGGTCTTGATGACTTTAGTGCTGGTCTTTTCTGTCTGCTGTTTTAGCCACACATGGTTAAGAGCTTCAGCAGCTGTCATACGAGCTTTTCTTTCCTTTACTAGTAGGCGATCAATGAAGTCCATGGCCTCAATGCTTATGTCTTTGAATGCTTCATCATCAAAGTTGTATTCAGCATTTAGAATATTTTCAATAACTTGTTGGTTTGTTTCAGCAATGAAAGGATTAATGCCACTGAGAAGTATGTATGTTAGAGCACCAACTGACCACATGTCAGTAGCTGTGCTGACCAAATCATGGTGATGTACTTCAGGCGCATAATATTCAGGAGAAGTGAACTGGAGTCTAAAGCTGTCTCCAGGCTTCAGTTGTCTGGCTTGACCAAATTCAACAATTTTAATTACAGAGCTTCTTCTTGTGAAGTAAATAATATTGTCTGGTTTAATATCAAAATGTCCAATGCTGTGGCGATGTAAAAATTCTAGTGCATCGCAGACCTGGCGTACATAATTTACTATTTCTCTTTCATTCAGTTCAAATGAAGCTGTGCCGATTCTTTCAAAGATGTCAACTCCAGAAATGAATTCAAAAATCATGACTAATTCTTCTAGGCTCTCAAATGATTCATGAAGATACAGGATATTTCGGTGCCTAGCAATGTTTAGAATGGAAATTTCTTTCTTTACCAAAACTTGGTCAGCACCCTTTACTTTGACAAACTTGGCCAGGTAAGTCTTTTTTGAAGCTGCCTCAACACAGCGGTGTGCAATGCCAAATTGCCCACGTCCAAGCTCTTCTGCGATCATGTATTTGTCATAGAGTTCCTTTGTAGAATAGTGAGCTGCTTTAACTGTGGTGACTTCTCTGGTCTCATCAACTTCTTCATCATAGTTCATTACTCTGGTCTTATCTTCCTTTGTTATAATTGGATCGGTAGGTTCAGAAGGCTGGCTTTGGCCAAACTTGTTTTCTGCAATTACACGGAACTGGTAGGTGGTCTTGCCAAATAGGTTCACCACTGTGTATCGTGTATCACGAGCTTGTGCTACACGAATCCATCGCTCTGCTGTTGTAGCACGTTTCTCAATAATGTAGTTTATGATTCTGCTTCCACCATCAGTAGCTGGTTCATTCCAAGTTAAGTTGACTGAATCCCTCGAAATGTCAGTTACCTTCAGACCTCTTGGTGGATCAGGCACATCAGCCACATCTAATTCAACTGTTTTTTGGTCAATTCCAAATCTGTTTTTGGCACAAACAATGTAAAAACCTGCATCTTTTCTGTCAACACCATTTGGGAAAACAAGTGATGTGAACGATCGCGTAACAATGACTTGGTAGTGTCCATTAGTATCGATGAGGTCTTGTCCCTTCTGCCATGTGATCACGGGGTGAGGCTTGCCACTGAATGGAATCTTGATGCTCACTACTTCCCCTCGGAGGGCATGAACAGCTCCCATGCCTTCCAGGTTTTTGGGCAAGTGAATCTTTGCAGGAACTGGAATAGAAAGAGGAAGAAAAAAAAAACAACACATGACCAAATGCACATCAGAAGAGCACCAATAGTCTATAAATATTCAAAGCTTAAAAAGAATTTGTCTGAGGAATCAAGACCCTTCATTCACCTTCAACATCCAAAGAGGCAGTTCCAGAGACAGATCCTCCTTGGTTGGTAGCTCTAACTTGATATACAGTGGCATCATCATCCGTTACGTTTGTGATGACCAGCTGGTGATATCCACCCTTGAATTCCTGTATCTTGATCTTTTCACCATCTGGCATGATTTCTTTGCCCTGTCTGTACCACTTGACAATTGGTTTAGGATGACCAGTGACTTTGCAGACAAATGTGGCATTTGCTTGAAATTTCACATTCAGATTCCTTAGTTCTTCCTTGAAATGTGGAGCTTGAATTGGAACATCGGATTTTGGAATGACTGGTTGTGATACCTCGCTCCACTCACTTTCACCACCAAGATTTTCACATTTTACACGGAATTCATATTCAAGACCTTCAATAAGATCTTTCACAGAGTAGACGGTTTCACGAATTTCATCTGTTGTTACAGAAATCCACTTGTTTTGTTTTTTCTCACGCTTCTCAAGATAATAAGTTCTAATCTTCGCACCGCCATCACTTGCTGGTGGCTTCCATGAGACAACACAAGAATCCTTTGTGACAGCACTTGCTACTGGCTGACCAGGTTGTCCTGGTTTTTCTGTAAAGAACAAAAAAGTTCAAAAACAGAAGTCAGCTTGCCTTAGTAATTACAGGGGCATACAGAAATTAACATTTTGGTGTCCACTTACCAAATGGAGGCTTCATAACAACAACTGATGAAACCTCCAGTGCTTCACTAATGCCATATGTATTCTGAGCAGAAACACGGAAATAATAGCCTGCATTTTCAGTTAGATTAACAATTCTACAGGTTGTGCCTGAAATGCTTGAAGATACAAGTTGCCATTCTGCTCCTTCCTTGGCTTCACGTTTCTCTATGACGTAATTGGTTATCATAGCACCTCCATCGTCCTCTGGTGGTTGCCAGCTTATCACCACAGAATTCTTTAGTATAGACTCTATAACAATTGGCCCTACCGGTTTATCCGGCTTATCTGTAAAAGAAAAAGCATGATATTTTTAATTCTTTTGCCAGTAAGTATTTGAGAAAATATCCACAAAAATACTGAAAATAAAACTAATTACCTTGTATTTCCACATTAAGTACAGTGTCAACTGTTCCAAATGTGTTACTGAGTTGCACTTTGTACTTCCCAGCATGAGTCTTGTGCTGGACATTCTTAATAGCAAGATGAGTATAATGCTCCGTGTTCTCAATAGAAACCGTTTCTGATCCTCTCAAAGGTTTGTTGCCATGGAACCAAGTTATTGCTGGTACTGGTCGGCCAATATACACAACATGAAGGCGGAGGGTGCCACCTGCACCTGCATAATATTTCTCTTTCAAGGGGAAGCCAGGATGGAATTGAGGAGGAGCCTGCAATAATAGCTTGCCACTAGTTTCAATTTCTCCAACATCATTGGTAGCCATACAGGTGTAGAGACCTTCATCCTCCTGTTCATCTGTTATTACTGTCAGTGTATGGTTGCGTCCATCAGATGACATTTTGTATTTTCGGCTTTGTACCAGTTCTTTGCCGAAGCGGTACCATTTAATATCAGGCAAAGGTCTCCCAACAATTTGGCATGTCAGCTGAGCTGCTTCACCCAGTTTAGTTGTAACATCCTGCATTTCTTTTTTTATGGCAGGTGCTTCTCCAGCTGTGACAAAGAAAATTAAAAAATAATGAAGATGACTATGAAATTTTCCTCTATTACTATATTACTGGAAATTAATTTTCATTTATACTTGTGCCTCTTGTACTTGAAAGAGGGTGCTTTAGGACAGTCATGTTGGCAAATAACATGTAAAACAAATAGGCAGTGTAAGTGCAGCGCCGTGGCACAACAAATCACAACAATATCACAGCAAATATGACAATATATTTTTTCCTTACATGTTAATTTAGTTTTCACTGCCATAGCAGTCCTTCGTGGTCTACTGAGGCCAGTCTGATTTTCTGCAAAAACACGGAACTCATATTCTGTAGCCTCTAGTAAACCTCCTACTGTAAACTGCCTGTCCTTGATGCGTTCTTTGTTGCATTTTTTCCAGGTGCTTTCTCCAGACTGGCGATATTCAACCCAATAGCCAAGGATCTCTTTGCCACCATCACTTTCAGGTCGTTCCCATTCTAATGTAATGCTGTCCTTAAATATAGACGTGATCTCAATTTCTCCAGGTTGGCTTGGTTTGTCTGAAAATTAAAATAGATACAGAAAATAAATTCCTCTCTTAATGTCACTAGTTGCTCTTCAGAAGGTCTCTTAATGCAAACATTTCTTACCAAATGGATCCTTGCATACAACTGGTTCAGAAGCAGGACTTGCTTCACTTTCACCAATGTCATTTTGAGCAATGATACGGAATTGATATTCAGCATCTGGAACAAGTCCCGTGACTGTGAACATTGTAGTGGTAATCTGTGTCTTATTATGCCGGACCCATTTTTCTGTAGATGTCTCTTTACGCTCAATGTAATAGCCAGTTACACGAGAACCACCATCATCTTTAGGCCTGGACCAGGACAAGTTGACAGAACTCTTTGTAACATCAAGCACTTCAGGTGGGTTGTTTGGAGGCTCTGGAGGATCTGTTAATAATTACAATAGTGAAAATAATAGAAATAATAGTGACGTTGCATTAAAACATTTGCATATACTATTGCACTTTTAGAACCATAATATAGTAATTTGAAAATATTTTTTTTTAAAAATATAAAAGTGGACTTACTTAGAGGTGTCTTTGGTACTGCTGGCTCTTCAGATTTGAGAGATTTGCTAATACCGAAATGGTTTTCAGCAGAAACACGGAAGTGATATTCCACATTTTCTTTGAGCCCTTTCACCACTAGTGATGTTCCTTTCACTCTAGAGTCAACAGTGTACCAGGCAGTCTTCGGTACTTCTCGTCTCTCAACAATATAACCTAGGATGTCTGCACCACCATCATCTGTAGGAGGTCTCCAGCTTACTCTGACAGAACGAGCTTGTATATCATCATACTCAAGTGGCCCTTCTGGTGGATTTGGAATACCAATCACTCTGACTTTAATATACACAGCTTTTTTGCCACACTTGTTTTCAAGTGCCAAATCATAGGTGCCTGAATCTTCTCTTTCTGCATCTTTGATCACAAGTTCTGTGTGAGTGTCAGAAGTCGCAATCATGGCCCTCTTGCTGATGTCATGTCCTTCTTTTGTCCATTTGCATATTGGAATGGGCTTACCCTTAATGGGTATCGTGAGCCTGATAACTCCACCTTGTCTCACCATGAGACCTTCCTGGTATTTTTCATCAAGTTCATAGTCAGGATATTCTGTAAACAAAATTAACATGTCATGCTATGTCAGTTTTACAGATGATATCATACATGCTTTAGGCAAATACTTTTTTAGAACAACTTTCAATTAGAGTTAAGACTTGAAGTGTCTTACCAAGCATTTCTGTTATTTTGACTGTTCCCGGCACTTCAGCAGGTTCTCCTGGCCCACCAGCATTACAGGCTAGCACACGGAATCTGTACTCTGCACCCTGAGGGAGATGTGTCAAGGTGTATTCACGAATCTTGGTTGGCGTGGTATTGCATTTGGTCCATTCAAATTGATCAACCTTCTGCATCTCAATTAAGTAGCCAGTAACTTTAGAACCACCTTCATCTTCTGGTGGACTCCAAGCCAGGGAGACAGATGTTCTTGTAGTATCAGTGACCCTTGGATTCTGAGGTTTACCTGGAGGAGCTGGAAGAGAAGATCAGATTCGTGGGGGGATCATTTTACTGGATATTTAAAAGATGTAACAAGTGCTAACTTGCAATATATGATCTGTATTAAGTCTATAGTATTTATACAGGAAAACTTAGAATGAAAGATTTTCACTAATGTTTTCTTGTTTTTCTCCAGTCAGAATCTCATTTGTTAATACACCCAGATAAATTTCCAAATTAGAAAAAACTAAATTTTACTGGCATCGTTCCCTTCTGCCATAATGTCCTTTATGTAGGAAATTTCTTACCAATTGGATCTCTGGCGACAGCAGACTTGGAAGGACGGCTGGGTTTCCCAGTGCCTCTGGCATTGATTGCTGTGACTCGGTGTTCATATTCTAATCCTTCAACCAACCCAGTGGAACGGTAACGAGTCATAGTGACTGGAACTTTATTTACACGGATCCATCTATCAGCTCTAACTTCTTTGCGTTCCACAATATAACCGGTAATCTGTGAGTCACCATCATCTTCTGGAGGATACCAAGTTAATGTCATGCCATCTCGAGAGATATCAAACACTTCTGGAGTGCCAGGAGGACCAGGAATACCTGTAAAAACATGACACAGAATTAGTGAAGGAATCATAGAATCGTAGACTGGTTAGAGTTGGAAGGGACCTTAAAGATCATCTACTTCCAACCCCCCTGCCATGGGCAGGGACACCTCCCACTAGACCAGGTTGCTCAAAGCCCCATCCAGCCTGGCCAAGGAAGCGTCCAATGATTCTACACGTTAGTAATATGCAACGTATTGTGAATGGCAATGTAATATCCATGTCCTATCAAACTCTTTTTATCAGCAGACATCAAAGTACTTTACAAACTATGTCAGTATATAGGGTAAAGCAATTTTTAAGGCTAATGGTAGACCTGAGCAGAAAATCCAAGTTTACCATCCAGGTTCTATGCAGTGCATCTATAATAGTTATGTAGATTTATGGATGGCATTTTTCTCCAGAAGTATAACAAGACTACTGTGCATCGTGATATACCATTTTATTTGGTGAAAGGAAGCAGTAACATCTAGAAAAATCGTATCTATGTGAGGATATATAAGCCCATTTAAATTTATTTTTTTATTTTTAGAAGTAGAGAATCGGCAGAAATTCAGACTTACGGATTCTGCTTTTGCATTCTATAATTTCAGACTGCAGATAAGATCCGATTCCAAAGCGGTTTGTAGCAGCCACACGGAATACATATTCTGCACCTTCCACAAGCCTGGTGAACTTATACGTTGTCCTGGTTACTGACTCTGAAACTGGCAGCCATCCAGGACGGTGAGCATCACGCTGTTCTACCACATAGCCACTAAGGGTAGCTCCACCATCCAGCTCAGGTGGCTCCCAGGAGATGGTTACATAATTTGAATCAATTTCATCAATTCGGATAGGTCCAACAGGTGGTCCAGGTTTGTCTAGGGAAAAAAAACAGAAAATGAATAGACAAAAAAAATATGTGGAGAAAATGTGGAATCATATTGCTGATGTAACAAAGTTCGGATGGAGAAAGATCATGGACAATTATTTTCATAAATCCTTACCAAGGATTATAACCTTTATTGTATCGGTAACCGTTCCAGTTGTGTTCTTCAGTTCAAGCGTATACTCTCCAGTGTCATGTATGGTGGTCTCACGCACAGTCAGTTTAACCATTTTGGCAGCAGTCTCCATTTTGATGCGTTCTGATTCTTTTAGTTTAGAACCAGCAAAGAACCAAGATGCAGCTGGAGGTGGTCGTCCTTCAATTGGAATGGCTAACTCAATTGGCTTGCCAGCAGGTACATGAATTGTCTTCTGAGGTATTCCAGCCAAGTCAATTGTTGGTAGAACTAAGAAAAGCAAAACATTGGTATTTTAAATACCACATTCATTTGGTGTAAGCTTCACCCTGTTATTTTCAAGAGCAGATACCTACCTTTTTGGTCTTGTACTGTCACTGCTGTGACAATCTCTCGTGGTTCTGACACGCCCTTCTGATTCTGTGCTCTGACCCTGAACAAGTACTGTTCACCTTCATTGAGAGAGATAATTGTATGCTCATAGACAGTAGGCTTCAGTGTCACTACCTTCAACCATCTTTCTGTTCCAGCTTTGCTGGCCTCAATAACATAGCCAGTCAATCTGCTGCCACCATCATGTAGTGGTTTCTCCCACGCAAGAGTAACAGTTGATTTGGTGACATCAATCACTTCGAGTTTTTGTGGTACCATGGGGACATCAGATACTAGTACTGCATCAGATGTTTCACAAGCTTCACCAATGCCATAGATGTTTTCTGGTAGTACTCTGAAATAATACAAAGCTCCTTCTAGAAGTCCAGTAACTCTATAAAATGTCTTGCTGCATTTGGTAGTGACAGTCTTGTAAGCCCTCATGGAAGCTTCACGTTTCTCAATTATGTAATTGTTGACGGGGGCTCCACCGTCAATGGTTGGAATATCCCAAGTAAGTGTCACCGAATCTTTTGACACTTCTTTAATTCTCACTGCAGCTGGTGGACCAGGTGTATCTAAAACAAACAAATAAACAAATATATATATTTTTTCCTTTTGGATCCTTTCTATTCACAGCCAACAACTGATTCTGAATGAAAAAAACAACACTGGGATTTGATTTATAAAATAGCACAGCTTTAGAAACTATGTATTTTTCCTTTGGATTAGATTGTTTCTCTGACTTCCCAAACATTCTCATGTTATTTAACCTGAAAACTTCTTTTGGAAATGAAAGACTCTCTTATTCCTGAGCAACATGCACCACAAGTGATGTAATGTCCATATGAAATTGTAGCAGTACTTACCATATACTTTTACAGAAATAGTCGCAGATTTTTTTCCTGATTGATTTTCAGCCTCAATGACGTATTTTCCAGCATCATACCGATTAACTTTATCCACAATAAGCAGACTGTAGCTGTCCGTAGTATCAATAATAGCTCGACTTACAAGGTCAACACCCTGCTTGCTCCATGTGATTACGGGAGCAGGTCTGCCAGATACAGAAACCATGAGGCGCAGGGAACCACCAGCTCTGACTGTAACCGTCTTCTTCAGATCATCAGCAAGCTCAAGCTCAGGTATTTCTGATGAAACATGGAATTAATTAATCTTTTAGTAGTTCTAAAGGAAAATATAATTATTCCTTAAAATATACATTAAGTCTTCAAATTACCTATTCTTTCCACAGGTTCTATTTCGGCTGACGATTCACTAAATTCACTCATACCATTCACATTTGTAGCAGCAACTCTGAATTGGTATTTCTGGGCTGTTTTAAGGCCAGTCACGGTGAACTCAGCATTCCTCAGAGTGGCCGTTGTATGTGGTCGGTACCACTGTTCCGTACCTTCTTCTTTCATTTCAAGAACATAGCCTAAAATGTCAGCGCCACCATCGTATGTGGGCTTTGACCATGCTAAACTTATGCTGTGTTTAGTAGTATCCACAACTCTTGGAGCTGAAGGTGGTGCGGGAGTATCTTTGAAAAAGAAGAAAATGCGTTTCACATTGGTGCAGGAAATGTTTTACCGTTAAAAATGATTTCTAAACACCTAATGCCAGGAAATGCATTTAAAATGAACTATGACTGCTTCTACATTTATTCAGTTATTAGTTCAGCGAGATCATACGTGATTTTTGGGTACCTTAGTCTAAGTGTCAACATGGGTTTGTGCTCGATTATTATAAATAAATATTAAAATATGTTTTAAATGTGGTAACTTACATGATGGTTCTTTACATAACATGTATTGTGAAGCTTCACTAGGCTCACTGTTCCCAGCAGCATTCACTGCAGTGACACGGAACTGGTACTGGCTGCCTTCCATGAGACCAGTGACTTTCAATCTGGTATCATAAACGGTGTAATCTCTGTTCACTCGTGTCCAGCGCAGACTTTTCCTTTCACGTTTGTCTACAAGATAGTCCTTAATCTCACTGCCACCATCTGATTCTGGTTTCGTCCACTGAATAATGATATGTTCCTTGCCGACGCTCACTTCTTCAGGAGCACCAGGCTGTGTTGGGATAGCTGTTGTTTTTTAAAGGTGAAAAAAATAATTATCATTTAACAAATCATTTATTTATAAGAAATACTCCACAAATGCTGATGCAGAATGGAAGGTGGTAACACTCACTGAAAGCATTCCTGGCAATCACAGGTTCTGTTTCAAGCGGAACACCAGGTCCATATTTGTTGACACCTCTCACACGGAAGATGTATTCATTATTTTTAATGAGTTTCGTTACCACACACGATAAGGTCTGGCATTCAGCCTCAACAATAACCCAGTGAAGTCTGCTGGTTTCACGCCTTTCTACGATATAGTGAGTGATCTGTGCACCTCCATCTTCCTCAGGAATGTTCCATGCCAGAGTACATTTCTCTTCTGTTACTCTGCTAACAGTGATTTTGCCTGCGCATGGACCTGGTGAATCTGGGTAGAGACGAAAATAAATATTTTTATTAGCTGCTAATGAAAACCATCTCACGCTTATTTAAAAGAATGTGGATTTTTAGTATACTAGGTATGAATATTAATCACGGGATACATACCAAGCACTTTAACAAGAACTGAAATTTGTTTCATCCCACTGGCATTTTTGACAGTTAGAGTGTATTTTCCACTATCACTTCTGTCACAGAACTTGATAACTGCAATGGCTCGTTTGCTGGTGTATTGCAGAGATATCTTTTCACATAGATCCAATTCCCTGTCACCTTTGGACCAGAAGACTTTTGGTTCTGGTTTCCCACCAATGGCTGCATCAAGAACAAGATCCGATCCAGCCCTAATGGTCACAACTTCTCCCTGCAGTCTGGCATCAAGTTCAGCCTTTGGTGGTGCTGTCATAAGGAAAAAGATATTAAGAACAAATTACATGACAGTACTAAAATAGAACACCATGTTTTTAATTGTTCCAAGTGAATATTTCTTACAGTATTCGTCTTTGCAAATGACGGCACCAGTCGATTCAGATCCTTTGCTGATTACACCAGCAGCATTCTTTGCTAGTACACGGAATTCGTATGCTTCGTCTTCACTAAGAGCTGTCACAGTAAAAAAGTTTTCGGAGACAATGGTATAATTGCATTTCAGCCAGCGTCCATCTCCAGATTCGTTATATGGTTTGCGTTCTATTATATATCCGATAATTTTGCTTCCACCATCATAAAGGGGTGCTGACCAGCTCAGCGACACTGTAGACCTGGTGACATCTGTTACTTCTGGTCTTCCTGGTGGATCTGAAGGAATAAATAAAGCAGAAAAATGAGAAATGCAATTCTATTTTAGCTTAAATAGCAATGTAACTCTAAAAGTAATACTTACCAACTGGATTTTGAGCCACTACAGGTCTGGAAGCTTCACTGGCTTTACTAACACCTGCAGCATTTAGAGCATAGGTTCTGAATTGATATTCTAGGCCTTCCACCAATCCCGTGACTTTGTAGTTGCATTCACAGCATGGCACTTTGTTTTCCTTCACCCAAAGGATGGTGTTGCGCTCCTTCTTCTCAACCCAATATCCAATGACTTTGCTGCCACCATCATGATAGGGTTCCTCCCAGCGAATGGCCATGGCAGTTGCAGACACAGAATAGACTTCTGGCCTTGAAGGTGGGCTTGGTGGGACTAAACGCAAAAAAAGATGTTAATTATTACAAATGCCTCAGTCAGAAGAAAAGAACAAATTTTGGAAAATGTTTCACTTACCGAATGGATGCTCAGCAACTATCGTTTTTGATTCAAGGGGTTTGCTGACACCAAATCTGTTTTCTGAGCTTACTCGGAAACTGTACTCCTGGTATTTTGTGAGATGAGTAACTTTGATCTGTGTACGTTTCACACTGGAATTTACCAGCTGCCATGCTGTTGTGCCAGATTCACGTTTCTCTACAATGTAGTTTGTAATGTCACTACCACCATCATCTTCAGGTTCTTTCCAGGTCAACACACAGGATTCAGCAGAGACAGATGATATTTCAATTGGGCCAGTGACAGGACCTGGCCTTCCTATGACTACCACTGTGACAGTAAATGTTTTCACACCAGCAGTGTTTTCAAGTGTGAGGTAGTATTTACCAGAGTCACCTCTCATACTATCCTTTACAGTCAGTGTGGTTCTGTCTTTTGTTGTCTTAATGGTCACTCTCTCAGTTTCCTTCAGCCTCATCTCCTCAAGTTTCCATGTCACCTTTGGAGCTGGGCGCCCGCTGATCGGTATATCAATAGTAAAGGTGCTTCCAGCCTTGCATGTTATAAGCTGTCTGCTTATTTCGCTGAGATCCGCTGTTGGTTCAATCTGTGGCTCCTTAATAATAACAGAAGAGAAAGCTTCTCTTGGCTCACTGTAGCCAGCATCATTCTTTGCCTTGACTCGGAACTCATATTCAGTGTTCTCCACAAGGCCTTCAACAGTGAAAGTAAGTTGTTTGGTTTGTCCAGCTTCAATCCAGGTGTCAGATCCTTTTTGTTTCATTTCAAGACGGTATCCAGTAACACGGCTACCACCATCATGATCAGGTTTAAGCCAAGCTAAAACTACAGAAGATTTGGTTGTGTCAACAATATCTAGTCTCTTAGGTGGAGCAGGTTCTTCCGTGGCTACAACTGGTTCTGTTAATTCACAGGGTTCGCCTACACCATATTCATTTTCTGCTGACACTCGGTAGTAATATGGCACACCTTCTGCGAGATCAGTGACCTTAAAGATTTGTCGAGTGCATTTTGGACTCACCACTTGCCAGCTACGGCGGCTTGCTTCCCGTTTTTCCACAATGTAGTGGTGTATACGTGAACCTCCATCCAGAACAGGAGCATCCCACATTAAAGTAATAGAACCTCGAGTCACATCTTTAAATGTAATGGGGCCTGGTGGACCAGGTGTGTCCAAAACCTTGACAGTAAATGTAATAGACTTACTTCCACTGTTGTTTTCCACAGTAAAGACATACTTGCCAGCATCATTTCTATTGCATTCCTCCACAGTCAACGTGCTGAATGAATCAGTTGTTTGAATGTCAGCACGCAAGCTAAGATTAGCATCTGCTTTGGACCACACTGCAGTAGGAACAGGTCTTCCAGAGAAGGCAATAAATAGACGAATGCTTGCACCCGCTCTTACAATATGAGTCTGCTTGAAGTTTGCATCGATATCAATCTCAGGTGCAGAAAGCCTGTCCACGGTTTGGACTGAAGCAGGAACTTCACAACTTTCGCCTTTGCCAGCACCATTAACAGCACTAACTCTGAATTTATAATGTTCTCCTGCTTCCAAATCAACAACGGTATATTTAGTAGCAAGAACAGTCTCTGCATTGACTTTCTGCCATGCTTCAAGATCAGCTTTGCACATCTCAATGATGTACCCAATTATTTCCATGCCTCCATCAAAAACTGGCTTGGTCCACTCTAAGCTTACACTGGTCTTCGATGTATCTATCACCTTTACAACATTAGGAGCACTTGGTGGGCTGACTGGGTCTCTACATTTAATCAGCTTTGAAACGTCACTTGGAGGTCCAACTCCTGCAGCATTTTCAGCCATGACATGGAATTCATACTCATTGCCTTCAATAAGGCCAGTTACTCTGTATCTGTTCTCAGTAATGGGCCTCTTACTGGATACTTTAACCCAGCGCATGCTCTTCTTTTCTCTCCTTTCTAGAATATACTCATTTATCTCGCTTCCGCCATCTGAGTTTGGTCTTGCCCATGTGAGTGTGATACTGTCTCCTGTTACGCTGGTAGGCTCAGGAGTTCCTGGTGCATCAGGGAGAGCTAAAAAAAGAAAAAAAGTCATTAGAAAAACAAGATGGTAACTCCACAGTTATTTCTACAGAATGAGGTGGAAACTTACTGTAAGGTATTTGTGCAGTAACTGGATCAGACTCCAATGGTCTGCCAACTCCAAATTTGTTCACTGCAGAGACTCGGAACTGGTACTCGTTACCCTTAATTAATTTAAGTGCAGTGTAGCTGCAAGCTTCACATTTATCTTCAACTAATGCCCAAGCAATCCTGCTGGTTTCACGTTTTTCAATTATATAGTGAGAAATAGAAGCACAACCATCATTAGCCGGAGGTTCCCACCATAATGTGACTTTTTCTCCAGTAATGTTTGTGAATCGTATTGGTCCGCCAACTTTTCCTGGTGTATCTGCAATTTTAAAGGTTCATAATTATAATTTGCTGGCACTTAGAATAAAATAGTATTTTCAAATAGCATGCTGAAAGTGTTAGTGCAGTACCTTGTACTCTGAAGGTGATATCTTCTTGTTTAGTGCCTGATGCATTTTTGGCTTCTACTGTGTACACTCCACGATGATCCCGGGTAGCATCTCTGATGAAGATTGTACTATATCCAATAGCTGTAGTTATTTCTATATTCATTGTTTTCTCAATCTCCTTACCATCCTTAAACCACGTCACTTTAGGTACTGGACGTCCTTTGATTAGAGCTTTAAGTCTAATGCTCTCTCCAGCTTTAACAGTAAGGCCTTCAAAGTGCTCAGGGCCAAACTCAATTGTAGGAGCAACTAAAAAAGGAAAAGATAATTCAGTTCCCATATAGCTAGGTATTTTTTCCTGCTACTCTTTTTAAGGTAATAATTATAAAAGATTGCTATATACAGAATTCTTTCACTTAGAAAATAGCATTCTCTATAAAGCAGATATTACATGAACTATAAACTTATCTCTCCTGTAAGCACACAGTGCATCATATCAACAGTAGGTGAAAGACACCATTAATATATGCTGTTACAGTATGCCAAGCTACCTGAGGTACATTTTCATTTCTAAATTATTCAGTGCATCAGAATATTACAGTTTATGATTTCTTTCCAACTTTGCTGCTGCTGCTTATCCAACAGAAATGTAGCTTGCCATGCCTTTCAGCAATTGATGTCTGGCAAATGTCTGCCAGATTTGTGTCTTTAATTTATCCCTCCCACCTTGGAGTACAAACAGCAATGCTCTGAGTTGACTGAAGGACCTCAGACACACATTCTTCCCCCCTTGGCCTTGCATTTCCATTCAGTACATCCCAAAGCTCTAACTGTACCAAATACAAGCATATAAAGAAATAATTCTTACTGTTTTCATCTCTGGTCATGATGTAGCCTGAAGACTGTGAAGGTGGGCTGATTGTACCAACAGCGTTTCTTGCAAGCACTCTGAATTCATATCGGTCACCTGAACTGAGCCCTGTAACTGTATACTGGCATTCACTGACATCAGTGAAGTTACATCTGAGCCAACGGTCTTCACTTCCTTGCCGTTTCTCAATGCTGTAGGCTACAATCTTACTGCCTCCATCACGCAGTGGGGGGGTCCATTTAAGGGTGACTGTTTCCCTGGTGACATCAATGTAATCAGGAGTACCAGGTGGATCTGAAAGGAAAATAATTAAAATTTATTTTTATTACTGCTCACCATAGCCTATAAGACTACTGTTTCCTTGGATGAGCGATTGATCATTCACTCACCCACTGGAGAGACTGCCAAAGTAAATTTGCTGGGCTCGCTAGCTCGGCTTAGACCTGCAGCGTTTTCAGCGTATACTTGGAACTGGTAATCCAGGCCCTCAAGCAGTCCAGTAATCCTGTATTCTCTGTTAGATATTAACGCAACATTAACCTTCTGCCACAAAATACTGTTTCTTTCCTTCTTTTCAACGTGGTATCCAATAATCTCTGAACCACCGTCATAAACGGGAGCATCCCAAGATATGGTCATCCCATCAGCGGTTATGTTGTATACAACAGGCTTGCCTGGGGCACCTGGTGGTCTAAACTGGTGCTTTGCCACAACATCTGCTGAGACAAGAGGTGGGCTCACTCCATATCTATTTTCTGCACGAACTCTAAACTGATATTCAGTGTCTTTAACAAGGTTTGGTACTTTGAAAGTTGTTCTTGCAGCACTCGAACACACCAGCTTCCAGTTCATTTGTGAAGTTTCTCTCTTCTCAATACTGTAGCCAGTAATTTCTCCCCCTCCATCATCTTCAGGAGCTTCCCATGACAAAACTACACTATCTGCTTTGATTTCATCTAGTCTTAAAGGTCCTTTTGGCTTAGATGGAGGGCCAAGAGTGATGACAGTGATTGTGAATGTTTTTCTGCAGACGACATTATCAAGAGTTAAACTATATTTGCCACCATGCTCCTTTTTCACATTCTTGATGCTTAAGCTTATCTTATTTTCAGTTTTCTTGAAACGAAGATGTTCAGTTTCTTTAAGAGGGAGGTTGTCCTTGAGCCAGCTCATTGATGGCTTAGGTTTACCTTTATAGGGCAATTCAATGTGCAGGTTATGTCCAATTCTTACTGCAATTTGACCTCCAGGAATATCAGAAAGGTCAGCTTCAGGTGTTATTATATGTTCTTTCACTGTAATGGGTCCAACAGTAACACCATCACTCATGCCTTTTTCATTTTTAGCAAAGACTCTGAATTCCATGACAGAAAGCTCTTTAAGTTTTTCAACTTCAAATTCACAGCTCTTGCTTGTGCCTGCATATGTCCATTCTTTTTCTTCCTGCAGTTTCTTTTCAATAATGTAGTCCGATATAATGCTACCACCATCATAGTCAGGTTTGGTCCACTGCAATTTAACAGATGTCTTTGTAGAATCTTTCATGGCTAGGTCTTTCACAGGTCCAGGTATGTCCGCAGCTTTCACTGGTTCAGATGTCTCACAAGGTTCACCCAGTCCAATTTCATTTTCAGCAAGAACACGGAAGAAGTATGCAGTCTTCTCTGACAGGTTAGTTAGCTTAAAGGTTGTATGAGAACACTTTGTTGTTACAGTTGACCAGGCCCTCTTTGTAGCATCTCTTTTTTCAACAACATAATTTGTTATTTCAGAACCACCATTAATGAGAGGTGGCTCCCATACCAGTGTAACTGTGCCACGAGAAACATGCTTAAGCTGCAGCTTCTGGCAGGCAGATGGTGTGTCAAGTACTTTTACATTCACAAATGATGATTTTGCTTCTCCAACTCCATTTTCAATTGTAAGAACATATTTTCCTGTATCATTTCGGGTAACTTGAGGAATAGTAAGCAGTGTAGATGATTCTGTGTTCTGGATGATATATCTTTCATCACTCCCAAGATTCTTGTCACCCTTTCTCCATGTGACTGTGGGAGGAGGTCTTCCTTTGAATGGAATCATTATTTGCACATCTTCACCTGCTTTAGCAACAATAGAGGTCCGGAGAGCAACATCCAGATCAATCTCTGGTGCCACTGTGGAAATAAATAAAAATTAATAGTGCATACTTGGAAAGTAAAATAAGAAATGCTTTGAAAAAAAATGAAACACCGAAAAATGATAAATCACTGAAATGTACAGTACCAAGAATATCCTTAGCTTGCACGGGTTCCGTCATTTCAATAGGCTCTCCTTGTCCAGCACAATTTATAGCAGACACACGGAAATAATAATTAACACTTGGCTGAAGGTGGGATACAACATACTCCGTTGTTCTCACTTCTCCCTTAGTACTGACTACAGTCCATTCTTGCTCTTCACCTTCCCTTTTCTCCACCATATAGTTGGTAATTGGACTTCCTCCATCATAAGCAGGTTTAATCCAGCCAAGGGTGACAGATGTCTTGGTTGTATCCACAACCTTCAGCTTTGTCGGTGAGCCCGGCTTATCTGTAAGCGATAGTTTACAGGGGGGAGGGGAGGGGGAGAAAACAGAAGCCATATTTACAATTAATCATAAAAAGGAATAAAATCTGCCCTCAGTTTGCCTGGGTCTGCCCCTTGGTGCAAACCCATCCTAATTGCTCATTGTCTATTGATTTCTAACCAATGAGAAATACTGTACGTTTTATCTTACCAACAGGATCTGCGGCTTTGTAGAAGTCAGAAGCTTCAGAGAACGGGCCTTGTCCAGCTGCATTGACAGCACAAACTCGGAAATGATATTCACTGTTTTCAGTCAGACCTGTTACTTTCTGTCTGGTGTCCCGAATGGTTTCTTTAGTAACCTTGAACCAACTCAGACTCTTCTTGTCACGCTTCTCAAGGAAATATCCTGATATTTCACTGCCTCCATCGACACTGGGCCTATTCCAGACAACGGTCATAGAATTCTTGGTTATCATTGTGACTTCTGGTACACTAGGTGGTCCAGGTGTAACTGAGTTAAAAAAAAAAGTCAGTAGATCAGTACTACTTACAAATAATACACAACACGTTTCAGTTGCATTAGTTATTTTATATATTGCTTACCAAATGAATTTTTGGCTATAACGGGTTCAGACTCCAGTGAATCACCAACTCCAAACTTGTTCACACCACGGACACGGAACACATATTCATTTCCTTTGATGAGTTTTGTTGTAGTTATGATACACGCCTCCAGTTTTTCAGAAATTAAAGACCATACAACCCGACTTGTCTCTCGCTTTTCAACAACATAGTGTGTTACAGGTGCACCACCATCATCTGCTGGTGGGTCCCACATTATTGTAATCTTTTCAGCAGTGACTGTCTTAAACTGTATAGGTCCGCTTGGGGGTCCTGGCTTGTCTGTGGAAGGCAGAAGAAAGAAGATGTTAAATATTTATTACTGAATTATTGCTTAATAGTATAATACAGTTGTATCTCAAGACATACCAAGTATCTGTACTCTAACATGGGCTGATGCTGAGCCCATGGCATTCTTCAATTTTAATTCATATGTGCCACTGTTGAGTCGAGTTGCATCCTTGATAAGTACAGAAGCAAATTCTGTTGTGTTTTCAATAGACACTAGTGCACTGGTTTGTATCTCATTGCCATTTTTGAACCATTCAATTGTGGGTATAGGCTTGCCTGAGATGCCTAATTTTAGCTTAACTGAAGTTCCTGCTTTATATTTCACCACTTCTGTATATTCTGGTGGCACATCGATTTCAGGTGCACCTTAAGAAAAAAAATAAGAATAAGTTAAAAGCATACTTATTTTAGACTTGTATTTAATAAAACCAAAACCATTTTTTCTTTACTTAAGCTAATAGTTATAGGTATTTAATAATTACCAATCAAAGTAAAGATAGCATATGTAACTTAAATCATAAACCTAGAACAAGTTAGAACTAATCCTACCAGGCACAGAAAGCAATCATATGTATAAATATAACCGCTTTGGCTATGGGGCATGGGCAGATTTCTGTTGCTCAAAGAATAAGACTTTAAAAATGCATATACAACCAAAAATGTTCATTACAGTCATGCCCAAATAGCTTACAGTCATTCAAGCTTAATGAGTCAATCACTGTAAACTAGCCTTTCATATTTAAAAGAATATGGTTTTACAAAACAGTGCTGCCTTTAAGCTGCCTAGTACCGCAAAATGGTACTCTCATATTATTGCAAAACACTTACCATATGTATCAACACATGTGATGGGACCCACAACATCTGAGGGATTACTAATGGAACCAACCGCATTCTTAGCAAAGACCCTGAATTCATAGCGGGAATTCTGTGTCAGACCAGATACTGTGAACTGAGTCTCAATAACATTGGTGAAGCTAGCTTTTGTCCATCTGCCATCTGGAAGATCACGTTTCTCTACGATGTATCCAGTGATCTTGCTACCACCATCAAATGCTGGCTTCTGCCATGACAGAGTGATAGCAGTCTTGGAAATATCTGACACACGAACATTTCTTGGTGGTTCTGCAATAGGAAACATAAGAGTATTTCTAATGAACAACAGCTGTTTTGGATATTGGCTTACTGTACAGGATGGAATATCCCGGGGGGAAAAAAAGGCAAAAACCCACTACTTAAATGGTTGGGCTTATTTTCTAGGGAATACATACCACAAGCATCAATTGCAAGGACTGGATCAGAAGGGTGACTTGCTTTTCCAACGCCAGCTGCATTTTCTGCATAAACTCTAAATTCATAGATAAGGCCAGCGCTGATGGTGGTGACCTTGAAGTGAGTTGTGCGAATGAGGGTCTTGTTAGCCTTCTGCCATAATATGCTATTCCTGTCTTTCATTTCCAGGTGGTATCCAATGACTGCACTGCCGCCGTTAGTGACTGGTTCATGCCATGCAACAGTAATAGTCTCTCGGGTTACATTCGTGACCCACGGTGTGGAAGGAGGGCCAGGGGTAGCTGATGATATCAAAAGACGTGATTAAGTGTCAACAAAATTATTATTTTCAACATCAGAGCATTAAAACACTGACCTATAGCATGAGAAGCATATTACTTACTGTAAGGAAGCTTGACAACCACACATTGTGAGTCTATGTGATCGCTGATGCCAAAGCGGTTCTCAGCTTTGATGCGGAATTGGTATTCTTCTCCTGTTGTGAGCTTCATAACTTTAATAACAGTTCTAGCAACGGTTGCAGATACTTCAGACCAAGCAGCAGTACTTGTTTCTCTTTTCAGTACAATATAGTTGGTAACTTGACTTCCACCATCGTAAGCTGGCGGCTGCCATCTGAGTGTTACACTCTCTTCAGTGATATCGCTAAGGACAACAGGACCAACAGGAGGACCTGGTCTATCCAGCACAACAATGTTAACAAAAGATTTTGTGGTGCCACTTGAGTTGGCAGCAGTAATGTCATATCTGCCAGCATCTGCAGCCACACTTTCTTTAAGATTAATGATGAGACTTTCGGCAGTGGTTTCTGTGTGAAATCTCATGGTAGGTTTCAGTGGAACACCATCTCTAGACAATGTCACCTTTGGCACTGGTTTTCCAGAAACTGGAATTTCAACTTTCAGGTTTGATCCTGCTCGAATATATACAGTGTTATGAGGGAAGCCCTTCATGTCGATCTCAGGAGATTCTGAAAAAGAAAACATTTTAAAACCATGAAAAAATGTTCTCTCTTTTTAAATATGAATCCAATTTAATGTGTATCAACTTTTGTCTCACGTCAGGAAGCATACCTAATTGTTCTTTAACTGTAACAGGGAGCAGTAGTTCCTTAGGATCACTTAAACCAGCTTGGTTTTCTGCAGACACCCTGAAGAAATAGTCAACATTCTCCTTAAGACCATGGACAACATGATGAGTTGTCTTTACAACTGCACACTTAACCCATTTTTGCTGTCCTTTCTCAAGAGCTTCAATGAGGTAGCTCACAATTCTGCTTCCACCATCATGCTCTGGTTTTAGCCATGAAAGAGAAACACTGTCCTTTGTGACATTTGTTACGCCAAGTTTTTCTGGTGGGCTGGGTTTTTCTGAGGAAAAAAGTGCAACAGGTTAAGCAATATAGCAAGTATTTGCTTTTTATATTAGCAATTATATAGGAATGCCATCTGGATTGAGAAAATGTGGTTTTAAATGAACTTGTATATTAGAAACATTTTAAGTAAAATGCAAGCAAAATTTAAAATTCAAGCTATTACTTAGCTCTTTTTCATTTTTAATACCACAGCCATACCTACCACCCACAAAATTATCTTTTTTACTGTAAACAGATTTAACATGTTTTATATTATTTTGAAGTAAACATTTTAAAACATGCATTTTTTTAAATATTAACAAATTTTGTCTTAGTAAAACAAACCTGTTATTTTTGTTCCCTCCTTGGTCTCAGAAGGCACTCCAACACCATACTCATTTTCTCCAGAAACCCGGAAGTAGTAAATGGCACCTTCTTGCAAGCCAGTCACTTTATAAGACAGGCGATGACAATTGTTTGTCACAGTGACCCATGCTTTTTTGCTAGCTTCTCGTTTTTCAATAATGTAGTTCTTCACAGGTGCTCCACCATCATTTTCAGGAACATCCCACGATAACACAGCAGATTCTTTAGTTACATCTTTGGCTGTGATATTAGATGGTGGGCCGGGAGTATCAAGAACTTTGACAATTAAAGTCAAGGCAGCAGTGTTCAGGATGTTTTGCAATGTTAATGTGTATTTTCCAGAATCATTTCTTGTTGCTTTTTCAACAGTAAGAGATGTGCAATTATCTGAAGTATCAATGTTTGCTCGGGTACGGAGATCAGTGTCTGGTTTGTTCCATGTTACATTTGGGACTGGTTTGCCTCTGAAAGGAACAGTCATTGTGAATGACTCACCAGCCTTCACAATTAAAGTCTTCCGCATTTCACTGTCAATATCAAAGGCAGGTTCTTCTTCTCTTTCTTTTGCCACCTGAGGTTCTGAGACATCACTTGGTTCACTGACACCAATTTTGTTAATGGATTTCACTCTAAAGACATACTCAGAGCCTGACGCTAATCCAGTTATGGTGTATTCTGTGCCTCTTAAGTTCTGAACAGCAGTTGTCCAGTCAGTTTCATCAGTTTTCTTGTATTCAACTACATATCCTGTTACTGGAGCACCTCCATCAAACAGTGGCTTTGTCCATCCGATTGTGATATTTGACCTTGTAGAGTCCATAATCTTAGGTTTAGATGGGGGAGATGGCAAGAAGATCGGGTCTTCTGCCCGAATCAATGGTGTGGTTTCACTTGGAAGACTGAGGCCAGCAGCATTTTCTGCATAAACCCGGAATTCATATTCACATCCTTCACGGAGACCAGATGATTTCACTCTTAAATCATAGACTGGTTTTTTATTTACACGAATCCATCTTAGGCTAGTTTTCTCACGCCTTTCAATTACATAGCCAGAGATCTCATTGCCTCCATCAGATTCAGGTCTTGCCCAGCAGAGAGTTATCGAATCTTTGCTCACACTGGTGATCTCTAAAGATGTAGGTGGACTTGGAACTGTAAATGGATCTAGGGCTTTGACAGCGACACTTTCTAGAGGCTCACCAACACCGTATTTGTTAACTCCCATCACTCTGAAAATATACTCATTACCCTTCAGTAGTTTTGTCACTTTACAGGATGTTGTTCTAAGCTCTCCTTCACAAAGCGTCCATGCAATTCTGCTGGTCTCACGTTTTTCTACAATGTAATAATCAATATCTGCACCACCATTTTCTTGAGGGGGTCCCCATGACAAATGGCACTTTTCAGCAGTAAGGCCATTTATTTCTAATGGGCCTGCAGGTGGGCCAGGTCTATCAAGTACTTTGCAATTAATTGCCAAAGATTTTGTTCCTGCAACATTTTGTAATGTTAGTACATACTGTCCTGAATCACCTCGGATACAGTCCTTAATGGTTATTGCAGTAGTGTGATCTGTTGAGGCTATTTCAACTCTAGCTTTTCCTTCAAGCTCCTTGCCATCCTTTGTCCATGAAACCACAGGTATTGGCCTTCCTGCAATATCAGCATTGACTTTAAACACTTCTCCAGCTTTCACAACTACAACATCCCTGAATTTGGCATCCATCATAATTCTTGGAGCCTCTATATCATCTTTTACAGTCACAGGTCCAGTTGATTCAGATGGCTGACTGAAGAGTCCAGCAGCGTTCTTTGCAATCACACGGAATTCATATCGCTGGTCTTCTGTAAGTCCACCTACATCAAAGTATGTTTCTTGCACATTAGTAAAATTACACTTTAGCCAACGACCATCTGGTAGCTCTCTCCGTTCAATAATATATCCTGTTACTTTAGCTCCACCATCATATTCTGGTTTAGCCCATTTCAGTGAGACACATGTTCTTGTAATATTAGTAACTTCTGGTTGGCCAGGAGGATCACATGGATCTCTTGCAGCAACTGGTTCACATGATTTACTGCATTTGCCTATTCCAGCAATGTTTTCAGCATACACACGATATTCATATAGCAGTCCTTCATCAAGACCTGTAACTTTCATTTGTGTATCAGTTATAAGGCTCTTGTTGACTTTTGTCCAAAGAATGCTGCTTCTTTCTTTACGCTCCAAGTGATATCCTAGTACTCTACTACCTCCATCATTAACTGGTACCTGCCAAGTTACAATCATGAAAGCTTTAGTTGCATGTGCCACATGAGGAGTTCCAGGTGGCCCCGGAGGCTTAAATGGATACTCTGCCACAACAGATGTAGAATTAGTGTAAGTGCTTTTCCCATAGCGGTTTTCTGCACAAATACGGAACTGATACTCAGAGCCAGTGGTGAGTCGAGATACTTTAATGGATGTTCTTGCAACTGCTGCAGATACTACATCCCATGTGGTTGTGGTAGTATCTCGCTTCTCCACGATGTAATTGCTAATGTGGCACCCACCATCATATGCTGGAGGTTTCCAAGACAGAGTTACACTATCAGCACTAACTTCATCAATATGCACATCAGTTGGTGGCCCTGGTCTGTCAAGAACAACTACAGTTAAAGAAGCTGTTGTTGTCCCGGCAGTATTTGAAAGATGTAATTCATAATGTCCCAAATCTTCATTTGAAGCTTCCTTGATGGACAGTGAAGTTGAAGTCTTTGATGTCTGAACATTTACCCTGGTTGTCTCTTTTAAGGGATTCCCATCCTTCTTCCAGATAACGGTTGGAAGAGGTCGCCCTCTGAATGGCACATCAATCTTAAGATCATCTCCAGCTTTCACAGTGAATGTGTTGAAAAGGAGCTCAGCAGACGGCTGGATTTCAATATCTTTCGCAATGACTGGGACACCAAGTTCTCTTGGATCACTTTTTCCTTTTTCATTAACAGCAATCACTCTGAAACTGTACTCTTCTCCCATACTTAAGCCTGTTATTGTTGCTTCTAATGTTTTCACCTGTGTACACGCACTCCATTTTGTACTTCCTTTAGTTTGCATTTCTACTATATAACCAGTAATTTTACTGCCACCATCGCTCTCTGGCTTTTCCCATTTAATTGAAGCAGAGTTGCGAGTCACATCAACAAGAACGACCTTTGCAGGCGGAGAAGGTGGTTCAGAAACCTTGATTGGGTCAGGTGTTTCTGCTGGTAAGCCAACCCCATATTCATTTACAGCTAGGACACGGAAATAATAACTACATCCTTCTTGTAGCTGAGTAATTTTGAAGGAATTCTTAGTGCAGTTGTTTGTAATTGTGGCATATGCTTTTCTTGTGGATTCTCGCTTTTCAACTACATAGTTGGTAATTTTAGCTCCACCATCAATAAGTGGTGGTTCCCAGGCTAATGTTACAAAATCTTTCTTCACTTCTCTGATTGTCAGGTTTATAGGTGCACTAGGTGTATCAAGCACTCTGACATTAACAAAAGCTGATTTTTTGCCACTGTTGTTCTCTAAAGTAAGATTGTATCTACCACTATCAAATCTATTCACATTGTCAATGACCAGCATTGTATAGGAACTGGTGACTTCAACCTGAGCTCGCTCACTTATTGTTCCTTCTGCTTTTTCCCATTTAACTTCAGGTTCTGGTCTTCCTTTGATGGTGACAAAGAGGCGTAAGGTACCACTAGCACGTACAGTGACTACTTTTCTAAGATCTGCATCAAGTTCAATTTCAGGAGGTTCAACCTTGTCTGCTGCTATGACTGTACCAGGTATGGTAGCAGGCTCTCCTACTCCTTCTGAGTTGATGGCACAGATGCGGAAGTTATATTCCTGGTTCTCTTTAAGTTTTGTTACAGTGAACTCTTTTGCTTGCAGGCCTGTTGGTGGGGTGCAGGTAGTCCATTCATCAGCAGCAGCTTCTTTTACTTCTACTACGTATCCCTTAACTGGAGCACCGCCATCATAAATGGGTTTACTCCAGGCGAGGGAAACTGATGACCTGGAAGTGTCTGTAACCTTTGGATTGCTTGGTGGACCTGGTGGATATAATACATCACAAGCACGATAGAAAATGGATGGCTCACTGGGTTCCCCTACTCCTGCAGCATTTTCAGCAGAAACTCTGAATTCATAGAAATGCCCATCGGTAAGACCTGTTACTCTGAATCGCAAGTCCGTCAGCGTTTTCTTATTGCATTTGGTCCATCGGATACCATCTTTGTCTCGTTTTTCAAGTATGTAACCTTCAATTTCAGCTCCCCCATTGTCTTCTGGGCGACCCCATGTTACCACCATAGAATCTTTTGTGATTGCTGAAACTTCAGGTGTTGAAGGAGGACCAGGGGGTTTGTAAGGATTACGAGCCACAACTGGCTCAGATTCCAAGGGTTCTCCAGTTCCATATTTGTTCACTGCCATTACACGGAAAATATACTCATTGCCAGCAAGTAGTCTGGTTACTTTGTGGTTAAGTGCCTGCACGTCTGTTGCTACTTGGGTCCATGAAAGCCTGCTTGTCTCTCTCTTCTCAATGATATAATGTGAGATACTAGAACCACCGTCATGTAAAGGCGGAGCCCATGCCAAGTAGCATTTTTCTGCAGTGACACCTGTAACCTTCAAAGGTCCTTCTGGAGGTCCTGGCCTGTCAAGCACTTTTACAGTGATTGGTATAGATTTTGTGCCACCAACATTTCTGAGGTTAAGAGTATAGTGACCTCCATCTACTCTTACACAATCTTTGACAGTAAGAGTTGTTTTCTGAATGGTAGATTTAATTTCCATTCTTGCAGTTGCTTCTTCAAGCTCTTTACCATCTTTTGACCATGTAATGTCAGGAACAGGTTTGCCGTGGATATCAGCTTCAAGAACAAAGGTTTCTCCAGCATGAACAACAATGACATCTTTGTACTTAGGATCCAGTGAAGCCCCTGGTGCTTCAATTTCATCTCTGGCAGTAATGGGCCCTGTACTTTCAGATGGTTCACTCAAGCAACCTGCTGCATTTCTTGCAATTACTCTAAATTCATATCGTTGGTTTTCAACAAGACCACTTACTGTAAATTCTGTTTCCAACACATTTGTAAAGCTGGCTTTCATCCAGCGACCATCTGGTAGTTCTTTCTTTTCTACAATATATCCAGTTATTTTGCTTCCACCATCATATTCTGGTTTTTTCCACTTCAGTGTGATATTATGTCTTGTAACAACAATGGCCTCTGGGCGGCCAGGTGGGTCACAAGGATCTCGGGCAACATACAGTTCTGATACTTTGCTGACTTTGCCAACGCCAACAATGTTTTCAGCAGAAACTCTGAACTCGTATTCAAGACCTTCTTCAAGGCCATCTGTTTTATATTTGGTGTCTGTAATGAGTGACTTGTTCTGTTTTGTCCAAAGAATGCTGTTCTTATCTTTACGTTCAAGATGGTAGCCAAGAACTTTGCTTCCTCCATCATTAACTGGTTCATGCCATTGTACGATCATATGGTCCTTGGAAGCTGCTGTTACAAATGGCGTTCCAGGTGGCCCAGGCACCTTGTAGGGATATTGCACAACAACTGGTTTAGAATCCAAAGGAGAGCTCTTCCCATATCTATTTTCAGCAGAGATCCTGAACTGGTATTCAGAACCTGTTTTAAGCTTTGTTGCTTTGATAGTTGTTCTTGCAACAGTTGCTGACACAATGCTCCATGTGGTAGTGCTTGTGTCACGTTTTTCTACTATATAGTTGCTTATCTGACAGCCACCAGTATAATCAGGTGGATCCCATGATAGAACAACAAAGTCCGCACTAACTTCGTCAAAGCGGACAGGTCCTCGTGGTGGGCCAGGCTTTTCCAGTACAATTATGCTCAGGTGCTCTGTTGCTGTACCTGCTGTGTTTGTTGCTGTTACTGTATATTTACCGAAGTCTTCCTTGTTGCTTTCTTTAATATTTAAAATAGTTGATGTTGATGTATCCTCAATATGTAATCTGGTTGTCTGTTTCAGTGGCTGCTCATCTTTTGCCCAAGTAATAGTAGGTTTGGGTCTACCTATAAATGGTACTTCTACCTTCAGATCTTCTCCAGCCTGTACGCTGTATGTATTAAACATCAGTTTGAAACTTGGCTCAATTGTCAAGTCTTTAGCTATCACAGGAATTCCAAGTGCTCTGGGATCACTTTTGCCTTTTTCATTGTAGGCAATCACACGAAATTGGTATTCCTGTCCTGGACTCAAACCAGACACAACTGCATTGCATGTTTTGGTCTCACTAACAACACTCCATTTTTCTGTTCCTTTAGGCAGCATTTCAACAATGTATCCCAAAATTCTGCTACCTCCATCATGTTCAGGTTTTTCCCAACTAAGTGATGCACTTCTCTGAGTCACGTCGGTGAGCGTTACTTTCCCAGGAGGCAGTGGTGGCTCTGAGGCTTTGACAGCGTCTGTGGTTTCAGCTGGAACACCAATTCCAAATTCATTTTCAGCCATAACTCTGAAGTAATAAATCGCTCCTTCTGCAAGATTTTCAACTTTAAAACTTGTCTTGCCACACTTAGCACTTACATTTGCAAATGCCTTCCTGGTTGACTCACGTTTATCTATTACATAGTTCTTTACCTTTGCACCACCATCGATAATGGGCGGTTCCCAAGATAATACAGCAGAATCCTTCTTTATATCCTTTACCACTAAGTTTTGTGGTGGTCCTGGTGTGTCCAAGACTTTTACTGTAACAAATGCTGATTTAGAACCACTGCTGTTCTCCAACTTAAGAATGTACTTTCCAGCATCATTTCTATCACAGTTGTCAATTGAAAGTTGTGTGTAGTTTATGCCTTTATCAATCTGAACTTTTTCTGTGAATTCACCTTCTTCTCGAGACCACGTGATCTCAGGTGTTGGTCGTCCCCTGAATGGTATGTGAATCCTAGCAGACCCGCCAGCTCTAACCACGATCCCTTTCCTTAGCTCTGAATCAATATCAAGTTCTGGAGCTTCAAGTTTGTCTTCTGGTTTAATAGTACCAGGAACTGATGCAGCCTCTCCTACACCAACCTTGTTGAGGGCACACACTCGTAGTTTATATTCTTGATGTTCAGTAAGCTTTTTGATTTCAAAACGAGTGGCACGTATACCTGTCTGTGGAGTAACAAGTGACCATTCATCTTCATCTGCTTTACATATTTCTATAAGGTATCCCTGGATTTCACAACCACCATCATAGATAGGTTTACTCCAACCAAGTGTAACTGAACTTTTGGTGGTATCCACAACGTGGGTGTTGGTAGGTGGGCCAGGCTTGAACACAGGGTCACAAGCTTTAAAGTAAGGAGAAACTTGGCTTGGTTCACCCACTCCAGCAGCATTTTCAGCAGAAACTCTGAATTCATATTCATGATCCTCTGATAATCCCGTAACTCTTAATCTCAAATCTGTAATTCGGCGTTTATTGCATTTTATCCATCTGATGCCTGCTCGGTCTCTCTTTTCTACAATGTAACCTATGATTTCACTACCTCCATCACTATCTGGACGGCTCCAGCAGACAGTCATAGAATCCTTTGTGATGTTCATAATTTCCAAGGCCTTTGGTGGTCCAGGAACCACAAATGGATTTTTCATCATTACTGGCACAGATTCTAATGGCTCACCAACCCCATATTTATTAACTGCCATAATACGGAAAACATATTCATTTCCTTCCAGGAGTTTTGTTACTTTCAGCATTGTAGGTAAAACCTCTGAAGCAACAACAGTCCATGCTAGGCGACTAGTTTCTCTCTTCTCTACAATGTAATGAGAAACATCACTGCCACCATCATGAAGTGGAGGAGCCCATGCCAATGAACATTTTTCAGCTGTAACTCCTGTCACTTGGACTGGGCCCTCTGGAGGACCTGGCCTGTCCAGGACTTTTACATTTACTGGTACTGTCTTTGTTCCTGCAACATTAGAGGCTTCTAAAATGTACTGTCCACCATCAACTCTAATAGCATCTTTTACAATTAGTAATGCACTGAAATCCGTGTTCTTTATTTCATATCTAGCAGTTTCTTCAAGCTCTTTATCTCCTTTGTACCACTTAATGGTTGGTAGTGGCTTTCCATGAACATCAGCCTCAAGTCTGAATGTTTCACCAGCATTTACGATGATTGTGTCTTTGTACTTTGGATCCATTGAAATTCGTGGAAGTTCAACTTCATCCCTTGCTGTTATTGGTCCTGTACTGTCAGAAGGTTTGCTTATTGCACCTGCAGCATTCTTTGCAATTACTCTAAATTCATATCTTTGGTCTTCAGTAAGCCCTGTGACAGTGAACTGAGTTTCAATGACATTTGTGAAGCTAGCTTTCATCCAGCGACCATCTGGTAAGTCACGTTTCTCTACAATATAACCAGTAATCTTACTTCCACCATCATATTCTGGTTTGGTCCACTGTAGAGTAATAGAGCTTCTTTTTATTATTATAGCTTCTGGGCGACCTGGAGGATCACATGGGTCGCGAGCTACATAGCACTCAGAAACTTTACTTGTTTTGCCTACACCAACAATATTTTCTGCAGAAACTCGAAACTCATATTCAATTCCTTCTTCAAGGTTAGTTGTCTTAAAACTTGTGTCCTGAATAATAGTCTTGTTCACTTTAGTCCATAAAATGCTGTTTTTCTCCTTTCTCTCAAGATGGTAGCCCAACACCCTACTGCCACCATCATTTATTGGTTCATGCCACTGAACGACCATGGAGTCTTTTGTAACTGTTGTCACAAATGGTGTGCCAGGAGGTCCTGGTTCCTTGTAAGGGTATTGTGCTACAACTGGCGTAGAATCCAACGCAAAGCTCTGCCCATACCTGTTCTCAGCAAATATTCTGAACTGGTATTCTGAACCAGTTTTCAGTTTAGTCACCTTCAGAGTAGTTCTTGCAACAGTAGCTGAAACCGTTTCCCACACAGTGGTTGTTGTATCTCTCTTGTGAACAATATAGTTGGTGATTTGGCAGCCGCCTGTATAGGCTGGGGGATTCCATGATAGGGTAATGCTTTCTGCACTTATTTCATCAAACTTCACAGGTCCTACAGGAGGGTCAGGTTTGTCTAGCGTTATAATTTCAACAGAGGCAGACTTTTGCCCAACAACATTAGCCACAGTGATTTCGTAAGTGCCACTATCCTCTTTGCTAGTTTCTTTAATATTCAGTATAGTGAGATCAGTCAGATCACTAACATTGACTCTTGTCGTCTGCCTTAATGGCTGGCCATCTTTTACCCAGGTAACAGTTGGTTTAGGTCGACCTGCAATTGGTACTTCTACTTTCAGATCTTGTCCCACTTGGACACTGTAACTGTGAAAAGCAGGTCTTACATCAGGTTCAATCACGAGGTCTTTGGCAACTATTGGAACTGCAAGTGCTCTAGGATCACTCTTACCCTTCTCATTTACAGCCATTACTCTAAAAAGATATTCTTCCCCTTGAGTTAGGTTAGTAATAACCGCTTCAAGTGTTTTTACACGAGCACACTCCGACCACTTCTCACTACCCTTTGCTTGCATTTCAACAATGTATTGTATGATTTTGCTGCCACCATCATGTTCAGGTTTTGCCCAGCTTAGTGAGACACTGTTTCTCGTGACATCATCCACTGTTATTTTCCCAGGAGGCTGTGGAACTTCAGCAACTTTAATTGGGTCACTAGTTTCAGCAGGGAGGCCAATTCCGTATTCATTCTCAGCAGAGATTCTAAAGAAGTAATAGCAGCCCTCCTGAAGTTGATCTATTTTCCATGAAGTCTTGTGGCAGTTTGTTACAACAGCTGCATATGCCTTTCTTGTTGCTTCACGCTTTTCAATAATGTAATTCTTTATTTTTGCACCACCATCCAAGAGAGGAGGCTCCCAGGAAATTGAAACAGAGTCTTTAGTGATCTCTCTGATTTTTAAATTAACAGGTGCACTTGGGGTATCCAGCACTCTTACACTGACAAAGGCAGACTTGGTTCCACTGCTGTTTTCTAAAGTCAGAGTATACTTTCCAGTATCAAATCTGTTAACGTTGTCTAGAACAAGGGAAGTAAAACTGCTAGTGGTATCAATAACAGCTGCCTCTCTGATGTCACCATCCACTTTACCCCATTTTACTTCAGGTGTTGGACGACCTCTGATGGGAACAAACAGTCTTAAGGAACCTCCTGCCCTCACATTCACAATCTTCCTTAATTCCATGTCAAGGTCAAGGTCTGGTGCCTCCATCTTTTCTTCCACGATAACAGAACCAGGAACATCTGCATGCTCTCCAACTCCTGCTTTATTAACTGCACATATGCGGAACTTGTATTCATGTTTTTCCACTAATTTTTCTACTTCCATGTGAGTGTTCTTAATTCCAGTTGGAGGGGTACAAATTGCCCATTCACCGTCACTTACATCACATTTTTCCACGATGTATCCCTGAATTTCAGAGCCACCATCATAGATAGGTTTACCCCATGAAAGGAAAACTGAAGATCTTGTAACATCCACAACTTTAGGATTATTGGGTGGACCTGGCTTGTAAATAGGATCACACGCTTTGTAGTAAGTGGAAGGTGGACTTGGTTCACTAAGACCAGCAGCATTTTCGGCTGAAACTCTGTACTCGTAATCATGGTTTTCTATAAGTCCAGTCACTCTGTATCGCAGTTCACTTATCAGGCGTTTGTTACACCTTGTCCAACGAATACCTTCCTTATCTCGTTTTTCAAGGACATAGCCTAGGATTTCACTACCACCATCTGAGGCTGGCCTTTCCCATACAACTATCATAGAATCCTTGGTAATGGCTGTGACTTCTGGTGCCTTTGGTGGAAGTGGCACCCCAAACGGGTTCTTTGCGATTACTGGTTCAGACTCAAGAGGTTCACCAACGCCGTATTTATTTACTGCCATGATGCGGAAAACGTATTCATTTCCTTCTAAAAGCTTCGTAACTTTGCAATTTAAGGTTTGCACATTTGAATCAACAACTGTCCACACCAAGCGACTGGTTTCCCTTTTTTCTACAACATAGTGTGAAATATCGCTACCACCATCTTGCAGTGGAGGTTTCCATGACAGCATGCATTTTTCAGCAGTAACACCTGTAATCTCAACAGGTCCTTCTGGTGGTCCAGGTCTATCAAGAACTTTGACATTAACAGGAACTTTCTTTTCACCTGCAACATTCTTTGCAAGTAGTACATACTGACCACTGTCAACTCTAGTGGCTTCCTTCACACTAAGGCTTGTTGCAAAATCGGTACTTTTTATTTCCATACGAGCAGTGCTTGTCAGCTCACGATCGCCTTTTAACCACTGAATAGAAGGTATTGGTTTGCCATGAACATCAGCATCAAGCTTGAATGACTCACCAGCATGCACTACAATAGTGTCTTTGTATTTTGGATCCATACTTATATGAGGTGGTTCTACTTCATCTCTTGCTGTAATTGCCCCTGAGCTCTCAGATGGTTCACTGAAAACACCTGCCGCATTTCGTGCTATAACACGGAACTCATACCTCTGGTTTTCAACTAGACCGGTTACTTCAAATTGGGTATCAATGACATTTGTAAAGCTTGCTTTCATCCAACGGCCATCAGGTAACTCCTTCTTTTCAACAATATAGCCTGTGATCTTACTTCCACCATCATATGCAGGTTTCTTCCACTGAAGTGTTACTGAGCTTCTTGTGACAATTACAGGTTCTGGACGACCTGGAGGGTCACACTGATCACGTGCAGTATAGCATTCAGATGCTCTACTTGCCTTTCCAATGCCCACTATGTTTTCTGCATAAACTCTAAACTCATACTCAAGACCTTCCTCAAGGCCAGTTGTCCTAAATTTGGTATCTGGAATAGGTGTTTTATTCAGTTTAGCCCACAGAATGCTGTTTCTTTCTTTGCGCTCCAAGTGATACCCAATGATCTTACTACCACCATCATTGACTGGTTCATTCCATTGTACCACCATGCTGTCTTTTGTCACATTTGTTACAAAAGGTGTTCCAGGTGGACCGGGAACTTTAAATGGGTATTGGGCTATAATTGGCTCTGAAGTAAGATAGGTACTCTTCCCGTATCTGTTCTCAGCTGCAATTCTGAACTGGTATTCACAGCCAGTCTTTAATCGACATGCTTTTATAGTTGTTCTTGCAACGGTAGCTGACACAATCTGCCAAGTGGTGGTGGAAGTGTCTCTTTTTTCTACAATGTAATTATTTATAGAGCTACCACCATCATATTTGGGTGGTTCCCAGGAAATGCTAATGCTATCTGCTGTTACTTCATCTACTTTTACTGGTCCAGTTGGAGGTCCTGGTTTGTCAAGGACAACAATATTTAGGGTCTCAGTTGCTTCACCTGCAGAGTTCGTAAGTTTAACTAAATATGTCCCCACATCTTCTCTGCATGCTTCTTTTATTGTTAACACCGTGTTATTTTCTGAACTTTCTGCATTTACTCTTGTAGTCTGCTTCAATGCCACATTATCTTTATGCCAAAACACTGCTGGTTTGGGTCGACCAACAAAAGGAACATCAACCTTTAAGTCCTCTCCTGCTAGAACACTGAAAGTGGTAAACAGCAGTTTGAAAGCTGGTGGAATTACAAGATCTTTTGCAACAACTGGTATACCCAGCTGGCGAGGATCACTGATACCTTTCTCATTCTGAGCTGAAACACGGAAGGTGTATTCTTCACCTTGGATCAATCCTGTGACAGTGGCTTCAGTAACTTTTACTGTCGCGCAAGTTGACCACTTGTCACTGCCTTTGCTTTGCATTTCTACAATGTAGCCCAGAATTCTGCTACCACCATCATGTTCAGGTTTTTCCCAAGATAAGGACACACTATTTCTTGTCACATCCAACAAAGTTATTTTCCCTGGTGGAAGTGGTCTTTCTGATACTTTTACAGACTCTGAAGTTTCAACTGGAAGGCCTATTCCATACTCATTTTCAGCTAGGACTCTGAAGTAGTAGTTGCAGCCTTCTTGCAGTGAATCCACTTTCCAGCTGGTCTTATGGCAATTGGCATTAACAGTTGCATAAGCTTTCCTTGTTGATTCACGCTTTTCAACAATGTAATTTTTTATTTTAGAGCCACCATCTATGAGAGGAGGCTCCCATGTGAGTGTAACTGATGATTTTGTAACTTCTTTTATTTTCAAATCTTGAGGTGCTCCTGGGGTATCGAGAACTCGGACATTCACAAATGCTGACTTACTACCAGAGCTGTTTTCAATTGTCAGTATGTATTTGCCACTATCAAATCTATTTACGTTTTCAACAATAAGTAGAGTATAAGAGCTTGTTGATTCAATGGTTGCTCTATCCAAAGATTCCCCATGTTCTCTTGTCCATTTTACTTCAGGCGCTGGTCTTCCTTTAATTGGGACAAAGAGCCTTAGAGTACAGCAGGCTCTAATAGTGACAACTTTACGTAGTTCTGCATCGAGTTCAATTTCTGGAGGCAGCATTCTTTCTTCAGCTTTTGGAGTCCCAGGAACAAGAGCAGGTTCTCCAAGACCTTCAGAGTTCATAGCATATATCCGTATTTTATACTCTTGATTTTCTTTCAGGTCAGTGATGGTAAAAGAAGTGGCCTTTAGACCTACTGGTGGAGTTACAATCTTCCACTCATCTTCTTCAGGTAGTGCGATCTCAACCATGTAACCTGTGATCTCTGAACCGCCATCATATATTGGTTTGTTCCATGCTATTGTAATTGAGGACTTGCTGCTATCCAAAACACGAGGATTACCCGGGGGACCAGGCTTAAATACAGTATCACAAGCTTTATAGAATGGACTTGTTGGGCTTGGCTCACTGACTCCAGCAGCATTTTCAGCCATGACTCTGTATTCATATTCATGGCCTTCTGTCAGTCCAGACACTTTATAACGCAAGTCAGTAACAACCCGTTTGTTACATTTCACCCACCGTAGACCAGCCCTGTCTCGACGTTCCACAATATAGTTAGTTATTGGGCTCCCACCATCAGAATCAGGATGGCCCCAACAGACAACCATAGAATCTTTTGTAATTGCTGTAACTTCAGGTGTTTTAGGTGGATCAGGTGGCACATATGGATTTACTGCAAGAACGGGCTCTGATTCCAGAGGCTCACCAACTCCGTATTTGTTGACAGCCATAACACGGAACACGTACTCATTGCCCTTCAACAGCTTAGTAACCTTCAGTTTAGTCAACGGAACTTCTGTGGCTACAGCTGTCCATGCCAATCGACTGGTTTCACGTTTTTCAACCACATAATGGTCAATCTTTGCTCCTCCATCATCCAGTGGAGGTAGCCATGACAGCACACATTTTTCTGCAGTGACTTCAGACACAGCCAAAGGACCTTCTGGGGGACCAGGTCTATCAAGAACTTTAACATTGAAGACATGCTTGGCAAAGCCACCAGGATTTGTTGCAGTAAGTGTATAGGCACCGCCATCTCTTCTTGAAGAATCTTTATTGACAAGAACAGTAGAGAAATCTGCTATTTTTATTGCTAATTTTGCTGTGTCTTCAAGTTCTTTTTCTCCTTTTGTCCACATCATAGTTGGTGGAGGACGACCTGAAACATCAGCCTCAAGTCTGAAAACTTCACCTGCTTTCAGCACTAAGGTGTCTTTGTATTTAACATCCACTCTTATCTTTGGTGCTTCAATGTCATCTCTACAAGTTATTGCATCTGATGGCTCAGAAGGCTGACTAACAGCCCCACCAGCATTCCTAGCAATCACACGGAATTCATAGGCAGCATCTTCTGTCAAACCACTTACAGTGAATTCAGTCTCTAGTATATTGCTGAAATTAGCCTTCAGCCAACGGCCATTAGGAAGGTCTCTTTTTTCAACAGTGTAACCAGTTATCTTAAAGCCTCCATTATATTCTGGTTTAGTCCACTTCAGCGTAACTGCATGCCTTGTAATGTTCAGAGGTATTGGCTTACCAGGTGGATCTATTGGGTCTAAGGCAAACACAGGCTCAGATGGCTTGCTTGGCTTACTCTTCCCAGCCAGATTTTCTGCTATAACACGGAATTCGTAGGCAATGCCATCGGTGAGTCCAGTTGATTTAAAGATATTGCCTGATACCAGCATTTTACTTACAGTCTGCCAAAGAATGCTGTTTCGTTCTTTTCTTTCAACATGATAGCCCAGAATTGGGCTTCCACCATCAGTAACGGGCTCATTCCAGCTAATGGTCATGGTTTCTTTGGTGACTGCAATCACCTGAGGAGTTCCAGGAGGCCCAGGTACCTTAAATGGGTAGTTGGCAACTACAGACTCTGAAGTAATGGCTGGACCAATTCCATATCTGTTCTGAGCTTTAACACGGAACTGATACTCAACTCCAGTAGTAAGACGAGTAGCTTTAAATGTAGTACGGATCACTGTGGTTGCCAATTCAGTCCATGTGGTACTGTCAGTTTGACGCATTTCTACAACATAGTTACTTATTGGTACACCACCATCATTCAAAGGAGGCTCCCATGAGAATGTTAGGAAGTCAGATGAAATTTCATCAAATTTGATTGGTCCAGTAGGAGGTCCAGGTATATCATGAACCTGAACTGTGATTACTTCACTAACTTCTCCAACAATATTTTTAGCTGACAGTGGATATTGACCACTATCACTTCGTTTACATTCATTGATGGTTAGTATGGTTGCAGTTGCAGTATTTTCATAATTTACCCTTTGCGTTTGCTTAAGTATCTGGTCTTCTTTCTTCCAAGTCACAGTAGGCCTTGGTCGACCAAGCACAGGGATTTCAATCTTGATATTGTCACCAGCTTTGGCAATGACTGTCTTCTGGTAGATGCCACGGAGGTCAAACTCAGGTAGCATTGTTTGCTCCTTGATAATAACTGGTCTGCTTTCTCTTGGGGCACTTCTTCCAGCACTGTTAACTGCCATAACCTGGAAAGTATACTCTTCATTTTCAGTTAGATTCTTTACAACACAGTCCAGTGTTTTTACAGTGGTGACGTGTGCCCACTGGTTGGTTCCTTTTCTCTGTGCTTCAATTACATACCCAGTGATCTTGCTGCCACCATCATGTTCTGGTTTTGGCCAAGCCAGACTAACTGAGTTCCGTGTTACATCCATAATATTAAGGCTCTCAGGTGGGGATGGTGCCTCAGAAGCTCTTACTGGTTCTGCAGTTTCAGCTGGTTCACCAATACCATACTCATTTTCAGCCAGCACTCTGAAATAGTATTCACACCCCTCAGACAGATTAGGAATCTTGAAGGAACACTTCTGGCAGTTGGTTGTGACTGTTGAATATGCTTTACGAGTTGATTCGCGTTTCTCAACAATATAGTTTGTTATACGTGAGCCACCATCTATCAGAGGCATATCCCATTGGAGGGTGATGCTGTCTTTGGTTATTTCTCTAGGCTTAAGGTTTATTGGTGGACCTGGTGTATCCAAGACTTTCACATTTACAAAGCCAGTCTTCTTACCAGCAGCATTTTCAAGAGTCATTACGTATTTTCCTGCATCGTATCTGGTGCAATCTGTGACAATCAAGAGTGTAAAAGAGTCTGTATTTTCAATACTGGCACGTCCTTTGAGTGAAACATCATCTTTTGTCCATGTAACTTCTGGAGTTGGACGTCCTTTAATTGGCACAAATATCCGAATAGTTAATCCAGCTCTAACAACAAGCGTTCTTCTTAGCTCAGCATCTAATTCAAAGTCAGGAATCTCTTCCCGGTCTTTGATTTCCACGCTTGGAATTATTGCTGGTTCACCAACACCTGCAGCATTCATGGCAGAGATTCTGAAATTGTATTTGGCTCCTGTTTGCAAATGAGCAACAACAAACTGAGTGATTCTTAAAGCAGTCCCTGTCGTATCTTTTACCCATTCTTCTTCTCCTTCCCTTTGATGTTCTACTATATAGCCAGTGATTTCAAGACCACCATCGTAGTGAGGCTTGCCCCAGGCTAAAGATGCACTTGTCTTTGTAGTATCAGTCACTCTTGGATTTGCAGGTGGACCTGGTGGGTCTGAAAAGTGAGGAAAAGATAAAACATTACATTACAGAGGAAGTCACTCTTATGCTGCCTGAATGTGCTGCCTGCCCATCCCACCCACCCCCAAAAAAAGAAAAGGCATGATACTAACATGCAACATCCTTGCACATGACTGAGTTTGAAGCATCACTTGGTGGTCCAACTCCTGCTCTGTTTTCTGCACTGACACGGAATTCATATTCATTTCCTTCCAGGAGACCAGTTACTTTGCATCTAAGATCTGAAACTGGTTTCTTTGTTGCTCTGACCCATCTTAAGCCTTTCTTTTCTCTTCGCTCCACATAATAACCTGTGATTTCACTTCCACCATCATCTACCGGCCTTTTCCAGGTAACTGTGACAGTATTTTTTGTCACATTTGTTACTTCTGGTTTTCCAGGAGGGCCTGGGGGTCCTGATAAGGAAGAAAAAAGTACAGTTAAAACAAAAAGCAACTCTTCAGAGATTAATAAGAACACACTGGAACTTCTTAGCTTGTTCTACGTACCAAATCTATCCACCATTTTAACTGGTTCTGATTGTACTGGTTCACCTTTGCCATATTGATTTACTGCTGAGACACGGAAAACATATTCATTTCCTTGAATGAGCTTGCTAACAACATGCCTACAGCTTTCAATATTTTCAGCAACCAATGTCCAGAGCAGTCGGCTAGTTTCTCTCTTCTCAAGAACATATGATTTGATTGGTGATCCACCATCTTCTGCAGGAGGTGACCATGTAAGAGTCGCTTTTTCTGCTGAAACATTGCTGATCTCAATAGGCCCTGGAGGTCCTGGAACATCTAAAACTTTCACATGTACGCTCTCCTGCTTAGTGCCAAAAGGATTGGTTGCAGTGATTGTGTATTCTCCAGAATCTTTTCTGGCTGCATATTTGACAGTTAAAGTAGAAGAAGTCGGTGTGGTTTCAATGCGCACAAGCTCTGAAGGTCTAAAATCTTTTCCAGCTTTTGACCATGCTGAAGTTGGAGGTGGTTTGCCACGGATACTAATAGCAGACACTGTAATGTTGTCTCCTGCTTTTACTGTTAATCCTTCCTTCAAAGTAGGATCAATAACAATGGTTGGTGCCTCTGTCAAAACAAACAAACAAACAAACAACCCTGATTGTTATAACAAGAATATAGGGAAAAAAAAAACAACAAACAGGATTTGGTATTAATTATTCAAATAAAATTCTACATTTTTAATGCCATCCACATACCATACTCATCCTTGCATATTATAGTTCCTGTGGATTCAGATGGAGGACTGATAGCTCCAGCAGTGTTCTTTGCTCTAATTCTGAACTCATATTTGGAGCCTTCTGAGAGGTCAGTTACAGTAAATGCACAGTCTGGAACATTCACATGATTAGCTTTCGTCCAGGTCTTTGAGGGTAAATCACGTTTTTCAACAATATAGCCAGTTAACTTATGTCCACCATCATATTTTGGTTCTGTCCAAATGAGTGTTACTGAGTCCCTAGTTACATTGATAACTTCAGGTTTCCCAGGGGGATCTAGAAGAAAAAATAATAAATAGTGGTCAAACAAAAGTTATTTTGGATTTCAGAATTTTCTTTTTAATTTTCCTGATGACTTACCAATAGGATCAAGTGCCACAACTGGTTCAGATGGCAGACTTGGTTTACCTACTCCAGCCATATTGATTGCCATTACTCTGAATTCATATTCCAGACCTTCAGTTAACCCTGTTACTCTGAAATCTTTCATTCTTATTGGGGTCTTATTTGCTCTCTTCCACAGAAGACTATTTCTTTCTTTGACTTCGATGTGATAACCTAGAAGATAAATGGAGAGATGAAAATACGAGGGGTTTTCTAGAAATCTTCATTTCTCATAGCATTGTAAAACATCATACTGCCTGTATGGCATGTCACATCGGCATTGTGCAAGAGGAACACGGAAAACCAGATTAGGAAATGGATGTAGACATACATTACAGATGTATGTAATTGCAAAGAGATGTTTATAAATGCCAATTGCTAATTTTATAGACCCAAGTAATGTAACATAAAGGTGAGTTTGTTTTTCTTTCTTTAGGTATTTTGTCTCCGTGCAAAAATATTGGTTTTCAGCTAGTTTTTTCCCAACTTTTAAGTTAAATTTTTAAAAAAATGCATTATAGAGAACGAGTAGGACGTAAAACAATGAAATCAATCTATCAATTTAAAGCATAAACACCTGGTAGTTTTATCTTACCCTTTGACAGAGGGAAAGAACTATTAAGAACTGAAATACTAGAGAGGCTTTTGGGGATGTACCTGTGATTGGTGAGCCTCCAGTTCTTCTGGGATCAGTCCAAGTTAAAGCTACAGATTCATGTCGAACATCAACAATGTTGGGAGGTGGAGGAGCATCTGGTACATCTAAACAATATTAAAAAATCCAGCAACATTAAAAATAAATATCACCCCTAAACCTTTTTTTTTTTTTTTCAATTTTGAAAATTATAATGGATACTCACCAAATGGATGTTTTGCAACAACAGGGTCAGATTTAAGACCTTCACCTACGCCGTATTTATTTTCAGCCCTGATCCTGAATGTATATTCATTTCCTTCATGAAGTCTTGTAACTCTAAATGTGGTTTTCTGGACTGCAGAGGCACAAGTCACCCACTTATTGTTTACATTATCTCTCTTCTCTAGGACATAGTTAGTGATTTCTGAACCACCATCATCTTTTGGAGGGCCCCACTTTAGGGTTATGGCATCAGCTGTGACTTCTTCAAATTTCACCGGACCTGTCGGTATGCCAGGTTTGCCAACAACTTTCACAGAAATAGTACCTTCCTTGCTGCCAACAACATTCTTCAAAGTTATTGTGTACTTTCCAGCATCAGCTTTCTGGCAGTCATGTACTACAAGTGTGGTATTAACTGCTGTAGATTCAAATGCAACTCTTCCACTCTCAGTAAGTGCCTGGTCTTCATCTTTCTTCCAAGTTACAGCTGGGACAGGCTTGCCTTTAATTGGGATTTTAAGACGGAAATTGCTTCCCTCTTTAGCTATATAGCACAAATCAGGTAGATCTCTTAAATCAAGATCAGGTGCCACTGTAAAAATAAAAGAAACCAATGATTCAACTATACTCTGTGATAAACTATACTCCGATAAAATTAAGATGCTATTTTAAAGGCATCTGATTTGTATGTATGCATAGTAATGATAGTAAGCATAAAATAAATGTAATTTGGCTAAGTGAAACGTGGAATTACTGATCTTAAATTGCTTCTTACCAACATCATCTCTTGCCACAATTGTGAGCTCTGTTGGAGTACCACAGCCAGCATCATTTTGGGCTCTCACTCTGAAAGTGTATTCTTGTCCTTCCTTTAGGTCTCTCATTGAAAAATGGAGGTTCTTTGCCCGCATGACTTCTTGCCATTTATCTTCATCAACCAGGACCTCCACAACATATGCAAAAATACGGCTTCCACCATCACTGATTGGTTTTTTCCATACTAGATTGCAGGATGATTTTGTTACAGCTGAAGCTTTTAGATCCACAACTGGCCCAGGTGTTTCTAGAAGGAAGAAAAGCATAGTAAGTGTCCATTCAAGCTAAAAATAATAATTATTTGAATACCAAAATAGGTGAAATGGATTCATTTTTCTTACCAGAAGCTTTAACAGCATCACGAGTTTCACAGGGGTCACCAATACCATATTCATTTTCAGCAAAAACCCTGAAGAAGTAAGATTTGCCTTCTTCTAAGTTAGTTATCCTGCAGCTTGTCTTTGGACATTCTGTTGTTACTGTGGACCATGACTTTCTTTCTGCATCACGTTTTTCAACGACATAATTTGTGATTGGACTGCCACCATCTATTAGCGGAGGTTCCCATGTAATGAAGGCAGAATCCTTAGACGCTTCCTTTACAATCAGGTTAATTGGAGGGCCTGGAGTATCTAGATAAACACAGCAACCCCACATTTGATTTAGTAAACGAAATACAAAAAAATATCAGTTAAAAAGTTAACAAATATGTTATAACGAGGAAAACCCTGATACTTACCAAGTACTTTTACAACAATCGTATATGCCTTTTTGCCACAGCTGTTCTCCAGACTGAGGATGTATTTTCCAGCATCATATTTGTTTACGTTTTCACAACGCAGGAAGGTATCAAAATCAGTTGATTTGATGTCTAATCCTTGTCTATCTCTTAGGTTGGCACCCACTTTAGACCATGTAATCTTTGGAGGTGGACGTCCTCTTACTGGCACATAAAGTCTCATTGTGACTCCAGCACGCAACACAAGGACTTTCCTTAGTTCTGCATCAAGTTCTCCTTCAGGAGGAACTGTGTGTTTAACAAAAAACAAGCAATTAAAACATCATCTTTAAAACTATCACTAAAGTTACTGTGAGAAAAAGTCCCCTTTACTCATATTTCATTAGATTAACCAATTTATTCTCCTGCCCGTGACGACAATAGTGAGTTATTGTCCTGACTCCTGTTTCAAGATAATTTGCAAACTTAGCATATTTTTGCACTGATTTAACTTCCTTTTCTTTCTGCCTTTTCCACCATTTAAATTACTTATCATATGAAGAAGTCTTCTAGTTCCTGTAGAACTCAAATGAATTTAAAAGGCCGTTGGACTGTACTGCTTATCTTGAACCAAGACAGTTCTGTGAAGCAATGCATATATGTACATACATGTGTACATACAGCAAAATGCATACAGAAGCCAGCATGACTCTTAATGAGTAAGTGTCATACAATTAAATAATGTGTCACACAGATGCTTAGAATAGTAATATTGGCTTCAAATTATTTAGAAGGCATGAAGACGACTGAAAATTTTAAGAATAGAAGAGAGATCTGACAAGTCTGATTTTAAGATTAGAGAAAGAAAAAATTCCTGAAGACCCAAAATAGGAGGTAGAAGAGTATCTAGCATACAAATGAAGAAAGCAGATACCAATCAGATTCTACACAGTTCCTAACTGCCCTGTTCTCTTCCAAATTAGCCACTTTTAGCCTTAATTTTTTGAGAAATGACACATTCCAAATCTGCTTCTGTGATCTGTGACAAACCCTGTCTTTGGAACCCATCCCATGAATTAAAGCAGAAGTCGACAAGGTAATTTGTTTTCAGTGAACATACTTAAAATGTCTTTGGCTGTGTGTTTATCAGGAACATCACTTGGATCACTGTATCCAATCTTATTGACAGCATAAACGCGGAACTGGTACTCTGTATCTTCTATTAGCCCTGTTACCACAAATCGTGTAGCCTGTAAGTTCTTGGGTAGATTGCATCTGACCCAGTTGTCTGTGTCAGCTCTTTTTGCTTCCACTAGATAACCAATAATAGGGCTTCCTCCGTCATATGCTGGTTTGCTCCATGACAGGCTTATTGAATTACGTGTAGTATCAACCACTTTCGGGAAAGCAGGTGGGCCAGGAGGATCTGAGAATTAAAATAACATGAAGTTATCGTACCGAATGCTGTAAAAAAATATTTGGAAATAACCATGGAAAAGATCTGGGACTTTTGGCTTACATTGAGGATCACGAGCATACACTGCTTTAGATGGTGCGCTAGGCTTGCCAGGTCCAGCCTTATTCAACGCTATCACCCGGAACTCATATTCTGTTCCTTCTTGGAGTCCAGTAGCCTTAACAGTTCTTTCAATGACGGGCTTTCTGGTTACCTTTGTCCAGTTAAGAGCCTTAGTTTCACGTTTCTCAAGCATATAACCAGTTATTGGGGATCCACCATCACTAGCTGGTGGCTTCCAGCTAACAGTCATGAAGTCTTTTGTTACATTGCTAATTACCGGTGGATCACAAGGTCCGGGTACATCTGTGAAGATTTATTTGAAAGTTATGTTCACATTCATAAGTGTACACAAAAAAAACAGTGCCTAATGAAGCTATCCGACAAAGCGCTTACCGTATGGATTCTTAGCAACTGCTGGTTCAGTCAAGATAGGGTCTCCAACACCATATTTGTTTTCAGCACATATGCGGAACTGATACTCATGTCCTTCTATTAGTTTCTCCACTGTGCAGCTTGTAATGGGTACATTGGCACTGACTTGGGCCCAGTTTGGTCTGCTTGTTTCACGCTTGTCTACAATGTAGTTAGTAATTTCTGAACCTCCATCTTCCAGAGGAGGCTCCCAAGAAAGCATTGCACGATCTGCATACATATGTTTAATTTTAACGGAGGCCGGTGGACCAGGCTTATCTAGAAGAATTAACATCACATTATTATAGCTCTGTCTCTCACTGTATCATTTAACTATAAATGTATTTATTAACAGACAGTCTTTAGCTCACCAAGTACTTTAAGCCTAATGGTTGCTGACTTTGATCCACTTGCATTTTCAGCAGTAATAGTATAGTCTCCTGTTTGCTTCCTGTTAACACTGAACAACTCGACTGTAGCAAGATTTCTCTTAGTGGTGATCTTAACACCTTCAGATGGTTTTAAAGCTTCTTCTTCTTTCTTCCAGGTGATTGTTGGCATTGGCTTGCCATATACATTTGCCTCCAGACGCACATTAGTTCCAGCTTTTACTGTAAGCTGTGACTGCATAGACAGATCCAACTCTATTCTGGGGGGAACTGAAAGGACAGAGCCCAAGAGTTAATCAATCTAGTAAGAGATAAACACCTCATTCTTCCCATGAGCTTTACCAGAGTTCTCAAAAGCTTTTACATTTCTTACCATTTTCTGGATGAACGGTCACCGGATCAGAAGGTTCTGAAGGTGGGCTAATGTTAACGGCCGTCTTGGCAATTGCTCTAAATTGATATTGAGCATTTTCTTCCAAATCAGTAGCAGTGTATTCTTCTAGGGGTATTTGATGTGGAGTTGTATTGCACCGAACCCACTTATCACCAGGTAATTTGCAAGCTTCAACAAAGTAGCCAATAAGTTTGCTGCCACCATCATGCTTTGGTCTTGTCCATACCAGTGATACAGTACTCTTAGTAACATCAATAACTTCAGGTTTTCCAGGGGGATCTAAGGCAAATAAGATCATGTTACAGTCTGTTTTGCCAAAGAAGATAACATATTAAAAAATAGCTTTAATAGTGCTAGATCCTATTTGCAGCATACCCACACAGTGCACTCACAGTGCAGTTGCAGTAAACATGAAAATATGAACATCAGGGCAAACTGAAGATCAGAAAGAGTTACAGATATCTTGAAAATGACCATAAAAACAGTAGTCTGTTGCAAATTAATGGCATGTTTGGCTTACCAACTGGCGCTCTTGCTGTGACAAACTCAGTTGGTTTACTAGGTTTACTGGCTCCAGCTCTGTTCAATGCATAAATTCTGAAAGTATACTCAAGACCTTCGATAAGCCCCACACAAGGGTATTCTGTGGAGCGCACAGCTGTGTCATTCGCTTTCACCCACAGTAAACTGTTCCTTTCTTTGCGCTCAATGAGATAACCAGTGATTGGACTGCCTCCATCACTATCTGGTCTATCCCAGGCAACAAAAATGCAGTCCTTATTGACCTTTGTGATACGTGCATTCTTTGGTTCACTGGGAACATCTAGAAAGAAAAACAAAGATGGATATCAATCACATGCCTTCTTACTAGGAGGACTAAAAAGAGAAATGCTGCTATCAAAACCTGACATACCAAATGGGAACCTTGCAATCATCTTGCCAGAAGTAAGTGGCTCAGAAATCCCAAAACGATTTTCAGCACGAACGCGAAACATATACTCTTCTCCAGGAATCAGTTTTCCAATTCTGCAGCTCGTCTTTGTGACAGAAGCTAAAGCTGTTACCCAGTCTCCTCTGCTTACATCACATTTCTCAACTACATAGTTTGTAATGTTACTGCCACCATCTTCGAGAGGTATATGCCATGCAAGAGTGCAAGCATCAGCATCTATTTCAGAAATATCAAATGGAGGCTGTGGTGGACCCGGTTTATCTGCACAAAAACACATATTAAGAAAAAAGGGATGAAAGAAAATGGTAACCACTGGAATACACTAAAACTGGTTTTGTATAAAGCTGTGTTTAAAAATAATCACGTAGAACATACCCATGACTATCACTCTGATTTTCTGACTGTCAGTACCAGAGCTATTTTCTGCAGTAAGAGTGTAAAAATCAGAATCTTTTCTAGTTACATCCTTAATGATAAGAACGGAAGACTTTTCTGCTTTATGCACGGCAAGGCGACTGGATGTAAGTACATCTTGATCTCCTTTCAACCATTTACAGACTGGCTGAGGCTTCCCATATACATGAGCTTCAATTCTCAGTTTCTTTCCGGCTTTAATGTGAACGTGATCAGGCATCAGGATCTTAGGTGGGACTGAAAAATAAAATAACACGCAGATATATAAATTCAATTTCTGTGACATATTAATTTACCTTTTCTTACATTTTCATTTGAAAGCTCTCTGCTTCTCTCTCAAGTGGAATCACCAGTAGGAATGACTTGATAATTTTTAATTTAGGTTGCACTTATGGACAACCAGAGATTCTGCAGTGGGCAATATCTATTCCAGTCTTATTTTTCATTCTTGTACAGTTTATAAGAGAATATTTTTGAGTTTAGATTGCCTTCTCACTTGTTTATGTAGAGACTTGTGCACTATTACTGCATGACATGTAATTCTTCTTTATATCTGGAACTTGTCATTGCTAACTTATTGCTGACTTTCTACAAGACAGACATGAAGGAGGAGAAAAGAAAGACTGAAGTTCTCACTGAACTAAACCTATTTCCACAGTTGATGTTTTTATACTCTTGAATTATTCAAGTAAAGCCCCTTATCCTACTACTTCTTTTGCACTACATCTTTCTGATTTCTTCCAAAAGAAACCTGGCAGTATGTTTCTTCCTGCCATTCGCTAGTTTTTATTCTCTTTGGCTCCTATAACTCTCTCTTCCTCTTTCCATGTCAAAAAAGGAAAAAGGTTCTTCTCATCTGCTCCTTACCCCTAGGTTTTCCTGTGCCTCAGGGACCCTAGCACTTTAATTACATCAACCTGTGCTCCCTGTGTTTCACTTTACATTCTCAACCAACTCTACAATATTAACAACTTGTTTTCTCTTATCTTAAAACAGCTCCCACTTCTGGCCCCATTTATCTCTCAAACTACCACTCTGACTCTTTTTCATTTTAAGTTCATTAAAGGTATTAATTATTTCTCCTTAGTTCCTATCTTCTGGTTCCAACTGAAACCATACCTGCAAAATTCTTTAATAATTCTGAATTAGCGGTCAACTCTCATCTTTTCTGAGCCGTCAAAATATTCGTTACAGTTAACCATAATCCTCCAGATGACTTCATAAAGCATATATCTTTCTGGGACTCACTCAAAGAACTATAATTCTTGCTCATTTCATTATTAAAGCAGAATATTGCAACACAGGTAGTATTTAAATTGTTACTTACTGAGTTGTTCTTTAATTTCAAATACTCCTTCAGTTTCTCTTGGCAAACTTACTCCTACAGCATTTCTAGCTGCCACTCTAAACTTGTACTTCTTTCCCTCTTTCAGACCAGCTACAACAATGGAGAGATCTTTAACAACTGAATATTCTGTCCAGCGATCCGCTGGTTGGTCATCTTCTTTGTAGCTAACAATATACCCATCAACTTTAGAGCCTCCATCACGAAGTGGTGGCAGCCAGCCTAAAGTAGCACTATTCTTTGTAATTTCAGTAACTTCAAGTTTTCTTGGTGGATCAGGTTCACCTTTTAGGGGGGGAAAAAAAGAAACACATTAAACACTGAATTTCCAAGATTTTCTGACTATTGAATACTTGTTGAATTATTGGAAGCTATCCATGCTAACTCAACAAGGACAATATGGAAAAGAGCAAAATTCTTAATAATTACAAAGGTATTATATTCATATATTGTATTATTTGAAAGAAACGGACACAGAAATATTTATCATTGGGTACTTAGTAGGATTGTTCAATTTGGAAACACCAAGTAAAAAAAAAATGCAAAATCTTATTAAAATTAAAGAAAAAACATAAAATATGCATAGAGAAATACTTACTTAGGGGATCTGTTGCTAGAACTGGTTTTGGTAAGTCACTTGGAACACCTGACCCATATTCATTTACTGCTGTTACTCTAAAGAAATATTCATTTCCAGGTACAAGGTTAGCTATTTGGAAACTAGTCTTCTTTAGTTCTGCAGTGACTGTTCCCCAGGTCTTCCTGTCAGCCTCACGTTTCTGCAGGATGTAATGAGTCACGGGGCTACCACCATCATTCTCTGGAGGTGCCCATGAAAGGTGGCATGACATCTTGGTGACGTCTGAAACCTTGAAGTCCGACACAGGTCCAGGAGTATCTATAAAGAGATTTCAATTTATGCTAGTTTTTTCTTCTTTAATAAGTTAAAATTAAAGGAAGCTAACAGCTTCCTATACAGGGAGACTTAGTGTTAGCTGATATAGTTGTTCTCAAAAACTGTAGCACTTGGGGGTCATAAAAATTCCTGCAATGAACATTCAACATAGTTAAAAAATTGTCTAGAGGTATTTCTCTCATTACTTACCCAGGACTCTGACGTTCACAAATACAGCCTTTTCTCCAGCTGCATTAACAAGTGTCAATGAATATTTGCCTGAGTCATCACGAGTTGAATCAGGGATGACACAGAAGGCCATAGTGTCAACCAGATCAACTTGTCCTTTTCTGATAACATTGTCAATACCCATTCTCCTCCAGGTGACTTTTGGTGCTGGGCGACCCCTAATAATGGCAAAAAGTCTAATAGGGCATCCTGCCCTAACTGTGACTAACTTTCTCATGCTTGCATCCAACTCAATTTCGGGAGGTTCTGAAGGAAAAAAAATAAAGAAATAAAATGCAAAGTTTAGCACATGAAATAAAATAAAACCAGAGCAAATAACAACTGCGCGTAAATACTCATAAAGAGGATGGAAAAACTCACCAAGTATTTCTTTGGGAGACACAGCTTCTTTCAATTCAGCTGGTCGGCCAAGGCCAACTTGGTTTTGGGCAGAAACTCTGAATTCATACAGTTGATTCTCATCCAGGCTGGTGGCTGTAAATTCTGTATGAATAACTTGGGCAGCAACATTGCATCGTTTCCACCCTGCTTCAGGATCAGCACCCTCAACTTTTGGTCTAATTTCCACAACATATCCAATAATTGGAGCACCACCATCATACACTGGTTTTCCCCAGCCAAGGGTTATGGAATTCTTTGTGCTATCAACCACTCTTAAGTTTGTGGGAGGACCAGGTGGTTCTGAAGGACAATAAAAATTACAGATAAGAACACAATTGTGCAATTTAGCAATCGCTTATGCTAACATTAAAAAGAAAAATACAGTAGAATACAGAGGTATGATACCTATTGGGTCTTTTGCTACTACAGGTCTTGATGGCAAGCTTGGTTCTCCAAGTCCGACTTCATTTTCGGCACTGACACGGAACTGATATTCATGACCAGGGATGAGATTAGTAACCTTCTTGCGTCTCTCTGGGATTGCAGTCTTAGTAACAGGAACCCATCTTAGCGACCGTTTCTCTTTCTTCTCTAAAATGTATCCTGTAATTGATTTGCCACCATCATATTCTGGTGGATTCCAAACTACAGTCATCTCTTCTTTGCTAACTCTTGTGACATCTGGAGGGTCAGGGCGTCCGGGTCTATCATATTTTGTTTTTGCAATAATTGGTTGTGTTTCTGTTGGTGGACCAGTGCCCATTTTATTCTCTGCACGAACTCTGAATATATATTCATTACCTTCAATAAGGCGTGTCACATTTGCATAGTTCGTTAGGACAGCGGAAGAGTATGTAGACCAAACCATACGCTTGCTTTCACATTTTTCCAGGATGTAGTTCTGTATTTCACAACCACCATCATCTTCTGGGGGGTCCCAAGTAACAGTACATCTGTCACTTGAAATGTCAGTAACTTTCAAGTTTCTTACAGGACCTGGTTTATCCAAGACAATAACGGTAGCGTATGCTACAAAACTACCAGCCGTGTTAGTTGCAGTAATCACATATTTCCCACCATCACTACGTCTTGATTTTGTGAGAACAAATTTAGATGTATCAGAAGTTGTTTCAATACTGACTCTTGGAGATCTGGTTAGATCTGTGGCATCTTTGTCTTTTGTCCATACAACTTCAGGTTGTGGTTTTCCTCTGACTCCAGCCTCAATTCTAATTGTGTCACCTGCTTTCACTGTTAGCACCCCACTTAACTTCAAGTCTAGCACTGGTTTCTGCAGATCTTCCTTCACAACAACTTCAGCTGTTCTTACCCAGCCACTTTCACCTGCCTCATTCTTGGTTTGAACTCGGAATTGGTAAATCTTATTTTCAACACATTTATCTACCATGTAGTGTGTTTCCTTAATGCTGCCTTTGTGAACCCTTTCCCATTCATCTGAATCTTTCAGTTTTCTCTCAACATGGTAACTTAAATTGGGACTTCCACCATCATAATCTGGCCTTCTCCATTTCAGATATACAAACGTCTTTCCTTTCTCTGCAATGTGAAGATTTTCTGGCTCTCCAGGCTTGTCAATAGGATTGATGGCAAGGATGGGAGTCTTGGTCTCAATGCAAGGACCTGGACCTATTTTATTTTCTGCACAAACTCTGAAGAAGTATTCACGGTTCTCTATAAGATTTGCCTTTACTAATCGTTTAGTGATATCAGAGGAGACAATTGACCATCCCCTCTGGTTTGGTTGACGGCACTCTACTATGTAGTTTGTAATTTCAGAGCCACCATTATCCACTGGACTCTCCCAAGCAATCATACATGAATCTTTTGTGACATAGCTTATTTTCAGGTTCTGACATGGTCCAGGTCTGTCAAGTACATTAACAACAGCAAAAGCTTGAGCATGTCCACAGCTGTTCTTAGCTGCTATTATGTATTTGCCATGATCAGATCTTTTGGCTTCTTTCACTTGCAGTTCAACATTAGGTAGATCATGGATTATTTCAACACGCTTATCTTGGACTAGTACTTTGCCATCTTTGGACCATGTTATGTCAGGATCTGGCCTGCCTTTTACTTTACCAGTAATATGGATTGTTTGACCTACTCGGACAGTAATTAAGTCTCGACAGGTCACATCTAGGCTTACTTCTGGAGGAGAAAGAATATCCTTTGCCAGTACAGTTTCTGCCAGTTCTCTTGGTTCTCCCTCTCCCACAATGTTAACAGCTTTTATTCGGAATTTATATTCATTTCCTTCTATTAACCCAGGTACTCTGTAGGCACACTGTCTAATAAGTTCATCCTTATTAATCCTATTCCACTCCTTAGTTCCAGTTTTCTGACATTCCACGATGTATCCCAGAATGGGACTGCCACCATCTTTGAGGGGCTTTGTCCACACAAGATCAGCTGATTCTTTGGTTTTGTCTTTTAATTTTGGATTTATAGGTGGTCCAGGAGGAGTGATAGGACGTGATGCCTTTATTGGATCAGAGCTTGGAGATGGTTTGCTTAAGCCCACCATGTTTTCTGCAAAAACTCTGAATTCATATGTGTTGCCTTCAAAAAGACCAGTGACTCTGTATTTCATATCAAGTATTGGTGCCTTATTGACACGCACCCATTTACCAGATGCTTCCCGACGTTCAAGTATATAACCAGTTATTGGAGTTCCACCATCAGATTTTGGTAGGGTCCAAGCCACTGTTGCAGCATTTTCTGTGATATCATAAACAGTTGGTTTACCAGGAGGGGATGGTGGATCAAACATATGTTTAGCAACTGTTGGTTCTGAATCAAGGGGTGCACCAATGCCTATCTTATTTTCTGCCCGGACACGGAAAATATATTCACAGCCCTTCTGCAGTCGTGGAATCTTAATTTTTGTGTGACTTGTTCCAGAGCTAACCACTCCCCAAGTTTCTTTCTTTGATTGACGCTTCTCAACGATATAATTTATTATAGGACTCCCACCATCATCTTTAGGAGGGCGCCAAGAAATAACCATATGTTCTGGTGTTACTTCAAGAATATTAATCGGACCAGTTGGTGGGCCAGGAACATCCAAAACTGTAAGATGTAGAGCAACAGTTTTGCTGCCAGCTGCATTAGAAACTGTGAGTAAATATTCTCCTGTATCTTTTCTTATACAGTCTTTGATGGTAAGTACAGTTGAATAATCATCAGTCTCAATCTTGTATCTGCCATCGGTTTTAATTTCAACGTCATCAGTAACCCATTTTGCAGTGGGAACTGGCACACCTCTCATAATGGCAGGAAGTCTCACTGTGGTGCCAGCTTTAACAACAAGACCTTCGATTAACTTCACATCTAGTTCCACGGATGGAGGTACTGAAATTAGAGAAAAATAGAAATTATGTTTTCAGGGGAATGCTCAAAGAGAGAGAGAAAGAATCAGCGAAACAATAAGAAAACTAAAAATTACCTAGTTTTTCTTGACACTCTATTGGTATAGTTGTATCTGGAAGACTAAGACCAACAATATTCTGAGCCCTCACACGGAATTTGTATATTTTTCCTTTTTGTAGGCCTGTAACAACACAGTCTAGCATAGGGACTGTCTGGAACTTTGTCCACTCATCTGCACCATCTTCTTGATATTCCACCAAATACCCAGTTATCTCAGCACCACCATCACGATCTGGTCGATTCCAAACAAGGGAAACTTCAGTCTTGTCAACATCTACATGATGCAGATTCTTTGGTGGCCCCGGAGGATCTTTTAAAATACAGAACCAAAATGGTTACTAGGACAGCCAATCTATGGTAGCACTGTACCATGTTCACATTAGTATCAACAAGATAATCTCAAAAATTACCAAGAACAATAAGCAAAACACAAATCATATCATTGAAAAACACTTACGCAGTGGATCTATAGCTTTAATAGGCTTGAGTGTTTCCACATATGGACCTCTACCAAACTGATTCTCAGCTGCAACTCGGAAGAGATACTGAATGCCTTCCATCAGATATTTAGCCATGTGACTGCGTTTCTTGGAGGATGATGAGATGGCTACCCACTGTGCAGAAGCTACATCTCTCCTTTCTACCACATAGTTGGTAATGACAGAGCCACCATCATCTTCTGGTTCCATCCAAGTGAGATAGCAAGAATCACTTCTAACTTCACTGACTTGTAGGTTTCTGGGTGGACCAGGCTTATCTAATATTGACAAAAATTGAATCTGTTATTTATTTTATAACCGCATCATTTTTTACAAAACTTAGTAAATTTCAAGAGAAATTAATATATTTCATGTATTTTTTAGTCACAGAATTACAGAATTATAGGGATATTGGAAGGGACCTCTGGAGATCATCTAGTCCAACCCCCCTGCCAGAGCAGGTTGTCCTAAAGCAGGCTGCACTGGAACATGTCCAGGCAGGTTTTGAATGTCTCCAGAGTTGGAGACTCCAACACCTCTCTGGGTGCTCTGCCACCCTCAAACTAAAGAAGTTCCTCCTCATATTTAGGTGGAACTTCCTATGTTCAAGTTTGTGCCCATTACCTCTTGTTCTGTCACTGGGTACCACTGAGAAAAGATTGCCCCCATCCTCCTGACACCCACCCTTTAAGTATTTATAAGCGTTGATAAGCTCCTCCCTCAGTCTTCTTTTTTTCCATACTAAAAAGACCCACGTCCCTCAGTCTTTCTTCGTAAGAGAGATGTTCTAGTCTCCTAATCATCTTCATAGCCCTTTGCTGCACGGTCTCCAGCAGTTCCCTTTCCTTCTTGAACTGGGGAGCCCAGAGCTGGACACACTACTCCAGATGCAGCCTCACCAGGGCAGAGTCCTTCTTCTACTGTGTAGTTCTTATTACTCAGTTTATTGATATTTTCCAGACATTCCTTTATTTCTAAATCTCTAGTTATAGAACAAAAGTATGCAGTATAAATGAAACATCAAAAAGATTACCTAAGACAACAACTTTTACTGAAACAGTTTTTGAACCAGCTGGATTTTCAACTGTCAGGGAGTAAATTCCACCATCTTCATGGACAGTGTTACGAATTTCAAGCTTACTGCCGACTCCTGTAACCTCAATATCAGCTTTGGGTGAGACCTCATGATCTTCTTTCTTCCATGAAACTTTTGGGAATGGAACACCTTTAATAACAGCACTAAGTCTCAGGGTATCTCCAGCTTTTACGTGCTGTTCTCGGGCCATATTAGCATCAAGTATCAGCTCAGGAGGTTCTGGAATCAAAATTATATGTTTTTTAGAAAACAAGGAAAAAAATATCTTCTTCAGTAAAACTTATCTTATTTTATTGAACTCACCAAGTCTGTCCTTTACTTCTACTGGATCAGGAACATAGGCTGGTTCTGATTCACCTGCTGCATTGACTGCCTTGACCCTGAACTTATAGGTCAAACCCTCAGTAAGGCCAGTGACTTTGTATTTTGTTTCAGGACAAGAATCTGCTGCAAGATTGGCCTTTTTCCAGTCTTCATCTCCAACTTTCTGATACTCAATAAGGTAGCCAATTATCTTGCCATTACCATCGTGGCGTGGTGGTTGCCAAGATAAGTCAACGGAATTCTTAGTTTTATCTACTGCTTCTGGATTAACAGGTGGGCTTGGTTTGGCTGTTAAAAAAAGCAAAAAAGAAAAGAAATGGGTAAAAAGGAAACTATTAAAATGTTTTTCTAACTGTTGACTCTTCTAACTGTTAATGAAGACTGCATTAAAATTTCAAGGAGAAATGAAATTTAATACTTTACCGATTGGATCTCTAGCGAAAATGGGCTTTGACGGTGGACTAGGATCACCAACACCGATTTCATTTTCTGCTGAAACACGGAATTCATATTGACAGCCTTCAAGGAGGTCCGGTACTTTGAACTGAGTACCAGGGAAGATTGGGTCTTTCGTAACTCTGACCCATCTTGTAGACATTGTTTCCTTCTTTTCTATAATATAGTTTGTTATTGGCTTGCCTCCATCATATGGTTTGTTCCAAACCACTACTGCAGAGTCTTTGGTAACATCCTTAATGATTGGTTGCTCAGGTGCATCAGGAACACCTGAGGAGGAAAAAAAAATTTATGAGCACTACAAACAGAGTAAAGGTTAAAGTATCAAAGTAAGATAGCAAATTAATTAACATACGGAAACGGTCCTTGGCTTTCATCTCATCAGAGATCAAAGGATCACTTATGCCGTAAAGATTTTCAGCATAAATTCGAATTTGATATTCTCTTCCTTCAAGCAGCTTAGGAATTTTGCATGTTGTCTTAACTGTGGCAGATGTAACTGGCATCCACAAATCTCTGTGTGCATCTTTTTTCTCAATAATGTAATTTGTAATTTCGCTGCCTCCATCATCCAATGGTGGTTTCCAGGAAACTACCATATGATCTTTATGAACTTCATCAAATATAACTGGACCTACTGGAGGTGATGGGCGATCTGTTTAAGAAAAAATAAAGCATATCCATGCTTTTATATGAACTTCACATAAAGACATAAACAGTATCAATACAGTAAATATATTATAAAATGAGAAACTTGGCATCACAGTTTTAATAAGGAATTGAGACCTCAAGACTATTCCTCTTTAATACGTGTTTAACTCACTAGACTTAATTCCTTAATGCTTATAAAGTATTTAGTGATTGACATTTTCTACAGTGTTGACATTCTATGCATGTGGAGACATTAAATTATTCACGCTGAATAAACTAAGCCAGAGTTAACTATGTACTCAAAATTAATAAATAGTATTTCAGTATAAATGAGAATGCAGTAAATCAAATTATTGTAATAAAGAACACATTTTAATATTTACATTTTAAATAATTCAATGAATTCTAATCACTACTAAAAAACACAAACAATACTGTTTTTCAGTAAAACCTACCAACAACATTAACTTGACAAAATCCTTTTCTTGATCCTGTGCTGTTCTCTACAGTAACACAATATTTGCCTGAGTCTTCACGGACAGATTTTAGTACCCCCAAGCAAAGAGTTGTAGGAGTTGTCTTGATCTTTGTACGGTCATTTTCTTTCACAACAACATCATCCTTTAGCCAAGTAACCTTTGGTGCAGGCTTGCCTGAGTAACGTCCAGTCAGGCTGAAAGCTTCACCAACCCGAACAATAAGCTTGTCTCTGAAGTCAAGGTCAAGTGTTGGAGGAGCTGAAAGACAATATTAAAAAACACAATGCCCACGAATGCCAGCAAGATTAATAAGAAAAAGTAAGAAATCAGTAAATGTAACAATGTTTTCAAAAGAAATATTAAAAAGATACATACCAATTTCATCCTTGCATGTGATTGGTTTTGTGCAAAAAGATGGCTTGCCTTGCCCCACAATATTGCAGGCACTCACACGATACTCATAGGTGTCACCCTCTTTCAAGCCCTCTATAGTGTATTTCCTATCAAGCATTTTCTCCTTTGTAACTTTGTGGAATTTCTCTTTTCCAATGAGACGGCTCTCTAGAACGTACATGGTGATATCTGAGCCTCCATTATATTTTGGAGGGTTCCAAGTTAATGTAACAGAGTTCTTAGTAACTGCTTTTACTTCCAGGTCTTCTGGACGGTCAGGAACAGCTATGAATAAATAAAAAAAATATATGGTAAATGCATTTTTCTGCATATTCACCTCATATGACAGTAATCCAAACCTGAAAATATACTTACTTATTGGATCTCTAATGACAATCTCTTTTGTTGTCTCTGTGAACGGACCCATGCCAATTATATTCTCCGCTGCAATTCGGAAAAAGTAGGCTTTCCCTTCGGTGAGTCCCTGAACAGTAGCATTCTGTCTTGTAACTGTATAGCTTACTGGAGTCCAAGCTCTATGGTCAGATTCACGTTTTTCAATTATATAGTTCGTAATAGGAGAGCCACCATCATCTTCTGGAGTAAACCATGTCAATTTACAAGAGTCACTGGTTAGGTTCTCGGTAAGGAATGGCATTCCAACCGGGCCTGGCACATCTGAAAGCAAAGAAGAAATGAAGTATTTAAGTACGCATGTTGAATGTTATGAAATTTTACTTGTTCACAAGGACTGAAGTTGCCATTTACCTAGCACATCAACAATAATAGTTTTCTTCCGCTCACCACCGGCGTTTTTAGCAAGAAGAGTGTATATACCCTGATGGCTCCTTTTGCAATTTTTGATGACCAAAGAAGAACTAATAGCTGTTTCTTCAATTTTGGCTTCTTCTGGTAAAGCTCGGTCATCCCTGCTCCAAGTCACTGTTGGAGCTGGTTTTCCTGAGACATATGCTATGATACGAATTACTCCTCCAGCATGAACAACAATTCTGTCCCTGACGCTTGCATCCAAATTAATATCAGGAGCCACTGTGGGAGGTGAACAAAAATATTTAGTGAATATTTTTTTTTCTCACTTTGACTTAGAGGTACTAAAAATGCAAACGTAAATGATAAGTACCAATTCTGTCCTTCATTTCAATAATGTCTGTAACTTCTCCAGGCTCTCCGATGCCAGCAGCATTCACTGCTCTAACTCTAAATTTGTAAAAACATCCTTCTTTTAATCCTGCCACAACGAACTTGGTTCCTCTAACTTCTTTATCTTTTACCTGGAAAAAATATTATAACATTAGATAACACCAAGGTATCATCAATTTCTTTGTGATATTTGAAACAAGTCTTAGATTAGATGTTGTTTGAGATTTACAAGCACAAGACAGTCTTAAGCATACATGGATCTAGCTCACATAGAATTCTTCAGAATCTCTGTAAAGAAATACAGGACATGGACATACAAGCTACTCTGAAGAATCATCTTTTTGATAATTCTAACAGACAAGGATGTTACAGCAATCAAAACAGTCTTTGGTCTCAGAAGAATTACATGTGCTATTGGACAAATAAACTCACATAAGTGAGAGTGGTAAAAAGCGGGAAATCTTTGTTCTTTTAAAACCTCAATACGAAGCGTGTTTACCTAGAAACAGTGCAGGAAATTTAGGTACTACTTAAAATGCACCCAAATTTTTATGGAGATACAAAAAATAGCCAAGGTATGCATCAGTTAAATTTTCAGTATTGCATTATCAAAAAATAAACCCACTTCAGTAATACATTATTGAAAAATGTAGAAAAATGTAGGGACACAGTAGCTGCAAACGATTTGGCACAATCTGATACCATTGAGACTTTTGTGCCAGTTCTAATTTAATCTCCTTTTATCACAAATTACCTACGTATTTTCTCATGTCTTTAAAGAGAAATTTTAAAATTCTAAGTTTAGGAAACTGCAAAGTTAACTTGATGTTGTGAGGGGCAATTACTTTTACATTTGGTCTTATATTTTAAACATATGAAGATAATTATGGTGCAAAGTATGAACTTTTAGAAAATAACTTGCAGCGTGAAATTTTTTAGAAAATGTATTTTCTGGAGGGATTTCTTTTGATAAGACACACAGAGAGAAGAAACGCAGATTCTGTAATAGTTTTCCACCTACCCGTTCCCATTCCTCCTTTCCTTCCTCTTTATACTCAACAATGTAGCCAGTGACCCTAGAACCACCATCCTTTAGTGGTGGAGTCCACTCCAAGTCTACAGAAGACTTTGTCCAATCAGTAACTTTTGGAATAGGAGGGCCAGGTGGCGCTGAAAAATATCATCATACCATTACAGCATCACAATACGTTCTATGTTCTTAACCAAATCTTTTCAAATTCAAAAATAGGAATCTAAAATATTTACCAATAGGATCTCTAGCAACTGCTGGATCAGATGGCATGCTTGGTGGACCAACACCAGCTGCATTGATAGCTGAAACACGGAACTGGTATTCAGAGCCTTCAATAAGACCTGTAACTTTGTATGAAACCCCCAGTGGCATAGGTTTGATAGGATCACGGTTAACCCTGGTCCACCTCTTTCCGGTAGTCTCTTTACGCTCCAACCAGTAACCAGTAATAGGAGAGCCACCATCATGTTCTGGTTCTTCCCAGTTTACAGTCATTGAGTCACGTGTTATACTGCTAACTGTTGGCTTGTCACAAGGTCCAGGAACAGCTGGGGGGGGAAAATTCATGTGTAGCTTGTAAAAAATTAATGCTAAAGTAAGATGGAGATAGCTAGAGTACAAAACAGAGCTATGCATTCACATGATTATAGTTGCATTAGGAAGTTACCTATCTGCATGAAACTCCTTCCCCCATTCACATTCCCATCCCTATACAGGTACATATACTTCCATGAATCATAAAGTATCTTTCCTTCAAAAAACAATTGTCAAAAATGAGTTTCTCCCACCTTCCTGGATCAGTACCTCATTTCAGTGCCCAGCCCAACCTTGGATATTTTAGGAATGATTTTCTCTCGCCAGCCTAACATTCTGCATCAGAGCTACTCTGTCTAATTTCTCTTTGAAAACTGAAGGCAGGAAATTGACTCTTCCTGATCTATAAGGTAAATAATGTCTCGAACACAACAGAATGACCTGACTTTTATCAGATGAATCCTTATTCGTATATTTAAACCTTAAAAAAAGCTTGAGATTGTATTTTAATATATAATGAGGGAGAAAAGTATTTTTAAGTACTACGTGTGCTTTTAAGAACTAACTACTAGTGCTAAAACTCTTCAAGTTATTCTAGAAAATTTACATATGTGAAGAGAGAAAAGTAGTGATATTTAACAGATGCTGTACACATACCAGCGAATGAAAACACCTAACATAATCTGAAAGCATGTTCCTACTTACTGAAAAGGTTTCGTGCTGTTTCTGGTTCACTATCCAAAGGTGGTCCAATACCATATTTGTTTTGTGCCATAATGCGGAACACATATTCATGGCCTTCCATCAACTTAGGAACAGTGAATAGGCATTCCTTAGGCTCACTGGTAACAGGTACCCATGTCTTCCTATTTACTTCTTTTTTCTCTATAACGTAGTTTGTAATCTTAGAACCACCATCATCTAATGGAGGAAGCCATGATATTGTAATTTTATCAGCCAAAATGGATTCAAATTTAATGGGTCCCACTGGAGGTCCAGGACGACCTAAAAGATACATTTTTATAAAGAAGAATTAATTCAAATGCTATTCAAATAAAGTATCACATGAATGCTACCAATTCATTCAAATGCATAAGAGTTCTTGATATCTACCCAGAACATTTAGTCTCATCTCCTTTGAAGCAGTTCCCAGATTATTTACAGCTGTTATAGTATATAAGCCTGTATCACTTCTGCGAGACTGTTGAATCAATAAAGTGCAAGTATCTTCACCAACAATCTTGTTGACATGTTGATCATACATCACTGGTGTTTTGTCATCTGGTTTCTTTGGAGAAGCTTTTAGCCATGTTAATGTGGGGAAGGGTACACCCTTTATCTTGGCCACAATGTTAACATCTGTTCCTTCTTCAACCTCCATGAATTCTTTGAGTTCAATAGATGGTGGGCCTACAATGAAAAGTTGAAAAAATTAACATACAAAAAGACTTCATAATTTTTGAACAGAATTTGTGTTTACTGGCATCGGCTAATACTTACATGTCTGATCTTTGACAACAAGTGGGCCAACAGTGGCTGAAGGCCTACTAGGACCTGCTATGTTTACAGCTTTGACTCTAAATTCGTATTCTCCACCTTCTACAAGATCCTCAACAGTAAACTTTGTTTCCTCCACGTCACGTCTGTTGCATTGCTTCCAAGTCTCTTTCACCTCTCCAGTACGATCCCAGCGAAGACATTCAACATTATAATGTGTAACAGGAGCTCCACCATCATTCTTTGGTGGTTTCCATGTCAAGCTCACCGTGTTCTTGGTTACAAGGCCAATTTTGAGTTTAATGGGTGGATCAGGAGGATCTTCACAAAAAAAACAGAAATGTGAAAAAATCCACTGTACAGTAGTACCTGTTTTTAAATAGTTTGACTTTGAATTCACTTACGGATTGGATCTCTGGCTGTGGTCCGTTGGATGGTTTCTGCAGGAGGGCCAACACCAAAACGGTTTTCTGCACGTACCCGGAAGAAATACTCTTGGCCAGATATGAGATCAGGCACAACAAAGGAAGTACTTCCACAGTTTGCATTGACTTTAGTCCAGGCCTTCCCATCAATAGTTCTTTTCTCTATAACATAGCCTCTGATTCTATCTCCACCATCATCGTCTGGCATCTTCCACGAAAGTTTACAACTACCTCTTGTGATATCACTTACTTTTAGGTCTTTTGGTGGACCTGGGACATCTGTTAAGGTAAAAGCACAATAGAACCAATTTTACATAAGTACATAGAAAAATAAGACTAAAACCTAGTATTTGAGTACTTCAATATGTGTAAACCATACCAAGCACATTGACTCTGATATGCACGGTTTTTTGTCCTGCTTTGTTCTTTGCTGTAATACTGTATCGTCCAGAATGACTTCTGTTGCACTCAGGGATGATGATCACTGAACGTGTATCAGTTGCTTCCACCTGTGTATTATAAAAAGAAAGAGAAGTTATAGATCAACTTTAAATATTTATGTTTGAAAAATGCAAGAATAGTAAAGTTACAAAAATTGTTTGCTTTACCTGAGCTTCTTCAGGTACATTATGACCTCCGTCCTGTGAACAAAGGGAAATAATGTAAATATAAAAGGACATAGGCTTAAATGTTTAGAAACATATGTAGAAAAAAGCTTTTTCTTTTACTAACCTTTGCTGTTGTCTTTGCTTTTCCTTCGAACTCCCAAAATGTTTTTGGAACTGGACGACCCTTGATGACAGCCGGGATTTTAATTGTTGTGCCAGCACGGCAAGAGAGGAAATCCTGTGCTCCAATATCAAGGAAGATTTCTGGCTCCTCTGCAAAAATATTTTAATATATAAATTTTAAGAGCTATGGTAAGTAGATTTCTGTCATCACTGAGCTAAAACCCCACACAAACATGCAGAATGAATGTTTATGTGAGAAAGTTTTTGTGTGCAAAAAGGAAGATGAGAAGTATACGAATAGAAAAATTTGTTGTAGTCATTTCTTCATAAAATACACATTATTTCCTTAGTATGACTGTAAGTGCCCATTGGTTTTCTAATGGATCCTGCCCTGGTAATGGTCATCATGACACTTTCAAAAATGCGTGTCAGGCTTTTCTTACATTTTTGCATAATTGTTTGTTCTGTTTTGACTTTGGCTTGCTTGGCATCCTACTTGAACATTCGCAGCAGTAGGTGGCATTTAGACATAACTATTTAAATTAATTCCAAGAACACTTACCTAGAATATCTTGGACAGGTATTTCTGATGTTGCAGGACTTGGTTCTGATTCTCCAGCAGCATTTACAGCTTTCACCCTAAATCGGTATTTTCTGAGCTCTTTCAAGTTGGGAATAACACATTCACAAGTAGGAAAGAGTTTATCTCCTTCATTCACCTTCTTCCAGTCAGTACTACCTTCATCTTGCATTTCAACAATATATCCTTTTATAGGACTGCCACCATCCTTTTGTGGCGGCTTCCACGCAAGAGCTACAGATGATTTGGTTTTGTCTTTGACTTCTGGGCAAGATGGTGGACCAGGCACAACTTGTAAAACAAGAGCAAGTGAGAATTACCTGAGAGTTAGTGTCTGCCTATATTTTTCTGAATAGTTTCTAGAAGAATGCAAGTATTTGCGTTTTTTTGTCATACATTGTGTGTATCATCCTAGACATTCATACTAATTACATATATTACATATATTATTAAGGGATACTTAAGGTACAAGGCATCAAGATTGAACTTGAACAATAAAGAAAATAATATAAAAATCTGACTCTGAACTTAAGTTTATTTGGCAATGTTTGCATTGCTGTAATCACAGTTTAAGGTTCATAAAAGAGATAAAAAATTAAATTAATGCTAATTATTTTTAAAATGCTGAAAAACAGAGGAAACTACTTTGTGTCAATATATTCTTTTTGGTTTAATGAAAACAAAGCATTGGATTAATTGCACTAAATTCAATATAAATAGTAGTAGCACATTTTGGTCTGGTGTGGTACAGTCCTTAAAAATAGTCATACAAATCATATACTTACATATGGGATCTGCTGCTAAGGCAGGATCTGATGGTTCACTGGGAGGGCCAATTCCAGCAAGATTTTCAGCCATAACTCTAAACTGGTATTCAACACCTTCAGCCAAACGAAGCACGTTGTACTCTAAACCTTTTACTGATGGTTTTGTTACTGGAGCCCTGTTAACACGTGACCAGTAGACACCTCCCACCTCTCTCTTCTCCAGCCAATAGCCAGTTATTGGGCTGCCACCATTGTCCAAAGGAGGCTCCCAAGTCACCAGCATTGACGATCTAGTGCGATCTAAAATTTTTGGCTTTCCAGGAGGCCCAGGAAGGCCATAGGGATCCTTAATAACAACTTTTTCTGAGAGGCATTCATCACTTATTCCATATTTGTTTACAGCCCGGACTCTAAATTGATATTTTTCATTTGTTGCAAGATTCCATACCTGAAAAACAAGATTTCAAATCAATACTTGGCTACTTTCAGAATAAATTTATTTGAAGTTATGCAGCAGTTTTTGCTTTAAATTCTGTCTTGGAATCTCATTAACATACCTATGTTTATATATAGCTGTATGTAATGCCCTACGGATATTCTTATTTCACATGCATAGGACCAAACATAAATAAAAATGTCACCATGTTTGTTTTTGCAGTTGTTAAAGCTATGAGTAATGCTGGGAAATGGAAAGGAAGATGTCTTCTAAACTCATCTGAGATTAGGTAGCAAAAGAAAACAATTTATTTTGTTTTGTCGCATGAAGAAAATACAAATACATAGGTGGGCAAGATTCATCCAGTAATTCTGGAGTCTAAATGGAGCATGAGCACAGGTGTCTACGCAAGTAGCAGTTTTCATCAGATATGTACTATTGTTATTTTTTATGCATACTAATGTATGTAATAAAGATATTTTATTAGTTACCCCAAATCTTCTCTCAACAGCACTTTTGGAGACTTCTTCCCACTCAGACTTCTTCCTACTAGCATCACGTTTCTCAATAATGTAATGGGTGATTTCACTACCACCATTATCAAGAGGTGCGTCCCATGTTAAATAACATGATTCTGCTTTAATATCAGAAACAGCAAGATTTCTTGGTGGAGAAGGACGATCTGTATGAAAGTAACAGAGCATAGAATTACATTAAGAAAAAGGCAAAAGCATTTTATTAGCTGTTGTTTTATTGAAATGTCACGTCCTTACCATACACTTCAACATGCACATTGCGAAATGCAGTGCCAAGACGATTGGAAGCTCTCACAGTGTAAGTGCCTTTATCGTCCCTCACTGTTGCAGGCAGGATAAGTTCAGTTTTTGCCTCACTTCTGGATACTTCTTCCTTGGTTATCTTAAGTGCACTGGATGTTTGGTCAATTAAAACTTCATTCTTGTCCCATTCAATCTTTGGCATTGGCAGACCTGTCACATCAGCGGGAATATTAACTGGTTCTCCTGCCTTCACTTTGATAGTATCTCCCCTCACAGCCAAGCGTAACGTAACAGTTGGAGGTACTGAAAGCAAGAAGAAAAATGAGAGTGAAGATGGAGGTGAAACAGAGAAATTGCTTTGCAGTGTTTTGGAGATATTTGTATGGATTTCTTTAAAGCAGATATACCTTCATCATCTTGTATAACTACATTAAGGGGCAATGATGGTTCACTTTCTCCAATAGCATTGACAGCTTTGACACGGAATTCATACATATGAAGTTCGTCAAGTTTTTCAACAAGAAGAGATGTTTTTGGACAAAGCCTTGCATTAACTCTTTCGTAGTCTTTTGAATCATGTCTCCTCTTCTCAACAATATATCCTAAGACAGGACTGCCACCATCACTACGTGGAGGCTTCCAATCAAGTGTAATGGTTGACTTCGTCCTCTCTGTGTACATGAACCTCTCAGGTGCTGTCGGAGGACCTATTAACACAGATAAATAAAAATGAAAAAAAAATTTTAAAAAATAGAGATTTTTTAATCATATGAATACAGTAGCTTTGTTTTTTAAAGCCAAAGCTTTTGTATGCAAAGCATCTGAGTGTGGTTATGGATAGTATTAAGTTTCTCATGTATGCGGACAAAAAGGTAACAAGCAGTATCTCAGCAGACATCGGTATTTGTAGTTTTATAGAACTGATTCAGAGATCTGACAGAAGTAATTAATCTAAGGCAGATGCCTTATCCATGTAGTAGAAAAGTAAATACACTGTTTGTATAGAAAGAAATCCACACAATAATACTGGTTTATTAACCTATAATTAAAAATTGTTTAAAAGCCCCACAAAAATAGTCATCTTACCTAATGGATCAACTGCAAGAATGGGTCCTATTTCAACAGGTGGACCAGTACCAAACTTGTTCTTGGCACTAACACGGAATTTATATTCCTGCCCTTCAACTAGACCTGTAATATCACATTTAGATCTCTCTGTGTCTACAGCTAGTCTCCATGTATGCATTTTGGCATCCTTTCGTTCAACAATGAAGCCTATGATATCACTGCCACCATCATCTTCAGGATCAGACCAGTTAAGCAAACACATCTTTCTGTTTGTGACGACTGGCTTTAGGTCAAGGACTGGCCCAGGAACATCTGAAAAACAAAATCAAACAAATAGGATAAAGCCCAAAGATTAGCTCACCAAAAGAAACACTCAGTTGATTTCAGAAAATATTCTTCTTACCAAATACTTCTACTCTGGTTCCTGCAGATTTGGAACCACTGCTATTGGTAGCAGTAATTACGTATCTTCCATGGTCTTTTCTCAATGCATTCTTAATGGTTAACTCAGATTTTGTGCCAACATTTTCAATAACAACTCGATCTTTGTCTAATTCACCCTCCTCCACAGTCCACGCAATGGTGGGAGTAGGACGGCCTGTCACAGTAGCAGGAATTTTAATAGTTTGCCCAGCCATGATCTGAATGCCTGCTTTGACAGAAACATCCAGCTCAACAGTGGGAGGCTCTGCAGAAGAGAGAGAAACAGTTCATTAGTTCAAGGGAGAGATTCAAAAACACCTTTTAGGCAGCTGGGCATTTCTTGAAAATAATACAATTGCAATACCTTGTGGTTCTGCAACGGTTACGGGTTCAGTTTCACCAGGTGGTCCTTCACCAGCTGCATTAAGTGCAGTAACACGGAGTTTATAGTCTGCACCTTCTCTGACTTCTTTAACAGTATACTGTCGAACCTTAACGGGCTTCTCTGTGCAACGTGACCACTCTTTTACTCCCATCAGTTGTTTGTATACATGGTAACCAGTGATATCTCCACCACCATTATACACAGGAGGTTCCCATTCTAACTCAATAGAAGTTGAGCTTGTATCAGCAACCCTTGGAATCGGTGGACCGGGTGGCACTGTAAATAAATAGGTGTAAATCAAAGTTAAAGGCTATGAATCCTATTCTGTCACCCATCTGCTATTAGCTTCTACTAAGCTACTTACTTATTGGGTCCTGTGCAGTTTTTGGATCTGATGGTGGACTAAATTTACCAGGGCCAGCTGCATTTTCAGCACATACTCTAAAGATGTAGGTTAATCCTTCCAACAGCCCTTCAACTTTTATTTCCAGAGCATTCACAAGGTTCCTGTTGACCCGAGCCCAATGAGTACTATTAATTTCACGTTTTTCAATCCAATATCCTATGATTGGGCTGCCATTGTCTTTTGGTTCATTCCATTTAACCACCATACTGTTGCTGGTAACATCTTGCACATCAGGCTTATTAGGTGGATCTGGTGGAGCTGAAATAAAGAATTGTAATTTTGTCATCATTACTGTCTTCTTTGGAGCTTACTCAAAGCTAAGAGAGATGTAAGATATAAGAAATGACTAATTTTAAGTCATTCATAGTTCTTCTAGTCTCTTTCTTAGAAGCTTTGATTCCTAACTGCAACCACTAATCAAACTTGTAGCGGTTCTCTCTTTTGGTAAGAATATTAGTCTATTGAACTCAGAGAATATCACTATTCAGATGTTAAGTGTTTTAAGTGTAAAGTTTTATGTCAGTGATTGTCATTCTTATTTCTTTACTACTGAAATTATAATGTTTTCAATATTCCCCTTTATTTCAATGGTTTAAAATGTGCAATAAATAATAATTACATTGGTCAAGTTTCTTCTGGGAAGCGTTCGCATAGATGAAGCTGAGTGTTCTGTGCAGTTTTACACTGGTTTTCTGAAAAGGTTGTATTTCAAAATTAAAACTTACAGAAAGGATCTTTCGCTGTCATTGGTTTTGAAACACATGGTGGCCCTGATCCAACTCTGTTTTCAGCAAATACACGGAAGAGATATTCTTTTCCTTCAATCAGTTTTGTTACATGGAATTTGCAATGCCTGAGTGTTGAACTGACAGTGACCCAGCCCATTTCAGCTTTTGTATTGTCTTTCTTTTCCAGTACATAGTTTAGGATTTCACTTCCACCATCATCAAGGGGAGGCTCCCACTTGCAAATGACAGAATTTTTCCTCACATCTTCAAATACAAAGTTGACTGGAGGCCCTGGTGTATCTGTTAGCAAAGTAAGAAAAATGATGAGTACTCATCTTGTGCACCTCTTACCCAATACCCTAAACAACTAGGTGGTTTGAGGACATTCATTACTTACCTAACACATTGACTTCACATGAGGCTTTTGCAACACCATGATCATTTTCCACTTTAATTGTAAATGTGCCATGGTCAGCTCTGATGGAGTCACGGATTGATAGTATAGACTCTCCTTCTTTATGGTTGTCAATGCTCATACGTTCTGGCAGTGAAAGCTGGAAAGGTTCCTCTTCTGCAGCTTCACCCTTCTTCTTCCTTGTATACGTTGTTACTCTCTTTTTGATTTCCTCTGGTTTGATAACTTCATCATTCCTCAGCCAAGTGATAGATGGATAAGGTGACCCTGAAATATGTGCCTCAAGTATGATCTCATCACCTCTCTTCACCTCAAGGCCAGACTGTAGGTTTGCAGCAAGGAAGACTTTTGGAGCCTCTGTAATAAAGCAGAATGATAAATGGAGAGTAGAATCTTCCACTATGTTTGAAGATGTATGGCAATTACTGCAAACAATCAAGTGAGTGATTCATACCAATAGGATCCACAGCTTTCACAAAAGGAGTAATCCGAGAAGGCTCACTGATGCCAGCAGCATTCTCAGCACGAACACGAAACTGATATTCCTTTCCTTCCTCAAGACCTTTCACTGTGTAAGTTAATAGAGGTACCAGATAGTCATTGCATCTCTCCCACCTCTCCTTGCCCTTAGTGAGCTTTTCTATTATGTAGCCCATAATCTTGCTTCCACCATCAAACAGGGGTGGTTTCCATGTAAGTGTTACTGATTTTGCTGTTGGATTATGGACTTCAAGGTCAACAGGAGGATCTGGAGGCTCTGTAGAAGAGTAGCAAAAGAGGAATTATATGAGAAAAGAAAGCATGAAGATTTTAGTTAAAATTCAATTTGCTAGATTATTTAGTAGAAAAAAACCTTACGTTTTGGGTCTTCTGCAATGATTGGGTTTCTTAGTTCAAGATATTCACCTCCTCCAATCTTATTGACAGCTTTAACACGGAAGTAATATTCACTGTTTGGGATAAGATCTTTGACTTGCCATGAAAGCTTATTTTCACCAGACATGACTGGGATATATGTTCTACGACCAGCTTCTCTGCGTTCCAGAACATAATGTAAAATAGGAGTACCACCATCAAAGTCTGGAGGTTCCCAGGACACTTTGCAAGAATTCTTAGTTACTTCGCTTGCCTTAATGTCTTTGCACTGTCCGGGTGGACCTGTTTTAAATAAGAATAATAAAATTAGTTAACTAAATAGATGGGAAACTGTATTCCTACAAATATGAAATTATATTGCATTTCTTTGCTTTGCAGAAAGCAGATCAAACCCACAAATTTTGGCTACAAAGCATATATATGAATTTGTGTTCCTAAAGGTGAAAAATATACAGAATTCTTACAGGCTTTTTAATATTTATATAATGACTATTCATAATAATTGGGCTTTGAGCAGCCACTGAGCAGTTAGACCAACTTGGGGTAAAGTGTTTTTTTGGTGGGATTTTGTAACATTAATGCCTCTATTGCAATCTACATGCGTCTGAGTTGAAGTGATTCCTCCCTGTGGCAGAAAAGGGATTTTTCTAGTCCTTTCTTTTGTCAGCCACAGGGCTTGAGTGAGGATAAGTATCTTTCTCAGAATGGAAGAAGCCTAGTTACCTATGACTTTGACATTGACTGAGCCAGTTGTTGATGCCAGCTTGTTCTCCAATGTGATAGTATAAACACCAGCATCAGAATGAACACTGTCTATGACTTCAAGCAATGCAGAGGTGTAGTCACTCTTCATTGTTGTTCTGTCACCAGCTTTCAACTCTTTGCCGTCTTTGTGCCATGTTATAGTTGGGGATGGAACAGCTCTGAAGGGTATAGGGATCCTTAATTTCTGTCCTTTAACAACAACGATGTCACGAGTTTTTAGATCAATGGTTGGATTACCTGTAAAAGTAATTATAATATTACCAGAAAGTTGCCAAACACCATTCTTTTTTTTCAGTTTTGCAGATCTGAAAAAAACAAAAGGAATTTATTCTTACAGTCTGGGTCCTTGGCAACCACTTTTTCTGAGACGTCTGATGGCTCACTAGCTCCAACAGCATTGACAGCTCTGACTCTCAGCACGTATTCCTTGTCTGGAACAACACCTTCCTCCACTTTACATTTCAGGTCTTTTATTGGACGAGAATTGATTCGCATCCATTTTTCTGTTCCTGCTTCACACATCTCAACATTATACCCAATAATAGGGCTTCCACCATTCTTCTCAGGTGGTTTCCATGCAATGCAAATATGCTTTCGACCTGCATCTGTGACATGTAAATCCTGAGGAGGTGAAGGAGGGCCTGCAGAAATAGAAAATAATTGTGTCAGTTTTCTCCCAGAATATCTGTTCTACACAGTACACTGCTTTCATAATCCATACACTCTATAGTATGCTACTACTTACTTGTTGGATCTTCAATATGGATGAGGTCAGTTGGTTCACTGGGATGACCACAGCCAGCTTCATTTTCTGCACGAACCTGGAACTGTACATCTGTACCTTCGATGACATCAGTCACTCTGAAATTGCAATCTGGACCAGCTGTCTTGCCAGCTTTTACCCAGCGAGTGGCTAGTTTTTCTTTCTTTTCAATAACATATCTGAATAAATTGGGGAAAATATTATCAGTGTTGAAATATGAATACTTCAGACTTCTTGCTCAATAAATTAGATAAAGAGTGATTAGAATAGTCTGGCCAATGGAAAAGTAGAAAGAGTCGTGGGTGACATATTCAATGAACTTTATTTCACATATCAGCCACTTAGTCCTAGCAGTCCTGGTAGGTCTTCGACATAATGGGGCTGACATTACTGACAGATCCAATTCTGAAAGCCAATTCCTGAACTTCTGCTGTGTTCTCAGGTTTTAGAGAGCTGCAGAGGTAAAAGACCCCCCAAGCTATACTTGTATCTTTGCTAGTTTGAATCTCAGTGGTCAGTCCACTGAGAATATTTGTAGATATTATCTGTGAGTTACTCAGCTGTCAAAATTCTGCCTGTGATAGCCTATGGGAAAGTAATGAGAATTAAATGACTTATGTTGCTTGAGGCAGATCTCTGTAGTTCTCAGTTTAAGATATGCTTACTGCAATCAGGAAGGAGAGGAAGAGTGAAAATACGAAGAGGAAAAATCTAACTGGCATTCAAGGTGAATTTCAGAGAACAGATACTTTAGAAACCAAAGAAAAGGATATTAGAAGCAACCCAAAGGAGTAAAACGGTCTCTTCGAAAAGTGTAATAAAGAAGAGAATGTACAGAAAAGAGATGAGGCTTCACCTTGGCTGAGTGTATACAGTTTGAATGAGAAACTACGGCAGAAGAAAAATATAGTAATATTACTTGGTAGATGGCTTTAAGTGGCTACATCTCTGGAGGAACTGGAGACTATAGTTACATTATTTTTTTTTTATTTTATATACAGTTCAGTTTGATTTGATTGATGATGTTTTGAGGATGTTGACACACATTCATTGTTCAAACACATTAAGTTATTTATATTTGCATAATTTCCACAATTTAAAATCAACCCCTTAAATGCTTTGACAACATGGCTTCTCTTTTACATCTACCCACCTCTTTTTCATATAAAATGTGTTCATTTAAAATTTAAACATTTCAAGAGAAATGTCTTCATTCATGAAAAGATCTTAATCTACAGGAAACACTAAACAAACTTAAAATGACCTTACCTTTGAATCGGTCTGCCACCATCATTCTTAGGTGGTTCCCACTTCAAATCAACATGGCCTTTTGTCACTTCAACTATTGTAAGAGCGTATGGAGGCCCGGGAGTTGCTAAAGACAAAAATACACACATTAGAAGAACAGGAATCCATTACACTTGAGCTGTTTTTACTGATCACTCCAGAAATCTGAAACTTACTGAAAGTATCTTTAGCAAGCACTGAATCTTCAATTTCACAGTAGTCACTCTGTCCAATGGCATTTTCAGCAGCCACACGGAACACATACAATGAGCCTTCCGTCAGTGGGCTCACTGTGTACTTGGTATCTTTCACTGTTGTATCAACTGTCTGCCAGCCTTTTCGCCTTACATCTCTCTTTTCTACGATGTAGTTGGTAATTGGGGAACCCCCATCTTTTTCTGGTACTGTCCATTTAAGATCTGCTGTGTTTTTAGTAATATTAATAACCTCAAGCCACCGAGGTGGTGAAGGAGGATCTGTAAAATAGAAAAAGAAGGTAAAACAGGTTAGTGTATTTCCCATCAAAGATCTTGGAAGACAGGGAATACACCCAAACTATTAAAACTGTATTTTCTTAGCTGAAGCAGGGGAGACTCTTAATAGTTAATGAGCCTTCCAAGAGTTCATTTGGTACCTACAGAGACAGGCAGACATGGGGCCTTTAAAGACAAAGACTGTGTTTTTGCAGTAGCAGCATGTTCTGAAAAACTACTCACAGAGTCTCTCCTTGCACAGCACAGGGTCACTGGGTTCACTGGGCTCACTCTCACCAGCCTTGTTCACAGCTCTTACGCGGAATGAATATTCTTGTTTCTCCATAAGCCCTTTGAGGAAGTGTTCAGTTGTGGGAACTCCTTCAGCCACTCTCACCCACTCGTCTGTTCCGGTCTTTAACAATTCAATGACGTAAGATTCGATCTTTGCCCCTCCGTCATGTTCTGGCTTTGTCCAATTCAGGACTAATGATGTCTTGCCAACATCTTTCACAGTTGGCTTTCCAGGAGGCCATGGTGGATCTAGAGAAGAGTCCAATATTAATTACATGACTGAAAACAAAGAATTTTTTTGTTGTTAAATTAAACCATTAAAAATGTGCTTATTGTACCAATTGGGTCTTTCACTAAGATTGGCTCTGTTTCCTTGCTTGGTTTTCCAGGTCCTGCAAGATTCTCTGCCAAGACACGGAACTTATATTTCTTCTTATTTGTAAGACCTTTAACTCTGTAAATAAAAATGATATTTGATTAAACCAAATCTACACATTAACTCATGCCTAAAATATTATTCTTTCTACTCTTCGTACTACAGTTTACTTGATAAAATCTGAAAATACCCAAATTACTGCTAATGATGTTTTATGAAATGGTGAACATTCAAAATACGTATTTTGTCAACAGTAAAATGGTTCATCACAACACAAAAACCAATGTTTTCAGAGCCATTTTACATTTTTGTATGTTCCATGGTTGTTAGTTAATATGATTCTATGAGTATCAGGAGAAACTCCCCCCCCCCCCGCCCTGGGTTTTGCCAAATTGATACTTGAGATGTCTGTGTCTGCTATTTTAGAATGTCTTATGAATAACCACATAGCACTGAAATTACTAAGCATAACATTCTACTCCACCCTGGAGACCTCGGCACAGGAAAGACATGGAGCGGGTCCAGAGGAGGGCCACAAAAATGATCTGATGGCTTCAAACTAAAAGAGGGAAGATCTACACTAGATATATGGAAGAAATTTTTTTACACCGAGGGTGGTGAAGCTCTGGAACAGGTTGCCCAGAAAGGTGGTAGATGTGCCATCCCTGGAAACATTCAAGATCAGGTTGGACGGGGCTCTGAGCAACCTGATCTACTTGAAGATGTCCCTGCTCATTGCAGCAGAAATTGGACTAGATGACCTTCAAAGGCCCTTTCCAACCCAAACGATTCTATGATTCTATTTTAAAAAAAGAGATGATTCACCCTTCTGTAAAGACGTTCTTCTTTAAAACTAATTATCAAAAGAAGTATGCCACCAGATGTTAGTTGGATCTAAACTTATGGAAGCAAGGAAATATGAGTAAGAACAATGTAAAACTTGTTTAAAAGCCTACTGTGACATTTTTATGTCCCTGTGACCTATTTCAGACTAAACTGACTATAGCCTTACTTGAATGTTGTATCTTTCACTGGCATTTTATTGCATTTTATCCATTTATCTTGCTCAGGATCATATCTTTCAACCCAGTATCCAGTTATGGGGCTGCCACCATCTTCATCTGGTTCATTCCATGTTAAGGTGACTGAATCTTTAGTGACCTCTGTAGGCTTAAGACCTGTTGGAGGGCCTGGTGGATCTGTATAAATTAATAAATTTAAAAAAAACAAAACCATCACACATATGTTTGGGGTTTTTTCCCTGTTAAAATATTGTAAAAATGTAACAATAATTTAATTAACTAACCAAATGAGTATTTTGCAATGATGGAGTCACATTGTGCTGGCTCCCCGATACCATACATGTTCTCAGCACTGACTCGGAACACATATTCTTTAAGAGGAGTTAAATTAGTAGCTCTGAATTTTGTATCCTTAATAGTTGATGATAACTTGTGCCATATTTCACTGTCTGTAGCTCTTTTCTCAAGGACATAGTTGGTGATTTTAGAGCCCCCATCATCTCGTGGAGGATTCCACGTCAGAAGGCAGGATTCATTTGTGATTTCTGATACATCAAATGCAGCTGGTGGACCAGGTTTATCTGTAGAGGAACAAGATGTGACTGTTAATCTTCTGCTCGCATACCTCAGTCCATGACTAATGACTGTTATAAACAACATAAAATACATGCATACCAAGAACATTAACTTCAACAACAGCAGTTGCACGTCCACTGGAATTTACAGCTTCTATAATATAGGTTCCACTGTCACTCCTCTTGCTGTCTGTAATAGTGACTGTAGAATGATTAGGTTTGGTTTCAATGGTGATTCTGTTGTCAGGTCTCAAAATTTTGTCAGCCTTGGTCCAAGTAATCTGGGGCTCAGGCTTTCCAGTTACTTTAGCTGGTAGCTCAATTTTAGTTCCAGCTTTCACAGTAAGTCCAGCAAGAAGTTTCACATCTAAGAAAATTTCTGGAGCCTCTGATTTAGGAGAGAATGAAAACATTGTTATAGAAACAGTATTTCAGAGACTGGTAAAAATAAAGCAGCTACTGTAATTCAATGATTGAAGTAATTACCTTTTGCATCGATGGCCTGAATATCGTCTGTTGGCTTACTTGGCTTGCTGGCTCCGATTCTGTTCAAAGCCTTAACCCGATATGCATACCACTCCCCTTCCTTGAGTTTTGTTACTTCCATTCTGTTTGTCAAAAAAAAATTAATAAAATCCAGATATTTAAAGTGGTGAGGATGGCTCTGTTACTTGAAAGGATATACCTTCTGTGTTTATTTTACTTACTTTGTTTCAACAACAGGCTCCCCGCATATCTCCCACTTGTCTGTGCCACGTTGAGATTTTTCTACCAAATAACCCTTAATGCGGGCACCACCATCATATTTGGGAGGCTCCCATGTTAGGAAGATTCCTTTCGATGTTGGATTTCTCCATTTAACGTTCTCTGGTGGATCAGGCACCGCTATTAAAAATTAAAAACATACGGGGTCTTAGAAACCAGTCTAGGATATTTTTTTACATCTTATTTTGAAGAAAATCAGCAAGATTTCAGAAACAGAAAACCAGCCACAATGTGAAACAGTTGACTCACTTGCTGGTGCTGACATATTTACAGGTTCATCAATGTATGCAGGTTCTCCTGGGCCACATTTATTGCATGCAGAAACTCTAAACAGATATTCTTTTCCTTGGATGAGGTCAGGTACTGTGAACTCTTGGTCAACAACATGGTCCATAACCTAAAGAGAAGTAAAGATCCAATGTGTTTCTAAAATTTATTTCCAAAGAGCAATTACCACAATTAGACAGAAAATTCAGTAGCACATGTGGCAACAATATAGCAAATAGAAATTGAAATGAGAAAGAATGAACTTACTTTGTTCCATGTTTTCCGGCTTACTTCGCGTTTTTCAATTATATAGCCAGTAACTGGACTTCCACCATCATCTTCTGGAGGTTCCCATGACAGCTGCACTGTGTTCTTGATTACGTCTAAAACTTTAAGTTCTCTTGGTGCACTTGGACAAGCTAGAAATCACAGAAATTGTATTAATTATTTTGCGATTGGAGTTTGACAGTGATCTCTATGTAATCTATCTGCCAGAAGACTTATTCTTCTTAGTCATTCTTCCTTAAACACAGTTGGATATTGAAAACCAGAAAAGAGGGGTTTTTTGAGGATGGATTTCTAGTTTTTAGTTATATTTTAATATACTTGGTTTACTGAAAGCTGTGTGATTTCACATTATCAACTTTATTAGATTTTAGCAAGACAAATGTGGTGTGGTATGTTATTGATAGAATATATACATGTCCACTTACCAATGACATTAACGTCAATTTCTCCTGAAACAGATGACACAGGGTTTTCTAATGTTAAGAAATAAACTCCCTTGTCTGGGCGTTCACTTGGAGTGATTACAAGTTCTGCAAAGGAGGCAGTGGTCTTCATTGTTACACGATCACCCTCTTCTAAGACTTGATCACCAAAAGACCACGTGGCAGTTGGCACAGGGTAGCCAGTGATAGGAACACGGATCTTGATTGGCTCTGGAACAATAACCTCCAGCCCATCTTTAAATGCACTTAGGTCCATTGTAGGTCCAACTGGAAAAAGAGGAAAATGGATTCGATGAAATATTTTCAGATGTGCTGAATATGGCTAATAGTAGTTGTGTTGAGAGGCTGATTCTGACTGTATCTCAGCCTGAAGGTTGGAGCTGTCTAGGCCTAGCTGTGATTTATCACTCCCTACCTCTCCTGGCTAAACATTTTTTAGAAATATGTGCGATGATAAGGCATCTTAGCATTATCAAGTAGGAGATCTAATTCACCCTTTAATATAAAAACTATGTATTTTTTTTACTTTTTGATTTTTTTATCTTCTCTGACTTTCTCTCCTGTTACCTCCCACCTTCCACAAAGCTAGGTCAGGAGACAAAAGTTCATGCCTTTCTCTTCAGGCAGCCTAATAGGTCTCTACCTAATAGTACAGCTTATTATCTGCAGAATTCACAATGGAGGAGAAATAGCTCAGAATCTCAAAGGTCTAAGGTTCTTTATGCTAGTTGGCATCACAGTTATCTGGTGAAATATATACATATTACCCCAAAAGATGAACTTTAATTATCTTGAATAAATAGCATATGGCTTACCAAAGGTATCATCTGCAGTTAATGGCCCAATAGCCTCTGCTGGGTCAGACACACCAGCTGCATTTTCTGCTGAGACTCTGTAGTAATAACTGCATCCTGGTTTCAATCCAGTTACCTAAAAAGCACAAATAATCATATAGTTAACTCATATTAAAAATTATCTACACATTTTGAGTACTTTGTTGATGAACAGAACATCTTACCTTAAAAGTAAGAGCGGGTACTAGTTTTGGGTTACAGCGAATCCACTTGTCTGTTCCTTCTTCTCGCCTTTCAACAATATAGCCCAAGACTGGACTTCCTCCATCTTTGAGAGGAGGTTCCCATGTAAGCTGCACTGATGACTTAGTTTGATCTGAATGATCCAGGTTAATGGGAGGACTTGGTCTCTCTGAAAATAATTTGAGAGAAAGACATTTTTGCAATTGATAATGGAGTATGGTTGTGCATATCGGCTGTCTATACATTAAAGTACTCTTTTTTACAGCCTTTGCATAGTTTTTTCTAAACCATTTTTTAAAATTTAAGTTGAATCCTAATTTCAGAGCAAAAATATTTGGAGTCCTTACCGAACCAAATGGTAGCAAGTTACTTCTGATATGTTTGAAGGACAAAAGTAGGAAAAAACTAACTGTACATGGTATTTGCAGCACATGTTTCTCAATTGAACTTTCCTCCACACATAATATATAAACAGCCAAAATGTCCCTGTCTTATAGTGTAACCACAATCAGTGCTTGCACACTTACCAATTGGGTCCATAATTTTTACTGCCCGTGTAGCAGGACTTGGTTTGCCAACTCCAACCACGTTTTGAGCTCTTACTCTGAAGAAATATTCTTCATTTTCCACAACATCAGTCAGGACAGCTGACAGTTCATCAGCTCCAGTAGTCATGGTTGGCTCCCATTTGATGGAAGCTCTGTTACGCAGTTCAATAACGTAGCCAGTAATTGGAGATCCTCCATCATACTCAGGTGGTTCCCAGGTAAGTGTAGCTCCAAACCTGTTCACATCAGTAACTTCTACATTTTGAGGAGGACCAGGAACTTCTACAGTTTATTTTGGGGAGAAAAAGGAAAAACAAGGTATGTGTTTTTTACCTGTTCTTAGAGTTTTTACTGCTTTTTTTACACTGTCATCAATCACTGAGTCATAACTTAAGCTCACCAAATTTGCTCTTAGCTTCCACAGGTCTCTCTGTTTCCACTGGCTCACCAGTTCCCACTCTATTCCGTGCACTAACACGGAAGAGGTACTCAACTCCTCCTTTTTGAAGTCCAGTAACAGTGTATTCACAATTTTCAGCACGATCAGTGACTGTAATCCAGGTCTTACGCTTGATATCACGTCTTTCAACGACGTAGCCTATTATTTTACTTCCACCATCACTTTCTGGTTCTTGCCAGGCGAGGCCAACTTCACCATCATAAGTTTCAGTGACTTCCAAGTTTCTAACTGGACCTGGAACATCTAACAAAGATATGACAATATTTTAGGGCATTGCATCTTTTTTTTTTTTCCCTTCCCTGTGGCTTAAATAAATGTAAGCAAGGTTTTAATGGTGGGAGTACTTACCAATGACCTCTACATTGATGAATGCTTCTGCCTGGCCATGTTTGTTTCGAAGTATAACCTTGTACCTTCCCTTATCTGATTTCTTTGCTTCATAAATTTTGAAGGTACTGCAGTCAGTTGTTGTATCAACAGTTGTTGTGGGCAGACTTTCCTCCTCTTTCAACCATTCAGCTTCTGCTCTTGGATAGGCATCATATGGAACAGTCATTGTTAAAGGCTTCCCAACATCAACCACAAGGTTTTGATCACCAGTCTTGATTCTAGGTGCAGCTATGGAAGATCAATGTGACAAGTAAGCACTTATGTTTTTTAAAAAAAATAAATCTATTCATTTGTGTAGTCAGCAAAGAAGCTAACATAAAAAAGGAGCTGTTGTGTGAATTCTAAGCAAGTCCTTCATACATTCATTGGACTGCTCTAGGTAAAGAAACTCAGGCTGGTTGGTATGTAGCGTGTCCTCCTATAAAACCAGGGAAGAGGGATTTGCTTTTTTGAGCAACAATTTAATGCATTGTATTGGTCTGATCCTGTGAAATAGACAAATTAGGAATTAAATGTCTTATATGACTGAAATGAGTAGGTCAAATATTTTTCATGCTTTGGATCTGCGGTGACCTAATGAAAAGGTTCTGTGTCCTTTAAGCTCAATTCATGCTCTTTGGTATAGACACTGGAAAGTGACTTGTATTTTCATCAACAGTTGGATCAGCATCGTATAATTAAAAAAAATATTTGTTGCCTGAATTATAACTCATACAGTTATACAGATGCACTTTTCTCAGTCTGACTGTGTATTCATTTTAACTCAACTTGTTGAAAGAAGAAAAATCAATTAATTACAGAGTTAATTCACTAATCTAAGATTTTATAAAAAAAACACAAAGCAAGCAACTTACCAGCTAGTTCAAGCTTAGCTCTAGCTTCCTTATCTTTGGCAATAAATCTGTATTCCCCTTGGTCACGGGGCTTTATGTCGCACACCTGCAGCCTGTGGACCTTTCCTTCACTCATCATCTGATGTTTGTCACCTTGGACGATAATCATGTTGTTTCTCAACCATTTGACCTCTACACCATCTTTGTTCAACTCTGCCATGAAGATAACATCTGCACCAGGAGCTTCGTAAATATCTTGTGGTGGTCGGATGATCTCAACAGGTATTTCTGAAATAAATGTCCATTCATTTGGTGTTACTTGTGTATTGCTTTTATTATTACTAAATAATGAAGAAATAAATCCTATTCAATTTTACACAGACCTTCAACAAAAAGTCTTGCCCTAGATTTCCTGTCATCCACTCCACAGGAATATTCACACTCATCATCAAGTCTACAGTCTTTTATGATTAATCTGTGCAGATTTCCATCCTTTTCAAACTGGTATCTTTATGGGGGAGAAAAGTAAGTAGTATTTTAGTTTCCAGACAAAGCACCAAAGTAAAGCAAGCATGTTCAGCATATTAAAAAGCATAATAAAATGTACATACTTTTTGCCTTCTTTGATTTCTCTTCCATTTCTGTACCATCTTACACTGGCTTTCTCTTTGGAAAGCTGGCACGTAAAGACAGCATCATCAAATTCAGTGACGGTCTGGTCCCGGAGATGTTCAATGAAGTCTGCTGGTGCTTCTGTGATGAGAAGCTCTGCAACAGATTTGTCCTGTCCAGCAGTAACAGTGTATTCACCTTCATCTATAAACCCACAGTCTTTAATGATGAGTGAGTGTTTGTATTTATCAACTTTGTACAAAATCCGCTTGTTGAATGTGATCTCTTCACCATTCTTTGTCCATTTGAGGGTAGCATTAAGGCGATTGACTTTGCACCAGAATGTGACAGTTTTCTTTTCCATGGTCTCAATATCTTCAAGAGGCTCAACAATTCTGAGATCCTCCTCTGTTAAGACAAAAAAAAGCCAAACTGATTAATTCACATCCTTATGATCCTGACGTGAGATTGAATGTAAGATGATGAAATAATTTTAATGTAGTGCAAGTTATTTACCCAATACTGTTAAGGCAGCAGAGCTTTTGGCGCGTTCGCCTCTCTGGTTTGACAGTGAGATGGTATAGGTAGCTTGATCTTTCAACTGTGCATCTCTGATTCTGAGAGTGTAAACTAAATCCTTCTGGACAATAATGTATTTTGCACTATCAAATATTGCTTCATCATTTTTGTACCACTTCTCTTTGGCACCTTCTTTATTGACTTCACAACTGAAGATAATTTCTTGACCCTCATTAACTTCTTGGTCCTTCAGGGGAGTTATAATCCTGAGTTTTTCTGAAATTGAGAAAACAGAAGAAATAGGACCTCATGTAGTATAAGCAATGCAAAAAAATGTGCACCTGCACATGGATAAAATAAAGCTTACCTATCACTGTTAAGCGTGCTGTAGCTTTAGCTTCACCAACCATGACAGTATACTTTCCTGCATCTCCTAGAATAGAGTCTTTAACCACAAGTGTTCTCTTTTTGCCATCTGAAATGATGTCATACTTATCACCAGGCTCCAGGACTGTGTCACCCCTCAGCCACTGTACTGTAATTGCCTCTTTTGATACTGAACAGGCAAATTCAGCTTTGTCTCCTTCAAGCACCTCAAGATTTTGTGGTCTGGTAAGAAATTCTGCTGCAAGTTCTGAAAGAAAACATTTTTGTACATATATATGAGTTTATTTTATTTTTTACTTATGAAGAGAATACACCAAGTTGTGTATTCTTGTTGATTTTTTTTATTCTTTTCCAGAAAGCAAGGACACTAAAGTAACTCTTACCATGTACTGTAAGTTTTCCTGTTGTACTAGAGCTTCGGAGCTTGCAAGTATATTTGCCAGCATCTTCAGGATGAGCATTACGTATGAGAAGAATTCTCTTCCGGCCATCTGAAATGTGTTCAAATCTACCACCATCAGGCACCTCTTCATCTCCTTTAAACCAAGTAACTTCAGCATTAGGCTTTGAAACTTCACAGACGAATTTTACAGTGTCATTTTCATTTACTTCAAGATCAGGAAGATTTTTTGTGAAAACAGCCTCTTCCTCTGCAACAAGAATTTAGAAAGATGATTAAAGCCTTTAATCAAAAAAACTTTTTTTCTTGTTCATAGATTAGATTCTAAAAAACTGTGTTTACCTATCACTGTGAGTAGGCCTGAAGTTCGAGCTGTTTTTGCTTCACAGGCATATTCAGCTTCATCATCGAAGACGCATTTACTGACAACAAGAATGTGTTCTGCACCTTTGGAAATTATGTCATACTTTTTGCCTTTTCTGATTTCAACGCCATCCTTAAACCACTTCACCTGTTTTAGAACAAATCAGTATGGCTATTAATATTAACATACTCATCATAGATTTCAGTTATGTGTTATTTTGTAACAACACAATAAAGTTGTCAATTTAAAAGAAAGCTCTAGTTGAAGGAGTTACTCAGATTAAAAAGTATTATTATTGACCTTGACACCTGGACGAGAAATTTCACATTCAAACCGAGCGGATTCTTTTTCTTTAACTTCAAGGTCAGTTAGGGGTTTCAGGAACTCAATACGAATAGCTGTAAGAGAAAAGAAAAATTTTAGTAGAGGAAAGTCTCCAGTAGAGAAGAATAAATTGCTGACATTGATAACATTGCCAGTCATAGACACTAGTACACAGCATTTATAGCACTTAGACATTTTGTAGAAATTTGTGAATTACTCACGTTCTACATTGAGAAAACAAGATGTCTTAAAGTCCTTAGCATCACAGGTATAGGTTTTTGCATCATCCAGTGTGCAGCCATGGATAATGAGTTTTCTGACCCTGCCATCAGAAATGATATCATACTTCTTTGTTTTGTGAATTTCTTCTCCATTTTTGAACCATTTAACTTTTGCATTTTCCCTGGAAACTTCACATTCCAGTACTGCAGTGGCCTCCTCTTCAACAGTCTGGTCCTCAAGTGGTTTAGTAAATTCGACTGGGGGTTCTAAAAGAAACAGACAGATTTTTGATATAAAGATCTAAATTATAGCCAGCCCTATGCTAGTGCAGAACTGTCTCATACAGTTCACTAATTGTCCTTGACGACTAATCAAAAAGGCTCTTAGATGTCTCTGATGAAGTGGGTTTTTTTAGTTTTTATTTTTAATGCCCAGATATGTTCTAAATGAGCTAATTTCCTCATTTAGAGCCTACTGTAAAATTAGATTGAACGATATCCTTCTCCATGGGGTTTTTACTCATAAAACATCACAAACCCTTGCAACTCAGTTTCTTTAGCTGAATTATACCCATGTGATCTCAGTGACTCTGAAGTTATGCTCTGAACTTAAGGAATGTTTTTTTTTTTATTTCTCCTTTAATTACTAAATTAGTTAGAAGTGTGTGCAGATTTTTTTTTTACCTCTTATCCATACACAACTTGCAAGCAGTGCAAGTGGGTAAACAGTCAATGTTATGTCACTTGACTGATGGTGTATTTGTGCTATCATAGGTTTCTCGATACTCCAAAGAACAGAAAAAAAGCCATTGGAGCCATAAAGCCCAGTATTTGTGGGTCATCTTGAGGAAAACTGAATGTTCAGTTCTGCACTGAAGCCCTGGAAATCCTAAAGAATTGATTCCTCTCCCAGGTATGACACATTTCCAGTATTTCCCCCTTTCCTAATGTCTTCTGTGAAGCATGAAGATTTTAAATGGCTTTTCTAATCAGGAAAGTTATCACCAGTTCAATATTGTATGTATGATCCTATAAATTTGATATATGGTGTATATTAACAACCTATTCCAGGGTGAATCATGAACAGACCATTAACACTGATTATGGTATAATTAAAATAACTTACCTTTTACAAAAAGATTTGCTTGAGTTCTGAAATCTTTTGCTGTCAGTGATACCTCTCCCGCATCTGTTAACTTGACATCTCTAAGAATAAGCGTGTGAACTCTCCCTTCAGCACGTATCACGACCTTATAAAGTACATTAAAAAAGTCCTTTGTCAGTATGTACAACAAATATTTAAGAAATATTTAATGAGATAGCATTGCTATTTGTTGTTATCTACGAAGTTCGGATGTTTATTTTTATATGAAATTTTGATAATTTCCTTTTGTATATACTAGATATAGCTCAAGATGCAAATGCTTTGAGGATTTTGAGAAACATTTCTGGTTTGTCCTTCCACTTGCAAGAAATTGTAATTTTAAGTTTCCCCATGTTTTAAGGTATTTGTGGCCTTGTATTAGAAAATGTAAGTCTACTATCATCTACTAAGGGAGGCTGACTTGAAATCATGTTTATTTTGAATAGGTACCAGTAAATACCAAAATAAGTAAATTTATGGGAAAAAGTTGGTATTGCTCCTGGCTACATCTAAAGTAAAAACTTTTAGAGAGATATAAAGAGGTTTACCACCCCCTCTTCATACATTCTTTTGTAAATGTGAGTTTGATTTTCTATTATTAAATTTTGGTAAAAAATCCTACCTAAAAAACCATTGCTGTGTTGATCTATTGGTGAAACTACTTTGCAACCATGAGTTTAAATTGGGCTACTCCTACACAAACATCCCTTTTCTCTGGGAGCAGACCTGGGAGATTCAAAGATACATCCCACATTGCAGCCATTAACAGGGCTGCTACGCATGCAGGTCATAAATTTTAACATAGCTCTTGAAGAATTCTATTTATTTATTTTCAGACAAGTATGTGATCAAGTAGTAGATGTTGGTTTAGAAAAATTAAGGGAAAAGCAAGCTTCCAATTAAAATGATAGGTCAGACAGATAAGAACAAAATAATGTTCTATCATATGGAATATTTAACATATAATAATTCTCTTGCCAGGCAGTAATAACTATCAAGCCACTGCACTGACAATTAGCTTTCTACATTTTTATTCCTAGACTCAGAAGCAAATACTTTGATTTATTATATGTCTCATCTGCTGAGTTTCAATTTTGTTTATCTGTCCTTAAATATTGTAATGGGGTCACCTATTGCCATGGTTTTCCTTTTCATATTTGTATATTTATTTATTTATTTAATTAAATAGTTTTGACGTAGGCAAATTTGGTGAAGCTCAGAAAGATCTAGTAAAACGTAAAAATAATATGGTAAAAATTCTATTTAAAAGAAAAAAAGCCGTACCAAAGTATTTTTAGCAGCATTATTACAGGTTCTAAAACTTTGCTAGGAAATGTAATGCCTTGAAAGTTTGCTTTGCCTGAGGCTTCCAATTTGTATTTCCATTTGCATTATTTCCCTTAGGCGCACGTGAAAAAGTACATGAAAAAGAAGTCTTAAAACCAGTGATATCCATTTATATTTTATGTTTCTTAATGTATTTCTTTATGTTTCTTTATTAACTTTATATATTAAACTGACTCCATTCCAGGCTGCTCAGATCTCAGAGTTAAGAGCCAGCACTTGATGAAGGGTTAAAAATAGCTAGTGAGAAGTGCTTGACAAGCAAATCTGCCCAGAAAGTTATCTGGAGAGCCAGAACAAATGCCTGAAATGGAATTTGAATCCTCTTAATCCCCTTATATGCAGAATTGGACTGCAACTGAGCATTCAGATGAAAAAAGCATTTCCTGATAGCACCTTTCAAAACCCTCTCACTGTAACTACAATTAACCTGAGCAAAACTCATTCAGTACCCCTGTGACTGAGTCTCCAACAGAATCAGGCAAAAAATGACTGTTGTAATGATTGATATTTTGGAACCCCAGTTTCCCTTTGTACGATAAATAACTTGTAGGATTCCAGAATATTGGAATTTCTGGGGGCAAAAAATGCTATATCTGATTTAGAAAGGATTTACCACTTGACATAGCAGCACTACTGTATTGCTGTGCGTTAGTACTTCTACTGATGGAGAGTAAATAGGAAATAAAGAAGGGTAAGAGAGCTGAAAGAGAGGAAGGAGGAGGAAATGTGAGAAAAATAAAGTTTAGTTTCTTTACCTTTTCACTGGGCTCCAGCTTCTTTCCTTGCAGGAACCACTCTACTGGGATTCCCTCATAAGAGAGTTCGCAATCGAAGGTTGCCGATTCCCCAGCTGTCACTGTTACATCCTTGAGGGGTCTCAGCAAGCCAATTACTCGAGCTTGGTAAGGAGAAGACATAATTTTCAGATTAGTCACTTCTACCCAAAAGAGAGAGCTGCTGCCCTTATGTACTAATCTCCATGGTGGCTTCCCTCAGGAGAGAAAGACATCGCAGTGCTGCTCTTTAAATTCCCGAAATAGAAGAGGCCACCCTGGGTTTTTAGGGGAGGGCTGGTCACCTAAATTTTCCTATTTGCAGACCATGTTTCTTTAAATTGAACAAGGTCAGCAGGAAAGTTGCCGTGCATCTGTCTCCCTGCCAGGCCTGGCATTCCTCTTGCTAGATAAGGCATGTGTTTTCCAAAATAGCGAGGGCCAGGATTGGAGTGGGAAACAAGTGGTCTTCAACTGTGTGGTCTGTTCCTGTCCATCAAGCTCTTAACCCTATCCCCAGATATCACTGTGATCCCATCCTCTCAGGTTAACCTGATACTTTAATGCAGTAAAGCCTTTGCTTGTAATACTTTGATTTCATAACAACCATGAAGCAGCCTTCAAGGCCATCTCCTTATTTTCACTTCTCCGGTACGAATAAACTCTATACAAGGTTAAAAACATATAGGACATTTCTCAGCTAAAAAATTAAAATTGCTCGAGTAATTGATCCTTGAGTTGCTGTTCTGGAAACAATTGCTGTGGGTTCAATACAGTATAGAGATTTGTCCACCTGTTCCAAATAGGCAAAAGTACCTTGTTTTCACTTTTAAACTTTTAAGATAAAAGACCTTAAGTTTAAAAGATGCTTACGTTTCACTCGAAGGTGAGCACCGGATTTGGCATTTGCTGCTTGGAAGTCTACTCCACCAGCTTGATCTAAGCGTACGTTGTACAGTGTAAGAAAGTGCTTTTTGCCTTCCTCCTTGATTTCACAGTCCTGCAAAAAGAGAAGTGAAACAATTTTTTCAGCATCTTTTTTGTTCACCTCACCATAAAAATCGTAGAATCATAGAATTGCCTAGGGACTAGCAATACAGAATGTACTTATTTATGTAAAATCATTTATTATTCAACTATTTTATATAATATTTTGGATTAAGTTCATACAGGACAGGTGGGCTGGGAGGACTACAGAGAAACTGCCCGAGCAGCCAGGGATCTGTTTAGGAAAACCAAAGCCCAGATAGAAATAAATCTGTCTAGGGAAGTTAAGGGCGACAAGAAAAGCTTCTACAGGCAAGTCAGTGATAAAAGAAAGACTTTGCAAAATGTGGTCCCTCTCCAGAAGGAAACAGGAGACCTGGTCACATGGGATATGGAGAAGGCTGAGGTACTCAACAACTTTTTTGTCTCAGTCTTCACTGGCTCTAGCCATGCTGCCCGAGTTGCAGAAGGCAAAAGCAGGGACTGGGAGAATGAAGAACTGCCTACTGTAGGAGAATCACAGAATCATAGAATCTTCATGGTTGGAAAGGACCTTTGAGATCATCGAGAACAACCAAACAACCTACAATCTCTGCCACCAGAGCACGCCCTGAAGTGCTGCATCTAGATGTTTCTTAAACACCTCTAGGGATGGTGACTCAACCACCTACCTGGGCAGGCTGTTCCAGTGCCTGACCACTCTTTCAGTAAAGTAATTCTTCCTAATATCTAATCTAAACCTCCCCTGCCGCAACTTCAGACCATTTCCTCTGGTCCTGTCATTATTCACTTGGGAGAAGAGGCCAACACCCACCTCTCTACAACATCCTTTCAGGTAGTCGAAGAGGGCAATGAGGTTTCCCCTCAGCCTCCTCTTCTCCAAGCTAAACATGCCCAGCTCCCTCAGCCTCTCCTCATATGACCTGGTCTCCAGACCCCTCATCAGCCTGGTAGCTCTCCTCTGGACACGCTTCAGCACTTCTATGTCCCTCTTGTACAGCAGGACCCAGAACTGAACACAGTACTCGAGGTGAGGCCTCACCAGTGCCGAGTACAGAAGATCAGGTTTGAGACATCTAAAGAACCTGAAAGTGTACAAATCCATGGGACCTGATGAGTTGCATCTGCAGGTCCTGAGGGAAATGGCAGATGAAGTTACTAAGACATTATCCATCATATCTGAGAAGTTGTATCAGTCTGTTCAAGTTCCCATGTACTGGAATAGGGGAAACATAACCCCAATATTAAAAAGGGGGGAAAGGAAAACCCAGGGAACTACAGGCCAGTCAGCCTCACTTCTGTGCCTGGCAAGATAATGGAACTCAAGATCATCCTGGAAACTATGCTAAGGCATGCAGAAAATGAAGTGATTGGTGACAGCCATCATGGCTGCAGTAAGGGGAATTTGTGTCTGACAAATTTGGTGGCCTTCTACAACAGGGTTATAATGTTGGTTGACATCATTTATCTGGACTTGTGCAAAGCATTTGACGCTGTCCCATACAACTTCCTTGTCTCTAAATTGGGACAAATGGACCACTGGTTTATAAGGAATTGTCTGGATGGTTGCACTCAAAGAGTTGTGGTCAATGGCTCGATGTCCAACTGGAGACCAGTGACGAGTGGCATTCCTCAGGGGTTGGTATTGGGCTGGTGCTGTTTAACATCTTTGTCGGCAACATGGACAGTGGGATTGAGTGCACCCTCAGCAAGTTTGCCGACGACACCAAGGCTGTGTGTTGTGGTCAACACGCTGTAGGGGACGCCATCCAGAGGGACCTGGACAGGCTTGAGAGGTGGGCCTGTGTGAACCTCATGAAGTTCAACAAGGTCAAGTGCAAGGTCCTGCATGTGGGTTGGGGCAATCCCAAGCACAAATACAGGATGGGTGGAGAATGGATAGAAAGCAGCCCTGAGGAGAAAGACTTGGACCGTGCAATATCCGCTTGCTGCCCAGAAAGCCAACCGTATTCTGGTCTGCTTCAAAAGAAGTGTGGCCAGCAGGTTAAGGGAGGTGATTCTGCCCCTCTACTCCACTCTCATGAGACCCCACCTCGAGTTCTGAGTCCAGCTCTGGGGCCCTCAACAGAAGAAGGACCTGGACCTGTTGGAGCAGTCCAGAGGGCTGGAGCACCTCTCCTGTGAAGACAGGCTGAGAGAGTTGGAGTTGTTCAGCCTGTAGAAGAGGAGGCTCCAGGGAGACCTTATAATGGCCTTCCAGTACTTAAAGGGGACCTACAGGAAAGCTGGGGAGGGACTCTTTATCAGGGAGTGTAGTGATAGGACGAGAGGTAACAGTTTTAAACTGGAAGAGGGCAGATTTAGATTAGATATCAAGAAGAAATTCTTTACTGTCAGGGTGGTGAGACACTGGAACAGTTTGCCCAGAGAGGCTGTGGATGCTCCTTCCTGTAAGTGTTCAAGGCCAGGCTGGATGGGGCTTTGAGTAACCTGGTCTAGTGGGAGGTGTCCCTGCCCACGGCAAGGAGGGTGGAACTACTTCAAGGTCACTTCCAATCCAAACCATTCCATGATTCTATGATTCTATATTTTAAAAGTTATTAATGAAAAAAACCAGTATTTTTATTATAGTCACCCTTATTGAAAGCAGAAATAGATTTCACTTAATTTCTGCAGCCACCTTCTTCTCCCTCATACCCTACCATCCCGCGCATGGTTGAGACACACATAAGAAATATCCCGAGACATTTGCTTACAGCTGATTCAGTTAGGGGTTCTCCTTTTAGCTTCCAATTGCCATGGACACCTTCCTCAGAGATTTCAATATCAAAACGGGCAGTCTCTGTCTCAATCACCTCCACACTGTATAGTGGACGTATAATCTCAATATCCCGATCTGGAGGAAAAAAAAAAGAAAAAAAAAGTGATTGATTCCCTCAATCTCTAACAGACCCCAAAAGATCTCTACTACAGAGCAGCCCAGTAAAATAACCATACCTTCAATATTGAGTTTAGCAGAGGTTTGATCAGTACCACAGTCACAAGTGTACTGTCCAATATCCTTCTTCAAAGCTTTCTTGAGGATAAGGATTCTCTTTTTACCATCAGCCTTAATAACAACATTCTTTGATGGAGTAATTGGTTGGCCATCCTTCATCCATTTCACTGGGGCATCTGCTTTGCTGATTTCACATTGTAAGATTACTTCATCTTTCTCTACAGCAGTGTAATCCTGCAGCTTCCCAGTGAAGTAAGGGTCTCCCTCTGCAAGCAAAAGTTGGAGATATGTTTCAGTCTGAAGTTTTAAGCTTTCAGAAAGGACAATTAGTTCTTACCATAAAATACATTTCTTGCTTATGCCCTGCAAGAAGGATTAAATATAGTCCCTATAAATATTACAGAGTTCTGTTGCAAAGAGAGAAAACAACAAATATGTAAGAAACAATTCAGCTTATTACTAATATTACTGACAACAATTGTTTTGGTGCACTAGGAATTTCAGAGCACCATTTAAGTATCCAATAGACACTTTTGCAACAGTTGCATGACATTTTAAAGTTATTTTAATTATGCTTTGTGAATGGGGAAATGGAGACCCAAAGAAGACAAACAAATCGTAAATTTGTCAAAAATCACAATGTAAGTTTAGGTGAAACTAAAAAAAAAAACCAAACATCAAAGCAAACCAAAACCAACCCAAAGACTTTCTGATCATCATTTTTCATTAATAACCCTTTTCTGATAATATACATCATGTAAATCCTTTTGGGTATTCTTACCAAGAACAGTGAGTTTAGCTTCTGAGGATTTTCCCATAGCTTCCACTCTAATCTGAGAAGTATCATCAATAGTAAGATCTTTGATTGTGAGCTTATGGAATTTGCCATCATCTGTCATTGAAACAAGTTTGCTGGTATGTAATCGCTGGTCATTCTTGAACCAGATAACAGGGATATTTTCATGGGAGAGTTCCACAGTGAACACCGCAGTTTCTCGCTCCTTTTTTGTGACATCCTTGAGAGGAGTAATGAATTTCAGGCGGATACCTATAACAACATAACATTTTATTAATAACAATCTTATCAATAAAAACTATTCAAGGACTACAGTGCAGATCTTTCCTAGAAAGGCAAAGTCAGACAAACCTTCAATAATTAGCTTGGCACTTGTTCTCTTATCCTCAGCTTCAAACATGTATTTAGCTTCATCCTCAAATGCAACAGATTTAATAATCAGAGCATGCTTTGTTCCGTCTGAAATAATTTCAAATCTTTCATCAGGGGTGATCTCTTGCGTTCCTTTCAACCAGCGGAAAGTCTTGGGTTCTCTGGAGACCTCACATTCAAATTTGGCTTCATCTTTCTCAAAGACCTTCACATCACTTAGTGGAGTGATAAAGATGAGAGGCAATTCTGAAATCAAAGAATAGCACTTTTAGTTCAGTGATGGGTTCATATAGACCTTTCTGCTGCTAGATTTGTTCTAATGCCCTGAGATACACATGGAAATGTTGGCAAAGTGCAGACTGTACCTTTCACTTTGAGATTAGCAGCACTTTTAGCATTAGCAGCTTGGAAAGACACTTCTCCAGTCATATCAAGTTTGCAGTTATGAAGGACAAGAGTATGCTTCTTCCCATCTTCAATGATTTCGCAGTCCTGGTGATAAAGAAACACACCCCCACAAATATGAGTATTCTAAGAACCACTCTGAAGACATTATTATTAAATACGTTTTTTCTAGTGTAAATTGTGGTCTAAAAGTAAACAAGAAGCCTTACAGGTGAAGGTGTTAGGGTTTCTCCCTTTAGCTTCCATATAGGACGGACATCAGGCTCAGAAATTTCAATTTCAAAACGTGCTGTTTCACCAACAAATACTTCCACTCCATACAGTGGGCGCTCCACTTTAATTAAGCGAGCTAAAATAAAAAAACCCAAAAGTTCACATCATTTATTCAGTCATTCTATACCATAGAAATGTGGTACCGGAAAGGATCTCAACTCTCTCCCCATCCCTTCTTTATGGCCTTGAAATGCTATCATTAATAAATGCTCATTTATCCCCTTTTTAAAAAGCTGCAAGTTTGGGCAGTCTACAACTCCCTTCTACAATATGTCTGAAAATTTATTTATTTTTAGTAAGAATATTTTTCCTCATAATTAACCCAGATACCTGTTACAGTGAATTAAAGTAATTGCTTTTTTTCTGACTGTAAATGGACATAGAGAATAATTGATCATCACCGCCTTTGCAACAGCTATTTGTAATATCTTAAGATATATTGTCTCTTGTAAATACTCTTAATAATTGTAAATCTAGGTATTTCAGCTATTCATCATAACAGCATGTTTTCTAAAGGTACAGTTTTTGGTGGTGTACACTACAGAGTGTCTGTCTGCCTGTCTACAAGTTTTACAAAGATTTCAGTACTTTTCCTAAGCCAAGGCATGGTAACTTACGCTCAACGCTGACATTAGCACTTGTCTTGTCAGTTCCACAGTCACACTCATAAACACCCTTATCACTCTCTGCAGATTTCTTGATTTTCAGGATACGGCGCAAGCCATCCGTTTTTATGGAAATTCTGTTGGAAGCTACTAGCTCTTCACCATCTTTGTACCATTTTACTGGCACATCTTTGCTAAGTTCACACTCCAGAGTAATATCATCTTTCTCCACAGCACTGTAGTCTTGTAATTTCACAGTGAAATATGGATCGGCCTCTACAAAAGGCATGGTGGATATGAAATGGTAAATTAGTAATATAAATGTACTAAAACATCGCTGTTTTGTCACTTTGTACTTATAAAAATTGTTTATACATATTATATAGCATATTTCAAATTATGTAATTACCTAAGACTTTGAGGTGTGCTTGTGTGTTCAAGTCCTTGACTACGGCCTTTATTTCGGAGATATCATCAAGTGTTACTTCTCTCATTTCTAGTTTATGAACTTTGCCTTCTGAAGTCATAAAAACTGTTCTGCTCGTGTGGAGTCTCTTGTCATTTTTGTACCATTTCACTGGCATGTCTTCATGAGAAAGCTCAAATTGGAAGTGAGCTGTTTCCCCTTCTTTCACTGTTTGATCCTGTAGAGGTGAGATGAACTTCAGCCTCACACCTGTAATGTAGACACATAAATACCATCAGAAAAAGGCTAATGTGGTTCTACAAAACACATTCCTTATTCATTTTTGATGTTTGTTCATAAGAAGATGCTTGCCTTCCACAAACAGTCTTGCTGTGCTCTTCTTGCCATCAACTTCAGCAGTGTATTCTCCCTCATCATCAAACTGAGAATCATTGATTACAAGAATATGCTTCTTTCCATCTGCAATGATGTCAAATTTTTCTCCAATCTTGAGTATATCAGTGCCCTTAGACCATATAACATTGGCTTCTCTGGTAAGGACACATTCAAATCTTGCTTGGCGCCTCTCAGGGACAGTAACATCTTTTAGGGGCACAGCAAAGTCCAGTTCAATTTCTGGAAGAGAAACAGAACACATCATTTGTAATGTGCTCCATGTGAACTCTGTTTAAGTTGATACCATACTCCATGGTGCATCATACCTTTCACTGTCAGGATAGCTGTAGTAACTGCATTAAGTGCCTGGTAAAGGACTTCACCAGCTTGGTCTAACTTGACTTTGTGCAAGGTTAGGAAGCGTTTTCCTCCTTCAGCTTTGATTTCACATGTCTGGAGAGATGACAGACTTGGTAAATAAAATGCCTATGCCTTACTGCTAGGTATATTTAATAAAGGGATTCTATCAAGATTTTATACACAGTAAAGAGACATCTGGAAAGATTAAATTGCTTTTCAAGGAAAGTTAACACTTTTACTCAATAATAAAACAATGGAGTGCATTTCTTCACCGTTCCACACTTTCAAATGCCAGCATCATTCCTAGTAATGTATGTAGGATATTTTTATTATTGTCTGAATAATGTGCTGTAATTGTTCAAGAAAATGAAGCCCTTCAAAATTTACCTTTTATAGCATACAATTCTCACTTAGAGAACCAGTGTTTTTTTAATCACCATAATGCTTAGCCTTTCTACTTTCTGGACTGAGTAGCAATGACAGAACTGCAAAGATATTACCAAAAAGATTGAAGGGAACCTCTTCACAGTGTTTAAAATTAAATAAATTGCGTTGCAAAATTCAAGCAAGCTTACAGGTGAGGGTCTCAGGACTTCTCCTTTCAGCTTCCATTCACCAGGAACATCATCCTCAGATATTTCTGTATCAAAGTTTGCTGTTTCTTTTTCATAAACTGTAACATCCTCTAATGGCTTCAGAAGTTCAACTTCACGTTCTAGAATGAACAAATGAACACATACATAATTAGGTCAAGTTTCGATAGAGTTTCATAATAATTCAGGTTACCTTTTTGTTTGTTTGTTTAGAGGTTTTTGAACACTGGCCTATGAGCCGATTAAATATAATACAAATAAAAACTTTCTTACCACCAAGGGTCAGTTTAGCTGGGTATCTGCGACCTTCAATTTCCACTGAATATTCCCCAATATCATCAGGGCCAGCATTCTTAACTTTCAGGAAAATTTTCTTTCCTTCTTTCAAGATTTCTGTCTTGTCAGTTGGCTCTGCAGGGATTTCCTCATCTCCTTTAAACCATTTAATGTTTGGTGTATCCTTGACAATGTCACAGCTGAAAGTAGCTGTTCCTTTTGGTTTCACATGCTGGTCTCTTATGGGTTTTACTAACCAGTCTCTTATCACTTCTGCGTGACAAAAAGTTACATAAAAATATACCTTAGCAGAATTTTACTATAAGGAGATGGGTCATAAATAGAAGAAATAAAACTAACAGATTTTGTATTACAACAAGCTTTTAAAAGCTGTACAAACCTTATCTGTCCATTTATATTGTAATACTATGATGAAAAGCTTTCCTAATCTTAAAACAGACCAAATATCCTACAGAGAAAGGAGGACACGATTTTGATTGCTTACCTACTACCTTAACACAAGACGAGCATGATAGCTCAGAGTCTTCCACAGTAACCGTGTAAGTGCCAGCATCAGCATCATCTGAATCCGTGATCGTGAGGGAATGTGACAAACCAATAATGCCCAGAGCAAATTTCCCAGGCTTGTCTTTGATGATCTTCCCATCCTTCCTCCAGATCACATTTCTTTCTTTGTTTAGCTCACAGGTCAAGTACAGTGGCTGGCCTTTAACCACAGTGACTTCTTCTTCAAGAGTTTTCACAAACTTCACTGGGAGTTCTGTGGGAAACACGACATTTTTATTTGTCTCATTTATATGCAGAAGTGCCTTACATATTAAATCAATATGTGTAGTGATTGATGGAGACAAAAAGCTTCATCTACCAACCACGTAAATTCATGAAGTACCAGTACTTCTAGCTTGAGGAGTAGCCTTTTAATTATTGATAAACATGAAACAGGGAATACCTTCAACAATGAGTTTGGCTGTAGAGGTCTTCTCTTTGTTCCCCAGTCGTAATACACAAGTATATTCACCAGCATCTGACAGCTGGACATCAATGATATGTAGCTTCCTATCTTTGCCATCAGCAATAAACTTGTGTTTTGGGCTCTCTCGGATGTTACTTCCATCTTTCATCCAGCTGGTAATTGCAGTGGATGGCGAAATAAGGACTTCAAAGATTGCAGAAGACCCAACAGACTCAGCTTCTGTTAGAACTATATCTTTCATCTCCTTCACAAACTTCAGTGGTACAGCCTTGAGTTGGTAAGTGAACGGAGGCTCTTCAGGAGGTTTTTCACCACCACTGCCAGGCCTGAGTTTCCTTCTTTCTGCATCTGCCGGTGAAGGTGTCTTCTTGGCTGTAATTCAGATTGAAATGAATAAACTAATCCTTATTTATTGCTTTTGCTTGTAGGTATTGACTTGTAGTAACCTACCTTTGACTGGACTGATACCCTTTGGAGTTTCTTCTTTCGGTGTCTTGGCCTCTGAAGTAGAACAGCAATATTATTAGGAATGTAGTTAAATATACATACGTACTAAAATTTAGACAAACATTTCTTTTACAAATCAAATTTTCTCTTCCTTTAGCTATATATAAATAAAAGGTGAGGAAGATATAAACATATGTATATATTTATACAACTTATACTGTCTATATCTCAATGGTAAGTTCAATATCTTGAAGCATGGGAAAGACAGATGTTCAGCAGCATGGAGTGAAAGGCAACTTAGAAGCTCCTACTTCCTCAGTTTATTGTCCTGCCCGTTATTTTGTAAATTCTGCCATTCCCTGACACTTTACTCATAATTAGGCCCTTGATCAATACCCACCTGTCAAGCAAAATCACTTAAGTACCTGTTACAAATTATATGAGTGTTTTTTTAGAAAAAAACACACACTTTTACTAATGTAGACAACAAAAATATAAGCTGTATAAATTAAATCCATGTTTCAGGGCAATGTGATACTCTTACAAGTGAGGGATGTTCTGTTAGTTGACCAACTTGTGATGAATCATCTCAGACTTTTGAAAATATTTCCCATGCTATGCTGCTTCTCACCATCATTTTGTGAAAGAAAATATAAAAGCTACTCTTAATGGGAGAATGAAATGAATGAAATGTAGGACAGATTTTTATTGCAGTGGATGGAAAAATGAATACTAGAAAAATGTGTGAGTTTTTCTGAGAAGACAATGGCACACAACATGATTTATGCAGTCTTATGAAAGTGTGAGATTAAGACAATGAACATTGTTCACACAGATGTATGTACAGACAGGTAAGACAAACATGTCAAGAGTGGCTGAATGCCAGTACAGCCAGCTGACAGACTAGATGGAAGTGTGAACTGTATTAAAGAATGAAAACAAACATCACAATGGCAAATTGTATTCTCCTGAAGCAAATAGTACAAGCACTTCGTGGAAGAATTTGGCAGCAGTCTTCCTCACCTCGTTTTGTGTGAGATTTTGCAGGAACGTCCAGAACTTCACGTGATTCTCCAGGTGCATCCAAATTCCTGTTATCACTCAAAAGTCTGCTGGCCTGCTCAATCATGTGAGCAGGTTCTGATTTCTGATATTCTTTCTCTCCTTCTGCTTTCTTGGGACTTACTATCTTACCTATGTTTGAGGAGTAAGTAACTTCTCCGTTTGTTGGGATTCCTTTGCTTGATGGTATTTTGTCTGAAAGTTTTCCCTTCCCTTTTTTCACGGTAACAGATGTGCTTTTTCCAATGCCACGTTTAGCTGATGTTTTTTCATCTGATGTACCTTCTGTCACTGGAAGTTCTTTTTCTGAAGGCTTCACTTCTTCCACAGTCACAGAAGATTTCTTTTCTTCAGTTTTATCTTTGCTGCTTTTGAGAGATGGAGTTTCTTTATATTCGTCCTGAATGGTACAAACTTCTTGAAATTGTTTTTTGTCTTGACTCCCTGGTGGATGAATAGGAACTTTCTTTACTGACTCAGATCTGTCAACATTTTCATCTTTGACTCCTTTTTCATGTTCTCCCATGGAAACTTCACCTTCCATTCCTTCTCCTGTAATCACTGTATCAAATTCTTCTTTTTCCACGGGCAGCTTTTCAGGGGCATCTGACTGCCTTATTTTATCTTTTTTCAAGTGAGTGCTGAAAGTACTTTTCTCTTGCTTCTCTGGTATGACCTTTTTGCCTGTTTTTTTATCATTTAGGAGTGCTTTCTCAGTCAATTGTCCTGAACCCTCCTTATAATGAACAACTTCTTCTGCAGAACATTTTTGTCTTGCCTTCCTTTCCACTACTTCTGGCTTAAGAGCAGATGGTTTAAAGGTTATGTAAGCTTTGTCTCTGGGAACGTCCTCATCTTCAGTGGGGTGTTCTAAGACAACATCTTTTCTCAATGCTGGTTCAGCCTCCTCAGACAAGTCTAAGGAATGCTGTTCAGCTGTTGTAAAGTCCAGATTCTCATCTTTCTCATCATCTTGAATAATTTCCAGTTTCTTTGCTTCTTTATTAAGAATCTTATCTATAGGAATTTCAGCTACTGTGGTACCAGACTTCTTAATCCATTGAGTTTTATTTTTTATGTCGTGCTCCTTCATGAATTCTCCAAGAGGAACTTCAGATTTCTCTAGAGTAAAATCTCCTCTCTCTTCCACACTTCTAAGCAGAGGAGTTTCAGCTATTCCTGCCTCTGTGATATCCTTTACAAATGAAGTGTCATCCTTAATGGGAAATTCTTCAGGTTGCAGACTGATTTTTGATTTTGCCTCTTTTCCTAGAAGTCTCTTCCGGTCCCTTAACTCATATGGCTCTCTGGGTATATGTTTAGGTACATAAGTTGACTCAATTTTCTCTTCTTTTTCATGCCCGCGAATCTTTTCTTCGTGAAGAACACTAAACTTGTCAGAGATTTTCTCTACAGCACCTGCCCTATGAACAACCGATTTAATTTCATCCCCCTTTTCTTCTCCAGAATCTCTTTCCGCATGTTCAGATGCTATAGAAACCAATTTCAATTCCTCATCAGATAGCCGTGGTTCATCCGTTGCATAAGTAACGCGATCTATTGTAACTTCTGTTTTCTCACCTGCAAGGGTAGTCTTTCTTGAAAGTATAGGTGTCATTTCTGGCTTCTCTTCTTCAGGAGACAAGATAAAATATTTAAGAGCTACTTTCTCCTGCTCATCTCCCTCTGGCTTCAGTATTCCATCAGCTGTTTCCAGTGATACTTTAAACTCAAGTGGCTCTACTGTCTGAATGTCCAGAACTGTCTGCTTAGGACTTACTCTTTCTTCTACAGGCAAGCGTTTCTCAACCGAAATCTTCTTTAACACAATTGACTCAGGCTTTTCTTCTTCCACTGGGGGCATTTTACCTCTATGCTTTAGTACAGATGGTGCATCAGGCTTTTCTGCAGCTACAAAGGTTTCACAGGTAATTTAGAGAGTTAAAAATCCATAAGAATAAGCATCAGGAACAATATATTTTAAGACAAAATTTCCAGCTATACCTGAAATAAAATGAACATAGAACACCTTTTCTCCACACAACAGAAAACTGACAACACAATCACAAAACAAAAGACAGGTAAGAATGGCACAGCCAAACAGTACAGAAGATCCAAGTAAACCACTGTCATGGTACAGAGCATTATCCCACCAGTCTGCCAATTTAAATCCAATCCAGGTTAAAAGTAGCAGAAAATGACAGCTTTCTAAGGCCTATCTGGTCACCTACATAAAATGGGTTGGTTATGCCACTGCAGGCCTGGCTACATCACCAAATCAATGGCGAAGAGACATTCATGATTAAGCTTCTCAAGTGCCCCAAGATCTGAGCTCTACTGTAACATGAGGCCCTTTGAACAATGGGCGAGCAACATGTACATCAGCTCTACTGAGGGACCTCAGGCTCAGAGCGCTTCAGATGGACTGGTTTCTTCACAGTTCTTTTTTTACAGCAGGGTATGATCCAGAGTCCTAAGCACATCAAATGAGGGTAGCCATACTCTAGTTCTTCAACACCACTGTCACTTTTCCTCAGGACTTCAATAACAAATAAAAAGCAGAAAACTAAACAACAGATGAATTATTTAGAAACACATGTAACCTTTCTTTTGCTATACAGAAATACAAGAAGAGTTCACAAGACATACACCAGAACATAAACAACACCAAGGAATCAACAGAATACACAAACTTCATAGTAGGACAATAAATAAAGGCACACATATCACCATCCAGAAACAAGAGCACAGATTCATCCCAATGGTGTATCATAGACACTTGTCTTTTAGATTAGGTGATAGTACCTAAAATAACAAGATCCTTGAATAGGACCTCAAATCTTCCTCTAATGAATGAGTTATAGGATCGTACAGCTCTTCATTCTCTTTATTCTGAAGGTATTTAGGTATCTCAGAGAGAAAAACCCTAAATAACATTGAATAAACATAAATACCTGCTTTCTTTCCAACCACTGGAACTGTCACTGGAGTAGTAACAGCTGTTGCTGGTTCTGCTGCTGGTTTTGGAGATTTCAGAGCTGTAAAAAAAAAAAAAAAAAAGAGTTCTCATATATTTGTTCTAATAAATAATTTTGGTTTAAGTTTGATGTTCTTTAAAATGCTCTGTAGATTGTATGACAGTTCCAGTCTTAGCAATATTAAAGACATTTGGTTAATGTCCTTTTAGCCAGAAATCTCTGAATGGAAAATACTAGACACACAAGAAAGGCTGCACCAGTATTCATAACTAAACAATTCTTACCCACTGCAGGTTTAGGTTCAGGCACAGGAGCTGGGATGACTTCTTGCTTAGGTTCTGTCATTCCAAACACAACAATTACAAATAAGTTAATTTACAAGTTTTGTAATCCCACTGAACATTAAAGTTAGAAGCAGTAATACAGAGAGAGTTAATCAAAGACAGAATTTATTTTTTATATTTTATTTAGCCAGAAAGCAAGAAATTAACTGGAGATGAACACTTGTAAAGCAAGATATGATGCAAAAAAGATAAATTTTTCAAGCACTGAAGAATTAAAGGCGACAAGAAATCCAGAAGAATGCAAAGTGGTTAATCATGACACAATAGTCATGGACAGACTGGATGATAGCAATGCATTAGGTTAAGACAGCACGATACTCAGCAAAGAATATCATTTAGTTGCTGCAATAAGGAAAAAGAACACCACACGTCTATACCTTTCGGTGGTTCAGGCACATGTTTCTCCTCTTTTTTAATGACCGGTATCTCAGTTTTCTTCTTCGGAACTTCTGGGACTTTAAAATATTATTTTTATTTTGTAAGATAGAATGAAACACCTTGAATCCCCAAATACAATTTTCTCAAATATATTTAAAATTTTAATTCTTTTTAGTCATAAACAGTTTCAGATGTTCATAAGGTTTAGGAATGTGTATTTTTAAGAGTGAGATTTGAATAAATTAGAAACACTAAATGGACAAAAGACAAATATTTGCAAAACATCAACTAAAAGAATGCTTGTTTCCCTGTAGTTATATTTTCATCATTATTCTAAAATATTTGTAAAGTTCTCTTCTATACACAGTGAAGACTGAGAAACAATCCCAAAATGCAGAATTCAGACCCAAACGTGGATGTCAAATTTGGCTGTGCTTTCAGCAAAGCTTTAATTTAAATAATTAGGTTAATCATCTCTTAAAATCTCACTTTCATTCATGAATTTAAGAGAATACTACTTAAAAGTCGGATTTTTTTTTTTTTAATTATACTTTACCAGATAAATTTGAATGCAATCTAGTACCTTCAGGTTTCTTAATTTTTTCTACTGGTGTAGGTACTGGTTTAACTTCTGGTTTAGGTTCTTTTTCTGGTTTAGGTTCTTCCTCTTCTGATTTCTTTTTAAGAACTTCAAAAGAAAAAGAATTTAATTTTTTAAGGCACAGGTAATCAAAAGAATAAGACTGTGAACAAGGTAAAAGATTGAAAATGTATCAACAATCATGAAGAAACCAGAATGTAAAATATGTAGTTCAATATTAATGGAAGATTTTGTGTAACTATTCAAGATACTATTCTGAAAGCATTTAAAATTCAAAGTCATCCAGAGCAAAAAGATACTTATATTAAGAGCAGTGTGTCTGAGAGGAAAGATGTCAATGTTAACTGTCTATGATAGAATAAAATTTCTTATAATATTTTATCATAAATTTCTTATCATATTTAAATGATGACTTATGATACATAATTATGCATTAAAAACTGCAGTTACACATGATTTTCAGGGGAAAAATTGCAGGATTAAACTCAGCTTCAGTGAGAGAACAAGACTGAATCTGCAAGTGTTATATTTGGAGAGTTTAAATTTATACAATGTCTGTTTTTCATTTTACTTATTTCACTTATTTTTGTCCTGTCAGATATGAGTCTTGGATATCTAATGATACGGTCATCTGAAAAACTGAGTATCTGCATTTTATTATGTTGTCTGAAATTTGAAGGTCAGCTTCAAGGTACATGGGCATGAATCATCCCTCTGTGGTATTTTAAAGAGAACTGAAATTAGTGCTTCCATTTTCTAAGCAATAATTGAGCATGAAGTGATTCAGAAGGTTCCAGACTTTGCAGGAAAGGAGACTGATATTGGATAGTACCACAGGGTCCTACAATCTGTGAAGTACTTCTAAGTAAACCATGAAAGAGAATACACATGCTACATATGTGACTTTAATGACATTTACACTGTCACAGGAAAATATTTAGGGATCCAGAAGCTGAAGATAGTGTAAAACTGTCAACTCTAGTAAGGACTTTACAGAGAATAAGAAAACAGAAGAGAGTTATAGGGAACCAGATTTTCAGTGTTCTGCTCTCTTTTCATCACAGATCCTTTGGATCTGATGGATTTTCAGGATATTCCCACTTAATTCCTGCAACTATAAAGTCTTTTCCCAAGAAAAAGACATTGTTTGTGTAATTGCCCATAACACACATAAACCAATGTTACTTAGGGGAATATATTGAACAATGTTGATATGCTGGGTTTTTTGAAACAGAATCAAGTTACTATACCTCTTTTCAAAACAACTTCTTCTTTTGGTGGAGGAGTAACTTCAGGAATTACTCTGCGAGGTTTCTTTACAAGTCCAGGCACTTAAAAGAATATAATTCCAGATTTTATTATGGGTTCATAACAGTAGTAAGAGCTAACTAACAACTAACCATTACAAACACACAGATCAAATGCTGGTCCACTACTGAATATTAAAGTAAAAGTAAAACTACTGAGATTGAAGTAAATAATTTGAATACTCTTTCAATATTATTTGCATACAGTCTTCTTCTAGGCTTACGCATAAGAGGAAATTTTCATCCAAATCAACAAAAGAGAAGTATGGTTTGACAAAACCATAAAGGTTATGTATTCAAAGACAGTTACCACAGTAACATTTTTATCTCCTTTCCCTCCCTCATCACAGGCTTATGTTACGTATCTGTTAATCTGAACTGTCTATCTATGATGGTCCTAAGTTTAATTTCTAAACTTGGAACAGAATTAAGAAGAGATGTTCACTGGTTAGCTACTTAGCTTGTCTTAAGCTCCAGTATATATGAAAAATATCAGGCAGTACTTGCCAAGCGGCTTGCTCAATTCAATATTCATCTCCATCTCTGGAAAGTGTTGTCTCACAGAAATGAATTACATTTCAGACAAATAATAAACCAAGTACGTTTGAACAATGCTATATGTATTTAAACAGTATATTATTTTTTATTTCTCCCTAAGAAGAGAACCAAAATGATCATCTACCCCAGTGACAAAACTCATAAAAACTCTTTCACTCTTCTGTGATTCCATCTCTTGCATCTCATGAATTGCATGATGGGACATTAAAGTGGACACAAATATAACATGAACATATAAATCCAAGACTTGAGTCCACTGTTGAGCATAATCTAACGCAGACAGCTTTTTGATATTTCTGAGCAAATTAAAGAAGAAGAAGATACTGAGAACTACAACTTTCAGCTATGAGAGGCTTAATTTCAATAAGATTCTTTTATTAGCTAGGTACCTTTAGCAGGTGGGGGTTCCAATTTTGGAGGCTCAACAGGTTTTGCAGCCACGACTTTCTTCCTTGATTCAGGAGCTTTAAAGAAAATTATTTGAATTTTACCATACACATAATTAGATTCAAAAAAGAGAAGAATTTTTTAAAAAAATCCAAACAACTGATTAATACAATTGACATAATAGAAAGAAAAGAGCTACAAAGCTAAGATTCTGGCTGACTAACTGATTAGAAGAAGTCAGATGATCTGTAGGAACCTGCTGGGGATACGTTTCATTTATAAGAACATGTTAAAGAGAGAAGAATTATGTTAAGGATAGAAGAATGTGTTAACTTGGTTAAGATTTTTTTTTAAATAAATTGTTTTTTTTCTGTAACTATTTAAAAGAATCCATGTAAACTGACTTGGTATACACTGGTAAAAATTCATGAGGGATTGAGTGTTAGTAAGGCGCACTATTAGAGCAATAGTAAATTAGAAAAGAAAAAAATGACCCCAAGTGATGTGTTTTAAAGCATGCTTTTCAAGATTCATCAGTATAATTTAAATGGATTATATGTTTGAGCTCCCACTGTTAATTGTGGCTTCAGATGATTATACCTTTAAGTAGTTCTTTTGCCATTTTAATATCTTCTTTTGGTGGAGTAGGTGGTCGTGGTTTTCGTTTTTCAGGGATCTTCTTTTCAGGTTCCGGCGCTTTAAATAACATTAGGTAGATTTACTATACATTTACTACCACAGTAGTTACGTGAAGAGTAATTTACAAATGTAAAGACAGTCATTTTCCATTTCCAGTGAAGCCAGTGAAAAAATCTCATTGAATTAAAAGGGAGCATGAAAAAGGCTTAGGCTATTGCTTTGCAGCATGCACACAGTACAAATACCCAAGATGACTTAAGAAAGCATGTTAATAACACAAGAACAAAGGTGGGAAAGCAAATGACAGGAAGACTCTCATTGACAAGAAACAAAATGAAAGCATTTAAAAAAAAAATCTGTATGTTGTATCTGGAACTAAGAGATTAGAACTCATTTCCAAAACATAGTAACAGAGGAAGAATGATACAGAGACCTACAACATACAGGCACGTGTGCGAAGAATGACAGAGAAAAAGACCAACTGCACAGTAATGAAAGAAAGGTGTCCGGCAGCCTCTAGGTAGGTACTTTGTATACCTTCAACTGGTAAAGCTTCCTCTACTTCTGCAACTGGAATTTCTTCTGCTTCTTCAGACTCAATCTCCTTTACGATTTCATATTCTTTAAAGAATATTGATAACTGGTGTAAGTTCCCAATTATAAGATTGTTTCACATGAACAATTATGTATCACTAAAAAGAAAGCTACTCAGTAGACACAGACAAATACATGTTAGGATAAGTAATCACTCAGTATCTATTACCTTTGCAGTTAATGCATGCTTTTGAAAAACTACTCCCTTTGTATGTAAAATGAATCAGGGTGGTCTGAAGGACAACATTTTTTATTTGTGCAATATTAACTAAACTTTAAATTTGTGGATGAGTCTTTGTAACTGGAAAGAATAAAAACTTCAACTCTCTCAAGTCATTTAAGAATATAATAGCAATATAAACTATTATAAAATATAGGTTTTGAGAGATTCAAATTTAGTGGGAATTGATTATTATATTAAAAAGAGACAGAATTTGTGAGGAACATCCTGTTAAGGAGCATATGTGACTTGAAAATATTTAATTCTGAAAGTGATATTTTATTTCCAAATATGAAAATAAAATAGTAGATACAAGAAACACAGACTAGTATCATCTAAAATACGAACAGAACAATTTACAAACATTACAATGGGGGAAAAAGGATAATGTCTATTTTAATGCTTTTGTTTGGAAGAACAGGACAAAGGATTGTCCTTACAGTAACAGCTATGATGGCATATACCTTCACTTGGGAGTGGTTCAGGTATTTTAGGAACAGCAACAGGTACTTCCTCCTCTGGGACAGGTTTCTCGGGCACCTCAGACACTTTAAAAAATATTAGTTCCTTTTATTTTCATGTATATAAATGAACATAGGAAACATAAAAAAGACAAAGACACCTAACACACAGAAAATCACAGTGAGTAACAGTGGCCATAATCACAAAAGACTGACTATACTCCAAACAGTCTTTCCCAAGGTAGCCTACATACAACTGCCACATTTTATAGACTCACTTACGAACAAAGAAAAAAGAAAAGAACAGAAAACATTTCTTCTCAGGAGGTGCCTCCTGGCAATATATACCTTTGGCTGGAGGAAGCTCTGGCTTTTTAAATTCTGGCTTTTTAGGTGTTGTAAGAGACACTTTCTCTTCTCGGACAGTTCTCTCTGGCACTTCAGGTGCTTTAAAGATATTAGTAAATTTTCATTTTTGTGAACATTAAGATACATACATACATACAACGGCATGCAGTGAAAAGTGCAACGACTAAAAAGAGTAAGGCATTGAAAACATGAAGAAGATTACAAGTGACAGATTATTCACTCAGATACCTAAGCACTGTGTACATCAATGAAAAAAGGGAAAAAGCATTCAGAGAACAGGGAAAAGGAGAGGTGCAGTCGCTGATGCATGTACCTTTAACTGAAGGAACTTTAGGTTTTTTAAGGACAGGCACAGGCTCAGGTATTTTTGGCACAGCCACAGGCTCTGGTTTCTTGGGCACAGCCACAGGCTTCTTTGGTACTGCCACAGGTTTCTCGACCACAGCCACAGGCTTCTTGGGCACAGCCACAGGCTTTGGGGGAACAATCACTCGCACCTCCTCTTCTGGTTCTTCCTCCTCGGCCACCTCAGGCACTTTAAAGATATTAGCTCCTTTTACTTAACCGAGCTAAAGGTCAGGCACACACAGACACAAGAGGACCAAATGCCTCTCTCGCCCCCTCCCCGCAGAAGGCAGGGGGGCAGAGGGCACTCAGCACCGCAGCAACCCGGAGGGCACGGCAGGCTCTTTCAGAACACCACCGTATACCTTCAGCTGGAGGAGCTTCTGGCTCTCCAGGCTCTGCAACCGGTGCCACCTCTTCGGGTGCTTCCTCCTCCTCTTCCTCTTCTGGGACCTCTGCCTCAGGCACCTCGGGCACTTCAAAGATATTAGTGCGTTTCATTTTACACTGGTGAAAACACGTGCCAAGGAGGAACAAAAACCAGGGCAACACAGACACAGAAGATCACGACCGCCAGCTCAAAACCTCCCGCGTGCGTGCAGCACTGTTTACCCAGCATGCACATCCCTGAGAATCTCAGACAGGAAACAGAGATAGGCCAAGAGAGGGCAGGACAACGCTTAAGAGAAGAAGATTAAGTATCTTCTTTGTTAAGTAATCTGTGAAGACAGGTACCTCTGGGTGCTGGAAGCTCTGGTGCTTTGGCAATGGCCACAGGTACTCTTTCCTCACGAGTAGCCTTCCTGGGCACCTCAGGGACTTCAAAGATATTAGTAACAGTCAGTTTTATACATTAAACAGGAAGATGAACAACGAAACATAAACTAGAGATGCGCTCACGAAAGCAACCAAACTGGTCTCACGGTATCAACCCGTGTCTGTCTCTCTCACTCACATACACACAAAACCACACACGGGCAAAAACACAGAGTGGTGAGGCCACACGGGTTCTGCGAGAAAGCTGTTGACTATGGTCAGGTACAGCTCGAGGGTGACGGATGCATTAGGATATACCCGCTCTGTCCTCAGCAGCCTTCCCTCCCTGGGAGGAGGGACTGTCATTCTCAGCCCCGCTGGGATCTGACTTTTCCCTGGGAGCAACCCCTGTCCGTATCTTATCTGTCACCAGTCCTCATAAATCTGCTGGTGTTTTGCATTCAGCAGTGTGGGCAGTGACAGCGTGAGGAACTCAGTACTTCTCCTTTGTCCCTGCTTTGGTCCTTCTACATTACCATTCTTTCTTTATGCTTTTCTTTTTATTGGCTTATTTTCTTATCCTATTTAGCTTTCTTGCCTCAATTTTCCCTTCATTGTGACAATGTCCACAGCCTGTGTGGTACAGCGGTTTTGATAAACATTTCTTCTTCATTATAAACTCTTAAATTATCAGCATTTTCTATTAACGCTTGATATGCCATCACTTCTTACTGCCCTCACATGTGCATTTCTGAGTAAAAATGGATTTTTCGTTTTGAAAGATTCATGTCTATCATATAAACTAACTGAGACTGTGAAAGAGTTGCGGAGATGTTCACTGTGTCAACTGAAGATTACAAAATTCGGCAGTAATCGGAAAAACCTATGCTCAATTTTTAAATTGTAACCTTTTAGTATCTGCTAATTCAAAATATGCAAACAAAACTGTAAATTCAAACTATCATTTGGGTTGTTTATACAAAATACTAGATAATTGAATTCCTAACTGATACACAGCACAGAATGCAGACATTTCAGGTAATCACAAATGGACAGGATAACAGACGTCAGAAGGAACATGTAAGACAGTAAGAAACAGTCTCATTCAGGCTGATGTACATGGTGACAGGTACCTCGAACTGGTTTAAGTTCTGGCTTTTTTGGCGCAGTAACAGGTGTGGGCTCTTCCAGAACACCTTTCTTGGGCACCTTGGGCACTTCAAAGATATTAGTATATTTTAGTTTTGTGGGCACTACAGATGTATATGAAACAGTAAGACAATCAATAGTACATGCATGCAGTCTTCTTTGAGAAAGTGCTGTGGTTACAGTCAGTCGCCAGTTACGCTTTGCTTCAAACATGTGGAATGACCAGGGTGTCAAATATATCACAGAGGAGATGGGAATTATGAGTCAAGATTAAAACGTAGAAAATGTATGCCCTCTTTGTAAACAGCTGATCAGAGACTTATTTATGGAATCTTACTGTATTTGATTATCAGTCATGTATCATTCATGACTACTTTGTCATTGTAACATAATTATTTTAGAAAAGTAACATTTGATTTATCACTCCCATGTTTTTGATATCAATTATTTCCATTCTTTACACCTTCACTTCATTTTCAGTTTCTCACAGTTCTTACCTTGTAGATTCTATTTTTTACAGAAATATAAACTTTGTCTCCTTTCTTTTGGATTGTATTAATGACTTTTTCATGTACTAATAAGATCATCGTCAGACATACCCAGCCTTTTGGTAGCAAATCTACCTCACGTACACTGGCATTAAGTTACTTTTAAAGTTGTGGAGAACTGATATTGCTGCTGCCATCCAGCAATACCGTCTATCAGAATAGCCAGGGATGCAACTCTATATTCTTTAAACTGAGGAATTATTTGCAGGCTTTTCTTCAGAACAACACATTATTCTGTTTAAACTAAGCATTCAGTAAATGTTTGTTCTTAAAGTTTACAAAAAGTTCAGAAAGCTGCAGATATTTTTCAAGGAATTGAATCTAGTTTTTCCGTCATGTTTTTGACACTCCGTATTGCACTTCGCGGTTTTTATGCAGCTATCTCTGATAGGTCATGACCAGAAAAATTATTTCAACTTAAATACAGAAGAGCATAATGTTTCTTTCTAATGATGATACTAACAGTAATGACATGTACCTTTGACTGGTGGTGGTTCTGGTTTTTTGGGTACAGCAACAGGCGTTTTTTCTTGCGGGACAGCTTTCTTGGACACCTTCAGCACTTTAAAGATATTATTTCCTCTTAATTTCACAGTTAAAAAACCATAAAAGATCATAACCTTATGATAAAAGCAAAGAGTTTAGATATTTTTAAGACCATAACATTTATCTAGAGACTGATTGGTTAGTCACATATGCAAAGACAGGCACAGCAGAGGCAAGAGGTAGAGGACACGTAACAAATCTTATACAAAAGAAGGGATAATAAATGAAAATATTAATCAATATAGTAAAATAAAAAAGTAACTTTCCCCAGAAGATATACCTTTAGCTTGTGGAGCTTCTGGTTTCTTTGGCACAGCCACAGGCTTCTTGGGCACAGCCACAGGCTTTGGGGGAACGACCACTGGCACCTCCTCTTCTGGCTCTTCCTCCTCGGCCACCTCAGGCACTTTAAAGATATTAGCTCCTTTTACTTGACCGAGCTAAAGGTCATCAAAAAGCCAAATGGCAAGCAGCAAAGCAGGAAAGGAAACCCTTGACAGACTACCAGGGAGTACTCTTCAGACAACCACTCTTCCTTCAGGGGGACTACTCGCAGCAAAGAGCCAAAGTATGGGCTTGTGAGCACGTGGTGGCTCACGAGCCAACCCCTCTCCTGAAGGCACGTGCGGGCACACACAGACACAAGAGGACCAAATGCCTCTCTCGCCCCCTCCCCGCAGAAGGCAGGGGGGCAGAGGGCACTCAGCACTGCAGCAACCCGGAGGGCACGGCAGGCTCTTTCAGAACACCACCGTATACCTTCAGCTGGAGGAGCTTCTGGCTCTCCAGGCTCTGCAACCGGTGCCACCTCTTCGGGTGCTTCCTCCTCCTCTTCCTCTTCTGGGACCTCTGCCTCAGGCACCTCGGGCACTTCAAAGATATTAGTGCGTTTCATTTTACACTGGTGAAAACACGTGCCAAGGAGGAACAAAAACCAGGGCAACACAGACACAGAAGAACACGACCGCCAGCTCAAAACCTCCCGCGCGCGTGCAGCACCGTTTACCCAGCATGCACATCCCTGAGAATCTCAGACAGGAAACAGAGATAGGCCAAGAGAGGGCAGGACAACGCTTAAGAGAAGAAGATTAAGTATCTTCTTTGTTAAGTAATCTGTGAAGACAGGTACCTCTGGGTGCTGGAAGCTCTGGTGCTTTGGCAATGGCCACAGGTACTCTTTCCTCACGAGTAGCCTTCCTGGGCACCTCAGGGACTTCAAAGATATTAGTAACAGTCAGTTTTATACATTAAACAGGAAGATGAACAACGAAACATAAACTAGAGATGCGCTCACGAAAGCAACCAAACTGGTCTCACGGTATCAACCCGTGTCTGTCTCTCTCACTCACATACACACAAAACCACACACGGGCAAAAACACAGAGTGGTGAGGCCACACGGGTTCTGCGAGAAAGCTGTTGACTATGGTCAGGTACAGCTCGAGGGTGACGGATGCATTAGGATATACCCGCTCTGTCCTCAGCAGCCTTCCCTCCCTGGGAGGAGGGACTGTCATTCTCAGCCCCGCTGGGATCTGACTTTTCCCTGGGAGCAACCCCTGTCCGTATCTTATCTGTCACCAGTCCTCATAAATCTGCTGGTGTTTTGCATTCAGCAGTGTGGGCAGTGACAGCGTGAGGAACAGCAATCCCATCATCATTACTATTCCTTTTCCCCATTTCTGTTCTGGTTTTTCAGCTCGTTCGCAGTACAAGTATGTGCGAGTTTTTGACTTAGTGAGCTTTCAGGGCTTCTACAATCCTATATCTAGAAATTGCATTTGGAGAGGGTAAAAGGGCTACCTGCAGAGTGAACAAGTTTCCTTGCTCTCATTCTTCATGTGATGCAGAAGTGTTCTGCACACATACAGACGCTCTGGTGGTCTTGTCCCTAATAACTATGTGTAGTTCAATTGCAGATTTGCAGAACCCACTTTCTTGAGTCCCCATGAACTTATGGTTGGAAAAAAGTTACATCAACTTGTATGACTACAGTCATATGTTTTTCTTACATGAAATTAGACCACAGAATGAAGACCATTCTGATCTACCGTGCATTTGAATAAGCACTGCACTTACTAACAAGTTTGGCATACCTGTTATTTTGGATCCAGGCACAGATCACATAGTCTTAAAATACTACTGTCGTATCTAGGTACATCCCTCTTTTTACTTTGGGACTTCTTTTCCCATAGCAACTTTGGTTCCTTCACAGTCCATTGAACCCGGCTTTTCTCCTCATCCTCTCTGAAATGATCAGTTTGTCTTTTTGTTTTTTTTTAAATATTGCTGTGTCATGACTGTGTCTGGTTGTCGCTACCACGCAATGGGACAGGGTTGCCATTTGGTAGTGGTTACAGAAAAATACTTTGGGCAAAAAACCCCTTTATGTTACCTGAGATTCTTGGTAAAATTATAATGACAGACATTACATTAAAAATGCAAAGTAAAATGCTCTTTTCCATGTATCTTATCAGTTTTGGTATATAGAATTTTAGATTCTGAACACATATGAAGGAGATTGGGAGAGTCTCTCAAGTTCCCTATGTATTTGCCATTCTAAGATTAGAATTTATACACAGCACAGAACATAGAAATTTCAGGTAATCACAAATGGACAGGATAACAGACGTCAGAAGGAACACGTAAGACAGTAAGAAACAGTCTCATTCAGGCTGATGTACATGGTGACAGGTACCTCGAACTGGTTTAAGTTCTGGCTTTTTTGGCGCAGTAACAGGTGTGGGCTCTTCCAGAACACCTTTCTTGGGCACCTTGGGCACTTCAAAGATATTAGTATATTTTAGTTTTGTATATGAAACAGTAAGACAATCAATAGCACATGCACGCAGTCTTCTTTGAGAAAATGCTGTGGTTACAGTCAGTCACCAGTTACGCTTTGCTTCAAAGACGTGGAATGACCAGGGTGTCAAATATATCACAGAGAGGATGGGAATTCTGTGTTTAGTTTCAGAGTCAAGGTGGAAATGTAGAAAACATATGCCCTCTTCGTAACAACTGATTGGAGATTTATTTATGGAATCCCACTGTATTTAAGTATCAGTCATGTATCGTAAATGACTGTGTGTTCTGTGCTGGTTTTGGCAGTCACTGTCATCTTTTTACTTGTCACTTGGGTATTATGACTATTTTTGTTCTTCAAGTAGACTTCACCTTTCTTTTTCTGTCTTTGAATGTTTCTTCTCTTTTTTTCACTTCGCACATTCTTTCCTGTAAGAGCTCTGGCTTCCATTCTAATCACTAGATGTTGCTTATAACTGTTTCCTGTTATATTAATTTAAATTATTTAAATGTTTTAAATATCGTCACTGTGAGGTGGTATTTCACTTGAGGAATGTCATTGTATTTCAGATGGAGAGAATCTGGTGTCAGAGGGAATATTTACTTCTCTGGCCAGTACTTGGGACTTTCTAAAGAAAATGAAATGATGCAGCACTGCATCAATCTACGGTATGTACAGTTTTAGAGTATTTTATGTAATTTTTAAATATTTCAATTATAAAATGTCTCATCCTGAATTATCTGAGAAAAAAAATACCTCTTACAATGCTCAGTGAATTAGTTGTTCACAAGAGCTTTATAGGTCTTTGGTGCTATTCATACAATGTAATAACTTCGCAAATCACAGAATGGAGAATGTTCACGTATGACCAAAATACAGGCCAATTATAATTAACGGTTTAAAGAAATGATTCTGCTCCATGATGGTACCCATGGCAAGACAGGTGCGTGCAGACATTTGCAATTATTTTGCTGCATGTACAGAAATCGCTAGTCTCTGCTGAAACCTTCAGTTTCTAATTATTTCGTCCTTTCTCATAGAATCATAGAATCATTTAGGTTGGAAAAGACCTTTAAGATCATCGAGTCCAAACATAAATCTAACACCGCCAAGTCCCACTAAGCCATGTACTAAACCATCTCTACCAATAATGTGAACAACAGTTTATGCATCCATTCTCTCATTAGAATCCATAAAGTTTTGGCATTTATTGGTAGACAGGAGTTCATCAAAGGTCCCTTCCAACCTACGCAATTCTATGATTCTATGATCATACCTGCTTTATTTATTGCTATATCTTATGAAATCAAGTCTTGCCTCCTAAACTTTTTGAATATGCCAAAAAAACAGTACAACAAAAGTTTGGATGGTTTTAGTTGAGGATACATCTGATGCCCCTGCACAGCAATTCATATTTGGTACATCTCTCTCACATTTTAGATATCAGATTATACAGTGAAAAATTGATTTAAAATAAGATTAATTTAAAAAAACCCAAAACCCTTCCTTATGATGATAGTCATGGTGGTATGTACCTTTAACAAGTGGAGCTCCTGGTTTTTTAGGTACAGCAATGGGCTCTTTCTCCTCTGGGACAGCCATCTCAGGCATCTCAGGCACTTCAAAGATATTAGTGTATTTCATTTTACAGTTACAATACAACTGAACATAAGCACAGAGACTGAAACACAGAGGACAACAGAAATGTTCTGAAGTAACAATTTGGCATGCACTCACACTCAGTGCAGTTTGTTTAGCAAGCATCATTCAAAACCTTAAATTCAAAATGACAGACAGGACAAAAGAGGTTAAGATAATACTTAAGAAGATTAGATGTGTTTATCTTGCATTCATGATAACATGTACCTCTGGCTGATGGAGGTTCTGATTTTTCAGGAACAGCTACAGGAATTTTCTCTTCTGGGACAGCCTTTTTGGGCATTGCAGGCTCTTTAAAGATATTAGTATCATTTAGTTATGTGTATTAAGCTTTAAAACGAGCAGTGAAACATAGTATACTCAAAAGAAGAAAAAGAGATCCTATTCATAAGAGGTACCTTTAGACCGTAGAGCTGCTCTCTTTTTGGGTATAGCAACACTGTCTTGCTTTTCGTCCAGCTTGGCTGGTGGTCGTTCCTCAGGTGCCAGAACAGGCTCCAGTTCTTTGGATGCCACTTCAGGCTTTGGTTTTTGAAGTGTCGTAGAAGGCTCTAGTTTTTGGGGTGCTAAAATTGGTTCTGGTTCCTCAGGCACCACAACAGGTTCTGGCTTGCGTGGTGCCACAACAGGCTTCGATTTTCTGGACACTGCAGTAGTCATTGATTTTTGGAAATCTGCAACAACCTCTGTTTCTTCAGGTGCTACAATGAGCTCCGTTTTTTGGGGTGGCAAAAGAGGTTTTGTTTTGGGGGGCACCATAACACGCTCTGATTTTTGCGTTGATGAAACTCTCTCTGACTCCTCAGGCACCCCAGTGAGCTCAGGTTCCTTGGGGGCCATGAATGGCTCTGGTTTTTGGGGTTCCACAATAGGCTTTTGTTTTGAGGGCATCACGCCACGCTTTAGCTTTTGGGGTGGCACATCAAGCTTAGGTTCCTCAGGTACCACAACAAACTCTGGTTTCTCAGGCACTACAACATGCTCTGTTTTTCGCGGTTCCACAACAGGCTTTTGTTTTGGGGGCATCACACCATGCTTTAGTTTTTGGGATGCCACATCAGTCTTAGGTTCCTCAGGTACCACAACAAACTCTAGTTTCTCAGACAACACAACACGCTCTGTTTTTTGGGATATCACAACAGATTCTGTTTTTTGGGATGCCAAAACAGTCTCGGGCTCCTCAGATGCCACAACACGCTCTATTGTTTGGGTTGCCACAACAAGCTTCTGTGTTTGGGCCACTTTAATAGGTTCCAGTTCTTGAGGTTCTACCTCTTGAGGCTTTGGTGTTGGGAGTCCTGCAATGGGCTTTGGTTTTCGGGAAACTGGAAGAGGTACTTTCTTTTCTGGGAAAGTTGTCTTGGCCACTTTATGTACATAAAAGATATTAGTTCTAAATCTAACAACTGCACAGACAATCATACCAAATTTAAGTGAATCATAAAACGTAAACCCACAATTACAATGAAAACATTAAATACATATCAGGTATCAATTATTTATGTTGGCCTTTTTAAGGATGAATATACCACATTTGGCTTTTCTCCCTTTTCTCTCAACTGTACGCACATGCCCTGCCCCCTAAAGCCTCATGTCCCCATGTGCAAGTGCACACGTGCATTGATAGTATAACTTAAGCTACAAGTAAAATCCATGATAATTATAAACAGAAAGGACAGGACAAAAGATATTAATAACATTGCAGGTAATAAGCTGAAGACTCAAGAATTAGCAGTGATGGCATCTAGTTTTTCTTGGTAGAGCTTCTGGCATTTCAAGTACATTGATATCTTCTGCTCTTAGCTAATAGAATGGGTACTTTCTTGTCTTCTACTATATCACTTCAAAGATATTAGTTGTGGTTGTTTTCATGAACCCAAGTGGGTAGAATAGTAAGAAAAATCCAAAATAGTAAGAACAATTGAAGCATAAAATAGAGACAATTCAGACATCCAAGATGTGTCACTATTCTTCAAAAAGACCCATGTACATCTGTTTCACACACATATGCAGATACACAGAACAAGTATAATTTAGAATCTCAGAAAACAGAAGGCCTGGAAAATCACAGTGTTAAAGAAAAGAAGAAAAATATTACTTTTGTTATTTTATTAGTGTTGAGATTTACCTTGCTCTGGTAGAGGTTCTGGTTCTTCAGGTGCAGCCTTTGGTTCTGGGACAACCACAGGTTCTGGTTCTTTAGGCACAGGTATTTTCTTTTCTGGAACAACTTTCTTCGGCACCTCAGGTTCTTTAAAGATATTTATTTGTTTTAATTTCAGGAATTTGAAGAATAGGAATTAAAAAGGTGACAGTAGCTCCAAGGTGAAAATTATCAAACAGCATCAGAAAAAAAATACCCCTTAAATCATCTGTGGTTTTTTTTGTCTTGACTATTAATAGTCACTGTTGCTTACTAGGAGCTATTCAAAAATGAAGAAGACAACACAGTCTGTACCATTTATAAATATTAGAATATAAAAAAAAGAGGATTACACAAACTTTAAAAAGATAATTTTTAGAGAAACAGACTAAAATTTCTGGGCAATTTTATCAGTACTGAACATGTACCTTTAGGCGGTGGAGGTTCTGGTTTTTTAGGAACTTCAATGTGTACTTTTTCTTCTGAAACCACTTTCTTGGGCACTTCAGGCACTTTAAAGGAAGTAATTAATTTTAATTTTATGAAATTCAAATATAATGTCTGCAGCATTAAGACATTAAGAAGAAGTAAAACTCAGGCACATCAAAAGCATCAGTGGGTTTGGATGTGAATATTAACAGAAATTCTCTCTGATGTCTCTCTGAGGTACAGATGCAAAAACTTAAACAACAAAAACATTTTATAGACATGTATGGTAAAAGTTAATTACCAATATGTTAAAATGGTACCCTAGACAATGAAGGGATTTTCTTTCATTAATTATGTATAGCAGTTACCTTTAGTTGTTGGAGGTTCTGGTTTCTTTGGTACTTTAACTGAAACCTCTTCTTGGACCACTTTCTTTGGTACCTCAGGCACTTGAAAAATATTAATAACTTTTACTATAAGAATTTAATAAAGAACATTAAAGCATAGCAACAGAACAGTATTATTGGGAACGCTAATTACCAAAATCTATTTTTTTCACACAACACACTTTTTCACTTGAAAAATCTTTGACAACAGAAGAAAATTCTAACAGACATCTTGGGTACTGTGTTTTATAGTGTTAAACAATAAAAGAGTGATGTTTTTGATTCTATTATTTTTTTTCTTAATGAACAGTACCTTTAGCTGGTGGAACTTCAGGTTTTTTAGGCTCTGCAACTGGTATTTTCTCATCTGGGACTTTCTTGGGCACTTCCGGCACTTTAAGATTAATAATTTTGTTAATACTAAGAATTTGAAGAAATTTAAATAGCAGTAAAGTGGAAAAAGAAACAAACAAAATGACACCAGGTAACATCAATTAAACATAACACCCTTTACCTTTTTGCTCTCAATCTAGATCGAGAGTCATTTGAGAGGAGTAAAGAGGCTGCTCCCAAAAATGAAATACGAAAATCCCAGTTATAAGATAGAAAGATGGGGAAATAGTATCAAAAAAGTCTTATCAGCGGAAGTAATACAAATTATTGCCATAGCTTTATTAATGACAAGTGCCTTTAGCTGGTGGTACGTCAGGCTTTTTAGGAACAGCAACTTTGACTTTCTCTTCTACAACTACTTCCTTGGCTGCTTCAGGCATTTTAAGGAAAGAGATTATTTTCAGGTATTATATGGCATTTTACAGCTAAGTTCAAAGCTTTTCAGTAGAAATTGCAAAACAGGGAAGTTTCTTAATGGAGCCATTGATCTGACATGTTAATAAGTCTTAAGGTTTTTTTATGTGCCTGCAAAGTGTGAGGAAACACCTCAGAGTTTTTTTGGAGTTTCTTTGCCTCCTACATTACTTTATTTTTCCATTTTATTCAACCACCTCCTGGATCTCCATTTGACTAAGGGTGCCATTGTGCATTCTGCATTCCCTGTCACATTCTTCTACGCACAATCACTTCTTGGTATCAATTTTTCATCTGTACATGGAGGGTTTTCTCCTGTGTTAGGTATCTGCATCACTTATTCTGTACTTTGAAATTATGAAACTTTTTTGGGGGGCTAAATTTTCACTGTCACTCAGGAGTATTTCGGATCACAGAAGCCCTGTTTTCTCTTTAAGATTTCTGCTATGGTTCTCAAGTATCAATCTCTTCTCTGCCCAGCCATCATCAGTATTTCTAACACATTGGTACACTGATTATAGCTCTGATTCAAAAAGAAGAATTTTCAAAATAGTAGTATATATAGAACCGTGGGCACACAAAATAGAAGTAATTGGACAACACAAACAAAATGTCAAAAAACTTAACCTGCACAATCAAGGCAGAGGTTTTTTTCTCTTCCAAATTTTAGTTATCTGTAGTGCAACATACCTTTGGCTGGTGGTGGTTCTGCTTTTTTGGGCACAGCAATGGGTACTTTCTCTTCTGGCATTTTCTTGGGCACCTCTGGCACTTTAAAGAAAACAGCATTCAGTTCTGTTATATTTCAGGCATTTAAAAATATGTAAATTATTAAGAAGAAAGAGTCTCCCAAGAAGCATATCAGAAAGAAACGTAAGATCAGATATAAAAAGAGATATGTTGCATACTATTACATACTACTGGGATTTTTTTATAAATGAGAAATAAAGGGTAATTTTTTCTTTTACTATAAAACCTATTGCCCAAGAGAAAGAGAAGTCTCCTCAGAGAGTCACCGTTATTGACACGTAAGCTTTAGGTGGTGTTACTCTTGGTTTTTTAGGCAGTGCAACATTTACTTTCTCTTCTAAGACAGACTTCTTAGGTACCTCGGGCATTTTAAAGATATTAGTGTACTTTTAAGAATTACAAAAATAAAACATGCAATACAGAGCAATAAGACAAAACAAGTAGATGTATAAGGATACTCTGGCAACAGTTACATGTCCTGAAAAGTCTCTGTGGCTCTATCTCTCTGGCAAATAACTGTTTGAAGCAGCTTTGCTGGCGATCTTTTGTCATGCAGTGCTGACACGTCACACAAACTGGTTGTTCAGACAGACTTCTAAAACATCTGAATGAATTGAAACAGCTGTTTTCTGTGCCTAATGCTATTTAGATTCAAAATTAAATCAATTGACTCCTAAGTTTAACATGACCAATGTGAAAGAGGAAGTGTATAAACTTCTTGCTTGAGTATTGATAGAATTTCTGAGGCTGTTTCCGGTACCTATAAACACGCATGAAGTGAAAATATCTGTTCTGTAAATCTCACTGTGTGTTGACTCAGCTAGAGTATTCCTTATTTTTAGTCCCTTTGACTAGTTTCTGACACAATTCCTGTGCCATCACAATGGATTACTCTTGGGTAGAAGAAAATGACAAACTCAACTAATTTTTAATGATTGACAACAACAAAACAAGGGACAGAAGAAACTTGAAGAAAAAGGAGAAGGAAAGGATATGTTGACCTATACCTTTGGCAGGTGGAGCTTCCGGCTTTTTAGGCAGAGGGACGGGTTTCTCTTCAGGAATAGTTATCTTGGGCATTTCAGGCACTTGAAAGATATTTACTGATTTTAGTTTTAATTTTATGACTTAAAGACAAGTTGAGAAACAGGAAAAGGGACATATAAAACGCAAAGGCCACAAATCTGACACAAGTGGACCACAAACGATGTAAGAAACAGACATAAGACGTTATCAGTAAAAGTCCTAAGTTCTATTAGGCTGTCAAAGTACCTTTGGATGGTGGAGATTCTGGTCTTTTAGGCACAGGAGTAGGTTCTGGTTTTTTAGGCACAGCAATAGGCACTTTTTCTTCTGGGACAGCTTTCTTAACTGTGGGCACTTTAAAGATATTAGTTCATTTAAAGAATTTATATAGAATAGAAAGACAAGTCATAAAAAAGTCCTGTTTGTGAGGTAAGTAAGATACTAAAAGAATGAACATAAATATTAGTTACATTGAACGAGAGCTAGACCATGAACACGAATAATCAGTTTTCCTGGAGTTGATGACTTTGCAAATTGCAGGAAGAGATGATGAAGAAGATATATACCTCTAGCTGCTGGAGCCTCTTCTTTTCGATGAACAGTAGAAATTTCTTCTTCTATGTGCATCTCCTCATAAACTTCATGTACTTGAAAGATATTAGTTTAAATACTTAGAAATCTTCAGAACATAGACAATGTGAAATATAAAAATCAAATACAATCAAATATTCAAGCTCATATTAAGATACACAGGTCTATTTTATATCTAACCTCAAAATCAGGATTCTTTCGAATGAGGGAAGAAAAAAATTTTATATTCTACCCTGATCTGACCTGTGCAGCTTGCCAGAAGATGTGTGATATGTCCTGAACTGAGCTACTTCCTTAAGGGCAAACAGTTAGGCCCTGTCTATTAAGTTCTGTCACTTTTTCTACTTTGTTGTTTTTCTCCTCAGACTGATCCAAGTAGCAGGGTCCCTTGAAATTGTCTCTTTTGCACATAAAACTAATTTCCCCCTTAAGAACAACTACAGGTGATATAATCTTTAATTTTTTTAAAAATTATATGTATATTGTTGCAACTACCTGAAGCTGTTAACTAAACTTGTTTATGGTAGACAGAATGTTCTCAAAAAAATTAAAGATTTACATATGAAAACATATTTTTTTATCCTTCAAATCCTACTCAGAATTTCTTGTACCTTTAATGTGTGAAGCTTCTTCTTTAGGTAGAGCAGGAGGTATTTTTTCTTTGCGGATAGCTTTCTTTGGTACTTCAGGAACTTAAAAATATTGGTTTATTTTAGAAATTTGCATTAGGAAATAAGTAGTACAGTTTTGTAAAACAACAGAAAATTCTACTAGCACAATATGAAAATACATGGCATCAACCTGTGAATACAACTCAACAACTTCACTCTCTGGAGTTCACTGTTTTTCTAACTCCTAACACTAACAGGTCTGAATTTGCCCTTCTCTGAAAAGATAGCAGTTAGGTGTTTTTTTCTTATCAAATAATCTTTAGGAATTTTTGCAATTTAAAGGTTGGGGGTTTTTTTGAAATTTCAAAATTACCTATAAAAGCAAAGCAAAACTCCAGTGCAATTAACAAAAAATTATGTTTCAAATGTCTATTATGTTCCCCAACACTGGAATTTTATTACAAAACTATGTTGCTATGAAAAAAAAATTGTGGCTTTATATTTTGTCCTGATTTGAAGTCTCACTTTAATCTCGACTTTATTAAAGCTCCTGACATGAATGCAAAGAGTGCTTCTGCAAAAACATTTCTACCACAGCCTTTTATATTTTTTTAAAATACATTGACAGAGAAAGTATTTTGGGAAATAGAACATGAGACAAAAAGTCAAAAAAATGTAAGGCTAATCCCTGGCCCTGCTGTGAATTTCGTATCTACCAAATTTCTTTGTATTTGTCTAATTTTTTCTTTTTAATTTTTAAATTCTTGATGCAAAATCTATCAATCTGTTTGAGCAACTGCTACCACAAGACAAAAATAAGAACTTAAAGAAAATGTTCCTTGGATTTTTTTTTTTCCTGAATGATGAATTATTATGTCTTAATAATTGTTCACTAGTTTAACATACGAAGAAAGATGCTGAAATATTTTTGGAATTCTTTGTAAATGGTTATGATTATTTTTTTAATTTCTGATGTCCCTGTATGTATTGTCTCTTTCTATGATAAAAATAAACAAACAAACAGACAAAATTTACTCTTGCAACAAGAGATCAAATGGAAGAAAACTGTTTATAGCACCTCGTCATGTTGTTCAAGAAAGACAAGTATGTTTGGTTTCTCACTTGCTACCTCACTTTTGAAAGGGGCTAGAGAAAATACATTTAGAAGTCATGTACCTTTAGCTGGAGGAGCTATTTCTGTAGGTACAGCAGCAGGTAATTTCTTCGGTGGGACAGTTTTCTTTGACACTGCAGGTACTTCAAAGATATTACAGTTTTTTTAAGAACATTATAACATAAAAAATGGAAGTAACAAAGAAGCAATGACAGACACATAGTATGAAAGGAAACAATACGATGAACACATTAAATAACAGATAAAAACACAGATGGAATGATGAAGATGAATAACTAATTCGTAGAGAAGGTATTGCATTATAAATTGCTTGAATAGTTGGTGTACCTTTAGCTGCTGGAGCTTCTGGTTCACTAGGAATAATAACAGGGACTTCTTCTGTTGGAACTTCTCTGTGAACTTCAGGCTCTTTAAAGATATTAGTTTAGTTTACATATTTTAATATTATTTACAAGACAAGATTAGAAAGACAACTTACAATGCAAAAATGCAGACATGTACATAGACAAAGACCTGTTTGAACATAAATTATTTAAATATCTCTGTATGCCAGCTCAAAAATTAATTAAGTCCTACTCAAGATGGCTCTTAAAACAGTGCCTACTTAAGTTCATTTCTTTGGTCCAATGTGGCTGAAGTGCTTTCCTGGATCAGAAACTTAGTTTCTCTCTTATTTATCTTTCTTTCTCCCATTAACAGAGGGGAAAAGAACATTTTAAAAATGCTAAACTCTAACTAAATTTGGAGGGAGAGAGGGTCTCAAAGACATGGATGGAAGTTACTTTTAAATAATTGGAAAAAAAATATGAAAATGTCTCATATTTTACAGAATCTAGAACATGAATTGATATATTCTCTGCAATTTACTGCTTGTAAAGGTGTCATTAATGTACCTTCATACAAAGGAGGCTCCTCTTCTCTAGGAATAACGGTGGGTACTTTCTCTTCAAGGACAGTTCTCTTATGAAACTGAGGAACTTCAAAGATATTAGCTTTCTTTTAGTAATCTCAAAATAATTTTCAACTTTTAAAATCCCAAACAGAAATAAACCCAGAAAACTAAGGTTGAAGTCAAAAATACTAGGTTTGAAGTCCCAAATACAGCGCCTTTCCAAGAATGAAATATTATACAGTTCTAGAACTGTCTTGCTGTAACAATTCATTATGTGAAGAAATTTATAGTTTCTGCTCTCAAAGAGCATAATCCATTTGCTTTTCTCACTGTCTTGTCATGCTTTTCCTTCTGATATGGGTAACAGCTTTAAGGGTTTTAACTTACTAACTCTTGCCCTATTACTTCCCCAATACCATGACCAATGCATTGGCTTCAAAACCCCAGTTTAAACTAAATTCACAACTACATCACAAATATCAAAGCACTGAAGGTTTACATACTGGTCGTGTAAGGAGTGATACCTCGTCATCATGTTTTCATTCATAAATAAATGTATATACCATTTAGCACACGTATAGCACATATCTGAAATGTTTTCAATCTGTCACTGAGAGCTGAATCTCCTAGACTGGATACTCTTGCCATGGTGTAACAAGAATAAGGATCATTTTAGAAGGGGTTAGTTGGGACAAACAACGCACGTATTTCCTTTCCATAAAATCTCATATCAAAAGTTCCTTTACCTTTCAGTGGTGGAACTTCTATTTCAGGTGTATGTGTAAGTTTCTTTTCTTCAGGGACAGTTCTTTTGACAACAGCTGGCCCTTTAAGATATAATTTACTTTTAGGGCTTTCAAAGTTATTTGGAAGAAGTTAGAAAGAAGAAGAGCAAATCTAAGAAGGAAGATTCATGAAGTAACAAAGAATTAAATGCTCCTTGAAAGAACATCTATTTTATGAAGATTAGACAGAAGAATAACATATTAAAAAATATTCTTGACAGATGGCCACATATTTGGATGATGGAATCTCCTCCTTTTTAGAAGAAACAAAAATATTTTTTCTTTCTGAACTACTTTCATATGTAGCTGAACAACAGAAAACACGTTTTTTAAAGAGACTCACCTATTTTCAACAAATAACTTGACACCGACAGGCAAAAAAAGACTCAATCACAAACAGTTGAAAAAAAACCACCGTGGGGACATGAAACATATGAACACCTCTTTCAACAAATAATGAAGACAAAAGACTGAAAATCAGACTTCATGATTCATGAGAACAATGCAGACTAAGTATACCTTTAGGTGGCGGAGTAATTTCCTTTTTAGGGACAGCAGGTAGTCCTTTTTCTTTTGGAACAGGTTTCTTCGGCGCCACTGGCACTTTAAAGACATTGGTATTTTTTTTAAGATCTTTTGCAATATGAATATTATTTAAGAATAGAAGTTAAACAAAAAGCAAACAATTCAAAGAGTCAGAAAATTTAGAAAAATACAAACTACAGTATCCTAAATTGCTATTGAGTGATGACGTTGCAGGCCACCCATCTGGATTATTTTGCTTGGATTCACACAGCTAGAGTCTTCAGTATTCACTGAAAGAAAAACACTGCCCTTGTTGGGTGATTTTTTGACTGGGATAAGTCTTAACAATTAGGTTTCATGAACTATCATCTCTAATTAATGACAGCAGAGAATATGATAAGGTTTTAAGTTCCTATTAACTAACTCCAAGTCTTTATGGGAAAAAAAAAACCCTTTCCCACTGGTTTTGTTTTGATAGTTCATATGAGAAACAACTATAAAAGTTAGCACAAAATGAATTTCTGTCAAATTAAGTGCTCTGCATAGAATATTGCAGAGCTCCAGACTAATACAGAAACTCTACTAGCATCCACTGACAATTGCTATTCATTACACTTATCTTTTGTAGAGCCTGATACAAAGAATGCCTATTAAGAGCATATGCACTCCAGCACATCATTAGGTTGAATAAGGTCCTACTTTTTTAGGATTCTGTAGGAAACTAGAGTTTCACTGATACGGCACTATAGCTCAACAGACTTCTATTAATTTATTCATCTGCTTGTTTTCAATGATCAACTATAAAACATCACTAATATCATGACAGAAAAATTAAATCTTGAGGGTCCTGCCTGCACTTTCTTAGTCCTCAGAAAATGTCTGTTTTGATTTCTTAAAGAAATATTATTTTTTTAGTAACAATCCCTGTCTTTGACTGTACTGCAAAAGAAAGTTAGGGGTCCAGCAATCAAATCAGACTAGGCAAATTACTGGATATGCGGATTCAGAAGGCTGTGTTTTTAAATTTAACTAATAGCTGATGTACCTTTAGCTGGTGGAGCTTCTTTTTTAGGAACAGGAACAGGCACTTTTTCTTCTGGCAGAGGTCTTTTAGGCACCTCAGGCACTTTAAAAAATATTTCATTATGGATTTTATTTGTGAGGAATAGCAACAGATACAAAGACAAGCAGAAAACAGACAGAAGCAAGCAGAGCAATCACTCATTTGTAGAGGAATCTTCTCATCATTTATGCAGAGACAACTGAACATCCACTTATCTCAGAGTTTTTGAGCAATGAAAACTAAGGAATATCAGTGTACATCTTTTCGGTACATTTTAGATGCACCTTCTGCTTGGCATGAGGGATCCCATGATCATAAATTTAAATGATGAGACGGAAGGTCCTACATGAGTTTTAACATCTCCGTAACTCAAAGGAGCTAAACTGGGTGAGAGAAATAAATATTGAGACATAAAAATATAGTTCAGATTGAACCTGAACTGCATCAGAAAATTATCATTTACTTTGCTTGTCTCATATTTATCCTAGCACACTCTTGGGCAGTCAGATGGGGAACCTCCTATTCCACTCCGAAGGGAAGAATTCCTTAGGAAGGAGTAGGAGAGAAACGATCTTTGAATGGCTTTATCATTACCAGCAAAAGACACACATAGGACTACTAACGGGGAAAAATATAAATAAAGACCCAAAGGAGGCTTAAGCAGCAGCTGCGAACTCAACAAACTGTAAGAATAAAGAAATCATGAATTGTACCTATTGCTGGTTGGATTTCGTAAGCCTCCTCATACACCTCCTCATATTTCTCATAGATCTCTTCCTTCTCCTTAAACTCATACTTTTCATAGACATCTTCTTTCTCCTCAGCTTCCTCTTCATATTCCTGTTCCTGAATCTCTTTGTATCTCTCAGGTTCTTCAGGTTCCTCATATGCCTCAATTTCTTCAGTTTCCTGAACCTCTTCAAATTCTTCAATACCTTCATATGTCTCATACTTCTCGTACTCTTCATATGTATACTCATACTTCTCCACCGCAGGAGCAGGGACTTTTTCTTTCCGGACAAGCTTCTTGGATACTTCGGGCACTTCGGAAACAGTATTATTGTTACTACATTAATTTCTTTTTTTATTTTTTTTTTTTACAGTTAAGTCAAGGTGAATCACATAGAACAGAAAACGTACATGATAACCACAAGCATAAATTACATTAAAATATAAGAACGTGCTCCTGAAATAGTATCTATAATATAAAAGATTTTTGGAATAAGGAGGAGAAATAAATCTTTGGGAGGAATAAGAAGAAATATATCTGTACCTTTAGTTGGTGTTGGTTCTTTGGGTTTGGGCACAACGGCTGGCACTTTCACTTCTGCAACAGCTCTTTTACGCACCTCAGGGACTTTAAAGATAAGGATTTCTTTTAGGAATTTGAAAAAACACTTTAAAGCGGTATAAGTAAAAAAGCACAAGAAACAGAACTTTACGATTCTACAATGCGAGCTTTGTAATGAAGAGTTTTAACATAAATTCAAGCAGAAATCTCATACAACAAAGACAAAAGTTATAAAGAAGAAGGTCAAGAGTATTTTTTAGCATAAGTATTAATTATAATCAGGAGCACATATACCTTTTGCAGCTGGAACCTCCACTTTTTCAGGGGGGGTAACAGGTACCTTCTCTTCAGGAACAACCTTCTTGGGTATCTTGGGTACTTTAAAGATAGGACCTGACTTCAGTGATCTTTTGCACAATTGGTAAACACACACAAACCCAGAAGCTTGTAAACACACATAAACCCAGAAGCTTACAAACAGCAGAACAGAAACTTACAAACAAACAAACAGTGTAGGGACAAATACAAGACAGATGTACTAAAATGTCCTTTACTAAACTCAACTTGGATGAAGAATGTAATCTATTAATGATAACAGCATTTAGAAACTGCAATACCTTTGGCTGGTGGAGCTGGCACCTTTTTAGGAACAGGTTCTTTCTCTTCAAGAATGGGTTTCTTAGGCATCTCGGGCACTTTAAAGACATTATTTTTTTTTAAGAATGTCATCCACCAGTAGTGTGAGAAAGACAACAGAAAACATATAGAAACACACATAATGAAAGAAGAACTGATCTGCAAAATATATTTTAAACGTTTTAAAGATGAAAGAGAAACAAAAACAAGACACTTCATAGTGACAGGCAGATTTCTTGAACAAGTCAAATAATTTCAGAGCTTACTTTCGCTAGGAATTTCACAGGCACTCTGAGACATCAATACAGAAAGACAGCAGGGACACAAAACTAACATAAATAACCAACAAAATAATAACAATAACAAATAGAGACACTGAATGAGAATAACATTACGTTGTTTTCCTAGGTATTAATTTATGTACCTTTTGCTGGAGGAAGCTCCTGTTTCTTAGGAGTGGGTACAGGTGTTTTTTCTTTTGGGACAGGTTTCTTAGGAATCTCTGGCTCTTTAAAGATATTATTTTGCAAATACATTTTAAAATTACTTACAGAGCATTAAAAACATGTAAAAACACGAACACCACAAAACATCACAAGCTCCCCCAAAAGATCATTAAGATTTACATAAAACTTAGAACAAGAAATAAAGATGAATTTTAATGACCTAAAAGATCTCATGAGTAACTTGCAGGAAAAGATTGTGTACCTTTTGCTGGTATACTTTCCTCTGGAATAGTTTCCTCCTCTTCTTCCTCAGGAACAAAAATGGGAACCTTTTCTTCAGGCACAACTTTCTTTGCCACCTCAGGCACTTTAAAGATATTATTTTAAGAATTTACTTTCACAACATCACAAAGAAAAATTCATAACATAAAATACAAGGACAACAACTTTAAAGTAACAACAGTAATAAAAATAAGGGAAACTCTATTTGTTATTTTTCACTCCCTGAGAACAACGAAGTGCAACTGGGTTATAAGAGTTATATAAGGATTATCTCTTTTGCCCCATTGTTAATGACACAGCATCATTGCCAGGGGAAAATATTAGCAAGATATGCGACAAGTGAGAGGTTGTAGAAGATTACAAACATCTAATTTTTTACATAAAAAACTTCCAGTGTCTGCTTTTCATTTTTTTTCTGAAAACTCAGCTGTTCAGGTAAAGTTTGCTCAGCATCAAAGGCTGGCCCCTGCAATAGTCTGCCTCCACTTTGAATTTCACATTTAGGGTATATCTTCGAGTTACTTGTATAGTCAGTTTTGATTTGATTTTATTTTCATATAAGTTTAGCTAAAAGACTTGAGATTTTAGCGTACTCTCAAGGTACATGTCAGAATGATCTCCCTGAATTGAAGAATTTCCAGGTAAAGGCCTATAAAATATTATTCCAGGTATTTTGTTTAAACAAAATTTATATTAATTTAAACATTAGTTCTGAATAATGATATCACAATTAATTATTTCATTCACAGTAATCACTTAAAATGGGGAACAAGTTGATCATTCAAGGCCTGATTCTCAGTCCGCTGAAGTCAATAACAAAATAGACAATCAAGCCCTGCCTGAGACCTAACACTGCTTGCAACAGGGAAGCAGCAGGGTGCTAGAACCAAGGATCTGACTTTCCATGAGTATAAACTGATTTTTAAAATTAGGTTCCACTGAAATATGAAAATGTAAGGGAAAGCAATTATCTGCATACTCCACAGTGTGATATACCTTTAGCCGGTGGAATTTTCTTTACTTTAGGAACTGCAACAGGTACTTTTTCTTCTGGGACAGCTCTCTTGGGCACCTCTGGCACTTTAAAGATATTGTTTCGATATGAAAATTTCAATTACTTTTAGAGCATCAAAACTACTAAAACCACAGGACAATGTCACAAAGACAACAAGATGAAGACAACTCCCCTCAAAAGGATAAATAAGATTTACACGCAGCTTAAAACAATCAACAGAGATGAAGGTCTTTTAATCAACTGAACAGAGCTCTCTGATAATTTTCAAGAAGGAATGATGTACCTTTTGCTGGTATCTCTGGAACATGTTCCTCTTCCTCCTCTTCTTCTTCAGGAACAAAAATAGGTACCTCTTCAGGGGGAGGTCTTGGTATTTCTGGCACTTCAAAGATATTATTTAATTGTAGAAAACTTAGACACAACATCAGAAACGGAGAGACAAGTTACACAGAAGCAAGTACATTTGTCACAAACTACTACGATACTTCAGTTGAATTCTAACAACAAACATACAGAAACAATAAGAAGCATCATCCACATGTTCAGTTGAGATAAGAAGAGATACCTTTGGCTGGTGGAGGTTCTGGCTTTTTATGTACAGTGACAGGTACTTTCTTTTCTGGAACTTTCTTGGGCACTTCGGGCACTTTAAAGACATTTTTGTCGAAGGAATTAATTTTCAATGTAACATAAAACATAGTAAATGATAACTGTATAACTGATATTAAGATAAATACACAAATACGGTAAGATTTCATTGTGTATGAAAGATAACATTGATTTTATCCACAGATTTTTGCACAGACGTAAACTCAAAAACATACAGACTACAGCATTAGAAATTGGTTTAGTAAGGCTAAGGGGGAAGTCTAGCTGTTTAGGTACACTGTTTATCTTTTGAAGCATCTGTTTTTGAAGCAGCAAGTAATTTAAAATACTTTAGATATATAAGATCCAAAAGACAGAGATGTTACAAGACACAAACATAGAAATTTCCAAAGTGTAGAATAAGCATAGCACCCTTGACTAACAGAAATGGCCACAGTACAGTGTCCTGATCAAACACACTAGGATGAGGCACAGGACTGTTACTTGCAGTCTTCTAAAGCTGAAGAAACAAAACTAGAATTACACAGTTGAACCAGAAACTGGTATACCTTTGGCTGGTGGAGGTTCTTCCACTTTTTTAGGCACTGGGACAAGTACCTTCTCTTCTGGCACAGGTTTCTTTGGTACTTCAGGCACTTTAAAGATATTATTGTAGTTTAAGAATTTCATTTTTGAACCATAAGGTAAAGAACAATGATATGAATCAATAAAGTGCAATGACAAAGACGAACTGTCAAGAACAGAAAACACTCTTCACTCTACATTACATTAAAGAGGAAAGATGAACAAAGACTAATTTAAAAAAAAAAATTAACACATTCAGTCAAGGCTAATATACCTTTGGCTGGTGGAACTTCCTTCTTTTTTGGTACAGGAACAGGAACCTTCTCTTCTGGCACAGGTTTCTTTGGCACTTCTGGAACTTTGTAAGATATTATTATAAATTGAGCTTGGCATAAGAATCTAAAACACCATGACGTGCAAACCAGTGACACTAAACAATTTAACACAAACAAGAAGAACCAGAGTTCTTAAGAGCAACAATCCTTTTACTATCCTAGTGTTTAACATAAACAAGAAGATAAATGAAGTCTAGAAGACCTTTCTGATCACAGCAAATTATAAGTTCATATACCTTTAGCTGGGGGAGCTTCCTTCTTCGGCACTTGGACTTTCTTTTCAGGTACAGGTTTCTTTGGCATCTCAGGCGCTTCAAAAACATTATTTTGGTTAAAAAATAAGCAACAAGCTATTCAAAACAGAACTAAAACAACAAAGACAGCAACACAAACACTTCATATGAAGAGCACCCTCCAAAAAGTATAGAAAAAAGTAATTATCGAGTAAGGCTTCTGAAAAATACTGTGAATTACATATTCAGAGGATGTCCGCTAACATAAAGAGATGATATATACCTTTTGCTGGAGGAGCTTCTTTTTTCTTCAGAATAGGTATTTTTTCCTCTGGAACAGGCTTCTTGGGAACTTCAGGCACTTGAAAGATACCATTAATGTTTTAGGTATTTACTTCTAAAGCAACAGGAACATCAATAGCAAGCAAGCATCACAAGTACATACCCAAAACATACAGCTATGATTTATCGTATTTTGAACATTAAGAAAAAATAAAATAACAAACAGATTATATTAACTGCTATTATGTCTATTCTCCCTGTTCAGACGTTGAGGCCATCAATAGAAATGTTTTTAACCTCAAGGGCTTATTTGCTGATCAAAAGATTGAGTTAAGAGAGAGTTTGACTTTTTAGAACCAGCTATTAAAGAAGATTAAAAAGTCTTAGGGTGAGGAAACTTGCAAAATGAGAATTTTATTTTTTCCTCCAATTTTTGTATGTTTAATACAAACATTGTAATAAAAAACTATTTTAATTGCTCTATTAGATATTTAGTGGTTTTACTACTTATTTACTCCTTATTTTCCCCTAGAGCTATGATCCTAATACTTCTCAGGCATGTAATAGTTTGCATCTGAACATGTTGAATAAGCCAATTTTATGTATTTATTGAATAAATATTGCTGATTACATTTTTTCCTCAGTACTTCCAAGTGCTTTCTACATGTAAAAAGCAAGCACATCAAGTTTATTGACAGATTTACTTCAAACACAGAACTGCGGACACATTATAAGTAGCCAGCAGTTTATAGCACAATTTGTTTGTGACAATGTTTTTGAGTGGTTTACTTAACTAAAGTAAAAATCTGAAGAAAGTTTGGAGCACCTATGAATTAAAATTAATTACTATGACAGGGTCAAAGGAAATTTTAGGTAACCTTAATCTTCCTGTTCAGGATTAGCCTAGTTTTTGCAGCGTACAGCCTGGCCTTTTCTTTACTAAGAAAAATGTGCTAATCAATACGTCAAAATTCTAATGTGAACAAAGATGAATGTAATTTTGGCATTCATTAATTAGTCAAGAGAAATTCTGAACTTCTTTTTGGGGAAGAGACATTATTGGAATGATTTGAATCAGGACTGGAAAATATACATTTTTAAGCACTCTTAGATGGTTATGTAATTTTGGAAAATTGTATATAGTTAGTCTATGTCTTTATATTACAAAGTAGAAAGGCTTTATTACCAAGATCTTGGTATGAATTAGTTGTCTTCTTTAAGTAGTGAATAGTACATTCATCCTGTACTGAAAATGTTGAAGATTTACACCAGTACCACAAAAATTATTCCTAAGGAAAAGACCTAAACCTAAGAGTATTTACATCTGCTAATTTAATAGAACATTTATATAACTTTCCTTTCCATGAAAATATATTATTCCCTTCAAGAAATAAACAATTACAGGGTTTTCAAAGGTTTCTGAGAGAAAGTCAATGAGACTTGTGTTCCTAAATCATTTATTTTCAAGTACCCTACCTATTTTCTAGATAAACAAGTTTTTTTGTCCGTGACTGCAGAATTCTAATATTTCTAAGTATTTCATGCACAATCTGATAGCAAAATTGGACCCCAGACAAGGATGAAATAAAGTTAAGTTAAATTTCTTTAGTGGGTTATACAGACTTCATTTGAAAGAGGAATGAACATGTATGACATGGAACATTTAAATGTATAGAGGTAGTAACAAAGAGTAGACACACAGCCATCGCACGTTTTCTGCACTATATACTAATCGTTAAACATCTTGAAAAAAGGCACAGTGTAAAGCACACAGGAACATATTAAAACAGAACTTTGGTACATTAAGAGAATGAAAAGATACAACCTTTTCTCACACAAATTCCAAAATTAAAGTATACCTCTAACTGGTGGAGGAGCCTCCTCTTCGTATTGGGGAACTCCTGACTCCTCCTCCTCATATTCAGGAACTTCCTCTTCATAGTAAGCAGCTTCTTCTTCATAATGAGTGACTTCTTCCTCTTCATATTGAGGAACTTCTTCATACTGAGGAACTTCCTCCTCATAGTGAGTAACTTCTTCGTAATGGTGGACTTCCTCCTTGTAATGGATTACTTCCTTCTCATATCTGGTGGGTTCTTCCTCTTCGTATTTTGGAATCTCTTCTTCCTCTTCATACTGAGGAACTTCAACATACACTTTTTCTTTTCGGACAACTGTCTTGCGTACTTCAGGCACTTTAAAAGATATCAATTAAAAGAATCTTAAAATTTAGCACATAGATCTTGCTAATAATAAGGATCACAAGGCATTTTCAAATAAGAATTTAACCAAAGGAAGAACATTCCATAAAAAACAGATCAATATTCACTGTACACAGAACATACAAGACACAAAACCACTTATACTGTATTTTAATACTCTATCCAGTAATACCTTTGGCTGGTGGTCTTGCCAATTTTTTTGGAGGATAAATTGGTACTCTTTCTTCAATGATAGCCCTCTCAGGTACATCAGGCACTTAAAAGATACAGTACATTTACATTTAAGAATTTTTAAAAATGTTTAAAAGCAAAAATATTCTTGGCAAGAAACACAAAAAGATACCTTACAAATACATGGCTGATATGTGAAAGACAAGTGCGCTTATTGACACTGGACATGTAATTATGGAAGCCATTAGGCTCCTATTCAATTAAGTAACAACGAACATTTCAAGATCCCAGTATAGACAACTGATACGATTCCTGCTTCATCCCCTGCTGCCAGTAGTGAAGTTAAGCTTGCTAGTGGGTGGAACTCAAAATCCAAATTCAACCAATTGCAAAATCACTAAATTCCGCTGTCCTCTGTGGCAGCCCCTCTTCAGAGCAGTAACACCTTGCACTATCTAAGTATTAGATCAAGGGTCCTCAATCACTGGTAAGAAAAGATTTGCATAGGAAACTCTAGATGAACATGAGGGAGCACACAGAGAAAAACTTTGTGAGTGACTGACAGTGGGTAAGAGCTCTGGTACAATTAAAGGTAAAAGAATTAATTGCTCAGTGAGGAAGGTGTTTTTCCTCTTCTGTTGATTGCTTTACAAAGTGGCTTGTTTGTTCAGGCATGGCAAGGAGCCTTTACCTATAAGAGTAGGAAAATTTCCAAAAGATTAAGGTGTGAATATGTTCGGTTTTTAAGATTTATTCAGGAAAGAATGCATGACATGTTTAAGCAGTATATTCTCTTCTTCAGAACAGCAATGCATAGGTCTTGTCTTCTGAGGCAGGTGCTTGGGAAGTTTTTGAAAAATATAAACGGAAATTGCACAGAAACTTACCCTAGCATTTTAGTGTCTGGGAGACTACTAGACTTGCCAAGCTAGAGAATAACCTTGGCATTTTCTTAAAAGATTGGAGATCTTTTTTGATCTTCTTAAGAGATGGAATCCATTCTGCAGTGGCAGATTTGAGAATTTCTACACGCTTCCTTCATGACAAGCTACAGTAAGTGTAGATGAGTGGCTGCAACAAGTCTTGATGCTTGATAGGTGGGTGTTACTTTTGGGGCAATGTGAAGACAGACCAGTTCCTTAAATATTATGTGGCAGAGCCCTGCTTGATATTTAATTGTAAGCGCCAGGTATATCTGCATTTGAAATCTTAAACTAAAACTGGAGACTGTAACTTTAGTTGATTTGATAACAAAAACTGCATTGTGCATGAGTGCCCTCGCCAGGAAGTTCAGGTTCCTTTGGATTCTTTTTTCCTAGCTTCAACACCTCTACTTGGTATCCCATGGGAGAACTGTTGCATTTAATGTCCTTCTGCTTTCACCCTTTTTTTACAGACCAGCTGGTATGTTACCCCTACCTACAGAAAGCCAGTCAAAGATCCCCTTCCGTCCTCCTCTTAGTACCCATGATCTGCCTGTCCCCCCCCATCATTCTCCAATAGAGAGACTAAATAGGTTATTTAACTTCACTATGATGTGATTGTATTAATCTTTCATTATATGAACATAATAATGACATTTATCAACAGCAGCAGATCTGACAGGTGGCAAGATTTGCAAAGGAGGACCTGATGAAATGGTTGTGCTTCCACTATGACAACAGCAGCAAGCTAGGAGGAAAGATTTAAGCCTTTTGTGAGAATGGAATACTGTCCTGTGGTATTCTACAAGCGTCACTTTCAGGATAAACCATCAATCTACACGGGACCTGAATTGCGTTTTGCTGTATTTTTTTGGGTGGTGGTTTTTTTTTGGAAGTAGGACAAGATGTAAATTTGGACATAGAATCTTTTTAGTCCATTCATACCTGTGTATGAAATCTCCTTTTCTGTGTGAAGAGAAATGGATACTTCCTCTGACATAGCCCAGTGTTCTTCTTCTGTTGGTACTTCAAAGACAGAGTCTAACGTTAATATTTTTCTTTGGTGCAATATCATGTAAAATAATACATATGCCATTTGGGGTTTCTAGAAAACTAGTTATTATTTCCTGATACCTCCCACACCCAGAGTAATTGGGAAAAATATGTCCCTAGTGTTTCTCAAAGACCTAAGGCTCCTTTGGGACTATGGTGGATCATAGTGGTGGACTTGGTAGTGTTAGGTGAACAGTTGGACTCAATGATCTTAAGGGTCTTTTCCAACCTAAATGGTTCTATGATTCTAACATTAGAACTTCAAGAAAGGTGCCAAACCAGTAGGCTTGAAGCTCTGGTGGTACTGCACGAGGAGAGTCTGCTCATAGATTAATCAATGGGCTGGAGTACCTTCTGGTGGTGGAGACACTTTTCTTTTTGGAACAGCAATGGATACTCTTTCTTCTCTGGTGATTTTCTTTGGTGCTTCTGGTACTTTAAAGATAGTAATTGTAAGAATGCTAAATTCTAGAAGAAGTCACACACTTTCTGAAGTTCATAAGACAGAATTATGGACAAACAATTATGGGAAAAAAGTACACATTTACATAGCAAAGATACTTACAATAAACACAACAATCACACCAGACATACAAACCTAAAGACCTTTAATTTAACAGAGAAAATGACCAGCTGAAGCTTTAATGCATAGTAGCTAGATATGCATTAAGTATTTTGAAGACTGCTAGTTTGGGGGTGTTCCAGGAATAAATTCCCCAGATAAATTAGACACTTTGAAACCCCATGCAATTTTAGTAACTGCAGAAATACAGCTAAATATTAAAATGATATCTACTGAAATAATACCTATACTGTTAGAATAATAGATACATACACCAAAACGCATCAAAAAGCAAACAGCATATTCACACATCATGAAGTAAGATGGCGTCATTGAGATGAAAGTGAGACGTAAATAATTTTCCTCTAGGCTCTTCAGAAATGTAATTAAACCTCAGAACACCACACATACAGGATACATAACAAAATCACTTTTCAAACACAAGAAAATCACAGAAACAGAGGACATATTTGTAAGTTTGAAACCCTTCACTGAACATTGACAATGTTATAAAGAATTGGTAATTTTTTTCTAAATGTGTTCACATTTATTTAACTTCTTCATTGAGTAAATGTCTTCACTCGGCTTTCTAAAGCTCTTAAGCAGCCAGAGTAATCAATGAAGTTAAATAGTGGCTGGAAAATGCAAGGAATGCAGGTGTGTGACCGTTCTCTGTCACCTTCTGCATTCTTTTGCAGGGGGGAAGAGAAAGGTCCTTTTCATTTATAATCAAGTCAGGAGAGACTGGGATTTGATTAACAAGGCAGATGGTGAGTATGATGCACACGGATATCTGATATTCACAAGCCTTCTGTACTTTCAGAAGAACTTGTATACCTTTAGCTGGTGGAGCTGCCACTTTCCGTGAAATTGGAACAGGTACTTTCTCTTCTGGCACAGGCTTCTTGGGAACTGCTGACATATTTTATTTTTTTTTTTTTTAAATGAGGTTATTTTAGAAGATTTTTGAATTAATCACAATTTATGAACATAATCAGGTGACAAAACATAAATGCAGAGACTTGACATTTCTTCAAGTCAAATAAAAAAAAAGACAACAAACACTGAACATCACAGCTTGTGTCAGACAATTAGACATAATAAATATAAGTCAGTATTCTGAAATAAGACTTCTCTTGCGTAGCTCTGAAAAATTATATACCTCTTTTTGGTGGAGCCTCCTCTTTTTTAGGAACTGCAACTTTTTCTTCTGTGATAATTTTCCTGTGCACTGCAGTCACTTAAAAATAATAAGTGTAAGATTATTTAATTGCAATATTTGAAATGCAGACATACATAAATTTCTTTCTACTTAAACTGATTTTTTTTTAAAAGAAAATGCTAAGTAAACTTCAAAATGCTAAGTAAACAGCAACAAAGACGAGATACTGCAGAAGAATGTACTTCACAGCTGTAGCACAAAGATGAGTAAATAGTCAAAAGAAAGGGGTAACAGACAGAGGTTATAGGTGGTAATAAACAAAAATTTATATAAGTAAAATGCCTAAACATCAATACTGCAAGGCCAAACAAAAAAATCTCCATGATAATAATATTCTCCGTTTGTTTACCTTTGGTTGATGGAGGTTCTTCCACTTCTATCTCAAAAGTGGGCACCCGTTCTTCTGCAGGTTCTTAAAATAAGATTGCTTAACTTTAGAAAATTTATTGATTTCACCAACAGGCATAAGATAAAAGATGAAATAACACATAAATCTCAACAAGATGACACAGGCCACAGGCCCCATTGTAGACAAATGGACATAAGTACATGTTTAATGTTGAAGCAATTTGATAGATGAGATTTTTTTTTAATCAACATGCATATATGTCAAAGACAGAATGCAGCAAAAAAAGCGTTTTTTTGCAACAGGAACAAACCACTGATATACCTCTTGCTGATGGAGCCTCCATTTTTTTAGGCACAGGGACAGGTACTTTCTCTTTAGGAACTGCTTTCTTATGAACTTCAGGAACTTTAGAAAATTAGTAAGATGAGAAGAAAGATAAGAAAGAATATTAAGGTGTAATATTTGTAATTATGTACTACATCACAATGTGTTTTACTGAGTTAACACAAACAATACTTTTCATAGTACAAGATGGAATATGAGACAACCATTCATCACTGGAAGCAGACACTACCCACGTCAACACTTACAAACATCACAGTAAGACAAACATAATCTCCTTGAAGATACATCACCCAGATGAAGACACATCATCCAGATGAAGACATGGTTTATACCTTTAACTCCTGGAGCTTCCTTAGGGGCAGCTGGAACTTTTTGTTCAGGGACAACTCTCCTATGCTTCTCAGGCACTTTAAAAGATTACAATATATAGTTTTACAAAGAGCGGTAACATCACTATAACATGCACACATTTCCTCAATACAAAAAACCCACACATGGACATAAACATATAGTGGCAACATAACACTCAGAACGATGAAACAACAAATATTTTGTAATGAAAAGAATGTATACCTTTAGCGGGTGGGGCTTCCTCTCTTTTAGGAACAGTTACCCTCTCCTCTATGTAGTAAGACTCTTCTTCGGTCACTTAAAAAGAATAAAATAAAAAAATACTTGAGTTTAAGTATTTGATATCTATTACTGTCTTTACGGCCCTGGTAAGCAACAAAATGTTTGTAGGACAAGAATAAGCAGTGTGCTTAACTAACAGACACCTCTGGTATTACAAAATCAAACCATCCTGTTCCCTCTGAAACCAGTAGAATAAGTCCAAGCAACTTAAATGGACCTGAGATTGAGCTCTCATCTTGTATTTCTGTGGAACTTCAAAATGCTCAGCATTTGAAGTACTAGATCAGCACTTTCCATTCCTCTGTCCAGTAGTTCACTAATGTTGGAATTCATTCACTTTGAGAAAGCCTCTCTCCCAAACACCAAGAAAATGCCTTGACTAAAGCCATCCCTTGAAAATACTTTTTAGAGTGTCACTTGTAACGGAAATTGAGTCAATCAGTGTATGTTGCCATCCTTCACAACTTTATGTTACCACCAATAAATTTACAGGTGGAAACAATTTAGTCATTTTGCAATTAAATAGTCTGCGGAACCAAACTGTGCCATGATATTCTGAAGGATCTTTACTTTATCCAGCCAGCCTGGTAGAAGAGGAACTTCCAACAGAGAATTTTTGTAAAAAAAAAGGAAGGGCTGATAATTCTGAACATCCAAGAGATACCTCATTATTTTCACTGTATCAAAACAGGATTAACTGCTACACTCTGCGAATAGAAATTGTAGACGTTCTCATCATTAAAGTTTATAAGATATGAAACATATTTATATGGTAGCAAATTTTTCTTTAAGAATAGAGTAGATATTAATCCACACTATTTTTGCTACAGAAAAAAAAATACTTTTTGTTTTTGCTTAGTGTCCTGGTTTCAAGTGGGACAGAGTTAATTTTTTTTCTAGTAGCTGCTGTGTTTCAGATTTAGTATGAGAACAATGCTGATAATACGTATTGTTTTAGTTGTTGCTAAGTGATGTTTACATTAGTCTTTTTCAGCTTCCCATGGAAGCTGAGAGGGAGCATAGATATGACAAGCTGGCCAAAGGAATATTCCATACTATAGACGTCATGCTCAGTATATTAATGGGGGTTGGCTGGGGGGCAGAAATTTGCAATCACTGCTCAGGATGGGCTGGGGAATCCATCATTGGATGGTGAGAGCGACTTATTTTGTATATTCTTTTATAATATTTTTTTCCTTCTCTGTTGTTGTTCTATTAAATTGTCTTTATCTCAGACCATAAGGTTTTTTTCCCTTCTCCTTCTCTGCCTCTTCTCCCTATTCTAGGGGGGGAACGGGGAGTGAGTGAGCGGCTGTGCGTTCCCAGTTGCTGGCTGGAGTTAAACCACGACACCTAGTATTCCTGAATTGTGGTCGTACCTTCAGAAATCTCTTCTCTGTGAATGGAAATAGACACTTCCTCCATTTCTTCTTCAGCCCATTCCTCAACTGTTGGTTCTTTAAAGAAAATTATTAGTTTTAGTATTTTTGGTGAAGGGATAGATGGATGGAGGGAGATAGGGATCGATGGATGGATGAAGATGAAGACCAATTCTTACAAGTTCTATATGACAATGACAGATATGCATACAATACAGAAAGTGCTGCACACACATATATATGATTTGCTCTAAATGATGTGTTTTATCCATGCCCCATGTACTCTTTTGTGTGCTGTTGTATCTCTCAAACACCCTTCACTAGTTAACTGTCAGTCCATCAGAATGCCTCAGCTCCCCAAACTTTCCCATCACAACAGCTAAGCAGGGGGGAAGCAACAGTCAAAGAGTCAGGGGTTACTCCTTGATTCAGCCACTTGAAAGTGAGAAGGACAGGAACAAGATGAGAAGGGTAGGTCAAGAATTACGGAAAGTCTGGCATGTGCACATCTACAGATGTGACTGTATCAGGGAAAACAACTTGTTTTGACATAAAAGGTTAATTTGCAGGAGACAAACAGAAATTAACACTGCATGTATCCATGTGAAAATATATTTGAATGATCATATTTTAGATAGATAACTTCCATATCTGCTTTTAAATACTCATTTATGCTTTTTAATAGAATATGTAAATTTTCCCGACTGCCTAGTTATTAATGGGATATAAAAACACTAAAAATGTTAATTTCAGCTATCTCAAAGCACCGAGTAAGAGAATGTGAACTAAATAGCTGGTGAGAAGCTAACAGACTGAAATGGCAAATGACACCCGGGAGGCTCTTAGCTGCCTGTAAGTTTGTAAAATGTTCATCACAAAACTCATACAAGATAACTAACACTAAATTTGTGTGTATTTTGATCTTGGTCTTAGAACAACAGACTTGTAGACAAAGCACAAGTTTCTCACTATTGTCTGTTTATAGTGTACCTTCAGGTGTTGGGATTTCCTCTGGAATGGCAACAGATATTTTTTCTTCTGTAATAAGTACTCTTTCTTCAAAAGTGGCTTTCTTCTGCACTTCAGGCACTTTGAAAGATAATAATATCAAATGTATGCTTTTCTAATTCCATTGTGAAAGCAATTTTGCAAAATGCTAAGTCTAAGTTTCCAAAGAATTGCTTAAGGGTACTGAGCACATAACACATAACAGAGATTCAATAGTTAGTTAGAAATAATATTTTTAGAAGTACTGCACAACACATACAACATACAGGAATGATTCATTGCCACTAAATCAGCAGAATTCACAGTGGAAGCACAAACCAATGACTGATACAATACAGAACATAAACAGAAGCTGAGAAACAGCATATTCTTTCATTCTGCTGGAAAGCATACCTTTAGCTGGAGGTGCCTCAGGTTTTTTAGGAACAGCAGGAGATACTTTTTCTTTAGGGACAGGTTTCTTAGGAACTGCAGGCACTTTAAAAAAAGTATTTAGTTTTAGGACCTACAACGTGCAAAAGTGACAAAAGCACCACATAGCAGAAATGTATCATTCAAAAAGATTACACATGGACATATTCTGCTTACAAAATACAACAGCTGAGCAAGCTGAGACAAATGCAATGTTCTAAAGACTACAATAAATGATATTACAGTGAACAATATTGTACCTTTTGCAGGTGGAGCTTCTTCTACTTTAGGAACATGTGGTATTTTTTCTTCTGGAGCTGGTTTCTTAGGTACTTCTGGCACTTCAAAGATACGAATTATAATGATATTAAGTAACTAAAATTACAGGTGTTTTAAGAATGCAACTATAGCACAGCTATCCACAAAACTGACACAAAAGTTACATAGCTAATGTAACTGAAGTACAACTAAAACCACATTCACTTGACAACCAAGCCCAAAATTGGACATAAAGAGGATGCTTAAGATAACAAGAAAAGAATTTTATTTATTCATGTTTACCTGTAGGTGGTGGAGCTTCCTCTCTTTTTGGAACAGCAATTTTTTTCTCTGGGGGAGCTCTCTTAGGCACCTCTGGCACTTAAAAAAGATAAAATGTAAGATAACTGAATTCTATTTTTCAAAGATTTATTGGAGTATTACAGAATTTCATTAATCCATTTATAAGAATATCAAGACACACCACATAACATATTAATACACTTAACATAGAAAAGTATAAGACAAGAGCAACACATCTTTGTAAAAAAAAGAAAAGAAAAAAAGAAATCAGACCAGTCTCTGTAAGCCTATCAAGTGCTTTAAGACTGATTTCTTAACTGAAGAAAGCACTGCTCAAGTATGTTACCTGGCAGTAAAAACTGTTATATATGCACAGAGAATGATACATAAAAAAATCAATGTCTAACACAAACATGTTTACGTACAGGCTGACAACAACAACAACAAAATTAAAAAGTTATTCAACAGGTAGGTGTACACTCTATCACTAAGAATACCTTTGGCACGTGGAGGTTCTTCTTTGGGAAGTACTTTTTCTTCAGGCACAGGCTTTTTAGGCACTTCAGGAACTTAAAAGGTATTAAAATTTGATTAAGTAATCTTTCTAAGGCTTTTGAGTTTGTCTTAGGTTAGAACAGACATACAACGTAACACACAAAGACTATATTTATCATATTCTTATACTGAGAAGTGAAAAGTAGTTAGAAAAACAGCACAATAGTACAGGACTGGTTAAAGCCCACATTCAAAAGATGCTGTACCTTTTGCTGGGGGAGCCACCTCCTTTTTAGCAACAGCAACTTTCTTTTCTGGAACAGGTTTCTTAGGGACTTCAGGCACTTTGGAAAACATGGTCAAAGTGAGAAAGCTTTAGTTTTTGGACTACTTATCCCGATTTCAGTAATCCAAGTTTGTTTTATAGAACATAGCGTCTGGACAAGGAGGTGAGCAACTGCAACACAGTACAATGTACTTTTGGACATACAGCAGACTATATGGGAAAGACACTACGATAGAGTATAAAATTCCAATGTTAACATTTCTGCATGATCTTTAATGGCACTCTATTGAAGTAAAAACACCCTATCCTTGTCTGCAAAGCCACACAACCTAAACACAAACAAGCACAAGATTGGTAGGAAAGTAAAGGGCCAAAGCTGAGATAAGTGCAAGCTGTAGGCTAAGTTATAGCACAAATGAAAAAGTGAAAGTGTGGAGATAATGGAGATAATGCAAAATCAAATTATGCATATGAAGATAATGGAAAACCAAAGCCACATAGAGAGTGAATTCATAAATATATTCAAGAAAACATGAAAAATAATATAATGAAAGACAATTTGGGTTTTCATTTTTGTTTTTTCACTAGGGCAGCAGAAATACCTTTAGCTGGTGGAGCTTCTTTTTTAGGGACAGGAACGGTTTTTCTTTCTTCTGGAACATGCCTCTTTGGTACCTCAGGCACTTTAAAGAGATAGGTGGTGATGACGTAAGAGACAGTAAAAATATCACAGTAGGCTACTTTCAACACCCTGGTTAAGCAAATATTATATGTCAAAAGATATGCTGTTTTATCAGACAGATATAATATGCTCATCTCAAAGAAAAGCTATTCAAAGAATTGTTTAAAGCAGTGATGACGAAGAATTAGATTTAGAAATGCAATAGGGCTTGAGCTTTTGAGAGTTGAGCCACAGAGAGATGGAAAGATCTCAGTTCTGATATTCTATCCTTTGGTAAAGACTGGTACAGGCAGATAACGTGAAAGTTCAGAAAAATGGAGCACAGGATGATACAAAGATTTTATTCACCTTCAACGTGAGGGATCTCCAGTTCTGTAGAAATTACTTCTTCTTCCTCTTCTTCCTCCTCTTCGACTTCCTTATGTTCTACAATAGGAATTTGAAAGATATTAAATTTGGAGACAGGAAATATCAATGCCCGTAGTAAATCTGAAGAGCTTTTAAGAAGATATTATGTGTGTTCAGTACACAAAAGTCACTGAAACACATATGCTAATATGTAAAAAAAATTTCATCCAGAAAACCAACAGCATGTGCAAATCTCACAATGAGTTTTGATTAACTAGAGATTCAAATTGTTTAAAAAAATCTTAAACATTGGTTAGCCTTTCATTCTTAATCCATCTACCTTCAATTGGGTAAACAGCTTCAAAGAATCTTTCTTCAACTGTTTTCTCATGCTCTGTTGGCTCTTCAAAGAAAAGCATTTAAACAATGTTAAGATAAAGTAGTTTAAATGTTGACATCTATGAATCTAATGAAAACTGAGGCTACATAACACAATGAACAAAAAGAAGCAATACATGTTGAAAGACAAATATACGATGTGTCTAAATATGTAATTTGCCATACATAAAAATGGATTATAAGAAAATCTAGTAGGATTGAAATATTGTTTTGGTTTGGGTGCACAGATTTTTGATTTTGTACATACCTGTGACATATGAATATTCTTCTTCTCTGTGGACAGAAACCGACATCTTTTCTTCTGAAACAGTCCATGTTTCTACTGTCGGTACTTTAAAGATAGGATTTTGTTTTAGTATTTTATATTTTAGATCCACATTAGTGGTAGTCAGCATGTGAGTTTTTATCAAATCTGTATCTATATCGCACATTTATGTCTTAGACATATTTAGACAGTCAGTATTCATATAATAAAATACTGAACACAGAACAAGCATAGAAGTATAATATTTAGTATCTGTTAAAGGCTAAAGACACAGACACCTTTAACCTGAAAATTTAAAATAAATGCATGCACAGGCTTTTGGAAACAGTTTATCAGAAGAATTCCAAAAGCGGTTCTTCAAAGAAATTTTGGGGCACCAGGCCATTATTACGTAAGCATAGGCCAGCAGGCAGAATAGATGAAGAAAAAGCTAAATTACACTGCAATATCCTGTATGCTGTTTAAACGAGAATCAAAAGGCTAGCCACAAACATGTTAAAGACAGACTTTATGAAAGATAAAAACATGGTACACATTCTATTTAAACATTGAGAGTAGTCACAGCATGACTACTACAATAGGTCCAGGTGCATACACACAGGCCCACATATTCACAAGAAGCACAAGAACACACAGGGTATTGGAAAAAATGTAAACTGCAATTGAAAGACACTGATCTGTACCTTCCTTTTTCATAACTTTTTCCTCAACGATCATTGGTGTAGGTTTTGGTGGTAGAACTTTCTTGGTAACTGTTGGCATTAAAATTTTGTTACTCAGTCATATATGTAGCGAAGAGATCAAAATAAGTCTACAACTATCTAGCAATGGTGTTGAAAAAACAACCAACCAGACAAACATAATCTAACTTAGTTGCTAAATCAGGCTCCTTGAAGCCATGCAAAGCAACAGAAGGAATGTGTTTGCTTCCTTTTATTGCTACCTTCTGTAGAGTCTGGGTAACTAAGGGCATTTAGTACACAGGTCACATGCTGACATATATCAAATTGCAGCCTGCAGACTCCTGCTGCAGAATGGGAAATGCCGTACGAGAAGAGGTGGTTAGCAAGAGAATAAGGATGCATCTTTATTTCATAACTGAACAATTAACCAAGACATCCTGGTAGACAGGTCAGGATGTAAACCTGAGGAAGATGGGGATTTTACGTTTTCAGCTTAGAGTGAAACATACCATTTCACCCAGTGCAGTTTTATACTCACTTCCTTTCTTAAAGCATTGGTAGCTAGCATCTGCATTTAATATTTTCCCCTAAAAAGCTTTTCATTTTTCTTTTATACATTTCAGCAGAAGCATTAATTAGACGTTTCAAAGACTGAAAAATTGATCAGACCCATGTTAAATGAAGACAAAGCACACACAGACCAGCTAAGTAACAGTAGCCACTACTTCCACATAACGGTGACATTAAGGTAATTAAACAGCAGTTACCCTCAGCCCGTTTGACTTTTTCTTCTGCAACTTTCTGAGTGGTTATCTCCACTTTTTCATCAGCAGGTTTCTTGACAACTGTAAGTGATTCAGATATATTTACTGTTTAAATCATCTTGCAAATTATTTTCTGGACACAAACCAGGTAGAACTGGCTATTTTCTTTTTTAGGATGTTATAACCTTTGTGCATCCCATACACTGTTTAGCGCATTGTTCACTGGTGGTGAACGGTGGTGGTCAAGGCACCTGTGAGACAGGTGATCAGGCCCACCCTCCCCTGAGAGATATGCAATGATCTAAACGGAGGACACTTCTCAGAAGCGCAGCGTTCACTGGCTCAAAAGCACCACCCATGCCCAAGGCTCATATACAGGGAGCAGGAAAGATAACTGAGGCTCAGTCTGATTTTGCCAGCAATTCCTGGTTTGCTTCAACCGCCATTGCCACTATTCTCTCTCCGCTTGAAAAAATGAAGTGGGAGAAGAGGAGGGGTTGACATGAGCCTTGCTCATGGCACTGTCCAGCATAAAGAGAATTCTCTCCATTTCAGTGAAATGTGAATAACCACCACAGTTCAGCTTGAAGGAGATGCATGAGAGATGTTAATCTGCATGTTCCTCTTAGTTTTGCAGGAAAGTCATACCTTTATGAACTGTTACTTCTTTCTTTTCCTTCTTTTCAGCTATAATTGCTGGTTGTTTTCGCTCAGGCACGGGCTTCTTAGGAACTTCCACCACTTTAAAAATAACAATATTGCTTAATGATGAAAATGCATTGTCTAAAGGCCCCATATACACAAAAGTTAGTAGTTACAGCGTTATAATTTTATGAAGTTGAAAAACACACACAGAGTTTTGGAGATCCAATTGTTGCAGTAAAATTTTCTGCTTATTTCCAAGTTTGATGGTTTTTCATCAGAGCCAAATTCTGGTCCTAGAGGTATACATGTTCCTACTACCCAAGAGAGATAAAGCATGCAAGGAATTGCAAAATACAGCTATTAACATCAAGGAATTAATGTGTGAAACTTTTAACCTAAATCAAATTTATCTAGGATACACGAGAATGACAGAAGAAATATCCAAACCAACCAAAATTGACACACATCGTTACAAACTACTAACTCATAGTAGGTTTTAAAGATGTCCCAAACTGCAAAGTCCATTGGCAACCAAATTATAGTGTATCAATTTCTATCTGCATCTATACCTCACCACACTAGAGTCCTTGTCCTATCATCAAGTGCCACTTAAAATTTGTCAGCATGTTAAGGTTCAAGTTATTGTAACACAAAAAACCCAAAAAACCACAAACAAAAAAATGCTGTCTGGCTCAAAATTGTTGGGCCTTAATAATAAATATGAGAAAAGAGAAGAAATAAAATGGTATGATAATTAAAATACCTTCTTCATGAATGACTCGTTTTTCTTCATAAGTCACTTCTCTTTTCTCATAAGCTTCTTCCCATTCCTCTTCCCCTTCGTCATAGCCCTCTTCCGTAACATAATAGTCATGGTCTTCTCCATAATCTTCTTCCCATTCTTCATAAGTTTCTTTGGGCTTTTCATAGATTTCCTTCTTTTCTTCATGAACCTCTTCTCTCCTTGCTATGGATGTTATTTTGATCTCTTTGGGCTTCTCTGGAAGCACCTCAGGAACTTAAAATAAATAACAAATAGATTATTCATATCATAGCCTGGAATCGGCAAGGTGCATTGGATGTTCATAGTTAATGAAATGATTTTACTCTCATAGACAGTTTAAAGAAGTGCCTATTTTTTAAGCAGTCCTAATGAACTTGGATTTTAAATGCGTACGTTTTTAACATAAAGATAAAAATCAAATAGATTTCACTGATTCAAGGTAATTTGAAAAAAATTGCCTGGCTTCCACAAGGTGATTTTACTGTTTTTAAAAAAGTTTATAAAAAAAAAAAAAGTAAAAAAGTTACCTTTAGGTGGTGGGACTTCTTCAGGACCTTTTTTAACCACCTTTTTGGAAACTTTCTTTACTGGAACCTTTTTTTCTGCTTAAAAACAATATATTTTAAAATTTAAATTGAAAAAAAAATAATCAACCACGCAAAAGTCATAATGAAGCATGTACACACTGCCCAAATACTTTAAATGTTCTTACCTGGCTTTTTCTCCTCTGGTGGTGGAACAAGAGGCAGAAGAATAGGAATAGGGGCAGCTTGTAGGAAAAAAGAAATATTTGGAATAAAATGTGAGTACGATGTTTTCTTGTAAATTAAGAAAAATCCTAGTGCAGTTGGACAATAGAGGAATTGATTTTATTGCAGCTGCATAATAAAAGCAAACATGGTCCTCGTTCTGACAGCTTAGTGTACCTGGAAGAATACATGTTGAGTGGGAATTCCCAGTCTACCTTTATTTGAACCCTGACCCTTCTCAGCTTTATTTTGCTTACAGCCACCACTCTCCTGTCTTTGCTGGTAGTAATTCATCTAAATATCAATATAAATATCTTTCCCCTGCTGCTGCCACTGCAAGCATTTACCAAATTGTCCTGGAAATGAAACCGAGAAGATTGAACTTCTAAGGTTCATAGTAAACTGTTGAATGTAACAGAAATGTACGTCATGTTTCTAGCCTGTAGTTCAATACCAGAGCCTGGGGAGAGACCATTTGCAATAAACCTGCAACCCATTGCATGGCTTTAAAAGAATATTTGTATTTTATTTTCCTTTTTTTTTTTTTTTTCACAAAGGGTAGTAATTCAGACAGCTTGTTTGAAAGATACTTCTGTGGCAAAAAGAAGAAAAGGTGAAAATAAAGGACGATCAGAAGAAGAAAATTGAAATAAAAGGAAGATGGAATGAACAAGAGACTGATAGGAAAAGAAGATGGAAAGGAAAAACTCTTTTTAAGAGAAAAGGCTTCATTCCTACCACTACCCGTCTATAGTTTTCACCTTTCACCCAGCAAAACAAGCCTATGCAAGCCAAGCCTTGATCATAATTATGTTTGTGTAGAGAGAATTAACTAGATTTTATCACTGAGCTGTCTAAGATTTTCCTCTGAAGTTCCCACTGGCCTGCTGCTTCAGTGCAGATATAAAACAGCACTACAGAAGAAGTATGGGTTTGTTACCCTACCTTCAGCTGGTTTTTGAGGTGGAACTGCAACCTTGGCATCAGGAACATCTAGAAAATCAAGATGTTTAATTGACTTAGAAATAGATCTGAATATGCTGTGCCCAAGAAGAGTAGTTCATGGTGCTTAATCTTTCTGTTGTAGTGTACAACGATTATAGCTTGCTCCTCAAGAATAAGCTAGCTGATCAACAGATAACTAATTGCATTAATCTTTCAGTCTGGCCAGACTCTACAGTGCTTCATTTTATTTTTAAATAATTCTTGCATCATTTTGGAGTAGGCTCTTAAGAACATTCAGAGAAGAACAACATAATATATCATAAGGAGATGATTGCTGCCCATTTTGCCTCCTTGGTTATTTTTTTTCAGTTGTGCAGAGCACATTGAATCTATTCATTGGTACCTCTTCATTGTTGTATTCCTCAGTCATTCAAAGAAAAAGAAACTTTTGTGTTTCAGAGAATGTGGCTTCCCATATCGTACAAACTAGGACCCCAGACACATTAATATCACTGATTTTGGAGTTATCACAGTGTTCATTGCTACTATTTACGAGCATAAATAGTTCCTCATATCTATGGATAGAATAGTTTTTCAGGGTGTAGGTCTGACTTACTATAACAAGGAAAAAAGAATTTGAAAATAAAAAATAAAGCAGAGCAATGCACCATCTTGTGCCAGTCTTGCTCCTGATCTTTACCTGGTGGCTTCAACTCCAGTTTAATTTCTGCAAAAGAATATTAGATTTCTTTTAGGACTATTTATTTTTCCAGAATCGTGTTTTAAACTCACAAATTTGCAGATGGCTATGATCACAAATTTGTTTCGCGAATTTGCTAACCTTTGGTTACCAGATAGAGCTCTGCAGTGCTTCTTGCTTCTCCTCTTGGCTCAAGGCGAGCAATTACAGAGTATACACCTGCAATAGCCAAGAATGTTGATATTTATGTGCCTTTATCATTAAAAAAACAGACAACACAATCAGATAAAAGAATGGCATGAGCACAAATATTCCATGCATTTTTACCTTCATCTTCTGCAGTAACATTGTGAATAGTCATATAATGACAGCGACCTTCACTTCTGAAGCTGTACTTGGGACTCTCTGTCAGTTCAGTGGGGCCTTTGTACCATGTCACAACTGCATCATCAAAAGACACCTCGCACTCAAAGGTTGCAGACTGGTGTTCACTCACTACAATGTTCTGTATGCTCTTTGTGAACTGAATTGGTTCCGCTGTTTTTAGAAACAAAAAATATACCAATTGTTATTTAGCTTATCTAATTCCTTCTCATTGTTTTCGTAATAATAGCTACATTATAATAAGAGATAATAACAAAGGATCTTGAAAAAGTAGAGTAAGAGAAAGGGATTCCATCTTCTTTGAAGTTTTTTATGTAAGAATGAAGATTAGAAGACATAAGAATACAACTATAATAAGATTGCTGTGCAGATAAATTATACAAGAGAAGCCATTAAGGAAATTAAAGAATAATTAAGAAAAAGAGGAAATCCAAGGAAAATATAAGAGTATCGGAGGAAAAGAAAATAAAAACAAGTATGACTTGGATTGTTTGAGGGCCAGGGGACATTAGTAATGGTGATTTAGTTAAAAATACAAACTTACACAAGTATGTCACATACAGTTCAAAGAGAAAGGAGAGCAAAATTTCTTGTTTAGTCCATTTCCAAGTTTGTGAGTATCTCTTTAAGAATTCCTTTTATTTTCATTTTTTCTGTTAATGGAACATCCAGAAACTGTTTACCACTACTGTAATAAAGAGATTCTATATGTGTTTACAAACCTTCAATGGCCAGATCTGCAGTTGTTTCTAGATTGTCAAGCTTGCAGGTATATTGCCCCTGGTCTTCTGTTCTAACATCCTTGATGATGAGTTTGTGTACTTTGTCAGAGACTTGTGTTGAATATCTCCCTCCTATCTTAATGGGTCTCCCATTTCTATACCACTGAGACTTGGCATTTGGGATAGAGAACTGACAAGACAGCGTGCATGTGTTTCCTTCCTTGAAAGCAGTGTCATGAAGATGCCGTTCAACTGCAGGTTCTATTAGCATGTTAAAACATACATTTTAGCAGACATCAGACAGTGGAATAATTAAAGTGTAAATTAATTCAAATATATAGTTCAAAAGTGCACTTACCGATCACAGTTAGCCTGGCACTGGCAATGTGTGGTCCACACACTATTCTGAAATTTCCCTGATCTTCAAGTTGGCAGTTCCTGATTCTCAGTATGTGGCGATCACCTTCAATTCTAATTTCATATTTGTCATTGGAGTCCAATTTCTGGGTTCCCTTGTACCATGAAAGTTTAATTTCTGGATAGTTAATTTTAATCTCACATTCAAAGACGGCATCCTCATCTGTTAAAACTGTCTGATTTTCAATGTCTTTGATCAGAGTAATAGGCTGTAAAATATTAGTTTAATTAGTTTCAAGTTCCCTGTTACGTGTTTGAATATTTCACAAATCAGTCTGAAAATATGTTACCTCTGTCTGTGTGAGTCGTTGCTGAATAAAAGCTACAAGTTCATCAAACTCCTGATCTTCTGTTCGAGCTTTTTCTGTAAGCTCAATTTCCTGTAAAAAGGCAGAATATACTCAAAGACTAAAGGATACTAAATGTCAAGGTGTCATGTTTATCCCACATAGAATTAGCTCCTACATCAAATATTCCCGTCTTAAAAACTGTAGCCAAATTGTGAAGACAGAAAATACTTGGCCAGAAGGCCCATTCATTCTTCTTGGGCTTAAGCATGCAAGAAATTGAGAACTGTCAGTGCAAGATCTCAAGAGAAACCAGAAATTCCTGAACACACAGCAATATCAGAGCGCGGACACCAAGTCTGTTCAAAGGAGCTGTGTTACTCCTAACAAAGCCAATGTTGCAGTCACGCTGTGTCTTACCAATCTATGGCTTTCTTCTGCTTGGGTTTGCTTTAGTAACTCAAAGGCTTGCAGGAGGCCACGGAAATCTGTAATTCCATACATGCGGGCATATTTCTCATATTCTTTGGGATCTACATTTTTGAGAAGTTCCAAGATATCGATAGTTTGCTCTTCCTCTTCTTCCTTCCGTTTTGTTGGAGTGCTATTCAAATCAATGACATCAGTTAAATATACAATGCTTCATTCCTAGAAAGTTGTTCACTGGAAAAATGAATTAGCCTAGAGCTGCACTCTGCAATAGAATCCTTTAGTTTACTCTATTCAAGTGCTTCTATTTTTAGCACAATTCATATTTAATGAATATTAAAAAATTATATCTTGATCTGAGACAGATAATAAAAAATGTTTCTTCTGTGTTGATGGCAAATTAATCTATAAAACCTTTCCATATACCTTTTCAGTTTTGCCCTGAGATCCCCTTCAACAACTTCTTTCTTTCTTTCTTCAACTTGTAGGTTTACACTCCTCTCAATTTCACCATGTTGGTTAAAAGCTACACATTTGTACATGCCAGAATCCGTTTTTATTGCGTCCTTTATTTCTAGTTTGGCTTCATCTCCTCTCTGCTGGATTATAATGCGACCTCCCTGGTTGAGTTGCCTCCATTTTCCCTTCATCCATTTAACATTTGGAATTGGGTCTCCTCCAACTTTTGCAATAAATCTTGCAACAGTCTCTGCAGAAAGATGCAAATGAGGAAGCTAAGTCTTTCCAGCTTTCTATGACAGCAGGACATAATCTCAAATAAAAGGTATAGGCAAATAGAAGACAATGTACTGTTTTGAAAAAAGTTCTTACTTTCCATGACTTTGATACTCTGAGGCTCTGACACAAAATAAAGTTTTCCTTCCACTTCTGCTTTCTTAGCTGCTGGTGCAGCTGCTGGTTTTTCTAAAAAATAGAGTCAAACAATTAAAATAGATGGTTTCATGTAATAGTTTATGTTCATGCGTGATGGTGCTTCCAAAGGAATTGTAAGAAAGAAATTAATTACAGAGATGGAGCAAAATATTGTGCAAGAGATAAAAATGAAAATACTTTCATATTGTTTTAATTAACTTGTATTTTACTTCCCAGATTAAACTGAACACTGTGGGTCATATTGTGCTGTTCTTAACTTCAGTCAGGTCATTTATATTCTGCATGGATGGAAATTCATTGATGGATATGCAAATGAGAAGCCTAATTTTCTAAAATGGATCAGTTTTTAGTGAGGTATTCTCTTTTCTATCTATTTCTGGAAATTTCACCCACAGAGTTACTTGCATTTTTTTTATCTGTGATCTGTTAAATTCTTTCTTTTTTTCTTTTGCATAGTTCTTAGCCTTGTGGCTACGCATGTAGTGAAAAAGGTACTGTTTCTACATATTACTGAACTCTTATGTCTTTTATGCTACGGTAAAACAAGACTTGCATGGAAGGACACATGCTTAGGCAATATTTACTTTCAGTTAAAAGGACAAAATGTCTTGGAGTTGTAACAGTTCTGAAGCAATTAGCCTCTTAGGCCACATGCTCAATCAAATTCCTTTTGTATTTTCCTTTAATAAACACCACTGTTCCCCTTATCCTTTCCATAAAATATGCATGTCCAAGTTTGATGTTTAGATTTAGAAACTAAATTCTTAATATTTTGGTAAGAATATACTATTGATTTGACACTGATCTCCCACTGTTTATGTCACTATTTACATATCAATTATTGTTAATAGACTGTCTTCCCAGATTGTACAGTTTTACAAAGAGCTAAAAGATACTAATTGTTTGCTATTAGATTATTAATATCTTTTTTCCGCAGAAAACAAAGCAGGATGGATTTTTTGCTTTAAATTTCCACCATATGCCTTGATTTTCTCCATGTTACTCTACCTTTAACTGTCACTTTAGATTTGCAAGTGTCAGTGCCAGCTGCATTTGAAGCTTTGCATACATATTCTCCTGAATCGGATTTAGTAACAGCAGCAAGTTCCAGAAGTGCTACTCCATTAGCAAAGCTGAAGTTGCATCTGTCTGAAGCTCTTATTTCTCTCCCTGCCTTCAGCCACTGAATCCGGATTGGCTGTGATCCTTGGACGTGGCAGGCGAGCTGTAGGGTATCACCTTCCACTGCTGCTGCTGGCTGAAGAGGCTGGTCAAAAACTGGAGGCTGTTTAGGTTCTGGAATACGAAAATGCTTGAGTAAATACTCAAGGAAGGAAAGTGTGGTTGAGAACGTAAGAGAAAGAGAGATACGTGTGATTCTTAAGAAGACAACAGCAAGGAATGAAGGAGGATAAACAGAAGTCTGAGAATGTCAATCAGTTTTAGAAAATGGAATAAATAAATATCAAGAGAGTATGTTTTCTATGCAAACATGCACGAAATATCTTTTCTCCACGCAACAAGGACATTCACACGCAAAAAACAGTATAAGAACTACAGCACTGCCATTAGGCTGCAAAGCTATATAAGCACCTTTAAAGAAAAAAATATGCAGTCTCCTGCAAGAGTATTATGATGAAGTGCCATGCTGCCACAACACACTGTCAGGGTTGCCCAAGCTTAGATCTAATTGCACAGAAAAACTGTTAATCCATGAAAAGAGAATGATTAAAAATTCAACAGAAATGTCACGTAAAGATTACAATGTTCACTTTAGATCAGTCGAAGCAAATAGCGAAAAAGAAAACTATTGAAAAATATTGTTTTATTTTAGTCACAAAATTAAAAGAATTCCTTGTCGCTTAACTCAGTTTTATCTTGTCCATATCAGGACAAATTACTGCTGTTAAGGTAAGTAAAACCGTGTCATGAGGTAGAAGCTGAATGAAGCTATAACATGCAACAAAGAAAAGTAAGAAGCAAAGAAAAATAAGACTTCAACTAACCTCTGATAACAACAGAAGATGTACATAACACGCTTCCTGCTTCATTGGATACTTTACAGGTATATAAACCAGCATCTGATTGCTCTGTGCTCTTTATATGTAGAAGTAAGGTATTGTTTTTGAAAGATATTTCACAATGAGGGCTTGAATGAACTTCCTGATTGTTCTTATACCAAGCAACAGTCAAAGGCTGAGAGCCGGAAACACGGCCCTCAAGTTTAAGTTCATTCCCTTCTGTTTCTTCTACTGCTTCAGACAGCTTCTTAGTAAAAGTAGGTGGAGTTTTTCGTTCTGTAAAAAAAAGAACATATTATTCAAATTCCATAAAACAACCCTGAAATGAAAAGTTCTAAATCAAATGTTTCAAGAAAAACTTGAACATTGGGGAACTGATAATTGCTCTCATTTAAGTAGGATTTTTTTAAAGTGAAAGCATGCCAGGATTAAACAGCATGTATCTTGTTCATACAGTCACTATCATAGTTGATTTTCCTATTTGAAAAAAAAATAAATTCTCTTATATTGATTTAAGTCAAATGTCATTTAAAAAACCCCCAAGATTTTTGTTGAGTTCTCAATAAAGAAATAGGCCAAAGACTATAAAGAAACTAGGCCAAAGAAAATATTCTTTCATTTCTCCTCTCATTGTTAGTGACCCGTCCTAATGCCCTAAAGAGATTCATGGGTGTCTCCAGATAGGTACTTTCAAGCTACATCTGAAAAGTTTTTCTAAAACTTACCTTGCAGCAATAAGGCTACCTTCCTTTATTATTAAAAGAACAAAAATATGCACACAATGTATAATCTATTCAGTACCTTTAACAGTCAGTTGAGCTGTGCAAGAGTCCTTTCCAACTTCATTGCTAGCATAGCACGTATACTTCCCAGAGTCTCCCCTGTCAACTCTCAAGATAGTCAAGTGGGCTGTGTTGTCTACATAACTGATCTGGTAGTTTCTTCCTGTTCTAATCTCTTGGTTATCTTTAGCCCAAGTGACTCTAATAGGCTGTGTTCCAGTAACGTGACACTCAAAGTCCGCGCTTTCTCCAATAATACCATCCACAGGTGCAACTGGGATGTCAAAGAATGGAGGAGTCTTCCCTTCTGAAGAGTGAAACAAATAAAAAAGCGTCACTTTAAAATCTTGATTTGCTTTAAACCTTGGTGAAATAAATACTATTTGTACAGTATTAAATCCATATATAAAGCAGAAGTGAGTTTTAAGATATTTCCATTAAATATTTCACAGCCCACCGACCTGTAAGGACAAGCCTGCCACTAGACGAAGCAGTCCCAATCGCATTGGTAGCTGTGCAGGTATATTGCCCAATAAGGCTCCTATCTGTCTTCAGAATGCGGAGAGTTGCTACATTATCTACGAAGGATGTGTGAACATTGTAGTCCTCTTTCACACGTGCACCGTCTTTAAACCAAGATACTTCAATAGGTTCTGAACCAGCAATGCCACAATCAAATGTAACTGGTAAGCCAGTAGTTTCATGAACATCTCTTAATTTTCGTGTAAAAGAAGGAGGAAGTTTACGGTCTGTAAGAGAACAGGTATTGTACAGTGAGGGCTTTCAGAAGTTATGCACCTATTGCTGTACTCACCAATAATCACTGCCTAATACACTGAAGAGTATGCTGGATTTTTGCTCATAACTTCGGATTAAAAATAGTTATTCAGCATATCATTTATTTGGAACCAGATGTGAAAAGAGCACTGTGCATATAGTTGCAAGAAAATATATAACCATTTTGCCCTCAGTTACACCCAGTGAGCCTATTTAACCCTCCACTGATAATGGTGGAAACAGTCAAAGCAATATCCTCAATGGGGAAGGAAGATGCAGAAGCTTGTATCAGTATGAGACATATTTTGAGCAGCTTTACTGGTAGGACTTTGCTAATAGAAGACAGTGCCACGGGGTATCTTACACTTCAAGAAACAATAAAGTGTTTAAAAAAGAAAAGGCAATCTTTGTTTTTCAAAATAGCAAAGCATACTTAAGAAAAATAGGCCATTTTTGTGTTTTTTAGAATTAAATATTCACCTTGAACTGTCAGCAAAGACGATGAAGTAGCCTCCCCGACAGTGTTTTCTACTTTGCAGATGTACTCCCCACTGTCCCTACTGTCTACCTGGCTGAAAACCAGAGTGGCAACTTGGTTCTTAAAGTGCATTTTCATAGTAGCAGTTCCTCTCAGCTTTGTATCGCCTTTGTACCACGACACAATCATTTCTGGTGTTCCAGCAACCTGGCACTGTAAGGATGCAGAATCCCCAACAGTCACCTGCACTGGCTCCAAGGGTGTGATGAAGTAAGGTGGTTCTGAAGAACAAACACACACCATTAGCATAAAAAGCTATTGCACAATGACCGTTAGTAGTTCAAATAACACTTGATGAAGTGATGGTGGCTTGACGCACCTAGTATTGTGATTGCACCGTGGCAATTATCTTGTCCAGAGTCGTTTTCAATATGACAAGAATATTGCCCCTGATCTTCTAGTTTGCTACTAGGGATTTCCAGTATGGCAGATGTTTCTGTAGTGGTGATGCTGCACTTTTCAGAGTGCATTATTTTTACTCCATTTTTCTTCCATGTCACTGAAATTGGTGGAGTACCCGTATATGTGCATTCCAAGATTAAATTTTTCCCTTTCTCTACACTTAAATCGTTCACCTTCTTCACGAATTTGGCTGGTTCTATAATGAACAATGGGGAGAAAACCAATTAAATAAAGCCAAGAGATCATTCTTAGAAGAATAAGAATAAGAAATAGTAGTCTGGACAAACCTTTGACAAAAAGATGTGTTGTGCAAGAAATTTTCCCTGCCTCATTAGAGACCTGGCAGGTATAGTCTCCGCTCTGAAGTGGATTTACATCAAACAGCTCCAGTTCTGCAATTGAATCTTGCAAGGTGATATTGCATCTGGGTCCTGGTACTAGCTCAACACTACCTCTAAACCATTTAACTTCCAATGGAGAGGAGCCTTTTATGATACTGGTAAAGGTTATGTTTGCTCCAGATAAAACATTCAGTGGTTCAGGTTTCTTCACAAAAGATGGTGGTTCTAGGCACGCAAATAAAAGAGAGAAGTATGTTTGAATTTATGATGAAGAGCATAGAAATTAGAAATATGTAACAAATCAAAGAATGAAGTCTCTTTGAAAATAGATTTGTGCCCTCTGGCTCTGGCTTCGTATTGATACTGACCTCTAACACTCAAAAATGCGCTGCATTCATCAGACCCAGCTACATTAGTAGCTGTGCACAAATAAGTTCCCATATCAGATTCCTGAAGTCCATTCACTTTCAGAGAACAGGTATTGTCTGTAAGCGTGGCCTGATACTTGTCTCCACTGGCAATCTCCTGTCCGTCATGAAACCAGGAAACCAGAATAGGTGGAGACCCATAAACTTTGCACTCTAATACAGCAGAAGAACCCAGCTGACCGTATGTTTCTTTCAGTTTTCTTGTGAAAGAAGGAGGTATAATACGATCTGCATTTGTTTAAAAAAAAAATAAAAAAATTACCATACAGGAGCTTAAAATGTGAAAAGTTCCTCATGCATAGTAAATCAGTTAGATTTGTTTTGGTATGCCTGCTTTAACACTCTGCTCCTACACACCTAAGTTATTGATGGTTAAAGATACGCTGGAGCTTTCGTTCACACTTTTGGAGGGACAGCTTTTGTTTTTTCAGTTCTTTTTCATAAACAAAAATATTGCACCAGCTGTCCAAGAAGACATGTAGATTAAAGCTGAAGAAATCAAGCCCCTGCAACAACTCCTGCCCCTCAGAGGTCAGGCAGGCATCTATTCTTGATGCCTGTCAAAGTGGCACACCAAGCGCTCATAAGATTATACAAGCAATGGGTCTCTGAGGCTGCCACTCATGAGAAACAGTTTGCTATCTGAAGGCTTTGTAAAGGAACAATGGGATCAGTTGTGACTCAAAAAGGGTAGTCAACTAACCTGAAACGTGCACTGAAGCTGTGCAGCTGCTTTTACCAACACTGTTTTTCACCTCAAAAGTATATTCTCCACTGTCTTCTAGTCCTGCATTGAGGATCTTAAGCCCAGATACTTTGTTGAAGAAACTGATTTTATATTTATGGTCAGTGGACAGTTCATTCCCATCCTTAAACCACCTAGCAGTAAGCTCTGGCGTGCCGTCTACTGTGCATTCCAGAGTACAAGAGTCTCCAGCTGTAACTTTGACTGGGCCTGGCTTCTCTACAATGACTGCAGGTTCTGCAATGAGATGCAAATCACAGAATTTTTAAAAACAACAATGCAATGGTAATTTTAAAGCATCTTAAAACACGTGTGTTTTATCTCATGCTACCAACCTAGCACTGTCAGCGTGGCAAAGCATTCCTGAACTCCAGCATCATTTTTTATCTGACAAACGTATTTCCCAGCATTGGCTGGTTCTGCATTTCCAATCCGCATAGTTGCAATGTTTTCTGAATAGGAGATCCAAAGATTGTCACTTTCTCTAACGATTTCCCCTTTGTCTTTTAACCATAGAACGGAAATGGGCTGTGATCCTTCTACCGCAGCCTGCAGTTCAATCGACTCCCCAACTACGACAGTGAGATCACTCAGCTTCTTCACAAAGGTTGGTGGTGCTATTTAAGAGAAGATATTTAACAGTAAAAAACATTCCAGGAGCGGAAAAGTAGGAGGAGAATGACAGGAACAATGAAATGCCAAGAAGGTGCCAATCTTTATACAAACCTCTTAGTGTTACAAAGCCGATGCAGGAGTCACTTCCCACATCATTTACAGCTTTACAGTGATATTCACCAACATCTGCAGTATCCACACTGAGAATGTGAATACTAGCCAGGTAGTTCTCGGACATGACTTTATACTTCTTGCTGCTCCGAATTTCTCGTTTGTCTTTATACCATGAAATCTGGAATGGAGGGGTGCCCTGAAGCTCACATTCCAGGTGAATATCAGACCCTTTCAAGATCTGGACTGGATGGGGCTTCTTGATAAAAATGGGGGGTGCTGAAAAAAAAAAAATGGGGTTAAAGTTTGTGTTATTTGAGCAAAGAAGATTAAAGAGGACAAACTATTCAAGCAGCCCTTCTAATGCTGAACAGCAAAGACAAACCATGAATAAGAAAGATTTCCCACAACATAACAAACAGGCAAAAGATTTGCCATCTATTCAGACAAGTTTTCGCCTCTCTGACTAAAGAGAGTGGGATTTAACATCTTTTCCACAAAGGAGGACTCACACAGATAGAAAGGCAAGGAAAGATCCAGGATTCTGACCTTTTACTTTCAGTGAGGTAGTGGTGCTTGCACTACCCGCCGGATTCTGAGCTTCGCAAGTGTAGTCTCCGCTGTCTTCAACACTGAGGTTGTGCATTTCGATGACTGCCACCGAATCCACAAAGGACATTCTGTATTTTTCACTGGGATGGATCTGGGTTTCACCTTTGTACCAGGTGACTCTGATTTCTGGAGATCCACCTATTTTGCATTCATACTTAGTGGAATCATGCTGTTTCACAAGTCTTGAGGAGTCTAGTTTCTTAATAAACCTTGGTGGTTCTGGAAAGCCGAAAAGGGGAGATGATGCTTTAAACTGGGCTGATTCTTTCAATAAGCAGGGAAATACATAACAGAGAACATAAACTTTAGGGACTTATGCAAACATTCTAATTTTGCAATCACTATGAATTATTTTTTAGATATTTTCAAGTTGGTCCAAGATCTATACTAGGAAAGAAACAAATTCTCTATCTGTGTTTTGGTTAGTTTCTCCTTACTTTATTGTCCCACTCTACTTCTCCTTTTATGTATTCAGTACAGATCAGCTGACGTGGTTTTAAGCAATATCCTCTTGCAGTGCATGAACAATAAAAATGCCTGACGGAATTGCAAAAATCCAAACTGTTTAACCAAGAAATATTATTAAGAGCATTTATATTTATACTGAGCATTTTAGCAACTGCTTTATATATTACTATGTCAATAATTGATATAGTTAAAAAATGTATCTGCATTATAACCTTCACACATTTATTGCAAAGCCAAGCATAAAGGTGCATATAAGGAATAAAAGTCGAGGAGCTTAGGCAGTAAACAAAAGAGGTTCAAAATTTGCTGAGAAGAATTGTGAGATGGCTGCTATCACAGAAATTGCTGTTAAAGGTCCTGTGACTGAAAATTAAACCGGATGGTTACATTTTGTTATATAAGTAGAGAAAGGAGTGGAGGTTTGACACTTTTCATAAAAAGTACCACATGGATGATTCAGAATCACAAGACTGAATGCTCTTAGATCAAAGATATAACTGGTGAAACCAAGAGGTGGTAATGTGGGCACAATAAACAAATCTCTGCAAAACAGGATGAAGTGCCTCTTTCTGCATCTGTCTGTAAAGTGTAGGAAGAATATCTATTTTATTGTGGGTTATTTCAATCTGTGGGACATTTGCAGAACATCCTATGTTGTTAGTAACAAAACTTCCTTAGAGTTTCTAAAAATAGAAATGATGACTTGTTAACACAAGGACACTTGGAAACTTAGTAATTTACTATCAGATTTCACTCTGACAAAGAGTTGATTATCTATCTGCATACTAACAGTTGTTGAGTCCTCACACCCTAATGCCATTCCTTTCCAAAAATTAAGATATACAAGTTAGTAAGGTATATACTTAGAATGTAAAGCAGTTTCTAGAGCCTAAAGCAATAGTTAAAACTACAGATTGTAAATATTAGATGTTAAAGTGGGAAAGTTAATAAAAAACTGGGAAATTTTCAATGTCAGTTGAACAAAAGATCTTAATTCTACAAAGTAAAGGCAGTGTGTCATAGAAGTGAGACAGCATCTGCTCAAATTAAACACATGCAAATCAATGCACACAAATATCTTGCCCTTCCAAGTTCTATAGAAACTAGCTGACAATGAACATCATTAATTTTACAGGCTTGGGAAATTGTACGATTTCTAAAGGATTGAAATGAGTGTCAGTGTAAGTTTAGGATCAAAAAAGAAAATAATAATCCCAGAAAAAAAAAATAATTTCAGCATTTTATGAATAAAGAGCTGAAGAGCAAGACAATAAATAAGGTCAGTCAGGATCATTTTATGAATGGTAACTCCAGTCAAATAAACCTATTAGTGTTATCACTAATAACAAACAGAACTGTGATCCTGGTGGAAACAAGCTTTAAATCTTTTAAAGAGGTTAGATTTCTTGCTATAATCTTTCAATGCTTTTGTTAAGTCAAGCTACATAATAACAGCATCCCTATTTGCCACTGAATTCACAGGTAATTCACTCTGCCACACTCTACCCACCCCCACCAAGAAAAATCCGTACTGATAGAATATACTCTACATATATATAATACATTTGACAAGAAATTATTACAAAATCTTGCTGGTGGTAGTTCAGCTCCTTGTGTTATTTGTCTTAGAAAGTAAAAGTCATAGTGTTTACTCTTCAAGTGTATTTGGTTGTTTTCTCCCAATTCACACAGAGGGTCAAAAAAGGAAACTCTAAACCAAACAGGGATATTTGAACGCATGCATAATTTAAGTAGTGTATTTTACATTTGTTCTTTTATAAAATCAGTAAGAATGAGACATCCGGAACAGCTATAAATAAATGCAATGTTACCACCTACATTGAGGAAATTACACTGATATACAAGTGTCACTTGTACCAAGACAGTTTGATCCAGTCATAAATTTAGGTCATTGAAATGTATAAGATCCACACTCTATGTGGAGAAGTAGAGTGTTGGCAGAATGGCTATTTGTCACCAAGTCTGCCCTCAGATCCTCCAGTTTTGCTGTCTAGAACAGCAGTTTTCAATGCTTTCAGTCTGTGAAAGAGTAAAACTAATTGCACACCCAGTAAAATTACATTTAAGTCTCATAAGTGAACTGAGTTTCTCCCAGTAACCTTTCTCTCCCCTGGACAACTTAGTGAACGTCGGTGCTGGAGAAAGACCTTAAGGAAGACAGATTTTGCTGGCCATTCATAGAGAGTCATAAAGAGTGCATAAAGAGTCAGAGTTAACATTTCAATGGAAGAATCCCTTTGATAAGACAAATCACATACTGTACCAGACCAGAAGAAAGATGAGTAAGTATTTAAGTATTACAATAATATTTAAATGAAATAAGACATCTCAGCGTAGCCTCTTGTAAAGGTTGTTAGTTTCACACACGTCTGCATTCATGGCTTTGTTTTCCAGGTGTCTGCCTTGCAACGAAAAGCCTCGTGAACACTAAAGCTCATAGCAATACCTTGTACAGCCAGCTGAGCTGCGCATGCATCCTTTCCAACACTGTTGCTGGCAGTACATGTGTAGAGTCCAGCATCCCCTTTACCGACTTTTAGGACCGTCAAGCTAGCTGTGTTTTCCACCAGCGTCATCTTGTAGTTGCCACCTGGGCGGATCTCTCTGTTGTCTCTGGTCCAAGTAATCCTCATGGGAGCAGAGCCAGTCAAGTGGCACTTAAAGGTTGCACTTTCCCCTAATGCCACATCAATAGATACCGGCTTGATGTCAAAGAAGGGGGCTTGTAGATGTTCTGCAAAGAGGAATGCATGGCAGAGTTCACCACCAAGCCCTCCACAACACACAATTCAACATGCTATGCCCATGCTCCCTGTCCACCATACAATGGGCAGAGTGGGAAAAAAGGTGAAGAAATAAAAGAGCAAAGACATACAAAAGATCTTTGTTTGAGTGTGAGCTACAAACCTGTGAGGAGAAGTTTGGCGCTGGAAGATGCAGTCCCCAGAGCGTTTTGGGCTGAGCAAGTATATTGGCCACAGTAAGCCATACTAGTTTCCAAGATCTGGAGAGTCGCAACATTGTTTAAGAAGGCTGATTGCACATTATCACTGTCACTTAAGAGAACCCCATCCTTGTACCAAGACACCTGGATAGGCTCTGAGCCATTTATGCGGCAATCAAATGTCACTGGAGCACCAACCACCTCCTGAATATCTTTCAGTTTTCTCGCGAATGTAGGGGGAAGCTGACGTTCTGCAAAACAATAATAATCACCACTATAAGTAGCAAGCCACACTGCCAATCTAGAATTAACTAAATCTGAAATTAATAAGAACCCGTTTCAGTAGCAACAAAGAGTTCCTACAAACTACCCCAGGAAAGAGTGGCCCTTGGCCCATCACCTTTAACGACAAGCAAAGCTGTGGAGGTGGCGAAGCCAACGCTATTTTCTGCTTTGCAGATATATTCTCCAATGTCACTATCCTCCACTGTGGAGAATGCCAGCGTTGCCACATTATTCTTGAAGTGCATTTTGTAAGCCTGTGTTGATCTGAGCTTGGTTTCATCTTTGTACCAGGACACCTTGATTTCTGGCGCACCACCAATCTGGCATTTTAAGATCAAGGGCTCGCCAACCTTCACCTCCACACGGTCCAGGTGCGTGACAAAATAGGGTGGTTCTAGGGAAGGAGAGAGCATGGTGAGCAGAGACACAGCATCACTGGGGTGCCTTAGGGGGATCGGGGTGATGTGTACCTAAGATGGATACAAGGCTGTGGCAAACATCCCCACCCGCCTCATTTGCCACCTCACAGGTGTATTCGCCTTCATCACTCTTGGTGCTGTTGAAGATTTCAAGAATGCCAGATTTGTCAGTAGTTGTAACACTGCAACGTGGAGACTGAGCGATGGGCGTGCCATTTCTTTTCCAGGTGACAGAGATGGGAGGGGTGCCTGTGTAGCTGCTTTCCAGCACAATGGACTTCCCCTGCTCCACACTGAAATCACTTAATTTCTTCACAAAGACTGCAGGCTCTGTGGGGAGGCATAGATCGATAGTGAGAGGGACAGATGTGGCAGGGCTGCAGGCAGAGCGTGAAGGAAGAGACCTGTGCGTACACGCACACACACAAACACACCTTTCACAAAGAGTTGGGTTGTGCATGAGGCACTGCCAGCATCATTTGTGACCATGCAGGCATAGTCCCCGCTCTGGCCTGGCTCCACATTGTAGAGCTGCAGCTGTGCCACAGACTCGTCCAGAGAGATGAAGCAGTTGCTGTCTGGCACCAGCTCCCTGATGCCTCGGAACCAGGTCACTTTGAAGGGAGTACTACCCTTGATGTAGCTGGTGAATGTCACACTTGATCCGGGCAAAACTTCCTGGGGATCAGGTGTCTTCACAAAAGAAGGTGGTTCTAAGGATCATGCAAAGAAGTGAAGAGGAGAAAGATGTTAATAGGAGAGTCTGTGGGGAAGGAAAACTGAAAGAGGTTTGAGTCCAAAAAAAGAGAGAAAGAGGGAGGGAACAGAAAGAAAAAAAAAAGAAAAAGAAAAAAAAAAGAAGCCATGGGAAACCAGAGGGAAGAAAGAGAAGAGGGAAGAATTTTGTTGAAGGGGCTGTAGTATACTTCCACTGACCTTGTACAGTCAAGAAGGCACTGCATTCATCAGATCCAGCCACATTGGCTGCCACACAGGTATACGGCCCTGTATCTGTGACATCCAGGGCATTCAGCTTCAAAGCACAAACATTATCCAAGAATGAGATTTCATATTTTTCTCCGCTAACAATCTCATTTCCATCCTGAAACCAGGCCACAGATATGGGGGATGTGCCTGACACTTTGCACTCCAGAAGCACTGAGGATCCCAGTACCCCATTTGTTTCCTTTAGTTTTCTTGAGAATGAAGGAGGAACAAGACGATCTAAGTAGGACAGGACAGAAGAACGGCAAGAAAAATGTTGAGGTTTTTTAACGGGGTAGGAAAAGGGGAAAAAAAAAGCTTCCTTTAAAGAGAAGCGTGAACAACAGAGACATAGAGCTGACCTGAAACATCAACGGAAGTAGTGCAACTGCTGTCCCCCACCTCATTTTGCACCTCAAAAGTATACAGGCCCCTGTCACCCCTGTCTGCAGAAAAGACTTTCAAAGTGGATATATTGTTGAAAAAGGTAATTTGGTATTTGCGGTCACTCCTTAGTTCTCTGCCGTCTTTGTACCACTTAGTGATAAGTTCAGGTGTTCCTCCTACTTTGCACTCCAAGGTAAAAGGATTGCCAGCCATTACTGTGATTGGCTCTGTCTTCTCTAAGATGACTGCCGGTTCTGAAATAGGAAGGGAGGGGTCAGTGTGTCATGAGGAAATCTACCCACAAACCAGTGAGCACAGGATAGAAGCAGAAAACAAAGGCTGGTAGTCGCAATTGAGCAAGTTGTAAGATATAGTACCTGTGAAGCAGGCTATACCCACCTAGGACTTGTAAAAAGGCAGAGCACTCCCGCATACCAGCATCATTTTTGATCTGGCAGATGTACTTCCCAACATCAGCTCCCACTGCACTGGCAATCTCAAGAGTTGCAATGTTGTCCATAAACCACATTTGGACATTTTCACTCTCTCTAATAACTTCTCCCTTGTCCTTGAGCCAGACAACAGAAATTGGTGGGGATCCTTCCACCACTGCCTGCAGGGCTGTTGGCTCCCCGATGAATATTGCAGTGTCACTCAGCTTCTTGGCAAAGCGTGGGGGTTCTGATGGCAAAAACAAGGAGGCAGAGGAGGGTTAATCTTGCATGCCTGCTTGGAAGAGAGACAGCCAGGAGATCAAGAAAAGAGAGTGGCGATGCTGTTGATTCTTTAGCATACAAACCTTTGAATTTCACTGGACAGGTGCACGTGTCGCTTCCCACTTCATTCATAGCTTTGCACTGATATTCTCCAGTATCTTGAGATTCCAGGTTGAGAATATGAAGACTGGCAATGGAGTGCTTTGCTGTCACCTTGAACTTCTTGCTGCTCCTGACCTGCCTCCGATCCTTGAACCAAGCCACCTCAAAGGGTGGAGTGCCTGCTATCTCACACTGAAGGATAACATCTGAGCCTTTAAGTGTGTCCACAGGGCTTGGCACCTTGCTAAAAACAGGTGGTTCTATAAAAGAAGAATCACATCACAATGTGTGAGCCTGCTTCCCTGGGTGGGTTTCTGGATAGTAGCAGCAGGCAACATATTCAGGAAGGGGGCCTACACTTATTCTTGTAAGCCCATATTTAGCTTCCAAATATGTGGCCTCACCTCTAAAAAATGCTGAGCTCCCGGCATCTCTCAGCAAGCCATCCCAGCTCTCAGAGTCCCAAGGGCAGAAAATGTGACACTTCTGCACCTGTTTGGAGTCAGTGCCCAGTGCCCCTCCCCAAAATCCACTCTCCTCTCTCTCCAGGACCACATTCCAGCTTTTCCTGCCTCGTTCTAGTCATGAAAGCTATCATCAGTAAGGCTCAGCAACAAGCCTCCTCTTCCGTCTTAAATTTCATTCCTGCCAGGATCACAGTATATAAAGAGGAGGCAGAGGGATGGTTGCAAAGTATGCCCAGCTCCCTCACCATGGCTGGTGCTCCATCTAGTCTGTGCTTCCCTTGTGACTTGACAAGCTTGCCTTATTCATCTCCTAATTGACTGAAATGGGGAGACAAGGGAATGGCTGCACAGTGCTGGACACCCACCACTATTTCCTGCCTGGTCTCCACAGCTTAAACACAGCAGCGTTTGACTGTGAGAGCAGCTGGAGAGACACTGCCCCAGCAGCCACCAACTGCCATAGCAGCAGCTCCCTGTCCAGGGGGATGGGCAGCTGGGAGTGGGCCCAGAAGCCAGGGATTCAGGTGGTGTGTGGATCCATGCTGCTAACCTTTCACTGTGACTGAAGCACTGCAGCTGGCTGTGCCGGCAGAGTTATGGGCTTCACATATGTAATCACCGGCATCTTCAGTGTTGGCACCCAAGATGGTTAGCATTGCCACGGAGTCTACAAAGGACGTGTGGAGCCTGTCGCTCGCCTGGAGTGCCTGATCATTTTTGTACCATGTGATTCTGATCTCTGGCGTGCCACTGATTTTACATTCAAGTTGAACTGTGTCTCCCTGCTTCACGAACCGCAAAGCTTCTGGCTTCTTGATGAACTTGGGAGGTTCTGCAGAACAGAAGAAGTATGTAGGGAGTGACAGTATACTTGCTTGCCATGTGAAATCTTCAGTGCTGAGCAAGAGTTATGGGGAGCACAAGAGGATCGGGGCACAAGAAAGTAAGCTTGCTACAGCAGCTGGCTGTCGCCCCAACCAGAGTTTTCTCTCAAGGAAAGACGCAAGAAGGAGAAAAGAAGGCAAAGACAACAACTAAAACTATGTTCTGCCAACTCAGGAGCCTGCTGTATCAGACAATTGGAGCTGTAAAAAACACATGAAGGACAATTGCTCCACCCAGGGGAAATTTTGCTCTTACCTTCGAGGAGTGAAAATATCCCCAGGCCAGCATGAAGGATTTGACAAGCCCTTCACCCCCAGGAGCAGCAGAAACACGGTAGGGAGAGTTTCACTTGCTTACACACCTTTAAAGCGTATTTCTGCACGAAGAACTTAAGTGATTCATAGTCTAGATTAAATCAGCAATTTACAACTCCAATTGAAATCTTTAGCAAATTTGAAAGAGTAACTAATGCTGGCCTACAAATGCAAGGTAATTTTATTTACCGTATCACCATTTTCCATATAATAATTGCTATGTGTGAATACCACTGTGACTGTAGTTTAAGCACTAATGACAGAGTAAAAAGCAGGGTGAGCGCAACTCTCCATACAAACAGCTGCACAAAGGGACCTTTCCCTTTGGAGATTTTGCAGGCGCACAAGGCTTCTACTGTCATACAGTATGCTAGAAGAAGGTCAACACATGATGTATGTCTGCCATCTGGAAAGCTACTTTCTGTATATTTCCAAACTGAAAAGCGTGGAAGATGAGACTCAGTAACAAAGAGGTCTCTTTGCCCAAGAGAAAGAAAACACACCAATGAAGGTGACTTAATCTTAATACCTTTGACACTGAGTTGGGCTGAGCAAAAGTCTTTCCCAGCTTCGTTACTAGCTTGGCAAGTATATTGGCCAGAGTCTCCTTTACCCACTCTGAGCACTCGAAGGTGAGCTGTGTTGGCTACAAAAGTAATATTGAAGTTTCCTCCAGTTCGGATCTCCCGACCATCCTTGGACCAGGTGATGTGCATTGGCTGGGCTCCAGTAACATGGCATTCAAAGTCAGCACTTTCTCCAAAAGGCACATCAATAGATTCTGGTTTGGTGTCAAAGACAGGTGCTTGCTTGGGTTCTAGAAACACAAGAAAACATTTTAATACTCATAACTCAAGCAAATGCTAATCCGACACACAGATACAATTGCATGCAGGAAATGGGAAGGGGGAGCCTGTAATCCAGGCAGAATTTTTGTAAGCCAACACACCTGCCACTGTGAGCCGAGCACTTGAGGTGGCAGTGCCCACAGCGTTGGTGGCTGTGCAGGAGTACTGCCCGGTATGATTCAACTCAGTTCGCACCAGCTGCAGCACTGCAACATTATCTACAAAGGATGTGTGCACGTTGTGGTCATCACTTAGCAGCACACCATCTTTATGCCAAGTCACAGTAATGGGCTCTGAGCCATTGAGCCGACACATAAGTTTAAGGGGTAAACCGACAGGGTGCTCGATGTCCTTTAATTTTCTTGCAAAGGAAGGTGGTCGTTTGCGCTCTAGAAGAAAGCAAGTAAAGGATAAATATGCCCCAGGAAGCAATTTTTTTATAGTTTTGCAAGAGCAAAAGAATTTGTAGTAAGCTAATATAAAATCATCACCTTGAACTGTTAAGAGAGCCTTTGTAGATGCAGTTCCTACACTGTTTTCTGCCTTGCAGGTATATTCTCCACTGTCATTGCTAACCACTTTGTTGAAAATTAGTGTAGCAACATTGTCTTTAAAGAACACTTTGTACTCAGGAGTAGACCTGAGTTTTGTGTCACCTTTATACCAAGACACAGTGATTTCTGGTGTTCCAGCAACATGACATTGCAATGTTGTATAATCCCCGACTGACACCTCAAGAGGTTCCAAGTGTGTAACAAAATAGGGAGGTTCTAAAAAAGAGAAGCAATTAGATAGGCTCATTATAGTGCCAGGCCTTGGAAAGCATACACTTGGAAGAACAGGCAAGAAAAAGAAGTAAAGGGAGCACACACCTAGGGTAGACACTACAGCCTCACAAACATCTCTTCCTGCCTCATTTTCAACATGGCAGGTATATTCTCCTGCATCTTCTTTGGTGCTGTCAACTATTTCCAGGATGCAGGATTTCTCTGTGGTGGTGATGCTACACTTCTGAGATTGAGAGATGGTGTAGCCGTTCTTCTTCCATGTCACAGAGATGGGGAGGCTGCCTGTGTAAGTGCCCTCCAAGATGATGGGCTTGCCAGGCTCCACATACTGATCGCTCAGTTTCTTCACAAAGACAGCTGGCTCTAATGAAGGATAAGAAGTCACAAATATTGAGCACAGCACGAGAAATGGAAGGAAGGAAACAATATTTTAAGGTAAATAGAGAGACACAATTTTTACAAACCTTTTACTGTAAGGTGTGTTGTACAATTTGCCCTGCCAGCATCATTAGTCACTAGACAAGTGTACTCTCCACTTTGGAGAGGAGTTACATCAAATAATTCAAGCTCCGCGATGGAGTCCTCCAAGTAGATATTGCATTTGTCCCCTGGCACAAGCTCATTGGCCCCTTTAAACCAGTTCACCTTAAAAGGAGGGGTTCCTCTGATAACACATGTAAAAGTGATGCTTGTGCCTGGCAAGACATCCAGAGGCTCTGGTGTCCTCTCAAAAGAAGGTGGTTCTAAACACACAAGAGAAAAAGAGAGATCAAACAGGTTGCTAGAGCATAACCCTGGCATTTCCACATACCTTGTGAAAGCAGAGAACAAAATCTTTATTTTCCGGTAAGTAATTTCCCCTGAGTATATTTACAAAAGACCAAAGGCAATTTCAAGAGAGAAAGAGAAAAGAATAGCTCAGAGAGCTTCCTGACCCCCCGTATACTGACCTTGTACGGTCAATACAGCACTGCATTCATCTGAACCAGCTATGTTGGTAGCTTTGCAGGTGTAAGTTCCAGTATCTGAGTTGCTCAGTGAATTCACTTCTAAAACACATAGGTTATCTGAAAAGGAGATTTGGTGTTTTTCCCCATTGACTAACTTATGTCCATTTTGGAACCAGGCAACAGAAATAGGAGGTGAACCCGACACTTTGCATTCCAGCAATGCTGAGGAACCCAGGACACAAGGGGTTTCCTTTAGTTTTCTTGTGAAAGAAGGAGGAATGATTCGATCTGCATAACAAAACATAATAAATCCATAGTTAGAGAAAAAAGGAGGGAAGGAATGGAAGAGAGGAAAGAGAACATGACCAAAAGAAAGTTTTTGTAAAAGATAGAAGACAAGCAACCCAACCAACCTAAAACATCAACCGATGCTGTGCAACTGCTTTTCCCCACGTCATTCTGCACTGCGAAAGTGTACAATCCACCATCTTCCTTTTCTGCATCCATAATTTTAAGTGTAGATACTTTATTGACGAAAGTAATTCTGTATTTTTGGCTGCTGGTCAGCTCTTTGCCATCCTTGAACCACCCAGTGGAAAGCTCTGGTGTGCCTGCCACTTTGCACTCCAAAGTACAGGCGTCTCCTATAGTAACTCTCATTGGCTCTGCTTTCTCTACAATGACTGCAGGCTCTGGAAGGAGAGATGGGTAACATGTATGGTGAAAATAGGATTTGATTGGTACTACCTCTAAGTATTATAGCACTCTGAGATGGGGCTTACACATTTGATATTAAGGATACCACCATTTGTTGGGTCAGGGAATTTTTTCAGCTCTGATTTTTCCACCCTTTATTCTACCCTAAAATGGGGATTTCAGATGCTCTCCAAAATGAAGTAAAAATACTTTTAAATTCCTCGGAGAGAAATGCAATTGTCTGTCCCTCTCCAAGCAGGTGTGAGCAGAAGACACAACTTAGAAATCCAGTCACCCATCACAGTGTAGAGGGCTGTGGTTCCTTTCACCCCTATCCCTGGACAACTGGAAATAGGGAACCTGACTACTGCTTCCTGGGGACACAAGGGTTCTCTGTTTTGATTGTTTTGAACCCAGTAGCATAAGCAAAGCATACAGCTGACAGTAAATAGCCAAGTTCCTAACTTTAAAAAAATCTCTTATGAACTTGTGCTTTTTACCAACCTAAAATAGTTAAGGTAGCCATGCACTCGCGACTTCCAGCATCATTTGTGATCTGACAGATGTATTTTCCAGCACTGCTTGTCTCTGTGCGCACAAGTTGTAAAGTTGCAATATTTTCTATAAATGTGATCTTCGTGTTCTCGCTTTCTCTAATAATTTCCTCTTTGTCTTTAAGCCACTGCACAGAAATTGGCGGGGAGCCCTCCACTCTTGCTTGTAACTCCACTGGTTCACCAACCACAACAGTCATGCTGTTTATTTTAGTCAAGAATTTTGGTGGTTCTGAAGAAGAAATATGTAGTTATAGTAACAACTCACAGCGTTTATGTAAAGAAGAGCAATGCAGTGCCATTGGGAGCACTGTAGAAGGCATACATGCCAATACTTTACCTTTCAGCTTCACAGTGCAAAAGCAAGTGTCACTTCCTACGTCGTTCTGTGCTTTGCACTGATATTCGCCAACATCTGCAGCTTCAACATTAAGAATGCGAACACTTGTATGGTAGTTTTTGGCTGTAACTTTGTACTTCTTACTACTGCGGATTTGTCTCCTGTCTTTGTACCAGGTAACGTCAAATGGTGGTGTTCCTGAAATCTCACATTCCAGGCTAACCTCAGTTCCTCTCAGCATGTCTACTGGAGAGGGCTTCCTGCTAAAGACAGGAGGTTCTAACAAAGGAAGAAAGGAACATTTTTAGAAAGGAGTCTGGAGTTATTTGACCAAAACCAGTTTACTAATGCCAGCTTCTACACAACAAGATTGCTGAGAAAATCGACAGAATGGGCAAGGACTTTCCTCATTTTCTGGGCACATCATGAAATGATCTTGCAGGTATGCGAGCATTCAGAGCTCTTAGCTCCTCTATAGAAAAGGTAAACAGAGGGGTGACCCTTGGCAGAGAGGGTACAGGCCTCATTTAGCAGGTAGTAGTCTCAAATACAGAGTGTAAAGCTGACACTGATCAGTTTGGGTCTGCTATTTTTCTTCACATTTCAGCTCCTTGATATAACAATTCCCACTGTGATCTGTCTTGGACATTGACAATCATAGAACTAGGGAACACCTAGCTTAGGACTCATCTGCATTGAGAATAACCTCTCTTGTTCAGGCCCTGGCAGAGGGGGTGAGGGGGTATCAAGAAACAAATATGACATGAAGAAAAAGGCAGTCCTGAAAAAAGAAATTAATCTCACCATCCTGTGGATTTCCAAGGGATAAAACCACCAGGGAGCAATAGGATGTAGTCAGAGAACACGAGGGTGGCTAACCTTTCACTGTGACCTTGGTGCTACAGCTGGCCTTGCCGGCGGGGTTGTGAGCTTCACAGATGTAGTCACCGCTCTCATCAGTACTGAGGTGATTCATTTCAAGCACAGCCACGGAGTCAATGAATGATGTCCGGAATTTTTCACTGGCAACAATTTCATGGTCATTTCTGAACCACACTACTTTCATCTCTGGAGATCCACTTACTTTGCACTCAAGCCGGGCTGAGTCACCCTGCTTGACTACTTTCGCCGCCTCTAGCTTCTTAGCAAACTTGGGTGGTTCTAAAAAACCAGAAAAGTGGGGTCAGGAAGGTATGAATCAATACTGGAAAGAAAAGAGGAGGGAAAGAGCCAAACAACTGTGGGTTGCAAACACAGGGTGGGGAATTCACTTGGCAGAGTATCAAAGATCACTGAGGTGTGTTTGGGAAAGAGGAAAGAAAAGAAATAGACAAGAAGACTGCAACACAACAAGAACGAGTGCACACCTGTTACCATCAATGTTGTAGTGCAAGAGTCACTGCCAACGTCATTTGAAACGTGGCAAGTGTAGTGCCCACTCCTAGAAGCATCCACTGAATAGAGGGTTAAGAACCCAGTTGACCCTTCAATCCCAATGAAACAAGTTGGACCAGATACAAGTTCTAAGTCTTCTTTGAACCACTTTACTGTAAAGGGTGGTGTTCCTTTTAGTGTGGCCTTAAACTCCACTGTGGAATCTGGGATGGCTTGCTGGCTTTCAGGTTTTACTAAGAAGCTTGGTGGCTCTGCAGTTTTTAAGACAAAGAAATATTCAGTTACTTCAGAAATGTCTAAGAATGAAGAAAATTAGTGAGGTAAGCATGAAGACCAAGTTTTCAGCATTAATATTAAGAGTTATAAGAGTGTTGTGTTAGCATAAGATTTAAGATATTTTCCCAGCATCTATCACAAATAAGAAGTAGTAAGAGTTTCAAACCTTTCACAGTCAGGACAGCACTGCAAGAATCATTCCCGGCAACATTAAAGACACTGCATGTGTAATTTGCACTGTCTGCCAGTTCTAGATTAGCAATCTCGAGTGACACAGTGTTCTCATGGCACAGGCTTCTATATTTTGCACTGTCAGTTATTTCTTTGCCATCCTTAAACCATTTTGCAGTAATGGGGAGTGATCCAGAAACTTTGCACTCCATTTGGATAGAAGATCCCAGAATGGTATCCTTTTTGGTTAGCTTTTTGATAAATGCAGGAGGAATTGATTGATCTGCCCAACACAAAAAATGGCAAAAACACACTGGTTACTTTCTTGCCTATCTTTCACAAACAGAGGTTATAATTTTTTCATTCCCTCCCTGCTGGATTGGCGAATTTGCCAAATGACAATACAAACCTAGCACAGTCAGAACAGCTTCACAGGTGCTACTTCCGAAGTCATTTTCAACCTTAAAACTGTATGTACCGCTATCCTCCTTTGATACAGGTTCGATCCTGAAACTGGCCACGTTGTTTTCAAAGCTCATTGTGTAGTATCTACTGGGCAGGAGCTGTTTGCCATCTTTGTACCATCTTATTCGGAGCTCTGGTGTTCCAGCCACAGTACACTCCAAAGTCACAGGGTCTCTTTCAGTGACTTTAAGTGATTTAGCCTTTTCTATGATTTGTGCAGGCTCTGAGGTATAAAGTGTATAAAAATGGCAGTTAGCTACACAGATAAAGGACTGACTTTCCAAGTACTCATCAAGGATGAGCTTCAAGGGTCACACCTTGTACACACCTTGTACAAAAAGCAAAGCAAAGCACTTCTCCACGCCAGACTCATTCTTTGCCTGGCAGGTGTATCTCCCTCTGTGGCTGAGATCAACATTGGTAAGCTTCAGTGTGGCCACGCTGTTCTCAAAGGTAATATGGTGGTGCTCATCGTCTTCTAGTATTTTCTCATCTTTTATCCATGACACAGATAAGGGTTGAGCGCCTGCTACAACGCACTGGAAGACTGCAGTTCCTTTCAAAATGCTAGTGATGTTCTCCAGCTTCTTGACAAAGGACGGTGGTTCTGTGGTGTGAGGTTTTGTTCATTGTTTGGAAGAGAAGTCATGAAAAGGGAAGAGGGGAAAGAGAGATCATATAGAGTCATCCTAGTCACTACAGTTTAGCTAGGGGATGTAATGTTTGCATTATCCTTCCTAGAGGACTGACCTTTCAAGCTGAGCCTTGTGCTGCAAGAACAGCTCCCGCCTTCATTTGATATAATACACTGATATTCACCAACGTCTGCAACATCACAGTTAGTCACATTAAGAGTAAATACTGATTCTTTGGTGGAGATGGCATATTTCTTGCTGCTGAACATCTCCTTGTTGTTCTTCAGCCACTTCACCTCAAATGGAGGAGTACCAGTCACCTCACACTCAAGTGTGGCCTCCAAACCCTTCACTACCTCGGTGGGTCTCAACTCTCGAACAAATGTTGGAGGCTCTACAAAGAGGAATGAGGGAAAAGTAGATAGTAATGTTGAACGGTTTGGAGGGGAGAAGTAGTCTCCCCTGCGCCATCACCCCAGCTATGCAGCATGATAAAAAGATGTTCAAAACCAACCTTTTACTTTCAGCTCGATGCTGCAGCTCTCACTACCTGCATCATTGTGGGCTTCACAAACATAAATCCCACTATCTGACACGCTGGCTTGAGTGACTTTCAAAGTGGCTAAACCGTCTACGAAGGAGATGCCATACTTAGCTTGGTCAGTCACTTCATTCCCATCCAGGTACCATGTGATGTGGATCTCTGGTGTGCCTACTACCTGGCACTCAAAAGTGGTGGACTGTCCTTCACGCAAAGCTACTACAGAAGTTGGCATCTGAATAAATCTGGGAGGCTCTAGAAGGTGGACAGAAAAAAATGGGGCTTTATAATATTCAAGGTGATTTAAAGAAATACAAGGGTTTCCTACTCCTTCCCCCCAAATTTCACAGAAAAATCAGAGCCACAAAGGTGAGAAGAACATTGGGTTGCACACCTTTTACAAACAGAGCTGCTTTGCAAGTTGCAGTCCCCACATCATTGCTTATTTGACAAGTGTAGTTCCCGGAGTCAGATGTCCTAGCTGAGAATAGCTCCAGTACACTAGATGTGTCGTCCTTCCAGACAGATCGATTGGCTCCAGAGAGGAGCTCCTGGCTGTCTTTAAACCACTTTATCTGCAGAGGAGTAGAGCCTTTCACCAGTGCTTTGAACTGAACCCTAGAATTGGGCACAACCTCTTGGGACTGGGGTTTTTCCACAAAATATGGTGGTTCTATAACAGGTAAAAAGGAAGAAAGAGGATTACTCTGAGACAAGGGAATTCGAAATTTTGAATGAGACACCTAACAGAAGAGAAAGGAGGAGTTCAAACCTTTGACTGTTAAGAACCCGCTGCATTGGTTGCTTCCTGCCTTATTTGTCGCTTCACAGGTGTAAGAGCCACTGTCTGTGCCTTCCAGTTTATTGATTTCTAGAAATGCGGTGTTATCATGGAAAGAATATTTGTGCTTTTCACTTGCTGTTAATTCTTGGCCGTCCTTGTACCACTGGATACTTATAGGATGTGAACCAGACACTATGCATTCCAGGTGGACAAAAGACCCCTTAATGCTGTCCATTTTCTTGAGCTTTTTGGTGAATTTAGGTGGTATAATGAGATCTACACAAGACAGAGTAAAAAGAAAAAGCATGAAATTCAACCTTGACTGTGGCAAATGTCAGCTCAGGAGAAAAGATTTTGTATGTAAAAACAATGACAAAAGAGAGACCGTACACACCTAGGACGTTAATACTGGCAGAACAGCTGCTGCTCCCAACATCATTGTGAACCTCAAAAATGTATTCCCCACTATCTTTCTTTTCTGCGTGAAGCACCTTTAGGACTGATACGGTGTCTGTAACACTGATCTTATATTTTGGGCCTAACGTCAGTTCCTTGCCATCTTTGAACCATTTGGCTGTAATATCTTTGGTTCCTGAAAATTTACACTGCAAGGTTGCTGGGTCTCCCTCAGTCACATCTATTGACACGGCCTTGTCCACGATTGTAGCAGGTTCTGTTGTAAAGAAGGAGACAGAATGTTAAGGGCATCTGTGAAAATCACAAGGAAGCTCTCTGAGATCACTGCAAGCTCTCAGGGCAGGACCAACCTTTGACAGTCAGCAGAGCAGAACACCTCTGAATTCCCGCCTCATTTTTAGCCTGACAAAAATATTTCCCATCATGTTTCAGTTCAATAGACCTCACCAGAAGAGTGGCAACATTGTTCACAAAGGTCATTTTGATATTGTTGTCTTCAATCACTTCGTCATTGTCTTTCAGCCAGGAGACAGTGATGGGCAAGGAGCCTTTAATAGCAGCCTGAAACACGACCGTGCCCCCTCGAAGGGAACTAATGTTTTCTATCCTCTTCAAGAACTGTGGGGGTTCTGGCAGGAAGAAAGTGGCTTTGTAAGTACGGGTCTGGTGCACGACAGTGTGGCATGGAAACCACACTGGGATAAGAGCATGCTAGGGGTGTTCTGCATCTTGCACTAACCTTTCAGTGTGACCTCTGAACTGCAGAGGCAGCTCCCGACATCGTTTGTTACTCTACACTGATACTCGCCAACATCAGAAGCATCAAACCTGAAAATGTGGAGGCTAATCAATGATTTCTCAATGCTTATTCTGTGCTTCTTACTGCTCCGCACGGGTTTATCATCTTTCACCCAAAACACTTCAAAGGGAGGTGTGCCAAGCACCTCGCACTCCAAAACCACATCAGAATCCTTCAAGACTTCCATGGATTGAAACTCCTTGCTAAAATAAGGTGACTCTACAGTGCAAAAGAGAGAGTGCAGTTTGTATTAATCATACTTATGAAGTCTGCAAAACTGCGCTGAGTTTAAAGAGACAAAGTGGGTGGCTGGATGTCACACACACCTTTGATTGTAACAATGCTACTGCAAATATCTTTTCCAGCATCATTTTTGGCCTCGCAAATGTATTCCCCACTGTCTTCAGTCTCAACCTCTGTAAGACGGAGTATTGCCAAGGATTTTGCAAAAGACATCCTGTATTTGTCACTCTCTTTTAGCTCTCTATCATCCTTGAACCATGTGATTTTAATCTCAGGAGTACCAGTGACTTCACAGGTCAGCTCAGCATATCCACCTTTCTTTACCAGATGGGTTGGCTCTAGCTTCTCCTTGAAGGCAGCAGGTTCTGTGGATTTAAGAAGAGTGTTCAGGACAAAGAAGGTAAGAAAGAGTGCCACTGGGTCAATCCAGCAGCTGAAAGTTTAAAAGAGAGTAAGAATGCAAACCTTTTACAAACAAGTTTGCACTGCATGTTACTGAACCAGCTACATTGGAGACTTTGCAGGTGTATTTTCCTGAGTCTGTTGGTTTGACCGCATAAAGCTCCAAGTAACTTGCTAATGCTTCTGTCATAATGTAGCAGGCTCCTCCTGTCACCAGTTCAGTATCACCTTTAAACCATTTCACCGTCAGTGGTGTTGTGCCTTTAAATGTGCCTTTGAAACGTACAGTTGATGCAGGTAGTACATCTTGGGACTCTGGTTCTACAGTGAAGCTGGGTGGCTCTAGATTGCGTTGAAAGAAAACAGTTGTCAAGAGTAAGACACATGGCCTGCACTTTGGGGAAGAAAACTATTATCACGTGAGAAGTAAAACTCCAAGAAATGTGAAACAAATTGCCAAACCTTTTATAAACAAAGTGCTACTGCTGTCTTTGCTACCAGCAGAGTTTGTGGCTCTGCAAACGTAGACCCCAGCGTCACTTGCATCTAGGTGTTTTATTTCCAAAGATGCAGAGCCTTCTGCAAAGTGTACTGTGTACTTGGCACTTGAAGTGATCTCAGTGTCCTGCTTAAACCAAGACACCGTCATTGGAAGAGAGCCTGAAATTTTGCAGTCTAGGCGGCACGAGGTGCTAATGATGCTGTCGATATTCTTCAGTGGTTTAGTAAAGAAGGGAGGGAGAGTGCGATCTGTTGAGAGTGAAAAAAACGAAAGAAACCAACACATGAGCAAAACAGGCATGCAGTTCTGCTTCTGGCTCTGTTGGGCTCAGAGCAGAGTAGCAAGGCTCTTTGCAAAGAGTCAGTACCAACCTAGCACAGTGAAGCTGGTAGTACAGGAGCTGATGCCCACATCATTTGATATCTCAAAGGTGTATTCGCCACTGTCCTGCATTTCAGTGGCATAAAACTTGAGCTGGGCAATGTTATTTTTAAAGCTGATCCTATATTTTTTGCTGGCAGGTAGTGGCCTTCCATCCTTGAACCATTTGGTTTTTAGCTCTGGAGTGCCTGTGACAGTGTACTCCAAAATGGCTGGTTCCCCTGCTGTTACCTGGATGATTTCAGCTTTTTCAATGATTTTGGCAGGTTCTACAACAGAATTAAACAACTGGTGTTAAGGACAAAAGGAAACTGTTCTTCCTCTCAGGTGAGAGACAATGTGGGAGTCACAGCACTACTCCACTGACCTTTCACTGCTAGTTCACCAAAGCAGGACTGACTGCCTGCATCATTCTCAGCCACGCAGGTGTATTTGCCACCAGAGCTCAGCTGGACACCAGTAATTTGCAGTGTTGCTAGACCGTGTTCAAATGTCACTCTCACTTTGTTATCATCCTGAATAACGTCTTTGCCCTTCATCCACATCACAGAAATAGGCTCTGACCCTTTCACCACAGCCTGTAATGTAACGCTATCTCCAGCCAGAGCTGTCACATTTTCGATTTTCTTAACAAAAGACGGTGGTTCTGGTTCAAAGAAAAGAGACGAGAAGAAATACTCATTTGCTGCCACACCATCCCATTAAATCTGCTGCTTACAGACAGTTGCATGAGACAGTATATGCAGTACATGGCGCAATTCAGCTAAAGAGCAGGCAAGGAGAAGAGCTGCATTCCCCAGCTGGGAGCTAATGCACGGCCCTTTAAGATTAACATCTTTCAAATTCACAGGTTTGACGCCACATAAGAGTTAAGATATACACAGCACTTTAAGAGAATAAGAAGATACTCTCCCTCTCCACCCTCCCTAGCCACCCACAAATCTGAAGAAAAGACATTCTAAGAAATAAGAGGTTCTTGCCAATCCCTTCAGTAAGTGAAGTTTTCTCTTTCCCACTGACCTTTCAAGATGTACGTTGCACTGCATATGCATTTCCCAACTTCGTTAGCTACCACACACTCGTATTCACCGACATCCGCACTGTTAAATGAGGACACCTCCAGAGAAATAACAGTTTTCTGAGAGGTCAACCTGTATTTTTTACTACTGCGAATCTGTTTCTTGTCTTTGTACCAGCTAATCTCAAACGGTCCAGTGCCAGCAATCTCACACTGAAGAACGGTGTTTGTTCCCTTCACTACCTCTGCTGGTTCAAGTGTTCGGATGAAAGACGGAGGTTCTATAAAAGCAGCGAGAAAGAATTAGTCAACCAAGAAAAAAAAAAAAAAGAAAAAAAGGGAATATTTTTCTCAAGAATGGACTGGCAGCAGCAAGAACAGACCTTTGACAACTACTTCGGTGGTGCAGCTGTCACTTCCAACCTCATTTACAGCTTCACATGAGTAGCTCCCACTGTCATCAACTTTCATCTCCAAAATATCTAACACAGCCACAGAATTGACAAAGGACATCCTGTGTGTGTTGCTTTCACGAACTTCCTTATTGTTCTTGAACCAAGTAACCTGGATTTCAGGAGACCCTTTGATTTTGCACTGAAGGCGTGCAGAGTCGCCTGGGGTCAGTAAATAAGATGGATCGACCTTCTTCACAAAGGATGGTGGTTCTAGAAATGGGAAGGAATGGGAAGGAAAGGGAAGAAAGGGGAAGAAAGGGAAAAAAAGGGGAAGAAAAGGGAAAAGGGGAAACGGAAATGAGAAAAGGAAAGAAGGCTGAAATACATAGCTTTGAAAGATTGGTTTCTAGTGCAAGAATAAAGCATGACTTCAGAAAAGATCAACATAATCTTGGCTGAGCTGCAATTCTTGTGGTTTCTCTTGTCCTCTCCATCCATCTCTCCCCTGCATGCAGGAGCAATTCTTGGATCTGGCTGGTGAAAGAAATATTGAAGCAACACACAGAGCACCCGAAGGCAGCAGGGGAAACAAGCAAGAAGTGAATGGACCTGATGGCAGGTCTAAAAAGAGTTCACAGTGTGATTTGAGCCCAAATAAGTCTTTTGTCTGAAAAAGAAGAAATAGGAACCCAAGAAGAGCAAAGGTAAAGGGGGCATAGGACTATCTTACCTCTGACTGTGACGCTGGCAGAAGAGGAGCTGCTTCCTGCCTCGTTTGAGGCAGTGCACACATAATGGCCTGAATCCTTGAGCTTAGCCAGAGGAATCTCAAGTGAGGCTATTTTGTCTTCAAAGAAAATCTTATAATCTTTGCCTGGGGGGATTTTGTTTCCATCCTTTGTCCACCCTACTGTTACTTTCCTGTCTTCGTCTACCTGACATTCAAGACGTATTTTTTTATTGACTGCTGACTGCACTGACTGCAAAACTTTAATGAAGTGGGGTTTGTCTATAATGACCATTTCAGCCTGGCAAATGTCAGCCCCAAACTTGTTGGAAGCTTTGCAAGTGTAAACCCCTCTGTCACTGGTGGTGAGAAGGGAAATTTCTAACACGTGTTTATTTTCCACTTTGGAGATCTTGTGGCGGTCCGAAGGTGAAATGGTCGTGCCATCTTTCTGCCAGGCGACGTCGATGACTGGAGTGCCCGAAACAGTACACAGGAACTTGGCACTTTTGCCCACAAAAGTAGTGATAGATTCAGGTCTGGTAAGAAACGTTGGCGGAAATGCTTCTGCAAAACAAAGGGGTTCAATGTTATCCAGAGGTGAGGACCAGAACTTATGCTCTTTCTCCACATTTGCCAGGGACAGAGAGCAAGAGGGGCCAGTTTGTCACTGGACACTCTTAAGCAAAAGAAGCCAGCAGTGAAGGATGTAAGAGGTATTAAAGATGATGAATTTTGGCTTTTGTTTTGGTACTTCCTGGGTCTGTATATTGCTCCAGAGCTTGAAGGCATTTTGAATCTCTGGAACAACGTACAAACTAAAGGAAAATAAACCAAACCCCAGAACTTCCTCCCCCAAGACTGACGTGTTTGCGCACCATTCCCTCAAGATGGACAAGTTTGCATGCATTTCACAGTTTGTGCATCTTTCTTTAGTCTCTAGCATCTGTCACTTAGCAAAGACCACATAAAGACTCCTCCCACAAAGAGAAAAGTCAGAGTAAAAAAAACCACTATACACTAAAAGTCCAAAAGATGGTGGGTTTTTTTTTAAAGAAAAAAAAAGAAGAGAATTGTATAGCTCTCAATACACAAAAAAAGTTTGTAAACTGAAGCAGCTTTAAACCCTCTTTTGTTTGTTTAAGAAGATCTATTTCCCCAATCACACAGAGTTCCCCTCTGGCCATGGCACACAGATGTTCAGGTACGCATAGCTGCATAGCCTGCCTCACAAGTATAACTGAAGGATAAACATAGAGTGCTAGGATAATCGCACAGTGATTATTACACCGAAGAAATCAGATTTAAAAGTGTATGTTTTCTTGTTGTCTGAAAGTTAAATACCTTCTTCAAGAATGTATTCACAAACCAAGCCCATTTTGTTGACGATCTAGTGCCTCCTGCTCTCTGTTTCCCCCTTCCTTCTTCCCCTCTGAAACTTTTCACACTCAGTCCCTTTTCTAGGTACAGAAAGCATGTAAAATAAGCATTCTCAAAAATTATTCCTTCTCTAAGTTTGTGCCTGCCAAAATGAGGTATGGATTATGTATAACAATGGCAATCAAGAGTGCTACCGTAAACATTTGTAAGTATAACAATGAAAGCATTCTAATAAACCAAGATATTTTCTGGAGAAGGAGATGTGCTTGGAAGTCTGTACTTACCAGTGACTGTTAAAAGGGCTGTAGAGCTAACACTGCCATGCTGGTTGGACGCCTTACAGCTGTACTCTCCATAGTCAACAACCTGAGGCCTTGGGATCTCCAGTGTGGAGAGGTAGTTGGACGTGCGAATGGAATATTTGTCCCCATCGTATATCTCTCGTCCGGCTTTGTACCACTGAAACCTGACATTGGGAGCAGTCTCTACCTCACAGGTAAACTTGGCCACGTGATTTACAGCCACCTCCAGAGGTTTGAGCCTTCTCCTCAGGATTGGTGCAACTGAAATCAGAAGCAGAGAGTAACTCAAAACCCTGCCTGCTGAAACTCTGGAAAGTAACAGTGAAGTGACTGACTGAAAAATCCATGCAATCCACATAAAGTGACTGTAAAAGAAAACAATATCTGTAAGAAATGAAAGCAGTACCAGGCTCAGTGGGCAGACAGTGATATGGTGCATAATAACATCCGGAAACACAGTGGTGATGCTGGAAAAACAACATGCAATAGCATGTGATAGAAACAAACACCATGATATCCTGGAGCTGTGAGAAATTATGGTGTCAATGAGAAATTGTGCTAAAACTGTGCAATAACTCTAAAGAGTGAGAGAGGGTACAGCAGTGAGAAAAGTGGGAAGAGCAGGTCCACATCACAGGCAACCATGGGAAGAAGTGTTCGGGACTGAGATACAGCTTGTCGTGATCGCACTTGTGTGATGAGAACAGGAAGCAACAGAGTTCCTGACCGAAGACTTGAGTGAGGGAAGTGAGAGACTTTGCAATGTCGTAAAAGGAGACCATAAATCCAGAGAGAAAAGGGGCCCTCTGATTAGTGGCATGATGGTATTAATACTGTATCTGTATCCAAAGATATAGACACATAGTACGGCAGTTTCATTAGTAGAGCAGTGTATTAGAAAGGCAGTATTTTAGCCCCATAATCCAACCTCTTTTAACAACTGTGAGTTTTGCTGCTGTTGATCTTTTTCCACCTTGATTCAGCGCCTCACAGGTGTACTCTCCTTGGTGAATCTCCCCGCACACTTTGCTTATTACTAGTGTGTATGTGTCCTGATCTTGCAAACACTTGAATTTGTCGCCTGAAGACACCAGTTTTCCCTCAAAGTACCAGTTCACCTCTCTGACATTTCTTATGACAGACACCAGACTGACACTCTCCCCTTCCTCCACAACAGTGTCAACCAGTTTGCTGTGTATGATGGGATAATTCTCTTTGCCCAGCTCATCCTCTAGCTTCCTAGCTCTAGTTTCTAGACCCTCTCTGCCCTCTTCTTCACATATTTGTTCCCTTTTCTCCTTCCTTTTCAGTATTTCTGTGGGTGTCTCAATGGGAACACCTGTGGAGGCCACATCAGCAGTGGCTCCAGCTGCACCCACGTCCTTGATTTGAGCATGCCCAGTCATAGTGTTGATTTCTTGTGCAGACAGAGACTGTTCCAGGGGTATTTCTGCCTCCATAGTCCTCTCAGCCTGCTGGGGCTCCAGCTCAGATGTTTCACCACAGGATTTTCCTGAGAGAAGTGGACTGGGATGGGCTGGCAATGCTTTGGATTTTTCATCCATCAAGAGATGTTTTTCTTCACAAATAAGAGAATAGAAAGCCTCCTTCAAGACTGCTTTCTGATCAGCTGTCTGAATGCTGACTTCTCCCAAGGAGACTGCAATTTCTATGGGACTGAGTCCTCCTGCTGTCACAACATAGGTGCATAGGGTGTGTTTATTTTCCTTGGTGATGTTTATTGTCTGTACTTCAATGTTTTCCTTATCAGCCAACCATTCTGAAAACAAGAGGTTTTGCTCACTTACTACTGCAGCTTTCAGTGCATTTCTAATTTGAGACTTTATGTCTAAGTTGCAGCTCTTGGGAACCTGAGCAGTGAGCTGGCTCTCTTTGTTGAGGACTTGGCTTGGCTGGAGCTGGTAAGTGTACATTGCTTCATGGGGTTGTCTTCCTGCCCTTGGAGACTGCCTAAGTGGGCTGGCAAGCTCGACGACATGTTCCTCCTCCAGGGGCTGGTTTTCTTCTAGCAGCAAGGGAAATCTCACAGCCTGTCCCTCATTGATTCTTGCAGCAAAATCTTCCTCTGCTGCTTCCAGGGAAGAAATGTTCTCCAGGGGGACAGCTTGGCCCTCAGTGAAGGACAATTCGGAGGCAAATCTGGGTTCAGCCTTCAGTTCACCTTGCATTGCTTGGAAGCCCTCAAGGACCTGGATGTGGTCACCGTCTATGGCATGGCTCTCAGTGGTGCTTGACACGTGTAGAGGGGCTTGGGAAGCCTCTGTCTTTGGAGCAGCCATTTGCTCTGCTGCCTTGGGGATGACTTGCTCTTTGGGCAAGAGTATCTGTGCAGCTACAGTCCCAAGGCACCCTGGTAGTTGTGTCTCCATCGCTGCTGCAGGCACCACGCCCTGGGGGCCAGCAGGAAGGGTTTGCAGTGGCTCTGCCAGAAGCCTGCTGCTCTCTTGTGTTGTGGCTACCTGGGTGAGCATCTCTTCAACACTCTGTGCAGCCAGGCAGGCTGGTGGCAGGTCAGGCAAGATGTCCTCCCTGGGCAGCACGTGCTCTGCCTGGCTTGTCTGAAGCTGAAGGAGGGCCGGGGGCTCCCTCATGGCCTCAAGGCTGAGCGCTCCTTCCATGGCAGGAAGCTCGCCAGCCTCCTCGTAGGAGAGGGGACTTTGGTCTTCTGCCACCGCAGAGTGCTGCAAGGCCGGGCTCTGCCTGCACACAGCATGCTCCTCGGGCACCACAAGGAGCTCAGCAGAGCATGTGGCCTCACCCAGGGTGTTCACCGCCTTGCACGTGTAGAGCCCCGTGTCCTCCTCCATGCACTCCCGCACTGTCAGAGAGCCCGAGCCGTCAGGATGGTGAGCAACAGAATGATGTGCATCGGACAAGAGCTCCTCACTCCCCTTGAACCACTGCACATTGGGGTGTGGCTCCCCAGCTACGGTGTACTCAAAGATTGCGGTGGAGCCCGGTGCGCACCGCACGCTGGCCGGCTCCCTGGCAAAGCAAGGGACCCCTGGTATCTGTTGCCGCACGTGGAGGTGGGCGCTGCATGTGGTCTCACCGTGTACATTGCTGGCCACACATGTGTACTCACCTTCATCCTGCACACCTGCATATGGGAGGATGAGGCTGTGGTCATTGCCAGCAAACACTAACTTACAGTCCATGGATGGGGTTAGCTTCGTACTGTTGAAAAACCACTGGATTTTGGGTGCGGGGCTGCCACTAACAGTAACAGAGAGCCTAGCTACATCTCCCTGCCAGACTTCAACATCTGAGACCTGTTTAAGGAAAACAGGGGCTTTGCCCCCTTCCTCCATTTTCATCTTTGCTTCGCTGGAATAAACTGGTTTTTCAGGCTCAAATTCAAGTGTTTTCTCTCTATCAGGCAACTGAAGGCCGCTGCTGTAGCCTTCACTTCTTCCTTCCTCAGAAGACACAATAAGAGAGCTAGTGATGTCTGTATGGAAAAAAAATGTTGTATTTTACTAGGATGTTTAAGAGAACACTTGCAGATAGCAATAGACAGTGTTAGTGCAGCTATGTTTGTACATCTGGAGGCTTTCTCAGCACTGTAAAGCAGTTAACAATGGACATGAGGTCCTCTTGCTGTCAAACCCACACCTGACAAAACCAGCAAGACATGCTGTGCTGTCAGGTTACTTATAAACTTCCCATCCGAAACGACATGGGCGTCTCTTTAAACCTGACATGACAGTATGGGTTAGGCACACCCCCAGCATGTACAGTGCAAGTACCAGTCAAAAAACATTGGTATATTTCACAAATATAATCAAAGCGCTATGCGCCATACCTGTTTCTATGTACATTCATACAAACAAGTACAGCAGAGCACTGCAAAGACCATAGTTGAATTCAAAACAAGAAAAAGTAGAATGCCAGAATTAGTATTGGAAAAATAACACAGACTTTTCAGCACACCAGTCTTTCTTCTGGTGCAGTTAGTTCATCTCTTTCAACTCTCTGTCTAACACGCTAAGATACTACCTCTCCCTGATCAGCTTTGTCCTGTTTTTGTCATTAGACAAAACCATTATTAGTACACTTGCAACACCATTATTAGTAAAATCACAAGTTTGCACCCTTGATTTAGTGTCATTGATTTAATATCATTGATTTAAATCTCTCCTTTTAAACTCTTCCCCCTCCAATGTTGCATATTAAAACTCCCACAATATCAGAGAAAAACAGGACAAAGCACTTTAAGGTTCTTCTTTTTCTTGCCTTTGTGCATTTAGATATTTATATGTAGGACCACTTTCTTCTAATGGTGGTTTAAAAATGAGAGGAAGCAGACATCAGGATCATGTAATTCTCTGCAGATGCTGGACACTAGAAACATCAGTGAAATATGAGACTTCCAGGAACAGAACAAGCCATCCATGAAAAGCACGGCGCAAAGAAAACCTTTGGAAATCAAATCCTGTTGTCCTCACTGAGTCAACGCTTACAGTATTTGATGCTGGAAAGATATGAGAGTTGTTAAAAAAGAATAAAGGACGTGTGAGTGGATAAATGTCTCCAGGCACTCTAATGGTGAACCTTGATACGTTCCCAATTACGGTGCCTTAAATTCCAAAACTTACCATGTGGTAATAATTTTTGCTGCACTCCAATAGCAACTATAAAGAACAACAGAATATGCCATACCCAGTTCTTTCTCATTGGTTTTAGCAATTATTAATCTTGCCACAAATACCATAAGATACATGACATAGCACAGTGCATATGACGATTAACCGCAGAGAAGAGATGTATAGGTAAAAAAAAAGAAATTACACCAGTCTTTCAGTATTACCTGCTAGCCTTGTTAAAACAGTAGGGAAATTTCCCCAGAAATACAGTGTGCTAGTGAATTTGAGAATAGGTGGCAGAATTGGGCCCATAATAAAGTATAAAAATTGCAGAATGGAACCTATGCTAACACACATGAGAATGCTTTATATACAGGAGTGTGGCAAAAATTAATACACTTTTGTGTGTTCCTGGATATTTATGACAGAAAAACTGTACAGGTACTTTTTAATATTTTAGCTGTCTCTGTGAAATGAATAAACTACAAGAAGCACCAGACTTAAATAATTTACATATTTATTTCACAAATTAACCATACATATTAACATTCAATACACTTTGATGACAAACAAACACAATTAATCCTTTTTTTAAGATACATAGTTTGTTGAAATGAAGACGATATTAAACCTGGCAATGAAATTATGAGTTTCGTAATTCCTATGAAGGCACAAAATTTTTAAGAGAGATGGTCAGTCATGGCTCTAAGCTATACCAGTTGCCCCAGAGCAAGTTTATTCAAAACTAGAATTACTCCAGATTTATAACGTTGTAGCTGAAGTGAGACTTTGTCTCTCCATAACCACATGATAGCGCTCCTGGCCAATGTATGAAATGTAAAACAAGACTTTTAAACTTACATAAACGACAAACACTATTATACAGGTAGAGATAAAGATGCTTGGCCATATATTTCAGATGTGAACATGAACTTGGACCTGTTTGGCTTATGGTTTCAAAAAACAACTTATGGGCCTGTTTCTACTAAAAAAATCAGTTCATTTACGTGCAAATGAAACACACTTCATAACTGCTTAGGACCTAACGAAAGGGCCTCTGACCTCTTTGGCTTTGGATCTAAAAGACCTCTCATATCACAGCTGACATACAACATCAGACTTCTTGCCAACTTCTTCATGTCAACTTCCCTAGGGACCTCAGCTGTCTAATGAATCAGTGCTACATATCTACACAAGGAATGGATTAAGGATGCATCATGAAGCAATTCTTTCCCAGCACAAGGTTGGGTCAGACACTTTTCTTTCCTATTCTTTCCTACCACCATTACCTATGAGACACCACAATTATCTCTGCCTTGTCATGATGTACAAATCTTAAATATTTACCATGAGGTCATGAGAGGGAAGAAACCAAAGTGACACACTGGTATTAGCCTAACCACTACAGTCATTTTCCCCGTGTACCGGGTCATTAGAATTTGCCACTCCTGACTATAAGTTTATATTGGGCAACACAATTGGGCAAAGTGATCAAAAATTTTGATCAAAAATTACTATCCCAGGTGACTGATGGGATAGTCTTAAGGATTTTATTGAGTTTTTGAGGCATGCTGACCTCAGTGTGAGGACACATCAAACTCAGAAATAAGAGCATGCATGAACATAACTGAGTGTCCTATAGTAGTTCTTTTACGCTTAAATTCACTGTGCTCCTTAAAGCAGTTTGCAAGAAAACTGACAGCAATTTGTAAATAGTTACTTAACTTCTGATAAACATTAATAACTTTCATACTTTTAACAGATTTTCTTAATAATTTTATCGCTGTTCATGTAAGATAGATTTAGTTCTGATTTAATTATGCCAGCTACTGCTGATTCCTCCTCCTAAATATTAGCATTATTTTAAATAAAAAAATATATACTCACATTGAGAATATTAATGTAAAAATCTGCTGAGAAAATGCCACAGAAAATAATTGAATGTATTCTACTTATTTCTGGTCATCTTGACATATAGCAAACTTAACTGTCACTAATTAAAAAAAAAAAAAAAAGAAAAATGGAATCTGTAGAGATTTAGTTCTAATGTGAAACAAGAGTACTGCATAAAAATCTCTCACTTGTTACTACTATGTATTTTTTATGAATGACACTGGAATATGGGGACAATAAAAATTATTTTAATGAATTTACAGTTACATCATTGATTTATTATGCTTCCACTCCTTTCCCTTTAACTTCTAAAGATACAGTACAAAATATGTTTTCATGTTTATTACTTGGTAATAGAGAAAAAAATCCTGTTCAGTTCTACTAATGCAAAACTTTCATTTTCTTCCCATTGTGTTGCTTTTCATTGCAACGGCATAATTCCATTGACTTTAAAAAAAAGTCGTTTAATTCCATGAGTCAATAGAATGAGGCCCATGGATGTAAGAATTTTGCAGTGATAGAAACTGTAAACAGGATTTGAATCAGTGAGACTCACATGTTCTGACACAACGTTGTGAGAAGGGAGAATACCAATCTAAGGAGTTCTTTCACAGAACTATATCCAAACTAAACAGCAAGTGTAAGTTAGCATTCCATACGTTTAAGTTACAAGAAAAAGGTTGCTTCTACGTTTTCAGGTGATTTCTAGCCTACATAAAACAATAACGATTGCACTGTTACAGACACACAGGAATATGTACACTATATGAAAAAATTAGTCCTACATAAATGAGTGTCAGTTAAAATATCTATACAAGAAGGAGTAAGGAGCTTGGAAGGCGTCTGAAATATACCTCGGTGCAGAAAGTGTGCACAAGACCTATGCACAGATTAAGTCTCACTTAAATTCCCCAACAAAAGCAAGTTTAAGTAAGACAGAAATATGCCCACAAAGAGTGGTTTTCATCCCTAAAGAGATGAAAAACAATGCCCCTAAAATGTGTGCTGCATTTTACCTGCAGTGAACAACAGCATAAAAACATCTACTGTTTCAAAAAGACTCTGAAACAAATTACGGAACTTTAGTATAACGTTAACACAGCACAAGTCTCAGCAGTCCCTGCCCTGTTAGTAGCTATACATTTGTACTGCCCACGGTCACTTTGCATCAAGTTTTCAATAGTAAGGCTATGAGAGCCCCCCTGCTCTTCCTGCACACAGTACCTATCCCCTTCCAACAACACCCCATCCTTGTACCAACAGACACTTGGGTGGGGGGAACCAGTCACGAGACACTGGAAGCATGCTGCGGCACCCACAAATGTACTGTAGTCAGAAATGAGCTTGATAAATTTTGGAGGGGCTTCCGTAACGTGGAACTCAAAGCTGCAGCTCTCTGAGTCCTCTGCCCTAAACTCGACCTGTTCCTCTTGGGACGGCTCCGCAAACACATCAAAACTAATGTTGACACACTTCTCCCCTTCCACTTCCTGCTCTTGTTGAGTCACCGCAAGCAGTCGGATCGCTTTCTCTGAGTCGTCTACGTGTGGCTCGAACTCAGACTCCAGTTCTACTTCTGACTGGTCACCCAGGTTCACAGCCTTACTCAAAAGCAAGTCACACTTCTGGGGCCTGTGTGGTTGATGGCCTGTGACCGTCTCACTGCTCGCCTTGGTACTTGTTCCCTGCTGAGCCATGACTACAAGGGAGCCTTTGCACATTGCTTCTCCCAGCCTATTGTTTGCCCGACAGCGATAACAGCCGCCATCAGAAGGACGTACATTTTGGACCTTCAGACTGTGAAGTCCCTCTTTCTGACTCACAATATACTTCCCTGTGGCAGATGTCACACAAGTGCCACCTCTGAACCACTGCACTACTGGGACAGGAGTACCTGTTACCACACACTCAAACACTGCCTCCGATCCTTCTGTCACCTCGACATCTGTAAAGGGCACGGCAAAGCGGGGAGGCATTTCAGTTACTTGGAAATTGATTTTTACATCCTCATTATCCTCTGTGGCCAAGCCTGCAGCTTGCTCCAACAAGGCAAGCGGAAGGACATCCAGGGAAACCACCATGCTCTTCTTGTCTGGGCTAAATTCAGGACTGGTTATGATTTTGACCTGCTTTTCAAACTCCTTCACCTCATTTTCATCCAGCTCCACTTCCAGGAGGATTTCCTGTGGTGAAGGTGACCTTGAAGATGTGTTTTGCTCCAAGTCAAAGTGTATAACATGCTGGTGGGTGACAGGGGGTGGCAGTGCTAGTGACCGCCCATCTTCAGGCAAAACTTCCACCTGTGCAATACTTTTAGCTTCCCCAACAATGTTCACTGCATGGCACAGATACTGTCCTCCATCAGCTTTCTGGACGTTAGTGATCTCCAGCACATATTTGTTCCCTTCCTTCTCTATCCGCACTCTCTCATCCATCTCCAACAGAGATTTATTATGATACCATTTCACCCCTGGCTTGGGTACACCCACCACCTCAGCCACAAAGCTCAGCGTGCTGCCCTCATACAGCCTCCTCCTGCTCAGCGCCTTGAGGAATGCCGGTGGCATGTCCCTGTCTGATGGCTCTAGGGCTTCACAGGGTGTCCTAAACACCTCAGCCTGTGTCTCGTCTGGAGGTTGCTGCCTTCTCTCACAGAAGGGGAGCACGGACAGGGCATCCATATACTCCCCAGTGGGTGTCCGGTAGCGCTCTGGTGGCGTGCTGTCCCCTGATGCAGAGCAGGGTCCCTCAAAGGGTGTGAAGTAGCGCTCCAAGGGTGTGTTGCATTTTGAGCCCTCGGAGGGTGTGGAGTAGCGCTCAGGTGGTGTGCTATACACTGAGCCTTCAGATGGTGTGGAGTAGCGCTCAGGTGGTGTGCCGTACCCTGAGCCCTCTGATGGTGTGGAGTAGCGCTCGGGTGGTGTGCCGTACCCTGAGCCCTCTGATGGTGTGGAGTAGTGCTCGGGTGGTGTGCTGTATCCTGAGCCCTCAGATGGTGTGAAGTAGCGCTCAGGCGTGCTGAGTGGTGTGTGATAGGATGTTGATGAAGCTGTTTCAAAGATCTCCACTGAGGAGGGAGGTGTGTAGAAGCGGTCCGAATCAGGTGATTCCTCTCCACTCCCACTCTCCAGCTCTATAGACATTTCCGACTCAGGAGAGAAGGGCCGGGTGAGTTCCTGTTGGTTGTTGTAGTAGTCGTAAACTGTGCTAAAGGTAACCTCCTCCACTTCCAGTGACGTGATGGTCTCTCGCTGCTCCTTCTGAACTGTCCCTTTGAGATCTGGAGTTTCCTGCACCCCACTTGACCTTAAATATTTGGCCAGGGACAAGTCAGGCTCTAGCCCTGAGGCTTGAACAGTACTGGGCTCTGGACCTGCAGAAATATCCTCCCACAGTCCTTCTCCATCCAAGCTATTCTCAGAGGCTTCCTCAGTGGGAGTCCTCTTCTTGCCCCAAGACTCCTTCCTTTGTTCCTTCTGTGCCACAGGATCATCCATTATTAAATCAAGTAATAGTTGGCCAAAAGAGAAGCCCTGGGTTGTGTTTGATTCCTGTTGAGTGTCCCTGTGCATCTCCTCAGGGGAATCCGTGCTTTCTATCTCACAGGTGGAGCTGGTCATTCCTGTCTCAAAGACCTTTTCTATCCCAGAACCTTCTTCCTCCTCTGCCTGATGCACAGTCTGGGGTTTCTTTTCACGTGCAGCTTTTTTCAAGTCAATGATGAAGCTGTCACTCTGTGAGTCTGTGGTCTCCAGTCGTTCCCCACTCTCCCACACGTGTGTTTCCTGCACTCCTCTTTGGAAATCTGCTGTGGATTCCACCAGAAAACTCTGCATTTTGCCCTCAGGTGAATCCTCCCCACAGACACTCACCTCTAACTCATTAATTTTTTCAGCCGAAGATCCCTCTTCAGCAGGTATCATGATATTGTCAAGGTCCCCATTATGGATTTGCAAATCGTCCCTTCTGATTTCTCTTGGCTGTGCCTCTTCCTGGGCACCAACCTCCTCCTGCTGCATCCTATAGCTCTGACGCAGCTCCTCACTTAAAGACATCTCTTCCACAAGCACATCATGTTGGTGCACAGGAGAGAGGAGCCCAGTCACTCCTACTTCTACACTCTCCAGCGCTGTGGGGGTTTGTCCCTGTTCTGTGTCTACAGTCTCTTCTGCTGGGAAAGACCCCACAAACGTCTTCAGATCAAATGTGATATTGGTCTCTTCAGAATCAGATGGCAAGAGCTGCTCTTCGAAATGCACTTCTTCTAGGTGAACCTCAGCTTCCTCAGTAAAAACCTGGCCTGAGTTTTCTATGCCAGGAGGCATAGAAGCATTGCCTACATCAGACTCTATTTCTTGCAGTGTTTGCCCATCACTATGCATTTCCCAGTGTGTGGCACCCCCAGCATCAATCATTTCTTCTTTACAAAGACGATCATCAACCTCGATGTCCTGTTCAATATCAACTGATCTCTCCTGCTCCTTGGACTGTTCCTCCTGCTGATCTTCTGTGCATAAGTAATAAAAGCCAAACTGCTTCTTTGTGGGTGTGCTTGCAATGTTGTCCTGCAGGTGGGGAACACTTGGCTCTTCTACAAGAGGCACATCAGGAGACGTTGCCTCACAGGCAGGGGCATTGCTCTCCTCCATGTAAACATCACTCCCTTCTTGCATCACAGGTGATACAGGAATGAAAAACTGTGAATCCTCACACTCCCTTGTCAGAGCAGACTGCTCAGAAATGTGTGTTTGCCCTTTCACTTCCATAAACGGTGCCTTCAGGATGTCCCAGGACAGAGCATCTGTATGTGGTACCACCTTGTCTCCCTCAGCCTCTGGCTCCTCTGAAAAGTGACCTGAGTCCTTGGCCACTAGCTCATGCTCTTCCCTGGGCATGCTGGTGTACATCTCAGTGGCATCAATTCCAAAGATATGCTCCTCGGAGACAGCTTTTCCTTTGTTCTGACTCATTTCAGAAATACCATCTGTATCCCTCACGCTTTCTTTTGTAAAATCTATTTCTTGCCTTGCATAAACTTCCATGGTATCCAGCACCACTGTCTCCTCAATCTCACTTTCCCTAAAGTGAGTAGTTTTCTCAGACTCTGCTTCGAACTGCTCACCAGAAGATGGAGACAGCCTCAGGGACCAGGGTAGGTGGGCTTCCTCCTCCTTGGGACATGTGATCTGTTCCTCTTTATCCTTCCCAAGTGTGCTGAGACCTTGGAGCTGGAGAACGTGGTCCATGGCAGGCAGTTCCTCAGTGCCTCCATCCTTGCTATACAACCTGGGTGCACTGGGCTGCACTGTCAGCTCAGAGGAAGTCTGTGCTGTTCCAGCCGCATTCTTGGCCACAAAACAATACAGCCCAGCATCCGTGACAGAGACCTCTCGGATATGTAAACGGTACATGCCACTCTTGCCTTTCTCAAACCTCAGCCTCTCACAGGCAGAGAGGCTCTGGCCATTCAGGGACCAGGCCACAGCTGGTGGGGGCTGCCCAGACACAGCACACTCCAACACCACTGCCTCTCCTTCGTGGCAATGAATGTGTGCTGGGGCTTCTGCCACAATTTGGGGTGGTTCATTTCCCACATCAAATGAAAACTTGAACTTGTGCTTTATGGTGGGAGCAGCCTGGCCTGGAGAGGGACGCGTGGCGTCCCTCATTTCTGTGTCTTGCTCTGGTGTTGGAGTGGGGGCAGTGATTTTGATTTCCACAGGCAGCGACAGCAAGTCTGAGTCTGGAACTGCACTTAGCAGTCCCTGCTCTGCTGCGAAGGCCAGGCTGACTTCTTCCTCCTCCTCCTCCATCTCCTTCACCTTCACCTTCTCCTCTTCCTCCACCACCTTCTCTTCCTCCTCCCCTTCTTCCTCCTTCACCTTCTCCTCCTCTTCCTCCTCCACCTTCTTCTCCTCCTCCTCCTCCTTCCCCTCTTCCTCCTCCTTCACCTTCTCCTCCTCTTCCTCCTCCTCCTCTTTCTTCCCTTCCTCTTCCTCCTCCTTCTTCATGGCCTCATAGGCTGGCATCTGCCGCCTCACATGGAGTGCAGCTGAGGTGCTGACTGTGCCCAGTGGATTGAAGATCACACAGGTGATGGTCCCACCATGCTGTGGGAGCAGGGATGGGAACGTCAGTGTAGAGCGGCACTCTGTGGTGTGAACAGCGGTGCCTCGGATGCGTCCCACAGGCTTGTTGTTGTTGTACCAAGTGACTGTGGGCTGTGGGCGGCCATGGAAGAGGCAGGAGAAGGTGCATTTATGCCCCTCAACAGCCTCCTGGGACTTGATTTCCTGGACAAAGAGGGGTGGGCAGGGCTCCAGGAGTCCACCTGGCCTCTGCCATCTCTCCCCTGCAGCCTTGGGCCTGTGGTACCCCTTCACTACCTGCATTGTGAGGGGCTCCGAGCCATCCATTGTGGCAGCCACCTCAGGTGGGCTGGGTTTCCCAGGAGGGCCTCCCTGAGGCATGGACATGAAGGTTTCCTGCTTCTTTTTCAGCGCTGCCCGCTTTGCCTCCCGCAGTCGCTGCAGCTTCCAACGGATCTCCTCATCCAGCAGCTCCTCAGCATCCACCACTGTGCCACCGTGCTCCCTACCACATGCCAGCCCTGGACGGTGAGGCCCCACCAGTGGCAGCCTCTGGAAATGGATGGTTCGTACCATACCCCTGCCTGAGGAGACATCTCCAAGCAACTGCTCAGCCTCCTGCCCCTTGTCAAAGGGCGAGCCGGTGCAACGGAGCACCACCCGCAGCCGGTCCTCCTGCCGCTGCTGCAGCAGGCACTCCCAGCTCCCCTGCATCCACTCCGCTTTCCCTGCGGAACCTAAGCCCTGCTGTTCCCCACTGCGTGCCACCAGCAGCGAAGCAGTGGACTCGGCTGAGCCCTCACTGTTAATGGCAAATACCCTGTAACTGCCAGCGTCATGCTCCCGCACATCCCGCACCTCCAAGCTGGCATGGTGCGTGTGCTCCTCGCTCTCGGTGCGGATCACCTTGCGGCAGTCCTGGCGGACCGGACGGTTGTTGTGAAACCAGGACATGTGGGGCGCTGGACATGCCACCAGCTTGCACTGGAAGAGGGCAGGGTCCCCCTCCAAGACAGACCTACACTTGAGGCCTTGTGTGAAGGTGGGTTTACGGTTCTGGGTGCAAGCCAGCACCGCCGCCGTCCCAGGTCCCTCGAGGTTCTCCTTGCTGTGCTGCTCTGCAAGAGAAGGAGACTGGGTTACAACACACCACACTCTGCCTGCCATCTGATTGAAAAAAATGAAATAGCAATATATTGAAATAAAAAATGGGCATGCAACAGATTTCATCACACACCCAGGGAAAAAAAAGTAATTCACTCACCATATTTGTTCGAATAAACGCAACGCCTTGCTCTGTTTTAAAGATTGACACGAAAATCGTTCGTTGTCTGTTCTTTCTTCAGAGTGTGGAAATTTCTTCTTGAACAAGCAAAAATGAATTTCAAAATAACACGTTCTTCTCTGCGTGTATGTTTTTGCTGCCTGGAAAAGCTGTGTGTCTTTGGGTGGCAAAGAAGAAAATCTTACCTGACTTGCAGACAGTAGAATAAACGCCCTTTCTGACCCTTCTGTTTGCAGATTAAATGTTCAAACAATTGAGAAAAAATATTTTGAAAGATATTTTTTAAAAAGTAAGTAATTAGCTAACATGAAATGAGAAGGCGTTTATTCGAACTAATACAGCCACTAACTTCACAGTGTTATGCACAAGGAAAAAAGCAAGCAACATGAACCACGTATGCTATCTGCAAGCCAGGGTAAGAAATGTATAATGATGAATTAATGTACGTAAAAAAAAAGTGCAAGGAATCAATGGGAATGTGTAGCTTTCACATATCCTAAACAACAAATGCTTTCTAGTATACTTCATCCATCCATCCAATAGTGTCCATTGTACTGATTAATGTTAGGTTGCTAACTTGTTTACAAATAATGATTAAGATTTGTATAACTTCCTTCTGAAGTAAACTATTCCATGCATTCAAAAGGAAATTGAACAAATAAAAGCTCTGTGAACAGCTGCAAAGCATGAAGTAAAAGTTAAGAATACGGCTGCAAAATTATAAATTTGAAGTTTTAAACATATTTTAAAACTTAAATAACCTTAAAATGCAGGTAACCCTTTGCATATCAAAACAAACATGCAACATGTTCCAATATGCTTCAAAGTATGTCTGTCTTTCCCCTCAGACACTACATGTAAGCAGATAAAAGCTTTTCACAATCACTGGTACTAATTATTCAGTGTAACATCATTGGTGACTGTACCTTTCACTTCCATTTCAACCTCTTCCTCTAGCTTCTCATGAATAATTTTTTCAGGAGCTAGAATAAAAAGACAAAAATTTTTGAGCTATACGTGCTAAATATGCCAATCAACCACTTATATAGTTAAACCATCCAGTATCTCTTGAAAATATACAGAAATTCACACATACGTACACATAAATGCATGCCAAACAATTCAAACACTTGATAAATTTTGAGAACAGAGTAATCAAATGCTTTCAAACTTGTTTGCAATGTACACTTTTCTATAAGATTGTCTTTCTTTTTTGCAGGGTGGGGAAAAGTTTCTAAAGTAACATGCCTTTATCATGCCTTAAATCCCTAAAGAAAACATTCAACAATCCACAGACTAATGAGATGCTTCTCGTTCTTTATTATCTCCCAGGGAATGAATGGACTGGAATGCAATGATGCTATGCACGAGGAATTGATACTTGGAAGGAACATGCAGTTGCCAACCTGTCACTCTCAGATGGGTGCTGCACTCGGCTTGTCCTGCAGGATTAACTATTCTGCACTTGTATATACCCTTGTGGCTCTGACCAACTTTCAACAATCTTAAACTGCACAGTGGCCCATCGTGTTTTAAGGAACACAATGCAGACTCCTCAACTATTTGCTGATTGCACAGCCAGACCACACAAGGTGTAGGTGCACCCTTCATTATACAAAAGAGTAACACATCATCTCCTTCTTTTACAGTGGTTTCTGAAGGCAGAGTTTCAAGAAACTCTGGTGCTTCGGCGTCAGTGTCTGTGATGTCTTCACACGGCACAACATCAGGATAGTAGACTCTGTTTCTTTGCTTCTCAGTTTCATATGGTCTTTGGGATGTAGATATAAACAAGCTCGAGGTTTTCTTGGCAGGTTCTTGCTTAACTTCAGATGCTTTAAACTGACAATCTCTGGCTGCTTTAAAGCTTTTAGTGTCTGATTCAAGGGTAATTTTTGTTACTGCTTTGGCTTGTGCTTCTTTTGCTAGGTAAGAATAAAGTTAGGAAAAGGATTAGATGAGATCTTTTGCAGGAATTAAAAATATCCGTATACTTAGTGGGAAAAAAACCCCAATAATTAGTATTGAAAGAATGTCCAGCATATTAGTGCTACAACAACGTTATTAAATATGAGTGATTACCCATTCAAGAGCTCTATTCCTGCTGGGGTAATTGTAGGTAGCAGTTAAGTCTATGAGATTTTCATGGGATCAAGACTTGGTCTGTAATGCCTAATGCAAGAACATCTTTATTTTTAATTGAGAGCCTCAATTTAGGAAGTAGCAGCAGAAGATTATGTAAAGTGCTTTGCACAGCTCAAGAGTGAAGAAAGAAACTTCAGTATTTAAGAGCCAAAACACGATCAATGGCTTGCTCTTTGACCTCAGCAGAAATACTGTCACCTGTCCAGTGTAGTGATAATACATTTTTGGGTCTCCACTAGTGGTAACACTAGTAACATTTTAATATGCTGATGTCAGGAAGAAGTGAACGAAGTCTTATCAAAAATAAATACTTATATCTCAGGGAGAGTGAAGGGTAGAAGACAATTCTTATCTTCCTTAAACTCCAGCTTTGGGAATTCTCAAAATGCTAAAATTCCTACCAGCCTGTTTTGCTTTACATCGCACTGCGTATCATGAAGGATATGAGGAATAAAAAGCCTCAGATGTCTGTGACTTGCTGGGAAGAGGCATGAAGTTACAATACCAACTTCCCAGTACTGCACAGGTCAATTTTGAATAGAGCTGTAAATGTGGAGGAAAAACTCCAAAGCATTATTAATAGAGCTTTCTTAATTAAATACTGATAGTAAAGGAAATATGAGTGAGCTGTAGGCAGTGATAATGAAGTTGCAAAAGATAAGTCATAATGTTAAAAGTCAGATAACCACCTTTGACTGTTAGCATTGCAGCAGTTGTTGTCCCTCCATAATCATTGTATACAGTACAACTGTACAGTCCTTGATCTGTCAGCTGGGCATTTAGGATTGTGAGCAGTAGGACACTTCCATTTTGTGATATCTTCAGTTTTTCAGATCCTTCTATCGTTTCACCTTCATGGGCCCAAAGAAACTCAGAGAAGAATTCACTTTCTAAGCCACATACGAACTGAGCAGTATCACCACATTTCACGGTTAGGTCTTTGAGCTGCAAGAGAATCTTTGGAGGGACATTCATTTCCTGAGCAGTGGCCACAGAGATCCTGGTGCTCTGAGATGTTTGGGAAAGGACTGTTGTGTGCATAGCTTCCATTTCTTCAACCGATGTAGCCTTCATGGTCAAACTTTCTGATACTCTCTCAAAAACCTGTACACCCAATTGCTGTGGTGGTTGTTGCACTGTTTTAAATTCTTTTTGGTAAGTTTTAATGTTCTTCTTTGTGAGGGGAGCAACATGAAGTTCTGATATAGCCTGTGACCGGATAGACTCTTTTACGTCTTTCCCAGAACTTTGCCTATCTAGGGCTTGCACTGTGTAATCAAGTAACAAAAATAACAACAATATTAGTATCTAAATAACTTTACTAGGCCATGCTCTGAACAAAATCAAACAGCATGAAGGATGAAAATGAATTGTCTTCATTTGAAAACTCAGCATGCCAGATGCACTGCGCTCTTGACACAAAGATTATCCATTCACATATATGAATGACAAGTGATGCCTAATCTAGTCATGCAGTTGATACACAGTTGATGCTTGTCTCTTCTTTCACTGAAGTTGCCCGTTTTAGTATTGGAAACTTATTATGGAACTTTTTAAGGAGGTATTTTACTTTCTTTTTCCCTACAGGATAGTGCAAAATACCTCAGTCAATGCTATAAAGATCACTTAATTCCTTGTTTTAAAAAACTGAACGCCTGCAGTAAAGAGATTCTATTCTTTGACCAATCTCAAGATGCAAATTTGCAAATTTCCAAATGTTAACAGCTTAAACAGAAGAAATGAGAGTGGCTGGGTTACAGAGCATAGGTTCTACTAACATTAACTGGTAAAGAAATGGTGTGAAACAAGGAAAGAAGAACATTAGTAACAGTGTAAAAGTGTGGTATAAAACAAACTGAATCCCTTTGAAGTAAAAATGGGGCTTTACCTTCTGCAGTCACTGTAAGTGTAGCTGTACAAGTTGTTTCTCCAGCACTATTTCTTGCCTTGCAAGAGTATTGGCCAGCATGCTCTAAGAAAGCATCTACTATTATCAGTATAGCTGTGCCTGTAGACTCATCAAAGTGGAAAACTATGTCTTTTGTTGGCAACATGAGTTGTTGATTATGAAACCACTGGATTTTTGGTTTGGGCATGCCAGAGACTCTAGCTTGAAATCTGACTGATTCCCCGTTGTATACCCTGCAGCTCGAAATAGGCTGGATAAAGGTGGGCCTTTGGCCAACAGACTCCTCCTTAAGTGAAACAGATGAAGAAACATGCCAATGGGACTCTGATGTAACTTCTTCAACATTTTTAAATCCTGAAAAGAAGCACGCCAACTTTTAATTTCTTACCCTACACTACAATAAATTTTCTCTCTCATTCAAGATTTTATTTTTCTAACTTGCAATTTAACAGCGTGGATTATACTAATTCATAATTTATAAAATCTGTTGCAAAAAGAAAACAAAATATTTATGGTTAAATAATATCAAGGACAATATAGAACTTAAATAGCAAATTCTCCAGACAATATTTCTGCTCTAAAACTTCGGTCAATATTTCATCAATTCATACAAATGTAAACCATATTTTTTCAGTTGCCCAAGTACCTGGTACACACCTCTATTTAACACGTTTTCCAACACTTTCAAAGTAATTTATTTTATACAAAACCTCTTACTAGATTCTCCACTCAGTCAAACCAAAGCATGTGTAAGCAAAGCAATACCATTAGAAAGAAGGTTTCTACCGTGTTTGCTGCGTGACAGATTCTTATACTGGAGAGAATGAAAAGGTGAGGTGCATGGAACAGTGAAAAAGGTGAAATAAGTTTTCCTGTGCATGACCAATATTCTGAAGACATAAATGTATACTGTGGACATTGTAAATGGTGGCAATTGAGTTAAAAGACAACATGACAGACACCGACTCACATATAATAGTGTATATTAAGATTAGTATTGGAACATGACCTAAACAAGACATCTTCTTTAATCGCACACTGTACCTTCTAACTTCAAGGTAGCAGTGCTTGTCACTTGGCCTACAGAATTACTAGCCACAAAGGTATAGATTCCTTCATCCTCTGGATAAGCTTCAGCAATCTCCAGCTGGTAAGTATCTTCAAACTGAGTCATTCTAAAAAAACGTGATGGCTTGATCTCTCTCTCTTTGCTGTACCAAGAGACTTTCAGATCTGCTCAAGCAACAGAAAGAAGACAAAAATGTCTAAGTTATGATATTAGACTAGTAAGTACACATTATTTGTACATTTATATCGCTCAGAAATCTTAAATCTCAAGCATCTCTTTAAATTTAAATGTGCCTTGTATTACTTTGGTAATGTATAATCAGTGGAAAATGGCTTTAAGTTTTCATTTCTGCACTGAAAATATTTGTATGGGAAAACTGATTCTGGTGCTGCTGTATTCCAGTGTAAAAATAGTTTTTCCTTTCCCCTCTTAATGTATAAGTTTAAAAATATTTTGCCACTACCAAAATCAGAGAAAGTCTCACTTTTAAAAAGGGATTAAACAGGCTATAAAATCGCTTGGTTGAGCTGAACAAATTAAAGAAATTAAAATAGAATATCCTTTTGCTAAGGACAGTACCTCACCTCTTTTTGTTGCAAATATTCTAAGTTTTGCACTTCACATTTCTCAAGAATGGTCCTGTGTTTCTTTGTTCCTTTGTAAAATTCCTGTATAAAATGCTGTCTTACTTGACTCGTGTAGATTCTTTTAGACTTGGGAAAGAAGAGGACTGAAGCAGACTTCAGAACCTTGCCTCTCCACCTGGCACTATATTACATCATGAATCAAATGTTTTCACACAAATAGTGTGTTATTACTGACATCAGAAGAAAGCGACGGTGTTTTTAATAGAGATGCATAGTGTGTACCTTTAAACAACTGTATTTGCATTCATGTATTACCTAACCTAAGATAAAAGGTTTTCACAACTCAAGTGAGAGGTATGCAAATCCATTTGGATAGACTATCCAATAAAGGAAATTTTCAATACAAAAAATTTAATCACTGAAAGGATTATCAGGCACTGGACCAGGCTGCCCAGGGAAGTGGTTGAGTCACCATCTCTGGAGGTATTTAAAAGATGTGTAGGTGTGGCGCTCGGGGACATGGTTTAGTGGTGGCTTTGGCAGTGTTAGGTTAACGGTTGGACTCGATGATCTTAAAGGTATCTTCCAACCTAAACAATTCTATGATTCTATGAAAGGGGACCTAGATGAAAGGATCCTTATGCTCTGTGCTGTAAATGCGGCTTCCACATTCACATAAATACAGTTCTTGTAAAAAGAGTTACACTAGCAGGCTTTTCACAGAGGGCAGGCCAGTCCTTCCAACTTATATTTTCTGAGTTTTAGCACCACTTCTAAAGCAGGATCAGATTTGTGTAAAGCTTTTTTAAAAAAAGTTGGAGTTTGATTTCAAGTAGTGGAAATCCAAATTTTATATATTTGCATATAAATGTATATTACCAATTTTACATGGATTTTTACACAGTTATCACTCAGGATTATGTTTAAATTTGGAGTTTTATTTACCATTACATAATTGTAAATTCTTTGGGATTGGAACTGTATCTCATTCTGCAGTTTACCATGTGAATATTTTATTACTAGTCATACTTAAGTCCATTTATTGAAGTGAAAAAAGGTTTTATGTGGTTTTGTGTTAACTTAGAAAGAATTATATTAATTGGAGAATTGTATTCTTTGTAACTAAAACTAGCAAACACCTTTTTATGCTGTTAAAAATAATGCAATTGCCGTTTACTGTTTGCAGAGTGATATGAGATACTTAGGAATATTAGGATAAAGATTGAGGCATAGTTTCAGTCTGTTTGCTTAGATAATTGACATGACACTGTGTCATCAGATACTTCATCAAGTTCATTTAACATGATAATGCATTTCCACCATGACACTCCATGTTTTGAAACTCTGTGTTTTACTCATTGACACAGTTTTCCAACATCAGTTAGCATTTGAAACACTGAGAAGTTTCCAAAGACAAAGTTTTTGAAACAGACCTACTTTTTAGAAATGCTTAATGTTTATGACAGTTTATAACTTCCATGCTTGATGCCATCTTTAACATATGACTTGCTTAACTGATAGCTGTCAGCGAGTAATATTTTGCTGTGCGCTTATATCAAATAACTACTTCTAGAGAAAGTCCAATCCCAGTGTATATGCTGTTGCATTTTTTCTGAGCTCAAGATGAAAAATTCTGAGAGATTAAAAGATGTACAGGTTCTCATTAAACTCACCTGTCCCTGTAACTCTGCACTGAAAACGAGCGGACTGTCCCTCGGATGTAACAGCATCACGCAGTGGTATTATGACAGCAGGTGGATATACTGGCACTTCTAGCTCAGGAGAAACAACTTCTGGGACTAAAGGATAAGAAAAAGAAGTCATTTTTAAAGATGATCACACACATGTTGACAATCTCATTTCACAGATATTGTTATGAGGCCAGGAAACTCACTTTCCACTGAAAGTGAAGCTGAAGTTGTAGCAACTCCGTAGTCATTTTTTGCTTCACAGGTGTACACTGCTGCATCTTCAGGGAAAGTTTCGATCAGCAATAGAGTATATTCTTGCGCATCATGAAGAAATTTGCACTTGAAACCTGGAGAAAGCTGTTGATCATCTTTGTACCAAGAAACTTTGGGCTGGGGTTTGCCTGATATCATAGCACAGAAGCGGGCAGGTTTGCCAGACTCCACAGTGGTTGGTTCTAGCTCCTGAATAATCCGGGGTGGCTCTGGAGCTGCAAAATGGGGAAGGGGGGAGGCAAGGTGGGGAAAGGAAGGGGAGAAAGGAGGAGAGAGAGAAATCTCATTATCAATATTTATCAAGGCTTCAAAAGTATTAGCGAGGATATTTTTTTTTTTAATCTTATTATTCCCAATCTTGCATGCCCATGAAAATCTGCCCTTTTCTTTGATACAGGGGGAATGATCTAGCAGCAAGTGTCTTAACATAATTAGCTATGTATGTTGGTGTTTGTGTTTTCTGTCAAAATGTGTCCAAAAATTGTTAGGCTGATCCCTCTGGCAAGGCATATTTGTCCATATGGACAAATTAGTTTTATTTGGACTTGAGAATTTCCTGGTCTAAATAAATACACTGGGGAAAAGAACTGCTATAGCATTTTCATCAGTGAGACAACTATTTCAGTAGAGCAAGAAACATCCTTGTACATGAGCGTTTTGGTAGTGTTCCAAACATAAGATTCTCTTTGGATATTTTATTTTTTTTTTACTTTCAGAGTTAAAATTCCAGAAAAGCTACATAGTAATCAGAAAAAAAACAGGGTAATAAACGCAGTAAAAGCATTGTTTGCGGGGACACATACCATTCACATAAAGAACAACAGAACTCCTATTCCGTCCTGCAACAAAAGTATATTCTCCAGCATCAGAGTAAGTGGTTTCAAAGATGCTCATTCGATGAACTCTCCTTTCCACCACATAACTGTATCTTTCCTCATATTGGAAGTTGATCTCAATACCGTCCTTGTACCACTGTGGTTCAATGTCATCTTCATTGACTTCAAATTCAATTTCAGCTCTTTGTCTCTCAATGACCTTTGAACAAGCAGAATAAATATTAGAAATAGCATTTGTTTTCACAGATGGTCCCACATTCCAGTTTCCTAGAAGAAGGCCCTGACCTTACGATTGCAGATTTTTATATTAGGACTCTGTTTGGTTACATATTGATGTTCTGCCTTTGCATTATTCTTTGAGTGACAAAGTTATGAAATATTTATTCTTCTGTATAGGCCATACCTGGATATCTTTATGGATGCTTCTGATACGAATGTCACGACCTTCCACTATCAAATTGGCACTGGATGTGTTTCCACCTGCCACTACAGTGTACTGACCAGCATCAGACATTCTTGTGGAAGGAATGATGAGACGATGGACATATTTCTCTCTCTGAATTTTCATCCTAAGGATGATTTCATCAGAAAAGAAAATGAACAAGTTCTTTTCTGGTGGAAAATACGTAACAAAAGTCAATACAGTGTAGAAGCAATCATTTACCTGTCACCAATCTGGAGTTCTTGTCCATCCTTCATCCACTGGACCTGAATGTCAGGTTCTGAAACTTCACATTCAAAAATAGCCCTCCTCTTCTCCACAACCTTGATATCTTTAATATGCTTTCTAAATTCAATGTGACGAGCTAGGGCAGAAAAAAAATAGAATGAGTGCCACGATACTATTTAAGGCACTAGACATCACTAAATATACAAATCAAGAGGGCAAATACCTTCCACATATAAAGTGGCTGATGAAGCTGCTTTTCCAGCAACAAAGGTGTATTCTGCAGCATCACCAAAATGCACATTCCTTATGGAGAGGGAGTGTGTGAGCTTCTTTGTTCGTATCTGGCATTTATCAGTTGATTTTATTTCTACCCCATTCTTTAGCCATTTATATGAGATACCTTCATAGTTAACAGTAACTTCAAACGTTATTGTATCTTTCTCTTCAGCATTGATGTCTTTTAGCATGGAGGTAATTAGGATGGCTAAAAGAAAAGAAATGGACATGGTTTCATTTTTTTTTGTTCTGGTTTGCTTTATTTTAAATGAATGTTAACTGGATCAGACACATTTCAAATTCTTTAAGACAGATCCTGATTTTTGGTAATATTAAAAGGAAAGCTCTGTGTCCAGAATCAATAGTACAACTAAATTTCCAAAAACTTCTGAATGACATAGGAATTCAAATTCTAATTCTGTCTCCTATGATGACTTGGCATTTAGGCATGTTGGCCTAAACAGAACAAGCCAGGATCTGACTTTCAAGTTCACAGCTTGTAGATCTCTTTTAAAAATGTAATTGAGGCTGTTTAAGGTTATTTGAAAATATGTCTACAACAGTGCTGGTTTTGTCTGAATTGCACCAAGTGCATGTATTAACACAAACTCTATTATTGGTAACTGTAAAATATTCTGGTTAAATTCATTTTTACATACGTTTTACAGTCAGAGTTGCACTGACTCTGTCATTTCCACAGACAAATGTGTATTCTGCAGAATCTTCACTGCTTGTGTTCATGATATTGAGCTGATGGAGTTTCCCCTGGACTACTATTTTGAACTTTTCACTCATTTCAATCTCCACACCATTTTTCAACCAGACGGCAGGCACATTGAAATGAGAAACTTCACATTGAAAAGAGGCAGTTTTGGTCTCAGGGATCTCAATATTTTTCATGGTCTTTGTGATGTGTATGGCTAAGAGGGAAAAAAAAAGATAAAAGAAAAGAAAGGATTTTTTAAAAGTCAGTATGTATGGAAGACTGCAAAAAAATAAGGGTAACCGCGTAGGAAGCATCAGGTCAAGTTGTTTGATATGAGTTGGTGTAGCAATTCATATAATTACTTTCTTACAAACTTAACAATACTTACTTTCCACAAACAGCTTTGCTTTACACTCGATTTGCCCAACAAGAGCTGTGTATTCCCCAGCATCAGCAGGAGATATGTTATGCAGCATAAGCTTGTGAACTTTCCTTTGAGAGATCATCTTGCATTTATCACTTTGTTTAAGCTCAATATTTTTGTGGAACCATCGGACTGGTACAGTGTCATGGGATACACTCAGTTCAAACGAGACAACAGCGTTTTCCAAAGCAGTCACATCCTTTGGCTTTTTGATGATCTTGACAGCTTGAGGAAAAAAGTTAGCAAGATTCAGCAGTGTGTTTCATTTGAATTTCAAACCACATGTTAAAGCAAATATTGAAACCAGATTGACTTACTTTCCACATGAAGTCTGGCATTTGCTCCTATCTTTCCAAGCTTAAAGCTATAAACAGACTCATCAGTGACAACACAGTGTTTGATTTTCAGTGTGTGAACAGTTCCTTTCACTGAAATTTCGTATTTATCATTTGATTCAAGTTCAACACCATTTTTAATCCACAGAGCTCCTTTCACATCAGGGTGGGTAAGTTCTACACTGAAAACTGCCTCCTGTGTTTCCGTCACAGTTAAGTTCTTTAGTGTCTTCTTTATCTTAACAGCTAGGGGGAAAAAAAAAAAAGGAAAAAACAAAACTTGACAAAACAGACCAAAACTAAAAATTGTAGAAAATATAATATTCTTAATAAACCTGAATCGTGGGTCTTCATTTTAAAATCTAGTATGTATATATTGATTTATACAGTTTCCAGCAAGGTGGTGTGGTTGGAACACAAAAAGGAATATTTACTTGTAACATCCATGAGAAACAGATTTTTTTATATGTTTACTGCACAAGTAGCAAAGAGTGAGTTTCTACTTGCTAGCCAGTACCTTGAATAAAATGTGTTTTTATTAAAATACCAAGCTAAATTCCAAATACGGAGACTCCAAAAATACAGTCAGTTTGCTATCTCAGAAAACACATCATAGTATAAAAATATTTTCAAAAAATGAAGCAAAATATGCTTGTATCTTAAGGCCTGATCTAAGACATAGTGAGTGACTCTGGGCTGAGTCTTAAAGACACCAGTTCGTTGTAAAAAATACTGACCTTCAACCTTCAGTTTGGCAGATGTCTTTGAGCTTGCTATTTCATAGCTATATTCACCCATATCATCCAGTTTCGTGACAGGGATATTGAGCCTTCTCTTTACACCATCAGATTCAGCACGGTACTGATCTGTCATAGGTAATGGTCTACCATTTTTTAGCCACTGGCCATCTGATTCAGGATTTGCCACCTCACATTCAAAAACAGCTGCCTGGGACTCAGCCACAGTCAGGTCAGTGAGAGGCTTTGAAATGGCACCACCTGTTGGGAAGGAAAAGCACATCTGTTTGTTGTGTTGCCGTTCAGCTTTCCCCCATACAGAAATGCAACCACGTGAAAAGTTGGTGCTGGAATTCTTTGCCCTAGTTTGCAGCATGCCCATAGACATTCTGAGTTCCGTGAAAAATCAAGAATAGAATGTGACCTGAACATCACAAAGAGATACTTCTTACTTCTATCCTAGTTTTTCTCATTTATTATTTTTTATTATCAGCACAGCTGCATTGAACATTCAAGACAAAAACCTTATTTTTTACATTAATTACATCCAAAGTGTACTACCGAATTACATACTATGGCTCTGATTCAGGAAAACATATAAGCAATTATGTAAAAGCTTTGTTAAAATAAAATTATACCAATCACAAAAGATAAGCGGAAGAGCAAGGAGAACACAGAAAAAAAGATAAATTAAAGACAAAAAAGTGCAGAAACAGCACAATTGCTACAATTACAAAATATAGTACGTTGAGCATTGTTTTATATATCACAGTGAAACAAAAATCTTAGCCATTAGCCCTACTAACCTGCTACTATAAGCTTTCCAGATGTTTTCTTCTCTCCAGCATAAAATACATATTCTCCTTCATCATCTTTCATCATCTTCACCACTGTCAATTTATATATTTTGCCATGTGCTTCAATTTTATATTTAGGACCAGCCTTGATCTCTTGGCCTTTGAAATGCCAAATTACATCAATCCCTGAATGGGAGAGCTCGACCTCAAAGGATACATTCTGTGTTTCAGTGCAGGTGATGTCATGAAGACCTCTAATAATCTGAATTTCTATAAAAAAAAATACATTAGAAATTCGTTAGTTACTTCCACAATCTTGTATTTAAAGTAATAATTTCACAAAGAACTGCGCATCTTAAAGGAAACCTACTTTCAACTGTGACACTGCAACTTGTTTCAACTTTGCCAACCATTAGCTTATACCGTCCTTCATCTGATGCATGGGTTCTGGTAAGCACCAGCCTCTGTTTATTGCCTTTACACACAGCTTGTACACGTTCATCAGGCTTTATCTGATGATCATTTAGGTACCATTTGGAGGAAGACACATCAGGCGCTGAAACTTTGCATTCAAGGATAGCTTTTGTTCCTTCAACTACGTGAACATCTTTTAGAGGCACCACTATTTCCACACCTGTCAAGTTACAAAAATATTCATAATTAAAAAAACTATGCCTTTAAGAAGTAATCCTTCAGGACCCAAAAATCAAACACGCCTTCACAATCATGATAATGACTTACTGTACACTGTGATCCGTCCAGTGGTTGACAGTTCAAGACCAGGAACACTAAAAGAGTAATTTCCCATATCTTCCTTTGTTGCATCTTCTATCAGCAACATGTGTGACTGTTTATCCAGCACAATGTGAATACGATCACTTGATTGAATTTCATGACCATCTTTCATCCAGACACCTTCCACATTTTCTAGGGAGACTTTAACTTCAAGTTGTACAATATCTCCCTCACAGACTTTTTGATCGGTAAGTCCTTGAAGAATAGCCATGGGACGAGCTGTGAAATGAAATGAAGTTAATTAATCCTCAAAACAGATAATCAGAATATTGAATATTCAGGCAGCATGGGATATAGGGAAATAGCTATCACGTATACTATAATATAGAAAATCTATAGTATATCGACAATATTATTAGAAAGGCTTACGCTTCATCTTCAGTTTGCAGCGAGTCCTTTTTCCACTAACAACAAAGCTATACTCTCCTTGATCATCTTTATTAACGTCTTTAATAGTGAGGATTTGGCGACCACGACGGGATGCAATCACGTATTTATGGTTAGAAGTGAGTTCGACATCTCTGTGATACCATTTCCCCTCCACGTCTTCTGGGGAAACCTCACATTCAAGTTCACCTGAGAAGGATTCTGGTACTTCAACATCTTCAAGTTCTTTAATAAACTCAACCACAACTCCTACAGGCAAAAATAATTACATTCATGGATAAGCTTGATTAGATACCCCTGATGAAAACATTTATTAAATGAGCCTAAGGAAATTAATATATATATGGTGTAACCATTTTACATAAATATATCTCCAAACTTTCATGCTGGATTCTGAGAATATGAAAGCAGCTTAAACATTTCTTAGTAGATTAGACATCAGTTTAAATTGTTTTATTTCTTCCTGAAGCTGATTTCACTTTAACAGTACTGCATAATACTGAGCTATGTGCTTCTTACCTTCCACATTAAGCTTTGCAGTAGTTTTTATGGATTCGTCTTCTATCAGTGCACAGCTGTAGTCATCAGCATCGGACATTTCAATTGCTAGTACAGAAAGAAAATGAGCCTTTCTGTCCGAGTGCATCCTGTATTTGTCTCCAGAATGAATCTCAATCCCATCCTTAAACCATTTCACTTTGACAAAGGGTTCTGATGTCTCACATTCAAATGTTGCCATAGAGTCTCTCTCTTTGGCAACAACATCTTGTAACTTCTGGGTGAAGCTGATTAACTGCTTGGCTGCAAAACAATATGCAATGAATCAACAATGCGCCGGCCATATAGACTTAACACACTATGATAAGCAGTAGCATAAAAGTAAGAATTTAAATTACCTTGTACTAACAGGAAAGCATGGCTAGAAGTTTCACCAGCTATATTGACTGCTTTCACCATGATGCTGGCAGAATCATCAGAAGTCACATCTCTGATGACTAATTCGCAAACGTTATCTTCAGGCCAGTACCAATACACACGATCAGTCCTTTCAATCTGGACACCGTTTTTGAACCACTGGCACTCAGGGTCTGGTTTTCCCACCACTCTCACACGGAAGTGTGCATCTGTCCCCTGGTCTACCGTCTGGCTTTGAATTCGTTCAAATATCTTGGGAGCCTCCATGCTTGGACTAAGTTCAACCTTCTCTGGTTTGAATGTTGGAATGGTGATTTTGCCTTCAGGAGGAAGTGCTTTCTTCTCTTCCTCTGGGATCTCTTTGGTCCAGTGAAGAAGTTCTTCTTTTGTCTTTTTTAGCATTTCTTCATACGATTCATCTTTTTTGCGAGACTTAAGTTCCACAGCAGTGATGGCTTCATAATAGCCCTCTTCTGTCCTACGCTTGAATTTACTACGCAGCTCTTCAGATTCCTCTGAAAGCTTCTCGTGAGTGATTCTTTCAGCCCTTTTCAGTTTCACCACTTCTTTGGTTGTTGCCTCTGCAGGTTTGTCTACCTTCTGTACCTCAAAGAGAAGTTTTCCAGGCTCTGTCACTACAGGCTCGTGTTTGGGTTCAGGAGCACGACGAAGAACAGATCTGAAGTCTTCCCTCTGCTGGATCTCAAGTTTCACCTTATGTTCAATAAAGCCTTCTGGATTCTCTGCAGTGACTTTCACCTCTCCTGTGTCATATGATTTGCAGTCCACAATATCCAGGTAGTAGATTCCGTCATAACGGAGTCTAAACCTTTTGCTCTTACGGATGAGCTGCCCATTGAGGTACCAGTTGACCTTGGGCAAAGGATAGCCAGTCACGCGGCAGCGGAATCGTGCTGTTTCACCTTCCAGGACTCTTGAAGGTTCAGGAACCAAAACAATTTCTGGTTTTTGTTTTTCCTTTTGGTCCAGTGCAACTGCAGGAAGAGCACCCTCATGGGCCATTCTTTCTAACTCTTCAATTCGCTGCAGTCCCCTTCTGCCTTCTGGCAACTGGGATTCTTCCACAAGGCTTTTCTCATCCTTCACGATCAGAGTAGCAGATGTATGGTCTGTACCATATTTGTTAGTTGCCCTGCAAGTGATCACTCCACTATCTCTGGAATAGGCTACCCCATAGTCCAGGCTACAGTACCCAAACTCATTGATCATGCGGAGTCTGTTAGCTGCTTCCAAGGGTTTGCCATCATGCAACCACTCCACCACCATGGTTGGGTCACCAATTGGTGTAAGCCTGCACTCAAAGTGCGCTGGTCCAAATTGCTTGAGCCTTAAAGATGTGAGCTTCTTCTTAAAAAATGGTTTCTGCTGCTTTTCTTTGTCATAGAGGTCTCCTTCCTCCCATTGCTCTTGACCATAACGCAAATGGAGAGGCTCTAACTCTGGTGCTGCAATCTCCTTGGCTTTATAAGTTCCTTTCGGAATGATTAATCTCCTTTCTGGTTCAGGTTCTGCATGTTCAACTTCAACATTTACTTTGCACCGAGTAGTGTCACGCCCAGCTTTATTGATAGCAGTAGCAGTATACCATGCAGCATCTTGCCTGGCAGTAGATTCAATTTTAAGGGCAGCTGCCCCCTTGGTTCCCTCAATCCTGAAATATTAAAACCACTTATTTTAACTTTTTTGCACATCTTTGTTATTCATTTTTGCCCTTGTCCAAAATTAGGCCAAAGCCTCCAAAGGCAAATCTCTGGAGGAACTAGATGTTTTGTTTTTATTTATTCATGTTTATGAGTGCAGTGCCTAAGAATCAAACAGACAGGATAATAAAAACCAGTCTTGAATTCAGTGGCAGTTTGGCCTTCAGAGGACTTAAAAATTAGAGACAGATAAAGGTTCCCTAAATCTCTGTTGTAAAAGCATTGGCTTTGCAGAATGCAAAATATACAAGCTGGAAAAAATGGAGTCCTACAAGGCATTTTCTATCTCTCAGACTTACTGCAATGCAAAAGCTGTTAGTAGCCTCAGTAGTCATTGGACTAAGCCCTTAGTGAATCCCTTCTATGGAAGCAAGGATATTCAGCACACTATAGGATGGTGATTATTAACTTTTCTATTTAAACAAAATAAAAATGCTTACTTTATTTTAGGGTATTTATGAGGTACTATGATGTCACTGTTCTTCAGCCATACAATGTCAGGATTTGGGTTGCCAGTAGCTTTCACTGTCATCTGCAATCTAGAGCCCTCCTTTACGCTAACATTCTTCAGCCTTTCCACGAAGTGTGGTCTGACTAGGTCTTCCTTAGCTGAAAAAACAAGGGTAAGTTATCACGAAAGGAAATGACGTAACCATGTTTTTTAATAAGAAACACTCCTCAGCCTCCTAAAAACAGCATGCACAGTGGATACCTTCCACAGTCAGCGTCATTGAGACTGAAGCTTTGCCTGCTCTATTCTGAGCAATTACAGCCCATTCTCCAGAGTCATCAGGCATAGCAGGAACAATGATCAATGACTGGGTGCCATCTTCTTTAATCACTATTTTATGGGTGTAGTCATTAACCACTTGTTGACCTGCAGATACACATGGAAAAAAAAAGTTGCACTCAAAGCAGTGTCTCAACAAAATGTAAAATGCATATAAGACTGTTTTTTAAGATCGTTTGTTGATGTACCATTATGGAACCAGTATGTCTCTGGCATAGGTCTGCCAACAACTTTTAAGTCAAATCTTGCTGTCTGCCCCTGTGAACATTTAAATGACGTAGGTTTCAGCACAAAAACCGGCTTATATAGTCTCTCTAGTTGTCCTTCATCTGTTTCTTCTAATCTGCGGGCAGGAGAACGAGAAGGAGAACTGCGGGCAGGAGACCGGCTTGGAGAGCGTGGAGAAATAGACCTGCAAGGAAAAAAATGAGGTGTGTATGACAACATCATATAGCAGTGGGCTGACATGGTAAATGGAGTGCAACTTTTGCCTTTAGCATAATATATCTTAAACAGGTTAACCAATTTATCTATGTGAGAAATTGTGAGGAAATTAATTTTTACTTGTAGTCAATTTTCTTTAGGTTTTTGACAGCAATTTGTATAGCTGTATAGTATTAGGATACACCACAGCCAGGGAAATTTTGGGGATTTGGATACTGTACAGATATGGATGTAATCCTGTACACATTTGTGCATGTGTATGTATGGAGACATAACACAGTACGTGGCAACATTGGATTTCTTTCTGTCATAGAAATACAGCTATTTCAAGAGTGGGAAGTAAGAGCTGCACACAGTACTAAAACTCCAAGCGCAAAAGAATATTCTCCCAAAACATGACTACTTTAAGAAATAAATACATTTTCTGAGGTTGTAAATCTGATACTGTGGCTGGATATGCATGTGAATGATGATACTCTGGGAATTGCATTACTCATTAAGAAGGCAAATCAGACAGAGTTGGCACATAAATCAATTTAAGCCACAAAACCCAGCATTTAGAACTTCTTTAGAGGTATGCAGACTCCAATAACTTAAGCTGTTTAGCTGCTGTGTAATGAGTTTTTGTATTGTCTATCACAGCAGACTGAAGTCTCATGAAATTTTTATGTTAATGTGTACCTACCTATATCTTCTCATAACTTCCGGTCCTGGCATATAACCTGGAGCTGCTGTGGGTGCAACTGGCTCAACGTAGAGTTTTGCTGAGCAAATGGCATTTCCTTTCATGTTACTGGCAAAGACAGTATAAATTCCTTCATCTTCAGGTAAAACAACAGGCAAACGCAGGCTGGCACTGCCGTCTTGCAGAACTTCCATGCGGTAGCGCTCTCCATGCCTTATGCGCTTACCGTCTTTGTACCATGCGATCTGCATGGAAAGAAACAGTGGAATGTTATGTGAGCTCTCCTAAAGACAAGGATCCAGTAGTGACCCACGCATACAACATATTACAACTTCTTATTTTTCAGCTGATGTGTCATCACAGCCCATGTATATTTGTTCACATTAACATTTTTACTTGAAACAAGACTAAAGTAACATGCTTTCACAGTAACCTGAAACACAAGTTTTGGAGCTAGAAACAGATATAAAGCCCATTTTGACAAAGAACAAAGTGACCTAGGGCCGGACTTCATACTGTGTTGCCCACTTGGGTGGGCTAACTCGGAGATACTCAGAAGCAAGACCAACTTAACTGGTAAATCTAACCTACCTCCAAACTGGCTAGCCAACTTAACACTATTCTATTAAGGGGCAAAAGGAAAATTTAGCTTGATATCAAAACAAAAAAATGGATTTCCTTTCAGATTTGCTGCTTTCTATGCAGAATGTAGAATGTCTCACAACGAGATGTTTCAAGTAGAGCATCAGATGGTTTTTAAATAGATTAAATAGACAGGTTTGGGGTACCTTTGGCAATGGATATCCAGTCGTCTTGCAATGGAAAGTAACTCCTGTCCCTTCAAAGGTTCTGTAATTCTTTAATCTTAATTCGAATCCTGCTTCTACAGCTTCAGATTCAGAAATATCAACCATCATCTCCTCTCCGTCTTCTTCGAGGAGTTCATCTAAGGTGGTCTTGATAATTCTGAGTTCAATTTCCTTGATAAGTCTTTCTTCGAAAGAAGAAATATGGAATTCCTATATAGAAAAGCAAGACCATTAAGTTCTGTGTGTCAGATAATGACCTTGTAAAGAAGTGATTTCTACTGGTAAAATGTCAATACACAATACAGATATCAAGTGGTAGACATACCTCATCTTCTACAAAAGTTCTGACCATCACTGTATCTTTTGCCATTTTCTTCCTAATTAGGGCTTGTTCTTTTTCATATTCTTTTTCAAAGTCACCATATGAAATAGCAGGGGCTACCTCAGCCACTTTAGGTTCCTGTACATATGCAGTCACCTGGGTTTGGTACATCATTTCTTGTTGAGATTTTATGTAGGCTTCATAATCAGCTGAGAATTAAGAACATATTCATTTTGATAAGTTTTTGTGGTTTTCACTGGACTGAATAGAGAAAACAAATACAAACTTATTTTGCTGGTTTTGGTGATTCAAGTAGAGTTTCTGCCTGTTTAGCGAATAAAATACAAACAGCAATGAAATGCAAAGACTGATGCCCTGAGATGAGCTTTATAAACAGGTAAAAGTTTTACTGTGCTTTTTTGGTGTTCTAGTTCTCAAAGTGAAAGCACTTGTAGGGACTATTTCACAGTTTCTTCACTGTGGCTCTGTCTCCCGCAAACTTTCACGCATTTTTACACGGAAAATTAAAAAAAAAAAAAGTTCGCTTCTTTCCCTGTAATAGAACAACCTATTACTTGGTTACCCTCCTTTCCCCACATCACTCTCTGAGTGTCTTATGTTATATAGATTGTTATGGACATCAACAGAAGAGGGATTCTGTAGCTATACATTCTAGCAAAGAATACAAGTCCTTCAAGAACCTGATGTCAAATACTCTGTCTTGCAGGAATGGAGCCACCAGGTCCCCTTTTATATTTCTTGAATTGACCAAAATAAGCTGCAAAGAGTTCGCAGTACACTTTAAAATCTTTTTCCCATTTTAAAGTTAATTTTAAGAAATATTTTTCCCATTTCTTTAATCTACAGTGTACCTTCTTCTAGTAAGGAGACCGTTGCAGAAGCTTCTCCATGTTTATTACGAACAACAATAGTATATTCTCCGGCATCGTCGGCAAAAGTCATGGAAATTTCAAGTTTGCATTCCCCGGTTTCTCTTTTGTAACTCACTTTGTATCTATAGAAAACATAAAAGTACAAGTTCTCTATAATTCTGATTATAGAACAGACTTCCTAGTGTATTTGCTTTTAGTTACGCAATTGATCAGAATCACTCCTAAATTGTACAAGACAAAAAAAAGAGAAACTTTTTCAGGCTATTCTCAATAAATCTGCAGAATAGCATAGGAAAAATAACCATGCTGAAACTAGACTACAGGTTTACTTTCTTTCTGTTGTCACTAAAATAAATGGGATGCAAACTGCAGTACTGAAATATCAGAGATCTAGTTATCAGAAACAGTAAAATGGCATATACTGTGTGCACAGTTTGTCCTAATGAGTCATTATAGCAGGATATATTTCAAGAATGCTACAAATGTATTTTTTTAGAAAGTGTGTTGCTTTTTATAGACAACAATTTGCATAGATAGAATGCAAACATTGCATAGACAGAATAAAACAAATGCAAAACTTCCTCCTGATTTTTTAAGTATATTCAGCATTTCTCGTTTTATAGTCTTTTGAATATTTGTATTTTAAAACAGCCTTCTGAAGTCTCGCATTAAGACATGATCCTATGATTTTTCCATTTCAAAAATAAAATTTCAGTGATGTTATTTGGATAAGCATCAGCAAGGGAAACAAAATTATGGTACCGTCAATTAAATATTCTTAAAAAATATGTTTAAACCGTTTTTGTGCATTGTATTCAAAGTACCTGTAGCCAGTCGTTAAAGGAACTCCACCTTTTTTCCAGTAGACATGTGGCTTTGGGTTGCCCCCTACTTGGCATTCAAAAACAATGCTCCCACCTTCAATTAATTTATGTACCATGGGTTTTCTTATGAAGAAAGGAGGTATGGGTTCTCCCGATACTTCCTCTGCTGCAGCAGAGACATCTTCCATTACAATGTCCTTTGTCTCCACATAGCTGAAATAAGATTCCAACACAGGTAAGCGAGCTGATATCTGAAGCTCTCATAAACAGAGTGCAAGAGACTAATGACCACAATAGGAGCAGTCTGTTTAGGAAAGTAACTTTACCGTTTTTCTTCTGTAACAGCCTTCTCAGAAATGGTTTCTCGAGTCTCAATTTCTTCTGAAACTGCAAGGCAAATATGATACAGTGGATTTTAAAATACTTTAATAGCACTTAAGCCGCAAGTTTTGTTGACACGAAGAGAGAGAAGGTTAAGTAGTTGGTTGGCTCAGAGGGCCAGATACTTCCACTTAGGAAGCAAGTTAAGAGTCTCCATCAGCCTGTAATTGGCCTTTTCCTCATATTCTTCCAACCATGTTACCTAACAGCCCTGGAATACAACTCAAGGCATATGTTCTACTTGGGAGCTGACAAAACACCTAAGTTACATTACAAGTAATATGATGCAGCTAACAAAATTATAATCTTCCTACAGTGATAAACATACTTACCTTTCACGTGTAAGTGGCAAGATGTGCTGACACTCCCAGCCTTATTGGTAGCAGTGCAGGTAAATCTTCCACTGTCTTCTGCAAAGGCTTCGCGGATCACAAGGCGAGCAAGCCCTGCTTTGAAAGTGATCTGGAAGTCCATTGAGCTCTCAATCTTGTAGTCTTCCCTGTACCATGTCACAGTAGGCTGAGGATGACCAGAGATATGGCACTCCAGAGTGACAGACTCACCTTCAGTCACAGTCTTATTTTTGAGGCCCTGTATGACAAAAAATAAGTATCACAGTTAGTATATATTTTCAGACATTGAAATAACTAAAGCCTATTTAAATGGAAACTTTAATGTCTACTTCAAAACAGTGTTGTGTTCAGCATTGTATCCAGGAAAAAAGAGGTATTTTCCAAAGGGAGTTATTTGAAGCTGTATTTGAGATAACTGAACATTACTGTTATTAACAAGAAAATTAAAACTTAGGTTGATGTTTATACAGATTATGGTGAGAAATTGTTTCACTGCAGCAAAGGTCAATCTACTATGTGGTATAAGTGTGAAGAATCACCCCCATAACAGTCATCCAGAATAGTTTGTATCAGAGATAAATTCTGTGGCTAAGTCTAATACAGAGTTTAAAAGATTCAATAAAGCCAAATTTTCATGGTCAGGTTTTCAGAGACAAAAATTAGAATGCCAAATGGGTGAAAACATAGTGTCACTCCCTCAGCCTACATTCAAATTACTTACTGAGACTAAGGTGGGTGGAGTAGCAGGGATTTCCGCAGGCACGGGAACTCTGGCAGTTTCTGTCACCTAGGTTGTTCAAAGCACAGTTAATAGACAGCTAACAAAGCCAAGGACATAAGCAGCAGAATTTAGATATGAAAAGAAATTAGGTAAAGAGAACTCTTTGCTTGCCATAGGAAAATATTAGGTCCTTAGAAGGATTTGTGTAAAATAACAAAGATAAAAGTCAGCGGAATGCTGTAAAAGTGGAAAATCACAATAACGAAACAACAAACAAGTGAAGCTTTTTTTTAAGATTAAAGTCAGTCTAAGTGATGGAAATTTGCGTAATAACATACCTTTGCTTCACCTTCTTTCCGCAACACCAAGTGTTCTTCACGCACTGCTTCACCTTTAAAGCTTACACCCATCTCTTTTTTAGTCTCAACATCATAGCGACTCTTATAGGTCTCAGCAGCCTCTCCAAAGGGAGAGGGAACGGGCTCTGCTTTTATCCTGACTTCATGTGGCTTTAGCTGGGGTGGTTTCACCGACTTGGTGATCTTTTGCGCAGCAGAAGTAGCTGATAACTCTTTTTCCAGAGTAGCCATGGCAGATCCAGCTATTGAAACCTAGGGAACAGAAGAGAAAGAGTTGTTTTCAAAGGCGCCAGTGTATTTCTTGAGCAGCTTGCATATGCACCTGTTGCTTCCTTAGTTACTTATTTGTGGACACTGCAAAAGCTACATATCAACAATGACTTCTAGTTTTAGATTGCAGTAGTAGAATACCGGAGATATCCTTATATTATTGTTGATGTGCCTAGCATTCGCATATTTTCTCTTTTTTTTTTACTTTAGAATTTGATCTTTAAATGGTCAAGAAGCTCTTAAGTGCAACATGAGAAATATCCTCTAAATTTATTCACTTGAGGCCTTAGCTTTCCTTTTAATCAGTCTGATACTACAACAAACAAAACTCCTAATTACATAATTGTCAGTGATTAAAATAACTGAAGATATTTCAAAATGTTATTGTAGGTGTAATAACTTTGGAAAATCTCTAAAGACAAAAATATTTTACTTCATTTTTATAGTGTTTAATTATGTTTGAGGGAAAAAAATAGATCTTTTTTCAAGTCCAGCTGGGGAGGCAAAGTATGCTTGAATGAGAAAATTAATTAAATGGGAACTTTTAATATTATATGAAGGAGTCAAACAGAAAAATGGAAAAAATAACATTAAAAATGGATGGTGTCACATTTTGCAGTCTGGAATTTTTCTGTTTCAGAAACTAGCTTAGTATGTAGTAGTCTGCAAGAAAGACAGAAGCACTGTTTTCAATGTGCTAGTGAACTGATGATGCACATGATAGGACTGAAGAGGAATACTTCTGCTCTTTAAAAAACATAAGTTGCATGACAAATGTTTACGATTTCACTGTACGACCTGAAGTATTGAAGCTGCATCCTTAGAGACGTGAAACCTTGTTTAAATAGCTACTAATTACAAATGACATTTTAGCAGTTCATGTGTCTGTTTACAGCACTGCTCTTCTCTAGTCAAACAGACCAACAAAAACAACTGTAGAGAGCATAAAATTCTTCTTCTTCTTGGGAAAGCACCACACTAGAGTGGGAGGAAAGGTCAAATGGAATGCGTGACCAACTGGTTATTATCAATGAGCATGCCGTTCTTCTTGGAGTTTTCACTTCTTACCTCATATGTATGATCTGGTTTAGGAACCGCAATTTTGGAGACTGTGAAGTGAGGACTTGGCGTGCGGGGTCGCGGGTGTTCGACATGAATTGTTTTCTCAATTTCTGTTGCTCTTTTTATCTACACAAAGCATTGAAAAACGTTGTTGAGAATGTGATGCTGTTCTGCAAACTGAAACAGATTTCACTGGGACATACTTTTTGGAAAAGAATGCAACGTAAACTGAGTCTAACCTCTGTTGATATATGAACTTGCTTCTTTTCAGCAGCTGAGATATGTTTCTCAGGAGGAACATAGACAGTTTTAACCTCTTTAGTGACAACATGACGTTCTGCTGGGGCCTCTGCAACATGCTCTTTATAGCCATATTCCAAAGTTTTCTGCTTTACATAAGCTTCATCTGCTTGTTCTTGTTCCCAAGGTGATCGAACACGTGCCTGATCAACTGCTGCAACAACCGTAGCTACAGCTTCAGCCCTTTTTCCAACTTGAGTCTACAGAGAGCATTGGCAGAATTAATACAAATATTCATCATTATATTAAAGACTCACATATCTGGCAAATACTTGTAAGTATAATGCTCAGTAAAGTATATTCCAGATAAAGAAAGAGTGCATAGGTATGCAAAAGTAATAACATAAATATCAAATGTGTTCACCCATAAGTATACTTCAGAGTCAGTACATTCAAAGACAGACATATTTTTTTCTAAGCTCTGTCTATGCATATTCAGAACACATCTATGGTTGCGTGCTTTATACTCATCAATGTTTGTAAGCAAGCCCACTTTTAATACTTTATAGTTACACTTATGGCTACTTATCTAAGAGTAAGGCAGGTACGTAAATGCACACGTAATTTCAAAGTCAGTATGCTCATCGGCTCCATATAACTGTTAGATGCTACTAAAAATGTAAAGAATGTGTCTAGCATCTGATGTGAATATATTTACTGAGGAATATACCCATAAATTTTTTTACCACAGGAGTATCTGTTAATTCAGCGCTAATCTATTTTAAATTATTTTACAAAAGTAGGAAAACAGGGCTTTCTGAGAAATTGGAAATAATGCATTTATATCAGGACTTTTATTTTTTTTTTTATTAACTGATAAATACTGTCAACTTCTATGTTATCAGGATCCAAATTTCTGCCCAGTCAGCCAACAGTAGGTGATAGGGTGATTACTACTAGTGTTTATTATTACTGTCATAACTGATCCAGATGTAGCAACAGAGCACATGAAATGTATGCCTTGTAGATGAAAAAAAAAAAGTAATAAATTATTTCATGCTGATTTTATAATCATTATCACCTTAAACTGAAATAACTTGAGTGAGGCCCAAAAGTGATTGTTTACGGAGATTTTGTTTTATTATTAAAGTAGTGTTTTGGTAAAAGGGACCTCTTATTCAGTATCATTGCCAATTTCAAAATCATTTTTTATACCAACTTGAATTTGGTCCTAAATTTGCATCATCTAACAAGTAACTGTAATCTCTTAGCAATCTGACTACTCTGAGTTTTATATGCTATGCTCTTTTAATTATATTTTATAAAAGTATTTTATGAATGTATCGTACTGTTTCTAACAAAGTAGGTAGACTTTAAATAAAAGCTGTTGGCAACTATGCTATTCTTCTGCATATGAGAGTTCCTGGCTATATTATAATACAAAAGCTTTTCTACTGTGTGAGTCCTACTGGAACAAAGCAGTGTCAACAAGTGTCTGATTGTCAGAAGTAATAAACTGGACAGACTTGAATGGATGTCGAAGTTTGTATTGTACAAAGAACAATACAATTCAAACCTTAATAGAGAGGTTGTTTCATCTGACAACCATAAAATTGCAAGGAATCGTCTTGTGGAAAAAAAGTTTGCAGAGTCAGAAATTTGAACAAGTAAACATTACTTGAAAGTCAAGTTGGTATGGTGTAGGCTTTCACAGAGAAACCTGACTGTAGTCTGAAAAGTGGCATTTTGTAACAGGGTGAGACATAAATCTCTTTTTCACTAGAAACTTATCACACTGTCACTTGGCAATCATCCCACTTAATGGGTATGTTAGCAGGAATTAATTTGAGGGCATTCTATTGTACCCAAGTAGCTCTTAAAAGGTGCATTTTGCAGATAAAACAAATTGTAACATTGCATTACAGATATGCAACAGCTATATTCACCTGATCATAAGCTAGATGAATTTGGTCTTGCTTGGCTGTAATTTCTTCTCTAGTTCTGGACACTGTGACTGGTGCTTTGGTTTTATCAGTGGCAATTATTTTCGGAACTACAGTAGTTTTCTTAGCTTCCTTTTTAATCTAATTATTATAGCAGAAATAAAAGTTTCAGTTACATACGATCTTGAAAGAAATTTGAACAATGGGAAAGCATTTTGGAATGGGAAAAAGGAAGGAGAATTAAGGGGTTAGACCCTTGTGCACTGCACACAGCTCTGTATTATATGTATACTGATAAGTACCGTTACACCCTGACACCTATTTAAATATAAATAATGATTTTTTTAAAAAAAAAAAAAGCTAAAATGCATTTCAGGAGTCAGTCAGTCCATTCCAAAGGTCAGTCAGAGAAAAGTGCTGCAGACATTCTATTAATGAAAACAGTTAGGAGAGAAAGATAGAGATGGAATAGTACAGTCTAATTAGCAGTAGTTCTAAAAATTTGTAAGTGGAATAAATCTTAGAAAGAATGAGCTGGAAATGTACAGTTAGTATTTTTTGAGGGACACATAAGCTTTGTAAAGAAGAGAGGATAAAAGACCAAATATGGTTATAATAGTGCTATTCACCTTTTCATGGGTTATGCTGACTTGTTCTTGTTTGGTAGCAATTCCTTCTTTACTTTTCGATATTATGACCGGTGGTTTAGGTTTATCAGTGGTAATTACTACCTTAGGTACAGAAGGTTTCATATCTTCCTTTCTTATCTAGTTGTTATGGTAAAGAAAAATAATAGCAATCAGTTATGTCTGTTGTCAAAATTACACAGCTTTTCAGGAAAGTGGGATAAGGTTTCAGAATGCATATCAATAAAAGAAAAACACCACCTGAGAAATGAAATAATTCCTTTGTACAGACCAAGTTATAGCCTATTGTATATGCTACATTTATATGAATGAAGTAGATTCAAAGTCATTAACATATTGCATTAATCTGTGTGTGAATTAGAGAAGAATCTTCACACTTCCTAGTTAATTGTGATACATCATTGTTTTGTTTTGTAGAAACTGTTTGCATAAAAATGAGTATTACTGACTTAATATTTGCTCCCATCAGTAGATGGAAATATTTCATCATTTACTCCAACAAACAATGGTTCCACAATATGGTCTAGCAGATGCATTCAGTCCTCACACAAATATGAACTTCCTTAAATCAAACTCCACACCTAAATATATCACGAGAGATAACCTTTACAATTGGTCTTCACAAATCTACCTTCAGACAAAAAGCAAAAGTCGACAAGCATCAGATGAAATTCTGAGTACCCTGGCAATAAAAGCCATAATGCTCAAAGGAAGGGCAGCTGCATTCTTCCTCTGTAGAAAGAGCTGCTACGGGGTCAGTAGAACCAGACCTTCAACGCTGGGCCTATATCTGCAATATCTTGCTTTATAAAGTTTTCATTTTGTAATCTTCTCTTCAAAAAGAAGCAGAACAAAGATACGTAGCACATTTGATGAAGAAAGAGGTTTTGTAAACTTATTAGAGTATAACAACGAGCTAAACACCTGTAACATTTATTTACCTTTTCATGAGCAATGTGCACTTGCTCATGTCTGGTAGATATTTCTTCTCTGGCTCTTGATATTCTTTCTTGTTCTTTATCTTTGTCTGTGGCAATTATTACTTTGGGTACTGGAGTTTTCTCTGGTTCTTTTCTTATCTACATGTTTACAAATAAAGAAGTTTAAATTGTATATTGTTAAAAAATATAAGGTATGTGATTTTCAATACATGTGGAAAAGAGGACGCAAAGAGAGGAAAAATGCAAAACTCTGGAATTCAAAATCATCTAGTCTGGAAACAACACCAACACCACCATAAACAGACTTTTTATAAAATGTATATACACTTAGCATAAAAATACTTGCTTTGCTACCGAAAGCAGTAATAAAAACAGAAAACAGAGGAAAACTGTCCTGCATCATAATCAGGTTGAGAAAGTGTAGGATATTAAAAACAAGCTTTAGGTAACTTTTACTTTGCCAAGAAGTTTAGATGCAATCTGCACATAAACATGTAATTTTTTGCCCAAGTGGATTTCTGTTTCTCAGTACTTTAAAGATAGGTTACACTTTCTTCCTTACACCTTTCGGCTAGAATGCAAATGTAACATTTCTCCATAAAAGCTGGTCTTCCATTAAATCACATTTGTCTGATAAAGCACATGCTAAAATCATCTGAATTCCAGTCAGCCATTATTTTCAAAATTGATTTCAATGCAGAATGAGTTTTTCCTCCTTTTTTCTGACCCACTGTGCTGCCAACAAACAAAGCAGGCTACAAATAGCAAGCTTAGAAACAAAATCAGAAAAAAAAATGGAAAATTTAGGACTTATTTCCTACTGTCAATTCCTTAAATGATTGAGAATACTATCTAGTAAATCGCCATACAATACATAAAAAATAGATTTTTTTCTAAGTTAAAGCTTCGCGAGTTTATCTATCATGTTCTTAGGCATTAAAAATGGAACTGAAATAAAAAAGGAAATACAGTCATCATCAAAGAGAGATAGGAGAACGATAGCAATGTAAACTAGAAGAGTGACCACGTATAAAAGGAAAAAATAATATTATGGTATGTCATTTGTCTTGTTCATAGGCTCGTCTTTTTGATGAGATATTAGATTTCTTGAACAAGGTAGGGGATGACAACCATAGGTAACATCTGTCTGTATTCACCTTTTCATGAGAGATGTGCCTTTTTTCTTGTGAAGTAACCATTTCTTCTCTAGTTCTTGATATTACTGTTTGTTTTGTTGCTTTATCACTGGTAACTACTACTGTTGCCTCCTTTCTCACCTGATTTTTGTAGCAACAAACAAAAAAAACAAAGCCTTAAAATTTATTTTAACAATTGATCATCAAAAGAAGAGGAAAAGGAAAAATAAGAGAGGAATGCAAGTGAAGGAAAAATACTAAGGGAGAATTATTTCATTCCTAGTGGGGAAATTTTAAATGAGATATTAGAGGGAAAACTTCATCGGTGTAAGAACAATGTTAGAAAATAAATGACAAGGGATAATAAAGGATCACTTTCATAGGAGGCATTCTTAAACTTAAGAACAGTTTAAGAATAATTCAATCCTGCTATGATGGAAAGCCATGGAATAAGTGATCCAAGAACACTCCTTTACAGTCCAGGTGCTCTGTAAGAGTATGCATGCGTTTGCGGTGCACTGGATAATATCTTGTTAATTCCTCACGGTGAATCATGCCTTGCTTGCACGTTGGATGAAGGGATAAAAGGGAAATCATAGAATGTCTGTGCTCTATTTCTACCTGCTCCTGAACAGGTTGAACGTGGACTGCAGTCATTGCTGTCCTTTTAGCAGTTTGCTCTACAACACTTGGAGCTGGTTCTCTCACCATGGCTTGATCCACAGCAGCAACAACCGTAGCAACAGCTGCTGTTTTTTCACTGTCCTTTCTCACCTACATTAGTCACATCAAAAGACATTTTTTCATGTTTTGCACACGTTCAGAAGAAGCACAAAACAAGTACAGAGACAGAATGTTGCAAGGAAGCATTTGCAGCAGAACTCTCTCAACAGCAGATACACACAATTTTTATACACAGCGTCTCAGATTCCATTTAGCAGATCTATTCAGCAGTGGTAAGTCCACCCACAGAGCAAAATCTTAATCCTTAAAACAGACTTTACCTCTCTAGCACCAGCTGCAGCCTCACCAGCACCGCTAACGGTAACTTGTTCTTGGACCCCGTATCTCCCCTCCCATCTTTCTTCAGTTCTTATTTGGGTAGCACTTGTAGATACTCTTGTTTCCTTCATCTGGGCTTCTGTGGTTGCAGTGTATCCTTCCTGCTTCCAAGGAGGAAGGACTTCGGCCCCAGCTGTTGTCACTACCTGTGTTTTACGGATTGGAGATGGAGATTTCACTGGTCTGATAGGTGAGGTGGAGATTCTTCCAGCAGGAGAAACTGACCTAATGAAAGAATAAAGTGTTAATATAATTAATGTAGTGTCACACAATGACAATTATATAAACAACTTCAGCCTGAACTTGAATTCACTCCCCATTTAGGATATCTTCATTAGTTTGTAGTTTGATTTTAAAAAGGTTTTTGAGGGGTTCTACTTGTAAATTACGCTTACCTGGTTTTAACATTATGTCTAATGTGTGTTTTTGTCACATAAAAAATAGCATGTGGTAGCCACCTAGCAACAACATAACTAGCTATTCCTGCACCACATCTCATTTCCACGTGTCATCCATACATGTGTTCAGACTCCAGCTTCTGATCAGGGCCTATACTCTTTCCCATATTTACATTTACAAATCTCAGCCACAAAATTGGTAGCCGCTTGGAAAGTGATAGTTTCTAAATTTTGATATTCCAAAAATTCAATCACATTCCTAGCAGAGAGTTTTAAAGCATTTCTCAAAATGCTTTAACAGGCTTTCTAACTTAGATTTTCTTCAAAAGGAATTTTTTAATGCTGTATTTCCCAGATCGAATTAACAAATTGCAGCAGTAGGGGGCAGCAGTATCATATGAATTTTTAGATTTATTTTCTAATGTGTTGTATGTCTAAAAGTGGTTTGACTAGTGGGGGAGTACAAACTCCTAGTTCCATGTGCACTCTAGATGGCACTATTGAATTATTCTTTCATCTATGCAGTTGTTGCTAGTTACTGTCAATTAATTTGTTCCTGTCCTTGAAAGTTATTCTCAATGAGGCAAAATTCACCAGCATACATAGCTCTGACAAGTTAAATGGGTTTCCTCTAAGAACTCAGCTTGGAGACGTTCCATGATGCTGGTGCTTCAGGATGCTGAAACTTCAGGACGTCCAAAGCAATTTTCTCTCTACTTGCCCCTCAGCACAGACCTCCTGGGGTCTCACAGACCACAAGCCCTGATCTTCAAATCACTCACTTTCCCTCTCAAGACCCTTTATACAGCAGAGATAAACTTCACCTTTCCACAACCACAGTTACCTTGCCTAACCTCAAAACGCTATTTCCGCAGTCACTTCCAGCACGCACATGTTCATTTTTTATTTTTTTTTTTACATATCCTTCCATTCTGTCTGCCTGACATCAGAATGTCATTCCTCTTTTCTCTGTTCATCTAAAATAATCAAGGGCCAAGTGCTCTGCTGTTTTCTTCTCTTCCGTCATGAACTTCAGCTACTTCAGCTGAATGCAGAGCAATCAAATGGGATTTATTCTCTAAAGGATTTTCTTCCATATGGGATAGAAAATTTACATAAGAAGCACTCACTTCTGTAACAGTGGCAACAGCACATTATAGCTCACAGTCAGAATAAACTCAGTCAGTTTTAAGTCAGTTCCTTCTTCCATTTTTGTACTATGCTCTCCTTCTACGGCATTACTGCTATAAGTGAAAGTGATTCAAAAAGCAATCTTGTCTGAAAGAGTAATAAGTTTACCTTACTGGTGAGGGTGTTGGTGCTCTGACATGTCTTACAGGTGATGGTGATTGTCTAACAGGAGATGGTGATTGCTGTCGTGCCATTTGTGCTTTTGCAGCAATTATTGGTGGGGTCGGTGATTTCGATGTAGGTCTAGGAGGCATTCGTGGAGGTGCTTTGTGTGGGAGCTGTTGGGCTGTCGCACCTTCTATGACCATTTCAACACTTGTAAGTGACCTGGCATCAAAGTGGGCTTCAATCTTCTACAATGAAATCAGGAAAAGAAGTCTGAGATACTGTAGAAGTAATCATCCACATTTTAGCCTTACCTGCTTTGTTTTTGAAAAATATACCTTTTCAATTCTGGCTTGTCTTGTTTGTGAAATCTGAGCAGTCGAAACAATTGTCTTTGTCTTTTTAGCAGGAACGGCTTCTTCCTCACCTTTTGGAAGAGAAAACATGTTCAGGAGAATTGCATACAGCAACAAACAATAAACAGCTGCAGAAACAGATGAATGGTCAATTCCAATTATATATAAATGTATACGAACAACAGAGAAAGAATTAAGCAACCATCTATTTTTCCTGCAGTATCTATAGACAGATAGTTGTGAAAACAGTTGAAATAATATTTCTGCATTACTATGTCATTAGAAAAAAAAAAAAACAAACAAAGAAAAATACATTTATTGTGGATTCTTCAGAATCAGTCCTGGATCTCAAATGACTACACAATCTGGAAGCCTGACTGAGGGGAAATCCAAGCAATACTGCTCTGGGTAGAACGATTCACTGCTACAATTCTCCTCTATCTAAGAACTGTCTTCATCCTTACCAGGCTCATTTAAAAGACCATTTACAGTTGTGCAGCCCAATCTACCTGGTCTATCAACGCCAGCTTAAAAATACAACTTTGAGAAATATACAGAACAAAACAAGAACAACCAAAAGTATCCCACACTTTTTTTTCTGTCTACTCTATCCTCAGTTTAAAGAAGTTTAATTATGGAGAAACGGTCCTTTGGAATTCTCAGACAAAAATCTTTGTCAAATTTCACCAAAGACACTGCTTTTTCACAACAAGTTAATAGCCTTATAGAAAGAAGTTATAAATGAACCTATTGATATAACTTTGATGAAGTGGTGCATATTGTACCATTACTACAATGAATACTCTCTTATTTTCATGGCTCACAACTTCATCTCTGTTACCTTGAATTAGCAATTCAGCTGTTGAAGTAGCACGTCCCACGTTATTTGTGGCATTTACTGAATAGGTACCGGAGTCTTCAGGATATGCTTCTGCAATTATTAAGCTGTAAAGGTCTCCTTCTTGTAAAATTTGAAAATCGGGGGAGCTTTGGATTTCTACTCCATCCCGATAGAACTTCACCACAGGTGTAGGGATTCCAGTCACTCTCACGTCAAGTCGAACTTGACTTCCCTGTCTTGCAGTCATGCTCTGTAGTCGTTGTGAGAAGTTTGGTGGTGCTGTTCCAGCTACGGTTTTATTGAAGAAATAAATAGAATAAAAATAATGTCTGTTAAAAAGAACTGTAAGGGCTAGATATTTTCATTACTAGAAGTGCACAAGGTCTATTTCTCCTTCGCATGCTACTCACAGGTGATACTACCTTCTCATTCAAAACATTATGAGTTGATTTGCCAAAATGCAAACACCTGTAACTTTTTTCCACATGCTTAAAATTTCTGATAATTCTGATTATGCCCATGATTGCGAATGTTTCTAGAATTAGAGGTACATTGATTATACATTGATCATACATGTATACTACATAAGGAGTGAGTGCAATCTCTTGGGTATGGCCTTTTATGTGAGTCATTCTGTTAAATACCATTTACATCATTAAATATCATTAAGGGCTCCATCCTGCAGAACTTTATCCTTTTTTTATGTGTAGTTTGAATGCAGCCAGTGTGACAGATGACATGAGCAGAAGTATACAGGGCTAAGCCAGAAGTTTGTGACTGTGATTAAGAGTTTATAAGATCAAGATTAAACTTTTTACAGTTAAGATGTGAAGGACGCTGTTAGAAATTACTGGTGGGAATATATGCTGAATTCTAGACTGCTTTAGGAGAAATAATTTGTTTTGCTGTTTCTTTGCTAATCATGTATTTCAAATCCAAACTTCTTTCATTATCTGTGGCACTGCGGCTGTCGCTCACTTTCTCACATTGCCAGCAGAGAGAGGTGCCTTTCTTTAGCTGCTTGATACCTGTGACAAGTAGCTCAGCAGTACTAGTTGCTTGCCCAGATCCATTGGTGGCTTGTACGGTGTATCTTCCACTGTTTGCTTCTGTCACGGTGGGGATCACCAGTTTAGCGCGGCCATCACTAAACGAGATCTGCACACCGGGCAGAGTTGCAGCAGAGAGAACCTGGCCATCCCGATACCAGCTCACCTCAGGAACTGGGAAACCTGAAGAAAAAGGACGACAAGAGGAGATTAAGACGCTAGGAAATGCCATATATACAAAACTCCCATAATACTTGCTCACGTATACACAGTTATAGTGAAGTGTAAGGGCAGAGGAACAGATCAATGAGCGCATGTCCAGTGCCACAGTGGTGAATTTATTTTTCAGAAAGGTCTTTAAAATACTCAGAGCAACAGGTCAACTGCACAGGCTACTGCATTTAGGAAGTCACTTGAATAATGAGCAGTCTGTAGTTTGGCAGTCCTGTTGTGGAATAAAAGTACAAATTACGAGGGGGGTGAATTGATGCATGTGAGGGGTTTTTTTATTTATTTGCTAGTATCTAAGTAGTATTGCTAACAAAATCCAGTCCAATACTTTGGAGAAAAAGTAAAATCTGAACTTGCAACCAAGTACTTGTCCTAACACTAAACGATTTCAGAAAACGAAGTGACAGAAAAAATGACTGTTGCAGACATTAACATCAAGTACCCCAATGTTGTGGGTTTTTGTTTCTTTCTTCTAGAGTGAATTCTGTTTGAGCTTGGTGGAAAGCAGTCATCTGGAATCAGCTGATCTTTTGTTGTTCAAATATATTATTCTTTTGTTGTTGGGATCATGAGCAAGACTCTTCTGGTCAGAAGAGTTTCACCTGTATCTACTGCTGGTTTTTAAGATGTAAATGGTGATTTTAGATTCCTAATGGAAAGTCTCTTCCCATCGTTCTACTTGGCCAACTTTATTGAGCAACTGAAATCCATTTGGCAAACAGGTAAAATTCTTATATGAGTCACTTAAGGAGAACAGCTAATTTAAGGAGACAGTTCCAGCTCAAAGTCTTTTTGTAGTCCTAGAATACCATTTCTCCAAAATGAAAATCCCTGCAGATTTACTTTAGGTACTTCTCTACTCAAGCCAAATCACCAAGTGCACTGCACAGGGGCTCAGGAATGACGTCTGAGACTCTCCTTGCTACAGCTGCTCTAATTTTCCTAGTTCCACTCTCTGTGGTTTGGAAAACCCCAAGACCACAGAGTTCTGCTTCCTTTTTAGAGTATCCCTCCTATAAACTCATTTCATTATTTTGGGCTTTAATGTGCCAGGAATATGACTGTGTGAGACTAAAAAAAAAGAGGAGATTGAAGTCTCCTGCAGTCACACCAGACTTGGTTTGGAAAGTTTTAAATTTTACTCATAGTTGAAAAAATGATTTTTAGATATATGTAAAATAGAAACACAGAGAAAGAGAATGCGACCAGTTTTAGAGAGGATTAAAATCAAAAGGGTAAAAGTATGTTTAAGCGTTGTTAATTTCACAGGTGGAAGTTGGTCAAATTTCCTATCAAACAGCCCTGATGGTGCTGGTATAATTCAACTTTGTACTACTGGTGTAGGACAATTTGGGCATTATCACCATAAATACAGAGTAACCAGCAGATCCCACTGATTTCATCCAGAGATACGTCTTCAACATTTGTGCAAATCAGTTTCAAGATGTTTCAAGGTAGGCAACCAAAAATCGTGTTGTCAATAGTGAAATCCTTGAAACATTTTTATATTCTTGGTGCAGCATGATTAGCAAGCACAGGGGTTTTTGTGGTAAGTTGAACAAGGCCTACATTTTTAAAAATTGAGTCTATTTTTATGTCTCAAACTCGTATGTTCAAGGGATCCGAAGTTAGAAGCTGTTTTGGAAATCTGAGCCCTAATTCACATTAAAAGAAACTCAGCTTCTTCACAAATCTACTAGCACTCTGCTAGTCCCATGCCACAGAGCTGGGAACTAGAAGGTAAGGTCTAGCTCAGATTATAGATATTTTTGCCTGGACTTGGAGTAAGGACTTACTTTTACAAGTGCCAAATTGCACTATGTTTCGAATATTAATTATTAGGATATTCTTTTTCATTTTAGAACTGTCCTTGAGGTTTTTTAAGCTTTATTGCAAGAAAGAAGCAAATGAACCTGAAGTGCCTCAACTTCACCGCTTAAGTAATTGAATCAGGTGAGATTGTCCTGACAATGACAGAAGTGACAGGAACTGCCAATTTGTGTACAATGTATGTCCTGCTTTCAACAATATGCAGAGTGTAAAGGCTGGCTTGCGTTGCGTAATACCTGAAAACATCAGTTCAAAGAAAGTTAAGTGGAGAGTTAATTTGTTCTTTATGGACAAATTCAATACTTGATCCGTACTGCGGAGACATGAGGATGGGCACAGTTCTAATAGCAGCAGCACTGCAGACTTCCTTGACAGTGACGTGCTGTCTCATGTCCCCTCAGTCACTGCTCACCCAGTAGGACTCCCCCTGTGACGATGTCCTACCTGCTCTGGCATCTACTGCTTTTAATCATAGGGTTTGTGTGTTCTGCGCTTTCTGAGCCCAGGGGGAGGTACTGGGTATTTTTGTCTGCTATCAAACCCTTGTAAACTGGCACTTAATTCACAGTCTGATACAACAGTACAATTCATTTGTTCTGGTTTATAGACTGCAAAATTGCATCTCAGGTGGTTGCTAAGCTCTTCGTGGTACTCTTAGATTAACCAGGCTCTTCACGTTCAAAATGTAGCTCTGTATTAATACTTGACTTGCATATTAAAAAAGCTGGGTTATCAAAGATAAACAGAAAGTCTGAATTTCAAATCCACAATAATTTATGACAGAAAGGAAGGGCATACAACGTAGCAGAATAAAGCTGTATAGTCCATTATTTATGCAATTAGTTAAAGAAATTAAACTTTCATATTTTTTACACATTAGAAAAACTAAATGCCGAGCCACTGTCAGATCAGTCAATCTTGGTGGATGCTTTTGGGGCAGGAAAGATACTCCAGAATCCCACAATGTGAATAAAAGCTAACAGGAGATTGCCTCACATGATATGTGGGACTAAAGTACAAATACAGCATATGCTATTAGAAAAGCTGCTCTATCTCCTCTTAGTAAGAAATCAAGTTCCCCTCCCAAGTACTCCATGTTATCACACAAATGAAAATAGCCAAAATCACACATTAACATTAGCATCCTAACTTTTTCTGATGATATATTTATGTATTCATAATAATAATAAGCATTGTAATCATGAGTGGAAAGAAACTTTTCACAGAAAATTTACAGCGTACAGACAAGAAGAGGTCCAGGCAATTAACTGAAGAGTAGAGGGCCAAGTAACAGAATAAGGCATGAAAAAATATCCTGAATTGGCTACAGGACGTGTTCAAACACCTTGTGTGAACCTTGTGTGAGTCAGTGTCATCCAAAGGGGCCAAGGAATGAACCACAGTGGACCGTAGATGTCAGAGATCTCTATAGCTGGACAGATCATGTGTTTGCACCTGTCACAGAGCATTTGGGTAGTGTTTTACGGTATGTGGATCATCACATTGCTAATGCCTGTAAGACAATATAATTCCATCGGCAGGAACACATGTCATTTCTCCTTACTCACTGCCCAGGTCAGAGGCACTCTTAGAACAGGGTGTTGGTTAAGTTAAAGTTACCTCGGGGGCTTCTATGGGGTTTTGCACAAGATCGGGTGCTTTAATAGTGTGTAGACTAGCAAAATGAACCATCCTTTAAAATTATGCGGCACCTTTAAATTGCACAAACAAATTATATTAATCTAGTCTTGTACAACCATCATGATCACCATACATGTCTACAATCTAGCAAATGAGGGTTTTCTACCCTATTCAGTGGCCACATGAACTCAGATTTTGTGCTTTTAATCCTCCTGCCAGAACTCTGGAGTCAAGTAAACACAGAAGGTGGAAATAAGCCTCAGCCAGAGTAAGGCTTAGCACCAGGTCAATGAAGAACTAGCATATATGCCTTGCCTTTTGCACCTTGAATCCTCATTCTGTCCAATCATCATCCAAACATTATTCTCTCTGCACTCATATCAAGTTCCCTTATTAGCACGGTATGTATTTTTATGTACATACTTTTCATGCTATTTCCACCCAGTTTTGATGATTCTAACGTACATGAGAATTAGAAATCAGTCTCATTGGCAGGATGGTTGGCTGTTGCCTGGGAAGCCTTGTGACCTTATGCAATATGCTTGTGGATATCTGACAGCCCTTCACAGTGCTGATCAGTACCGTATGGTGTGGATATGAATTCACGTTTCAGCACTGATTTTTACCCATTCAGATCAGATTATGATCTACGAAAAGCGTTATCATTTGTCTCAGCATAAACGTTACTAAAAATAACAATAAAATATAATCAGCCTTGCAAGAATGAATCAAAACCTTACCACTAATATGAGCCTCAAAGGTTGCGGCACTACCCTCCAGTGCCACAACACTTTGTAACGGCTGCGTAAATGTTGGTGCTTTCGTCGTCATCTTTACAGGCACTCTGAAAGCAACAAAAACATAATTAGATATCAATGGCGAAATTCTTATTACACACACATCCTTCTTGCTAGATTTTAGGAATATTTGTAATTATTTTCATAACAAATTACTCTTCTCATTTTAAATCATGTTGACCTGGTGAAATGTGGAGACTCTAGGTTTTGACAAAGCTATACAGCCTATTACTCTTAGGGCACACTTGGCTGAGTTGGATGTGAAACTGTTATATTTAGTGAAGCTGTGATTTGGCACTACAAGTATGCAGCAGGAGACAAAGTTCTGCTTGACTCATTGCATGACCTTGTGCAGGTCATCTAGCCTCTATTTGTCCATTAATCTCCTTTGCCTAAAGGGAAAATAATCTCCACGTAAAACTTTTTTTGAATGATTTCACAATATTTTGCTGGTGCAAAGCATTTGCATTCTCCAGCAGAAAGACAACTAGATCACTCAGTAGCAACTGAAAAAAATGTGAAGGTCTAAAATCCATTTGGTTTTTAAAATTAAAAAAAAATAATCCAGGACTCTCTTGTAAAAGCAGTCTGTAAGCAATGAATAATTTCATTTTACACAGATGCATACTGGCAACAAAGATGAAGATAAAATTCTACTCTTTCTTAGAGAGTTTCTCAGTGGAATTTTGAATACGGGAAGACAGCCACCTTGGAAATGTGAGCTAGGATATAAAGTAGCCACTGACACTGATGGTTTGAACAACTGCAGATCCATGTGAAATCTGAAAGGAAAAAAGTTTGCTTTCTTTTCCTATGCCACAAGATCTTACTTTGAAATAGCACACTGCCACTAGATAGGCTTCTGTATCAGGAGTATTTTATATTTGCCTGAACAGATTTATTTACTGATGTTGAATAGTGCAGGTTTTTAAAATGTATTTAGTGTTTTCTTAAGAGTATCATACATCTATTAAAGTTACAATTTTTCTCATTAAAAAATCCCCCCGAGAGCATATCACGCTCTTACTAAACAGGGGTTAAGCCCACGATCTTTTCAAGTCAATCTCACTCACACGTTTACTGTTGGTTACTTTAGCTTTTGTGCCTGGTTTTGTGACAGTCCCAGGATAACTTAAAAATTAACAAGAAAGTGAAGTTTCTTTCACTATCAGCCAGATTTATGCCACCTTTCAAATGGGTGAAAATCCTTCATTATATGAGTTCCTTCAACGAAATCAGTGCCCGGTGCCTACAGACAATAAGTGCATAGGGGCAGCACTGGATATTGTATCGGGATTTTGAGCTGCTTTTTATCACCTTTACTGGTTATCTGGATACTTGTTGCAGCTTGACAGAGGAACAGCCTTTTTAACAAAGCTTTTCAGCTTTGAGGGTAGAGGGAAATGAGTTCAAATTAGAAACAAATGACCAGCATTTCGTCATAACACAACACTAGTTTTCTGAAAGATGAAGACACATATCTGTCACATGTAATTCGCTAAGATCTACTTCAGTTATAACTATGTTTTGAAGCTCAGATAAAATATATGGAAATAATCTTAGAATATAATTAAACATTATGAAAGCTTATATATATATGTAATTTCCTGATTCCAGAATAGATTGGAAATCATTTAATTAAGTAGAATTGTCATGGAGTTCACAGAAAGTTTATATCTTTCATTGTCAAGGCAAATTTCAGTGATGGAGATCTGATCTTATAAGGCTTTTTGTATAATTAGAACTGAAAGTATGCATCTGAAATGTCATGTTCCAGAAATAACCTTCCCAGCTCTGAATGACAGCAGACAAGTGTTCCAGAGCTGCCATGTAACTGATACCTTAGCAGTTGATTCCCTTAAAAAGTCATCAGCGCTTAGCTGATACCATATGCATTTTATCAGAGCTATTCTTGGAGCTTCTCAGTTTATCTCTCAGTAGGATAACCTTGAACACTCCCAACAGAAAGGAGGTTTTAAGTTAAGCAGATGTTTCCATGCACTTTTCAAATCTTAATTTATATAGTCTCCAACAATAAATACACTGGAAAAACTTTTTGCTGAGTGTTATTGAAATTTACTCCCAGAAATTTAAGATATAATCCAGCCAGAGAATTTAAGCGCTCCATGTCTATACTCTGAAAACTATACCCTTCTGTGAGCAAATTTGTAAAGAACAGATCATACCAGGATTATTAATGACTGATAAAATACTCATTACACCAGCAGAAACATGCTACTAACCTGATCTCTCAAAGTGCCTGTAAGAGTGGGCTAAGCCCAACGAAATCTTCTTGAACGACGTCCTTATCCAGAGTAAGATTTTTTAGACAATCCCAGCATGAGAATTGTTGAGCCTCTAATCATAAAAACAAAACTACACAGTCTTGACAGTGTAGTTTTGTTTTTTTGCAATCCCTACACCCGAGGCGAGGCGGGGAATGCACGACTGCTCAGAAGTGCTAACATAGTTGTTTTGCTTTATATACCCCAGCTCTGCTGACAGGTCTGCCTCATCCTCTCAGTGCCCGTTCTGATTGGTTTCCTAACAGAAAGTGTCTTGTGAGGGGGGATCCGCTCTGTGTAACCGTACACCACCTGTTGGTTTGATCGACAACGCTAATTCTGGAAGCACAAAAGGGATTCACCGAGGAAACATCATCTGTTCCAAAGATTTTGATTTATAATTTGATTTGGTTTATCATGTGCAGTTTACAAGCCATTGCGAATTTCCTAAGTCATAAGCACAAGACAAAGAAAGTGATATTGGAACATTTTAGCAGAGGATACGGGAAAGTCAGCAGCAGTCATATTGGTGAGCTTCAGCCTTACTTTCTTTCAATATAAAACATCCAAGAAGATACCAAATGCATCTGTCAATCACCAGACTAAATAAGTAAGCTGAGCTCAGACATGTGGCTGCATGCTATTAGAATACACTGTGTAAATTATTTTTTTCCATAACTTTGCATTCTATAATTGTATTTGGTAATATATAGATTCTGCGATTTGGTTGGGTTTTTTTGTTTCCATCACAATTTTTCTGTTGGATGTTCCACACAGTTAGGCTTAACAAACAATAGCATGCAATGTGCAGAAATATAAATTTTTTGAGAGTAAATTAACACAGGCAACTACGGTAATTTCTAAAAAAGCAGATCTTAAGTCTAATGGCTTTTTTCTAGACCTGTGGAGGCCTTGTGCAGACCACAGAGTTAATCATCCATGGAATAGCATATGAGTTTGTGAACCTCCACTAGCCCAGCTTTGCCACTCTATGCAGCTAATTGTACCATTAGATTTGTTGCCTCCAGAACAGGGGCAGAGCTAGAAAACGACCCTCTTCTATAGCTGGAATGGGAGGTGTTTTGCCCCAACACCACATCTGCCTGTTTCATTTGTTGCCTTTTCCTTTCCTATGAAGTGGAACATATATAACGCATATCTAGTAAACTCTTTAAGCACATAACTGGCTTATAAGCCTACGTATGTGCTTAAATTCAAGCATGTGCTCAGCTGTTTTGGTAAATCTTCAGTCTGCTGTTACCAAGATCCACATTGAAAAGTATCACCCAGAGGATACCTAGAGAAGTAAGCACAGGCTGGAGTTTTGTACTATCAATCAGCTGCAACCTGATAGAAACAACCTGAATGAAACCTCCAGCAGGAGCTCCAGAAAATGCCTGCCAAGGAGAGAGAATACCACCGCTACGATACCTGCAAGAGGGTATTGTACTAGAGGCTGCAGATCTGGAAGAAACAAGAAATGACATATTGCTGTGATCTCATAAAATAACTTCAGAAGTTTGATCTGACCTTTAATTTATCCATGCCACAAGGTGTCAACTTTATGGCTACTCTTGGCATGCAGCAGTAACAGCAGCAACAGAAACTGGAAGAATAGTCTCCACACTGGTACTACCCTGGACTTTTGCAGCGGTTGAAAGTCAGAGTACTGTGGCTTATTTTTAACTTTGTGTTGCAAACAGATGTCAGAGAGCCCACTCTCTCTGTATAAGACTTAGTATCTTAGTATAATAACAAATGAAACTTTATGCATTAGTGGGGAGAAGAAGTTAGCTTCTACTAGAAGGCACAAAATGTTCAAAGAAATCTGTGTGAAGGGTATGTAATATGTGATTCTAATCAGGGACTTGCTACATTAGCAGATGACCATTTTTTCTCTGTAGTTAAATGTTTAAATATTCAGTGAGAAATCAAACTTGAATGAACACAGGCTAGTATCTGCAAGCTTAACAAACACAGCCAGCTTAATGATGATGTCTAAGTCAAATAAACAATGAAAAAGTTTATAAATACATGATAATTTCTAAAGGACAGAAGTGTGCAAACTGTCACTTTTGAAGTTACGAGATGATCAGAGGTTGAAATTTTTCTATTTCAATCAAGTCAACAATTGATGACAATAATAGAAAGTTACATGGAAAAAATTTTGCTTCATTCAGATATGTAAAAGAAATATATTGTATTTTTTAAATCAGTTCCTACCCGCTTACTTTTTTTAGAAGTTTTACATTTGCTTTTGATCGCTATTAAATCTATTTCCTTTCTAACAAAGGTTTGTACCTTCTCAACTTTTTACTTTCGCCGGTGAATTCAGAAAAGAAATTGAACTGTGAAATATTTCTCTCATGCTCTCAAGGAAATAGGAATTATTTATATCGCATGCCTTCTGTTAACAGAATGACTATCAGCACAGTGTGATTTCGATATGTTTAGTGTAACATAGTGCATCCACAATAAAAAGCAACAAGACTTCAGTCTTATTATTGTGTAGCAAGGACAGTGCTGGTAAAAACTGCATTTCTTTCCTCCAGGATCTAACATAAGTCAGATCCAGATAATGACAAAGACTTCTTTTCAGGCAGACTTACAGATTGGAGATGGTTATGAAAATTTCAGCATTTGCTTCAGTCTGCTACTGTTTTAAGTATAAACTATATATTGCCAATATTTCTATAGTATACGTATTACATCGTAGGCCAACAATACATTTAAGAAATCACAAGTAATCTTCAACACCTGAAACATTGTGGCGTGGATATCAGCAACCTCTTTGTATCTGATTCGCTTTGATTAATTCTAATAATACTATTGACTTGATGAGTGGAGCTGCACAGAAGTTGGCCCACATGAAGATGCCTTGAAAGCTGAAAACTTTAGTCAGAGCATAAAGACAAATCCATTCTTACTTCAACACTGAAAGCTTTAAACTGCCACCTACGTAAGTTTTCAATGTGCTTTTTTGGAGTGCAACTTCCTAATTTGTTTTTTTAAAAAATCACAACCTTTCCTTTTCTCCATTATTTATCAAACGGTAGCAGTGTACTGTCAGTGGTAGTGTCAAACAGTACTGCATGCTGTAGCTGCATAGCCAATATAGCATAACCCCTGCTTTCTTTCCTGGTTTCTTAATCTATCTAGACATGCTAATTTGCAAACTGCATAAAAAGAGTAAGTATCTTTCCCGTTTCCTTCTCCACTTATAATTTCCCTTGCTCCCTTCGTTCTTTTTCCGCTTCTTTCCGATACATTGTCTGCTGTACCTCCTTCCATAGACTATTTTCATTTCACTCTGCCCCCCAAACCAAATGTTCAGAACCAAGGGAGTTATGAAATAAATAATTTGGTCACTTGAAATAAAACTTCTCACTGATAAGATGCTGTCCTAAATCCTTATAGAACTGATAAAACACAACCCAAAATGTATTTAGACACTATACCCTTGCTGAATTTCCAGTTTTCTAAAGTCTAAATTTGGGGGGAAAAAAATTGCTTTCCCTCCTCCCACCCACATTCTTTCTTTAAACTTAGAAATAACTAAAAAATTCTTAACTGTTAAATCCTGACCTGAAATCCAAATGCATTTCCACCACCTTCATCAGCTCCCCTTGCCCTGAAAATGCTATAAACAGTACTTTGCAATAAGACCTTTAGAACCTTAGATAAAGGCTATAAAATGCTTTATAGTCACAAGAATATCCATGTTTGTGTGGTGCAGCTGGCTTCTGAAAAACTGCAGCATTTTCAGATGCTAACATCTCCTAGCCTAACAGTTGTAACTGACTGTGCAAGATTCATTCATCTTTTTCAATACAAACTAGAACTTGCTTGCATAAAAATGTTTTACTGTTACTGAAGAAGGCACTGCCAGCTGCTCCCATCGCAGAAACAATATCTAAGACACCAAGCAATTTTTGAAACTACTTTATCTATTTCACATGTTAACAACTTACACGTGACTAGATTTGAACGGGTATGGAATGGTTATCAGGGTTCATTGGTGATTGCTGTTGCTCATATCATCTCCTTGGAAATATCTAAGAAGGAGATTTACAGACATCCCTTTTCCGAAGTCTGTCTTGTATGTTATTTCTTTATATATCACCCTGCACATTTACATATGTGGAATGAGGGAGGAATAAAAACATTACTTACTCAGCACCTCACCTTAGAAAGCAGGGCCCTACTAACAAAACCTAGACCCTGATGAAGAGTACATCTACTAACTCTTCCACTTCCTTCCACAAAACAATAATTAATATCATAATACTGGGGACAAATTTTAACTAACATCGAGCTAGTCATTAAAATTTGATAGATAGATACCTGCATCCTGACAAATTTTGCAGACCTTTTTATGAATTCATGGGCATCTATGATTTATAAAATGAAAAGAAACAAGCACACTTACTGTGTTTCATAACGGATCCGTTCCCTGGAAACACTTGGAGCAATTACTGTGGTCCTCATTGGCAAAAGAATGATCCCGGGTTTTTTGTTTATAAACATCACTTTCTACTATTTTGTAAGAAAACCATAGGTAAGAACAGATTTCTATTTTGCCTCATGTATTATTTAGAAAGGATTAACTTTTTTTTTTTTTTTTAATCAAGGCTATTAAAGTTCATGTTGTTCTTACGGGCTGACAATCAAGAGGAAAAGAAAGAAGAATCCAATGCCTTAAATTTGCTGAGGAATCAAGGTCAGCAGTCACTGCATTCTGCACTTGCATTTTTACAGAATAGGTTTTTACATAGGAAATCTTATATGCCGTACTTACAGATTCCAGTTGATAAAAGAACATACCTTTTGGGAATTTTTTAATATTGGGGGGGTGGGGGGGGAGGGTGGTGTCTGATGTGTACTTTGTCAGTCCTCTGAATGTGACTGCAGTTAGAAAGACAATATTTTCCGTAAAATCTTTAAATCTAAACAACATGTGCAAAGAAGGAGCTTAGTCATCAGAAAGGTAACTGTATGGGATCCACAAGATGTTCGATACTTGTCTCCATTCCCTTTTGGGAGAAGCAGTTTGTGAGATACAGGGTAAATAAGCAGAGCAAAAACCGCAGTCCTCAGCTACTATATTTACGTGCACGTATACACAGCCTTGTGACTCTTCTGTGGGCGGGATGCCATTGAGTTTTCCATAATGTCAAGCAAGTGATTTATGTGATCAGGTGAAGACATGTACATGATATTTTTTTCAGCTCGTTTCCTCTGTATGCCTGTGCTTTACTTTGGAGATAAATTTAAGTTTCTACCAGCCAACCTGCACCTTGCTGGAGACAAACGTTTAATGTTTTTGGCATTACGATTTAAGCAACTCTTAAAAATGTTGTTTCAGACCCAGTTTTGCACAGATGATGCCTACCTGGATGAAACACAAAGAAGCTGCACTGCTTAAACCCCTATCTGCTCTCTGTGAGAGGTGTGAGTGCATTGCTGGGGTATACAAACCCAGGGTAGGCCTAAACAGAGTTTATATAAAGAATGACAAAATGTTGCACAACAGGCAGCTGCACAGTACACGTGTACCTGTGGTATTGACAAAGCCATACCATTCAGCGCACTGAAGCAGAAGTCTGAGTAGCATACAAATCATTAGCTAGGTAGGACTTTGAAAATATGAATCAGAACGATCAAGCTGAAGAACAGTTATTCTGAGGTCTAACTAGATGTTCTGATGGTTATTGCGTCAGTCAAAGAGCCGTCTGAAATGGGGTATTTTCTGAACTTTTTTCAACGCCCCAAAGGGATAACACTGTGGAAGTCCTCCTCTTTATCTGCATGGAGCTTTGCAGTGAAGTAAAAAAGACACCTAGACCCTGAATTCAAGAGATGGACCAAAAATTTCATCACACTGCCCTACAATCCAAAAGATTCAATTTCACTTCATGTTTTCTTTGTATCCTGAATGGATGCTGTGGGTCCTGAGGAATTCTATCATTGGGAAGTCCTTTGCTAAACTAAGGATGTGCTTTAAAATTAGCGTGGGTATCGCTTCATAGTCCGCTCCTGTGGACTGTAATGACATGCATTAACTGGAGATGGACTGCTGTGTTGCACTAATCCAGTCCTGAAACCAGAAGCAATATAGCAGAAGAATTCTCCATTGTGCTGCCTTAAAGAGACTCCCTCTTCCCTGGAGACATTCTTGGTAATAAGCGTGCATTAGAGAAGGTTTGCTATTACTAGTAACCACTTCTTTTGATGCCCAGCCTCCTCAAAATGTCTCAAAGCTGTTAGAAATAAGGTAATGAGCACTGTATTTAATAAACCAGAGAATTCTGTAGTTATAAACTCATTTGATTTTAAGTCCTCATTCATTTGTGTCTGAATTCTCTATATAAGCTAGTGGGAAGAACTATTGATAGAATCGATGGCATTGATGGAATTTGTAGAAGAATAAAACAGTGGGTACTGATGAATCACCAAGGAGATCTGTAATTTTAAAGGCTAGTGTCTCTTTTTTCCATCATCATCTTCTGTTAGATTTGTCCAACAAACCAGAACAAAACTGCAAGAAATCAGAAATCACTGTCTAATAACTGCTGTGCAGTTGACTTTTATTAATGATTTACTTAGAAAGAAACCAAATACAAATTATAACCTAGATATAAATTTAAGAGCACTCAAAGATTCATCTCCTGACCTATGGGCAATATCTACTAAAGGACACAGCAAACAACATGAGCACCCTGCATGACTGGGCATCGTGCAGTTCAGTCCATCTTCTGATCCTCTGCAGCAGGCAGGAGAAGAACAGGATCATGTTCCAAATTGAAGCTAATCTCTTGCGGCCTCTCAAGTTCAAGATACACTCCTTGAAGCCAGAGTTTCTCTTTAAACCTGTTTAAAAAAGGTCAGTTAATATTCTTAATGCTGGCAGCTACAACATTCCCTTTCATATGCAACACAGTGGTGGTTGGCATAGACTGTTCTCTGTGGTCTTGAGACAATACGAGATTAGAGATCAAATAAAGAATGATTCCAGACAGAACATAAAATATCCTCAAACTCATCTTACTGACAATAACAAATAGCCAGAGGCACTTTAGTTATAAAGAACAGAAGAGATGAGAAAAATGAAGAGAAATTTGACCTTTCTGTATGATTTACATGTTTTAATCATTCTGAATTCTTTACGTGCCCTAAGTAAAATTAACATGATCTTGCATTTGATTTTTTTTTTGCTTTGGAATATCTGCCATCTCACAGCAATACAGGAAAAAAAAAAAAAAAGAACAAAATATATGGGATCAGTGCTTGATCCGCTGCACGAGGGAAAGCGTGCAGGCAGCTTATGATGAAATGGGAACAGCTTTTGAATCAACACATGCAATAATTTTCCTTTCCTTTTACACGTTGCTTTACATGCAGATAGACGAATTTCAGGACCTTAAAGACAAAAGACGACTGTTCTTTCTTTTTTCTATGGCTTTTGGTCATAGAATTCACTATGTATGAAAAGATCAGAAAAAATTCAGAGACTTTTAGGCAACAAATGCATTTTCACGTGACCACTCTAGACTTAACATTTTTAGCACACTGTGAAAGACCAGCCTGATAGCAATCCCACAGATTCTCAGTGACTTCCTAGGTCATATTAACCATCACTTCTCTAAAGCCAGGAGAATCCTGGAGACTCTTTTCCATTACATTGATCCACATGCCTTCTAGAAAAAAAGCTATTTTACTGTATCATCACGAAACCAGCTTTTCACCATAAAACCAATTACCAATTTCAGAGTTGTGTAATAAACATTATCAACAGAATTGTTCAGGTATTTTCTATTGAAAACCTCTGACAGCAAGTCCTAGTTTTATGTGCACAATCTTCCTAATCCCCACCTACATGTGTTCCATGTTTCCAGTGTAACAGTGAGCTAATAGTAAACCAGATTGGTAACAGTCACAGGATATAAAAAAATATCTCATCCCTGAATACATTACTTAAAAGACAGGCAGTTCTAGCACCGTGAACTACAGTAGGCTCTCAGAGCCTAAATTCAGGAGGGAATATTTAACCTTGTGCAAGAAGTCACCACAAACACTATTGACTTCAGGTATCTCATTTAATCTTCTGAGATTGCACAGTGGGAATTTTTGGCATCTTTAATCAATTAATGAACAATGACTGTTCCTGTGCTATTAGAACTGATACTTACTCTTCTAAATAAGATGCTTACCTAGTAGAAAACTTTGTTTACATAGTCTGTTACTGAAACGTCATGTAGTTCTACCAGTTTGAACTTCTGGAATACTTTGTTTCTGTTAGCTGTCCAATCTTACATGAATATCTAGATTAAGATACCTATATTTTTTAAGAATTATTTCACTAAACTAAGTACCTTATTGCACAAACCCCATTTTCTATTGTATTACAAGGGTTTTCATCTAACAGAATTGCATATCTTCTGATGAAGAATTAAGTGTAAAAGGCAATCACACATTATGCACTTGGTTTGCGTTATGCAAAAATTCATCAGATTAGGAAGAGTGTTTGATGTGCGCTTTGTAAATTAAGGTCATTACAGCTATTGGACTACCAGCAGATGTAGCACAAAGTAAGCTGTAAGTTACCTTACTGGGAGATGTTTAGCCACTGGCCTTTGATCTTGCACACCATGTGTGTTATAGGCTTGTACTAGCTCAGTTGTGGTGACATTCACTTCTTCTGAAAAGTATCCATCTTCCCATTCTGATTTAGCCTGAGTTATGGTGGAAATTTCTGGGGGTTTATTTTTCTCTGAAACAAAACATGAACATTACTAAGTGGAAACAAGGCGCTCATTTAATATGGCAACAACGTGCCTAAAAACATGCAGCTGGTAGGTTGAATTACCTATTACTGTTACGAAAGCAGAACAGTGTGCCTTTCCAATTTCATTGCTGGCAACACAGATATATTTCCCACTATCAGCAAGCACTATATTTCTTTTTAAAAGGTAATAGGTATCTCCTAATTTCTCAATCTGTAAAACAATAGAACGTACATAGGAGATCATTAGTAGCATAAACCAAAATATATTATCTTTCTGCCAAGAAATATTTCAAGAACATTAAAACATACGCTGATGTCTCCAGGTACCACTTGGATATCATCCTTCATCCAGCAGACATTTGGTTTGGGCTTTCCATGTATAGTGCAATGCAGGATTAAATCTTCTCCTTCTTGTAGAGTTGTATGTTCAAACTTGTGTATGAAGTTTGGCTGTATTCCTTGTACTGAGAAAAATATATTCACTGTATTTCAAAAAGGCACAACTAAAGAAACTGAAGGAAAAAATCTGTTCTCATAAAGTTCACCACATTGCATGACAAAGAGAGCCTTTATTGATGCTTGGAGCTCAGGATAACTTGTTTGCAAGACAGTTAGTAGGCAGACATTGTTTACCTCTATAATATAAAATTTGTTGAAACACAGGGATATTAAGCACCCAAGAATTATATGCATCAGCATAGTGATATTAGTCCCATGGTAATGCTAAAGAATCTTGTTCTTTGTGTAGGTAGTAGGCAAGTCTACGTGGGTCATCGTGTTCCAGTGAAAGTGGAAGTGTAAATATTCCACACAAATCTAAAGTGACAAAGTCAAGAGAGCAAACTTTGGCATTTAGTGCATTGTTGTACATCACGCTCTTTCTTCACTTTTTTCCCTATTGTTCTAGTCAAAAAAAAGTTATTGAAAAAATAAAACAAGATTGATCTATATTTGCAAAAATGATGAAGGCCAGAATGTGGCCCCTGTACCGCTTTGATCAAGATCATTATTTTGGCCATCATTAATACTGAAACCATGTACTACTAGATCATCCAGTACAAATCTGGTTCAGATCAAGGATGGGCAAGTAACTGCATTTTTATTGCAATATCCAGAGCACATGGGACTGAGTTTGTACTGCCTTCATGTCAACTGTGGGAGGACAGATGACACCTGAACCAGTACAAAACCTGGCTAATACAAATTAACCCATCAAAATTGTTTGAAGAAATTTCAGTCACGAGCATCAGTTTGTACTGAATCAAAGCGTTGCTTCATGTGACATGTAACTTACTGAGCTGTAGAGCTGGATTTACTGGACCACTGTACTGCTACCTAAGGTTCCACTAATGTTCCACTTCCAGGGCCACAGTAAAAAAAGATGACCTCAGAACTCAGACTGAGTATTGTTGACACAGGGAATCCAAAGCAGCAGATGCTAACACACAGAAGCACACACAAAGACATTTATTACAACAAAAATGAACATTTTGCGTTTCTATCATATAAAGAATGTCTTCTTGTTCCTCTTCGCTATAAATTGTACCATGTGTCCATAATATTTACTTGAAGTAATCACTGGCCTTCTCAGAAATGGAAAGTTGCTGAAATTTGTGATCAATAGCAGAGCTTGACACTGCTCCCAACTAAGCCAGCATTACTCCACTGTTTTAGGATGAAAATTTTTTCTTTATGCTATTGTGAAATAAAAATCAACATATCTCATAAAGGTGCCCAGCAACTTCTAAACCTAAATATATTGAGCCCTTGGCTATTTTTTGCCAAATGTGGGACAGTCACCATTGTGAGGCAGACATTTTCACCCACTGTATTAATAAATCCACTACTTAGGTGAGCTCTTACTTGCAATAAGCTTCCAAGCTTAGCTGCTTTTACATTCTTCTTATGTACTGCAGGACTTAGGCCACAATATGGAGCAGAAGCAGGTTGAGTTTTACTCTCTCATACCCTTGCTAACCTAAGTTCTGTATTAGCCAGTCCCAGCAGCTCAAACAACTCAGTTCTTAGCTGTCGGAAGTTAGCACGTGCAAGCTGCCACCGCCGTTGCATTGCGTGCACCTGAAGCACAGAAATTTGGGATCTGCAGCTTCACTTCAAGCAAGAGAACCAAGCTTACACCCCTGCCTCCTCTTTGCAGGCAGCTGGCAAAGTCATAAACAGTGCATGATTAGCTTGTAACCCAGTAGAAAATGTTAAGGGGGCATCAGCTACTCCTTGTGTTATTTTTGGCTGAATTCCATTACTTGTGTGGTTTGTATTACCTTGTGAAGTCAGGCTGCAGCTCATACCAGGGTGGTTTTTACCATTAAAAAAAAAATATATCATCTCAGTGGAATGGTGACAATGATCATCTTGATCAAAATCATCTTGATTTTGTATCAGTAAGTCAGCACAACGTAAAAACTAAAATGCCCAGTTTCTAGAGAGCAAAGGGAAAAGTATGTGCAAAGAAAACCATGAAGAGACAGTTACTACAACTCTCTAAGGGTTAGAACTCAACAGGGAAACAAAGTCTGCTGTAAAAGAAGTGTTCATCCTCTGACAGCAACCTTCAGGTAGTCAGTGGTACCGAAATCCCACTCTGATGACTTCAGATCAGAAGTTTGCCAATTATTAAACGTTACATAAGCTATTTGCAGGAATCAGTAAAGTTCTACTGCAAACCGGGGAACCAGCAAGGAAAACTCAGCAGCTTGGAGCAATGCAAAAACTGCAGGTGGAGAAATCACCTGCATCTGGCTTTATCACACAGCTTTCACCCCTGCCCCAAGTCTCTCACACGCAGGTAGGACCAGGTCAATCCAATGCTGTTTTCAGTAGCCATTTTTTACTACTTTGCTTCACAGTTATTCTTAATCTATTTACTCTGAGCATTTAATTTCCAATCTCTGATGTCTTGATATGTGATACTAGCAAGTTTATAAACTTTCCCCTATCTTCTCTAAAAATTTAGGCTAGACCGAGACTCACACTATACTGCTCAGAGACTTTGGTTTTGCTCAGCATCGCTCTAAATTAAGACACTGCACTTTGTGTTAGGAGCTTGACTGAGGCAAAATCTCTGAACAATAATCAGAAGGAACTTTATTAAGGAATCCCAAGTGGGTGTCATGATCCAATTGATAAAAAATATCCATAATCCAGAGCTCCAGTCTCCTTGAATACCATGGCACAGCCTCATTAAAGTAAATGTGAGCAGTGATTTTTAAAGACACAGCTCCTCTAAGCCACAAAAGATATACACACACACACACGTTACTAGCTTACCCTAGCAAAGTCTCCAGAGAAAGGTCCAGAAATAGGCCTACCTTACCAGTCATTTGAGAGGAAGCCAACTTCTCCATTGCAGCTCCAGCCACATCTTGTCCAGAGCCAAAACAGGGGAATGCCTCATCCTCCCTTTGCCTACTGACTCACACTTGGGCCCTCAGACAGGCTGCTTCTTTTGAAAAATGAAAGTAGTTAATGCCTTTCCCCTCCAAATTTATTCACCTTGTATAAATACCTGTTCACACAACTCCATATCTTGTATTCCGGCAATCTCATTCATCACTTACTTTTTTAATGGGTGTCCGCATATGGGGAAAGAGGAAGGGAGGCTAAGTTAGTAACATGCCTAAATATAATGTTTCTATGGTAAAACTAGAGAGATTGAGATTTAAATCTGCTCTTTAAGAGAGCAATCAGGAAGTTGTAAAGATGTTGAGGTCTTGAAGTAACTATAGGTTCAAACTGTGACTGTGATGAGAGGAACTCAGTACTGTAAATCAAGAAAGTAGCAGAGCCAGAACAATGTAAAACACCTAGATGTATTCCCTGCTTATAGAGTGTGGTTAAAGGAGGAGGAACTGAAGCATGAACAACAGCAACTATTAAAAAAAGGGGGGGAGGGGGCACATTACTTTGAAATTGCTGCTGAAACAGAATGAGTGTGGTTTCCTTTCAGAGAAGTATTAGAACATCATGAGACTACATCACTGTTTCACTGTCACTTTTTTTTTTTTTTTTTTTTTAAAGATTATCTGAACAGAAAACAGCAGGAATTTTCCAGCAAGATTTTTAGGACATTCGTTATAGTCCTTAAATAAAGAGTATTTAAACCCAGACTGCCAACACAGCAGTAATCAGCACTGATTACACCTTTGTTTACAAAACAAAGCATTGAAACCAGGAGACTTGCAGTATTCTGCTGTGTATCCAATATCTGTAATCTCTCCTTTTTTAATATCGTTTCTTGCAGCGATTAAAAATGTGGCTGGTATCCACATACCCATTAAAAACTTGTGCATTTATAACTATTCCTCTTTTAAAGATGCAATACCATACTCATGAAATCAAGTTTTGTTAATCTAAAATTTACAGAAATGTTCAAATTCTCAGAGGAAATGTTTAATGAACAAAGGGATTACATACTTCTACAACGACTTATTAAGATCTACAGATGTGCTAATGCAATTTCTAGCCTTATATTTATACCTTTATTAATTAGAACACTTGACTGTGCAAAAATAACAACATTCTCAGAAGTGACGAGGTGGGGTTTTTTTTGCCCTTTTATTATTTCACAGTGACTGTTATATAGCAATAGCACGAATATCATCCTTGTGTGTACTTTTGAAAATAATAGTGTACTTAGATTTTAAAAGCTGGATTCATTTGCATCTCACTTTCTTCTCACGAGTCAAACTTGAAAGATCTTACTTAACATTTAAGTAGGAACTCAATTCCAGGATTTAGTCCAGTAGTAGGAAGCTTACTTTCACAGATAACACGTTTGAGTAAAAATGAAAGTTGATGCATTGGCACAGAAGCAGATCATAAGCCACTTCAGCTGCTTTTGAACAGAACAGCAAAACTGAGGGTGATTTTCCTTAGAAAGCCAGCTGGCTTCCCTGAGTGACAGGTAAGATATAGGGATCTTCCATATAAGCTTTAGACACATATAATTTTAATCAGGGTGTACAAAGAGTGCTGCTTTAATCTTCCCTTCCCCAGTGGAATAATTTTGTGTTGTTTGACACCCTTAAAATCTTTTTTTCTTCGAGGCTCTGTTGAAACCTGGGCTACCTAATTTGTCAGTTACAACAAGCATTTATGGTTCAAGCAGGAAAATTGGTGTTAAGGTCACCAAGTGTGGCATTTCACTGTCATTCTGCTTTTGTAGTTTTGTGGGCAGAAGGCAGCTTTTCTTTAGCTATTTTCTAGATACACGTGGCTTAAAAATATCCTTCTCCAGCCAATAAAATTGAGTGTGGATGCTGTTTCAACACCACATTGTAGCAGTGAACAGTTACAGGGGCATCATGTCAATACAGCTTCCTCATCTGGAAAGCCTTCCTGGCGCATATAATACCAAATCAAGTCCCAAATAGCCATGCCTTGAAAAAGTCCATGGAGAAAAACTACTTTTATGTCTTGTTCAGTACATGAACTACCAATAGTACTTTCAAAATAAGATGAAAAAAGAGAAAAATAGGTAAGAAAAATACAAACTTTAGCAACAAGGGTCATTTCATGAACTATTTAAACCGTAATTCAGAAGAAACAAAATCAACATTGTATTGATTTTAAATATTTTTTCTGCTAAAGGGGGCAAAACATTATTATACTCAATTAGACATATGCATCATGATACGTACTCAGAATTTTACTATATGCAGCACAGATTTGTAAATGTTGGAATAAAATTTGCTCACTCTCTCAGGCTACTCTAATTCCTCCCCTCTTAGAGGAAAGATGACAGTCCTCCTTGCTACGCTTGGAACCAGGAATGTAAGTCAAACTCCAATAAAAGGCTACATCACTCTCTAGCTTCTAAATAATATTAATAAAAAGATGGAGTAATTCCCACTTGGATTCAAAGCTGCATCTCTTACTCTCACACATATTTGCAAACCAGCCCCGTATTCTAGCTGCCAAATCTCAGGTAATGCAAGTACATGACATCTCTCCCACTTGTTCTAAAGATTGTTAAATGAAGTTAATGGAAACAGCTTCAGTGCAAATGTTTATGAGGGAAAAGGTCTGCATGCCTGCTCTACCGTAATACTCTAGAAGGCTGGATGTACATCAGGAAGTGTTACAAGGGAGGGGAAAGAATTTGTCCCCATAATCCGTGTACACTTGTCCGGCAGTTCTGTGTCCCTTTGTTGCCTTAGCTTGTAAGGCTGATTGTCATAAATAGCGAGCGGTCTTTCTGTAAGTGAAAGCAAGCAACAAGATCCAAGTCTAGATCCAAGCTACCTCAAATTCCTGCTCTATGACATTATGAAAAGTTCACATCTTTTTCTCCTGCTTTAATAGAAGTACAAGTGAGTTTGGGACAATTTTTTCCAAGCAGGGCTGGAATTCTAGCTCTAGCCTTGCTTTCTGAAGGACAGAGACTCACTTCACAGTGTTGTTTTGCTCAACAAATGGCTCTCCTCCAACCAAAAAGGTCACATGCATATCTCTGAACTCACATACTGACCATATAAAAAGACAGAACAATGACCATTCTAGCACTGAACTTTCCATAGTTTTCAAGGTGAAGGACGCAGAAGTTAAAACAGAGATGCAACTTTGAGCCCAACATCTGTAGAGCTACAATGACTCTTTCTGTCACAAGCCTTACGACAGTTAATGCTTAATTTAAAGGCCTAATTCTGGCAGACGCAAGGAAGAAGAGGAAAGAGAATATCCCTGCTTTCACTCCTCATTTAGCCTCAATGCTGAAGGCAAAAATACCTTTAAAAGTTACCTAAGTATTATTTAAATTTACAGAGAAAAGCAAAAAACAAGTCAAAGGACATCCATGATTACTTTTAATTTTTGAACGATGGCAACCCTCAGTAAAAATAGAAGCTTGAAGGGCAGCCATCACATAGAAGATTCACTTTCAAACAGAAAATTAGTGTTATGAACAGGATAAAGTTATCAAGTACTGGCAGCTCTGCAGCATGCAAAACCTTACAGCATGTAGGAGAGGCATTTTGGTTTGTTCTTACCACAATATTGCTTAATGTACCACTTATGCAAGTCCACTTAACTCACAGAGGTTCTTTGCTGTATAACAACCATACATAAAGTCACAAGGGCACAAAACCACTACACTGAATTTCGCTTTTATGAAAATTGAAACATTCAAAATCATACTAATTGTTAAAATTAACTTTATTGTGAAATGGAAAGTACATTTTAGGAAAACAGGTGATTTTTATACCTGAATTATTATGAATCAAAATTTTTGGGAGACGATTAAACTTGGAAATGTGTTCATTAAGGGTAATACCAATTTCAGTTAGAAATTACTTTGCTCCCCCATCTGCCCACGACCTCCTCCTCCTGCTCCCTCTCGTATTGCTGTGAGGTTATATTCCCCTGAGGACTTCTCCTGTTTCAAAGTTACAGGAATTTTAATAAAGTTGCAGTCACTGGGCCAAAATATCTAAATGTCAGTCTTCAATCTCACTGACCCCTGGCAATTTGCAATATATGTTCTGCTCATAAGGTGCCACACAGTAAAAGGCATACTTCATTTCAGCAAATTATGCAAGAGAAAGTAAATAATTCCTCTCTATAAATTTTCCACACAAACGCAGCTGTAATACAAAACTTGCAAATCAAAGATGCAGGAAAAATCATGTAGCTGTTTGTCAACTGTTTTACTGTATAAATACAACAAGTACTGGAGCTAAAAAATGAAGTTACATTTGAGGATTTATAAATGAAGCCTTCCACTGACACAGTTACATTGTTATCAAATATTTAAACAAATTACTACTTTAATAAAAAATAATATTTGTGGTTGTCCTTGTCAAGAATGAAACACAGTATGTAGGTGAACAAAATTCTGGTTTGGATCTACTGCTTTGAAGTTATAGAAGTCTACTTGATGGAAATAAAACAATTTTTTTTTTGTATGAATACACTTTTGAGTATTTCCCCAATTTGGTTGATTCTGTTTGAAATCTGTATGTTAAAAATTTTTAAACATGCACAAACGCCCACTTCATAAACTGTTATCTTTCTTGTCTTATGCTAACAATTTAGTGGATTATTAGAAATATTTATATCTTTAATTATATAAGAAGGCAGAGGAAGTATCACAAGCATCTACCTAAGCATACTGATATGTTGGAATGTCTCATTTTTTAAACATTTGGGGGTTTTGGTCTACTGTATGCTAGGTGCCACTTACACAAATCCTGATGATTCTGGGTCAAACCTTTGCAGTGCAAATGATCACAACTCTACTGAAACTACTGCAACTTTCATTTGTGGAAACTCCGCTGGCCTGAGACAGATCTAAATTTGATGTCTGCTAGTGCAATCATGAATGGTACAGTTTCTTTACTAGGAAGTTTTATCCTACAAATAAAAGTTTTTTAAAAATATACAAGAAAAATGTGGTTCAAAATAATCTATTCAATGTTTAAAAACCATTTCAACCCCCTCCCCCCAAAAGGCATATTATAAAACACACATTCTCAGCACTCCATCTGGGCGTATCTTGACATTTAAAATACCTATAACCATTAAAACTGTTTCCAACACTTTGTAATGCCTGCATTTTAGAAAGCAACACTCTGCCTCAGATTCTAGAAAGCCTTTGTAACTTTTTTATCTCAAAATCACTACGACAAAGGAAAATAAGCACATAATACTGGTAACTAAAGAAACAAGCAATATATCAAGTGTGACATAAAAGTGGTTTGGTACAGATTGTGAAAGATGCAGAAGAAAATAAATTTAACGTTGAGAATGTGAGAATTAAGTCCAGTGCAGTCAATATTGTACTTGTTTTGTGAATAGCCAGTATATTAGTGATATGCTAATATAGATGACACACAGCATTATCCAGTCTATTCTTGTAATAGGTGGCCTGTTACCTTTCACGTGGAGAATGGCACTTGATGAGATAGTGCCGTTCAAATTTTTAGCCCGAACAACATAGAGGCCAGCATCTTTATCACACACCTTCTGAATGAACAAAGTATGCTTTGTCTCCTTTTGTAAAAGCTTTAAGTGCTCATCTGCAGTCAGTTTCTGGCCCTTCTTGTACCTGAAGCAGAGAGTCAGTTTTCAAGTCAGATTTATATCACTGAATGCCAAGCAGAACTTTGCAAATTCAGACAACCTCTATAACACTACATTGACAGCAAGAGATAGAGCTCGCTGCTGCGCTCTCATTCCCCAGTTTTAAAGTTATATGTAAATATGGATGAATATTTAAGCAATTCAAATTGTTGGATAATAGATTCTTAATACTAGAAAATGCGATTCTGAAAACGGTTTTCAACGGACAAGTCACAGTTAGCTCACTGCAGTATTGGAGACAGTAGCATGAAGGCCTGGGCCCTCAGTTTTGGGCTGAAACTTTTTTTGCTAGTAAGGTCAATCCACATTCAACTCATGAATAGGCTCTTAAAATGCATAAGCAATGTACAAACTTTCTGAACTTGTGCCTTCAGTATATGGAACAGTCAAAGACCTGTTCCTCCCAGTCCACTTAACATTTACTTAGGTCCCATAATCAAACAGGACAGAACAATGCATCAGGAGTTATTTCAGAGAGTGTCATATTCTAGAACTTGAGGATCCGTCACCATGTCTGGTATTGACTCCAGATTTACGTATTGGAAGTGAGAGAAAATTCTGGCTCTTCTTGCCTTATGATGCTTCAGCATAAGCTACATTTAACATGACACAAACGCAGAAATGTTTTTCATGTGTATATCCAAAAAAAGTCTACATCAGTACAAAATACGTGGTATTGGTAAATTTTTAATACAGAAACCCCTTTTTTTTTTCTGTTTTCATAAATTTCTGATTTGCAAAATGCTTTCAGTTGAATGATGTTTTTTAAAAGACCATGTATCAACAGTGTATATATTTTTGAGCTAAATAAGTGCTTTCTTACAATAAAATAGAACTGAGGGTACTTCTTATTTCACTAACAATACTCCTCAAAGTGTAGAATACCGGGATTTAAAGCAAAGTAACTTTATTCATACTAACACAGTATAGCCCCATGGTTCCAGTGCCTAGTATTTTTCTCAGTGACATAGAAGAAAATTCAGCTTACTAGAAGTGTATAGTTTGCCTTATTCTTTACACGTGTAATAATAATCTTAACATCAAAACATTTCCAGTAAGAGGCATATCTAACTTTAATACATTAAAAGAAAGGCTTCCATTGTCAAGTCTAATGGAATAAGTGAAGAAATGGCAAATGAGGTAAGATTTTAGGAAAATATGCCAACAGAGAACTACTACCAAAATCTTGAAATCCTACCCCTCTTTCCGTCCCTATTCCCTTTGGGAGGGAATTTCTAAAAGGTCATCTAAAAAGATGTTTATGTTACATCATCTGTATTTCTCACAAATGCAGTATAAAGCAACCTAATTAGACATACAACAATTCAGAGAGAGATAGAGAGTGCACACAAATATATAATATATAAAACTGGTTCTCTTAGTGTAGACATTTAGGGGGTATTTTTAACCTGTAACCTCTCTCCAGTTTTCAACAACTTATTCTCACATATATAAAAATATGTGTCTCTATGTATATGTAGTGGCTATATATTTCAGTGTGCATGCATGTGTCTGTCCATCCATATATAGTGCCAAGACCCTGAAAAAATGTAGGTGAATTTACTTACAGTAAGTCTGGAGTGTGCGTTTGTTTTAAGAAATTACTGAACAAGTGGAATGTCATATTACAGAATAAAAACTATATGATGTATTTGCTTAAAAAAACATTGGATATGCTTGCAGTAGTTTGATGCTCTCATTATTCATAAAATTAAGTACAGAGGGATCATTTCAAGTAGGTTAATTGTCAAAAGCAATTTTGAAGGTGGGAATCGTGCAGAAGTGTGGAGTAGAAAGGATACAAGCCATTTATTCTAGTCTATAGATTAAATAATTTGGTTATAAGTGGTTCAAGGTGCCTTGCTAATAGGCGTATTTACTGCTTCTCATTATAAGCTACCCACCATGTCAGTGTAGGCTCTGGGAATCCCGTTACTTCTACTTCCAAAGTTACCGGAGAACCTTCCATGACGGTTTTGTTAGACAGAAGCTGGGAGAAGTTAGGCGCCTGTCCAGTTAGGCTGGCCATGCTGTTCTTTTCTGATGAACTTTTAATCTCTTCTCGGGTGACCATCTGCCTCTGACAGCTTCTGGTGGTGTCTGGTTGAAACATGAAACCTGAGAATGCATCAGGCAAAGCATGCAGCCTGTCCTGGGTTTTAGTACAGTTATTCAAGTCATGCAATTGTTCTTGTGTTTCTGCCATGCTGTTACGAAGTTCAAGGTGTTGCAAATGTGTTTTGCATGCTTCACTCATCATGCTATATACTGGTTTGGCATCTATAGTGCAGGAAGTAGTGCTAGCTTCAGATTCTCCTTGTAAGCTACAAGTCAAAGGAGACACTGCTCTGACTTTTGGACCAGAATCTGCTGAAGAAATACAAAACTTGTCGAACTGATCTGATGGGTTTTCCATTCTATTATTTGTAGCATCAGCATAAGCAGAATTTGTTAAGAGATCAGACGCTTCCATCACTTTTTTAATACAAGTGGTTTTCTGCATTTGCAAGCTATAGGAACTGACATGCAGACTATGAGAACTACAGCAGCACTGCTCTTCTAGCTCTGTTTCAGAATGTAAAAGGTTGGATTCTGGTGTCTCAGAAAGCGGTGGCAAAGAGATATCATCAGGTGATATACACTCATATTCATCTCCGGAGGGTATTTCTTCTGCCAGGAATTCAGTCTGTAAACTATCCTCTTTGGCTGGAGATGACAGCTCTGTATCCTGTGAAACAAGATCCTCACCAGCTGGACAGATAATTGGAGTATCAGCCAATTTATTCCTCTCCTTAAATTAGGAGGGGAAAGAAGAGATGAGAGAGAAGAAGAAAAACCGAGAGAGAGAATGAGTTATCATCCTATGGACCCCCTTTTCATGCAGAAGCTAGCAACAATATTTGAAATATTTCTTCTAGTTAAGTTTAATGTTTTCTGAGAAGCAGGAGGAAACACGTGGAAAAGGATAATTCATCAGAAAGTTTTGCAGCAGCTGACTTGAATTTCAAACTGTTTGTATAGATTCTAGCAGATATTATTATATATAAGCATTTATTGTAACAGTAGCAATAAAAGAAAAAGTACTTCTGTCTATAAAAAAATGACAGCCTGTGGATTTCCTGTAGCTGCTGTTTATAAGAGCATTGGCAAGGGGAAAGTAGAGGAGGAGGTGGCCTAATTACATCTAAATGGGAAAGAGTTACATAGAAAAAAAATATATTAGCAGCCAAGTTATCGGACTTTGATTCTTTGAGAGAGTCACCAGTCATGTTCGAGAGTTACAGAATTAAACCAACGTCTTCAAGGTATTTTCCAAGCATTTTTTACCAGCTGTTTCAAGATCTTGTCAAAACATTAACAGAAAACAATGTTAAAATTATTTTTGTATTATCTTGGATCCAGAATTAAAAAAAAATTCCTCTCATCATGTTTCAAAAAGAATTGGACGTGACATGAGTGCATTAATTTTAATCGCCAAGCATCAAAGACATTATCTGATTTATTAATTACTTCTCTGCTGCTTGATTTTTATATAAAAGTGTAATCACATATTCAGGCTTACTTCATTTGTGCTATGCCAGCACTCTGACCAAAGGTGTTCATAATGTTTTCTAATACTATTCTCCCGTTGTTGAGTTCTATACAAAATAATACATAATCTACCATACAATGTTTCTATCACCTATGAACTCTTCACTCAAATCAATCGTCTGATACACTGAATGTCATTGCTTTCAAAACCAGGTCTCTTTGGCAGTATCCAGTACAAAAAGTGCAGGAGCACATTCATGCTTTATTGCTGTAAATATAACCTAATAAACAGTGCACAAAATTAATAAAAGTAAAAAGAAGTAAGAGAACCTCATATGTGCCCTGGTCCGGTAGATATGGTAGCTTTAATATAGATGTTTTTCCAAGTTAATACAATTGTTACTTCAATGCCATGTGATTCATGGCAGATCCATGAATGAATGATTGTAACAAATCTCGGATTTTACTGTGTCTATTTGGTTGTAAGATGAAGTTCAAGTTTGGGTATTAAATGTGTTTTCCACAAGCGTCCCCTGATGCTTGTGGAGACACGCCCCAAAGTGTCTTTCAGTATGGATAGATCATGGATATAAACATGATCAGTTATAATTGACTTTCCAATTTGGTGAAATTCTAATTTTTTCCCCCTTTCCAATTACTCAGAAAAGCTAGCTCTTTTAACTTTGTCAGTGTTGTTCTAATTAACTTTCTCAGTTTTAAGCCTGACCAGATTTGCAGTTTTTCTTAAATGAAGTGTTAATAGGCACTTCAGTAGTAAATGATGGCGGTTTTGATGTGACTTGCACTAACAAATTTAATAAACCAAATCTGATTAAATATTAAGAAGTTGAAAAATTCTTTAGAATGCTAAATTCTGAGCAGATATAATTAAAAAGCATAGGTCAAACTTTCTGAATAGTCAGTCCCTACTGTCTGAATGAAATCCGTGGTCCAGATTCATTCAGTCTATTGAGGAGCCTACACACATGTACACACAGTGGCATACATTTTGGTAACTACAGGGAGGGCCACAACAACGTAGGAATCTTCCAGCGACTAATTTAGGATCTTAGTGCAGGGATGTGCTGTCAGTTTCATGGCCACCTCATCTGGAGATCACGGAACTGAGCAGAGTTATTTAAGACATTGCTGGAAAATGTCCCTGGGGAAAACGCTGGGGAAAAGAATGTCAGGTGGGCAGTGAGTGAGCAAGCTGTCAGACAGGCTTTGGTAGCAGGAAGACCTTCAGCCCTGGTGTGCCACCTGGGATCAAAGCAGCATGAGGGTGAATGTGCCATGAGAAGGCCTAGGCCGCTTTTTAGAGGGTGGTATTTATTACTGAAGCAAATTAATACTGCAAAACTAGCTTGCAGAGTATAGACAAAATTAAAGACTGCTGGCTCACTAGACAAGGGGCTGGGGATGGGCCAAGTCTTTCCTTGGAAAGGATGGAAATGGAAGACAGAAAAGCTCTAGTGAGAAGAACCTGCTACTTCTTTAAGTGAAGTATGGAGTGATGAAAAGGGTGGAGGCATCATAGCTGCCATACTTCACATCTGATATTTGCTGTTTCGCATACCCTTGACTTCTCCCCTTGGCAGCTGAGGCACAGTCTGATGAGGACTGACAAAGCTGCGGCCTAGCCAAATAGCAAATAGGGCTACGGACATCTGCTAGGGGAGGTGATTCTCCTGAGGGTGGCTTTTCAGATCAGTCACAAAATTTTGAGTGAAATCTGGGCTCCAAGTCAAAGGTGAAACTCCCATTGACTTGGAATGGAGGTAACAAAATTAATTAGGCTCAATTTTGGCTCATCAACAGATTACAGGATAATTCTGCGTTGAACTGAAGGGAATGTTAATGTTGGTTAAATTTCTATAAAACATCACAATTTAATGTTTTGCAGTATTGGTCTATGTTATCAGCTTGCAAAATGGAAATTTTAGAGCTCTAAATCAATTACCAGTGTATCCTACCTTTCTAAAGACTTCAATATATTACCATCCACTCCAATTTACCAGACTATTTCACATAGTAAATTATTTAGATCTACATCCAGGATCCCAAGGCTTCAAAATGTTCTTTAAGCTGAAGGAATTAATCTCATTCATCTCATAATTGCCTGTATTTCTAATGCTACATTTATTTATTGACAATTTGGTACCATTCATATTAATTTACTGTATATCCATGAATAAAACATGCTTGTCTGCTAGGACTTTTATCATTCTAAATGCATACCCAGTCTTTTAGTATCTGATTTCCTTTTGTGGATTGTCCTCAACATGCAATCCATACTTGGAATGTACGTATTTATGATCTCTGCTGCACGGAATTTTGGAAACTGAAACATAACTTAAATGTTTTGAGGTGAGGGTGAAGACGACTATTTGATGCTGAGTTCTGTTATTTATTTGATGTACAGTGTCGTATCAACAGTACAGCAGATTATCTGTGACATGATGTCATCCTGAACTGCTGACAGCTGTAGCTGTGTTCCATCATGTTTTTGCCGTGACTGCTTTCCTGTTATTCAGTGTTGCAAAACTGAAGCAATTATGTGCTTGTTTTGCATTGGGTTTTTGTAATACTGTACAGGCAAAGACAATCAAAGCCCACCAATCTATAACAATATCCATCACTTTTGAGCTGCAATGAATTAAGGAGTAAAATTCCTTTGAGAGTACACAACAACGCCCATCAATATGATTAAAAAAAACCCCAAAACAATACGAACAGCAGATACCTGTTTAGTGTTGGTAGGAGATAGAGTATTGTTTCTCTTCTCAGTAATGCTTTCTGAGTTTGTAAGCAATTTACTTGATGCCATCTGAAAGACAAATGTTTAAACCTCACTATTTTTTCTGATGAAGACCATAATGATTCAACAAAGAATCATAATTTGCACTGTTACTTAGTTCAAATTCTGAACTATGAGGCTTCTCACATAGCATGTTACTTATAAATCAAATACTTCTATATCTTGCCTCTAGGGATTATATGATTAGGGCTCTAGGAAATACTAACAGCAGTCTTCTCTATTACTTCATATATTCCCTTAAGTCATATTATAAAGGAGAGAGCAGAATGTGTTTTCTCCCTTGAGGAAGAAGGAATGGCCACAAAGACAACATTTGCATTAAGAATAGTGAGGCAATAGGACCAAAGAAAAATTGGTAAAAGATTATTAAAATAATATTACTTTAGAAAAGGGATACTGAGGCAAATAAAAAGAAGGCTAAAAAATAAAATGCATATGAAGAATATGTGGATTGGATAGAAAGCAAAGGGGTAATTAAAAAAAAAAAAAGAAAGATAAATGACCAAGACTACACTGATAACACTCATATTAAGGGAGGCTTTAAGACCAAAAAGCAAGAAACCTTCCAGCAATACACAAAACCTTTTAAGAAATAGAATTCCAGTTAAAACAACCCAGCACCTAACTAACCTGCTGCTTTTGTTGCTCTGCCTTGTCTTTAAGAGCAGTCTTACATGCTTCTTGACCATTTCTTTCTTCTTTTTGAACAGTAACCAGCTCTTCAGAAAACTCATCTTTCTGCCATGAGAAAATAAAATTAAGTAAGCTTATGCACAATAGAAGGTAGCAACTGTTAACTACACACTGACTTATACTCTGTACAAGAGAGTAGAAAAAAAAAAAGAAGTGAAATCTTATCTAGAACCTGTCATCAGCATAAGTGTAAATTGGTAAAATTATGGTAAAAATATGCAGCAAAACCTGATTCGTTCATTCCTGGACAAAGACAACATTTTTGAAAGATGAGTGGATCTTTTCTGAGGCAAGGAAAGTACAGGACATGAAAAACTGAACAACTCAAGTGATTGGTCAAGAATCTGAGGAATATTAACCAATTTGTACTGAGCATAAGTGAGGGAAAATAAAGGATTAACAAAGTGACAGTATTTGGAAAAAAGAGGATAAACAACAAATCCAGAAAAAAATCAGGATTTCAGTAAAACAGTTCTAGGGAAGAAAGTAACTCTTTCACAAGTAACTTTGTGACTCTCTAGAATGTTCAAATTTGTCTAAAAGGGGGAAAAGGGAGAATACATTCTAAGCATAAAACATAACCAGGCAGAATTTGCATTTGCTCTTGTTTTCCTCCCTCCTTCAACTTCCCATCCGGTCAGTCCATAACCACTCTGAATGTAGTTAACTGTATTTTAAATCAGCTGCTTTACCATTCTTCTTGGCTGATACTTATTTCTAGCTTAAGCCTCAAAGGCTGCACAACTCTGCACAACAGAGTACTTACATAACAGAAATCTAGACAACCATACTCTATTTTATGAAGACTTCATGAGCCCTTTAAAATTGTCATGGAATAAATCTACAGGTTTCAAAGAACATCACAGTGGCACAAGGTAATGAAAACCAAAAGTTTTATAGTTACAATTTTGTGTATTTCATATCTTTAGCTGTCCAGCCAAAAGTTACAGTCCTAAAGTTCTTCTAAGGAAGTGCTGCATTATTAATTTTATATTCTATCATTAAAAAAGTGAAAAATTCTACATGATGCGTTCAATCTATTTTTTTCTGAAGAAAAAGTCTTTTGTTTTGCTCTTGAAAAATCCAAGAGTTGTTTTCTTCTGACATTCAGCCATGTAAAATCAGGAAAGATTGCGCAATACAACATTCTCCCTTAATTTGTTATGCTTTAAAAATGACAGGAAGTGAAACTGAATTCACAGTCATGGCATTCCATACTCATGGCATTCCATACTCATGGCATCTATCTATCTGTGTAGATAATTTCCTGAAGGATGTATTCTTCATAAGATACAGACTTCCACTATTGAGATATTCTGGAAATGTTCAATAAGAATATTAGTTTTAAAATTTCAGAATACTACATATTATAAAAAAATAACAACTTTCATTTGAAAAAAGTTGCAGAACTACTCTCTGTTGCAGAAAATTCATTTTTATAATATTCCTTTTGACTGGCCTTTTAAAAATAATTATCTAAATTAAAGGTTAAAGTAATCAGTAAACAGTTTATGACTGATTCTGTGTGGAAAAAAAGCATACTCCAAACAATTAGCAAAATAAGTCAAATATTCCAATTCTTTTGAAATTCCACTACTCCTGAAAAGAACCATATTATGTTGGGCTAGCAAAAAAGATCAAAGGTTAAAGTCCTGTTCTGACATAACCTGAGGCTACTGCACACAATAGCAGTTATGTAACACATGGACTGGGAGGAGAACTTTGAAAACCTAATTGGCATTTCCATTGAAGTTTCTTTATGGCCACAGTGCAAGGCAAAGCCTTTTTTCTATTCATCTAATGGCTTTTGAAACTCATTTGTATTTTTGTCTTCTCTTGCTGCTTTTAAGTGTATTAATGGATAATTTGAATGTTCATCAGTTTTTATAGTATAAGTCCATCAAAGAAAAGTGAAACAACATCAACAAGAGCAGGATATGTAAGCATCTTCAGTCTTCCAAATCTGCAGAAGAATTAATCCATCAGCTATCGCTGCATGTGGGAGATTTTTGAGGTGTTACTTTGAGAGTAGGGGGTGGAGTAGATGGAGTCTTTATTAACGAAATCTCACCCTCTCAGCTGTCTTCTCTAATTCTTCCTCAGCTGATACCTTATACTTAATTACATTTAAAGAAGCTTATCAGAATATGAAACTAAAAACGTTGCTGTTCTCTTTAATATTTTGTGTTAAACCACACTTCTCTAATTTAAATTACTTTGGTTTTAACACAACTTGGTTTTGGGGATGATTTTTCCAATAGGGAGCCAAGCTAGGTTGTTTGGCATTTTATAGATCTAGCAGTTACCTGTATTACAGTACCAAGGGAAGAAGAAATATGAAAAAAAAGTATTTGTCTAGTTACTCAAAAAATTGTGATATTTTCCCCTAAAGGTTACTTGAAAGCAATAACAGTTCTGAAAGAAGTCGAGAAAAAGAAACCTAGGAGGAATATTTAGTGAACAAACAAGTATCACTTCATTGATTCATTATGATCATTATCTAAGGTAATGGAAAAATGAACAATTAAGAAATGCTTCATACTATCATAGATGATCTTCAGTTAAAAGTACTAATTTAGACACTAAGCCTGATAGGTTGATGCGGAGGCAATACATTCTCCAGAATGCATTGTAATGTAAAATGTAATTGCAGAATATAAAAAAATACCTTAATCTCCTTAAGTTCTCTCAGAGATCTACACAACTCATCAACAGAATTAATGATTTCTTTGTGCTTTAATACGGCTTTTTCAACATACTTCTTTCCTTCCTCGATACCTACAAAGGTAAAAAAATATGAGAGAGATGTGTAACAATCAATGTACTTTGTATCCCCAGTACGCTACAATAATTACATTTTTCTACGTTTTATTTTGCTGAAGAAGTTCTGTGATTCCCAGCAAGGTGCTTTCCTACCTCTCACTAGCTTACTTGAAATGGGCCCTCACAGTCACTGCAGGTCTTCTGATAGGCTTCTCCTCAAACAAAATGACTTTTCTCTGGTTAGTGATACTGCTTTAAAAGATTCTGACTTCATAAAGTGTCTCCTAAACTAGTTGCCTTATTATACAGCTAGAAGGCACTTAGATTCCTCTTATAAGACATACAAAACAAAGGGAGGATGAAGAAGCTTCTTCCCATGTAATGACTTAAAAAACACGAAGCTGCTTCTTTCTCTGTTCCTAATCAGCTGGTGTCAAGAATCCATTCTGTCAGCTCCTTTCCTACAGACAGGAATATTAAAAATACTGACATGGTTAAAAAAAAAAAAAGAAGAAAAAAAAGAGAGACGGGGGAAAAAGTCATCTGTTCTCTCCAAATAGCCTTTTCAACACTAATTTAGAGGAATTTAAAAGCACAGTTTGACTCTGTTGAATTTTTTTCAGACTTACTACTTGAACTGATAGATTACACAGTATCCATGCACATTTGGATGGTCACCTTACTTTGGATAAAATAACTTCAACAAGTCTATAAACATTGCAAGTGGGAGAAAAAAGCAAAACCTGAAGTTTCATTCTTTCTGGTCAATGATATTCCAAATCGATACAATTGCAAATACAGTATTTGCATAACAATCTACATTTTTTGCTAATAAAGTGCTTAAGAAAATTGGCAATCAAATACCACTAGTTATTCACAGCGTTAATGTAAAAAATTCACTCAGCGCTGAGGTATATCACTGTAATATCCTTTGACTTCAAAGGCTTTCCTGTTATGAGACAGCATAAACCATGAAGTCTTAATTTCAAGCTCATAAATATTACAAGGACTTTCACACTTTGATTTCAAGGTGAACTGAGGCTGTATACAGAAAACCAAGTAACCACCAGACTGTTGAGTACTTTCATATTTTTATTTTTTAAATATTTTTTCTGAAATCCTTCGCCTCTTCCAGTCAATACTTTAAAAAAAACATTTGTTTTTTAACTTCATGGGATTTTCTTCTTAAATGAACAAACCTAGGAATCTGCTTCCTCCTGTCCTAAGTTATTGCATTTTCCCCCCCAGTACATTACCAGACAGCTCCTCACCATACAACCGTTCAGCGAGGTCTATAATCTGCTGAATTTTTTCTTCTTGCTGAGGCACTGTAGGCTCAATAAACTTATTAAATTGCTTGTAGAGAGTCTCTATGGCTTCTCTTGTTTTGCATTCTGCAGAATACTTGCTAACTCTAATGACTGTTGCGCTCACATCTTCAAACCAAAATTGACACTGAGGGATAAAAACACTGCATTATAATGAATTACTATCAGTAGTTCAAGCTTTTGTAGAATAGACTGGACTATTCTTAGACTTTCCATAATCAGTGGCATACAGTATGTCTTAAGTTTTCTGATATTAATTTAACCTGAAAAACAATTTTTCTCTACCAATCCTGCTTCAAATATTCGTAGCTGTTAAGTTTTCTTTAAACGCTAAATCCATGCTCATCTTAAAAGCATGGTGAGGTTATTAGTTAATGGTCCTACAAACATACGTTTTATTTCTGAGTTCCTTCCATCTTGTATATCAACTAACTTCAGAAACTCCATATCATGGCCACAGTTAGACCTCTGTAAGGGCAGCAAGGTCACTTAGAGATTTAGTCTAATAGCAACAGGGTTTTGGGTCTCAGCAACCATTAAAGTTGCTAGCAGTCTTTCCACTGACAAGAACAGGCTTCAGAACATACCTTTAATAAACACTTTTGGTTAACAACACTCAGAGGAGGACAGAATAGGATGTTCACTCAGTGTCACCCATATTGCATCATTACAGCAAGCAGCTAATAATCACCATTTCTAAATGCCATTGAAATCGGTATTTGAAGACTGTGCCTATTCACTGAAAGAAAACTGTTGAGTAAAAGGTGATTCTTTACACTGAGCAAATAAAAGCAATCTTAAATTTTAGCTCTAAGGAATAATTTATTTCCCTCAAGGTAAAGCTGGGGGGGGGGTGGGTTGGCGGTTTGAAAATCTAAATGCACAACAAATGGTAACAAATTGCTTTGCTAACAATATATGAAATGACACATTGATCAGATCACTGGACGTTAAAAACATCTTTTAAACAAAATTTTAGTATTGCGATCCATCATTAAGGGGATTTATTTGTCATGCATATAGATAACTTTGGAGATATGAACAGCGTTATTTCTAAAAATAAACAATGATGACAGGAATGTGCTTGCCTCACAGCAGATGCACCAACACAATGTGGCAGGAGGGAAAACACTGCTACAAACTTTTTTTATCTTTTTTAAAAAGGCAATGCACAAGGCAGTCCTCAGACACATAAAAATAAAATTACAGAAGTCTCCAAAAAGACTTAGACTGCAGTTCAGAAAAAAAAAACAACAACATAAACTTAACGATTAAGTCTATTTAAAAAAAAATCATATGCTGCTTTTAAGGAACTGAATATTTTACATTTCAGTTCCAGAATTACATACCACACAGACAGCCCTTCCTGACAGCTAACAATGTAGGTATTGTGATAACCTGGCTCTTATGACTGGACAGCTATTAACGAGGGCCTTGTGGTACTTTCTGTGTTGCCTCAGAACACACTTAGAGAAAATGAGCTCATAAGTGTGATCATAGATGTGCTGAATCACTATGAAAGTCATATATAGATGGATACCCCAGTCATATGCACAGCAGTGCAAGAATATGGCCACATTGCATGTTTTATCCCCGCTTTCTCCACAAAGTTACAATCAAAAAGAGAAGAGAAAATATAGATCTTTACCAATCTACTACTTTTGGAAGCCACAGATTTTGCCTGAAGTAGTTATACGCACTTTCACCTATCCCAATCCTGGATCATTATTACAGCCACAGTGGGGATCTCAGGTTTACTAGTACCTCTTCCATCATCTGTTGCAGATGCTCCACAAGATCCAGATTTTGCTTGTAATCCTCCACAACTCTGCTAAAGTCATTCAGCTGTTTTTGTAAGTCGCTGATAGAGTCCAAGAGGACCCTAACTTTAGCATTAGGTTCATTTACTACAGAGCCAATGGCTTTCTTCTCACAATTATCCATCTTCTTTTTAAGAATCTGTTTAAAAGATGTAGCAGAGTTAAATACCAGAACAAAAATGTTTCCATTTTTAGAAATAAAAAGAAACATGGGAAAACCCACACAAACTTATTTCTTGTCCTATGTTTTTAAAATTACATGTACAAATTGCTTTTTCAAGAATCAAAGGAAACTGGAGGGCCTCTACAATGCTGATTAAAATCAATGTAAATGATATTTATTAAAGGTGGAATTGAATTACATGTTTCAGTTTAAAAATAAACAAATATCTGTAGTAATAAAACATGGGATCTTGAACAAAGTAATTTTCATTGAATCTGCAAAGGAAAAAAATAGTACTAAGCCTTTGGAGTCTTTGACTAAATATATGTCAATTTAAGCATCGTATTTGTTTATGTACTAGAATATTAACATAATGCTTAAGAATGTGATGTAAGCAACATCAGTGAGAACCTAGCATAACCCCATAATCCCAAAGACCAAGTGGAACAAGGACATACAGGAAATTTTGCTTAAGTGGAAAAAAAACCCAAATAATTTTTTTTACTCTAAGGGTGGAACAGCTTGGCCAAAGAGGTTGTGGAGTTTCCATCCCTGGAGACATTCCTGAAACAACTAGGCATGGCACAGAGCAACCTTCTGTAGTTGACCCTGCTCTGAGGAAGGAATTTTGACTGGATGATCTCCAGAGGTTCCTTCCAAACTCATTGATTCTGCGATTTGAATTTGCATTTGTGGAGGAAATTGCCAAGAAATGAGGGATGGGGGTGGGGTGGGGGTGTGTGTGGAGATTGCAAAAGGAATAGTCAATGACAACAAATAAAATCGCAAAAATAGAATCATAGAAGCCACTGAAAATTTCAAGTAAAGAAGTTGTGAAGGAAGAGACTGGCAGGGCAAGCAAAAGAAAAAGGACTATTTCTGATTGGCAAGTAAAAAGGTCATTGGAGGCTTTGGAAGAAGAGTTTCTGGTGAATGCAAAGAATGGGCGAGGCTAGCAGCATTCTAAGGTGCAAATACACATGATCAACTCCAGGCAATGGGTACAGAAAAAGGTTCCAGAATCTAACACAATTAAATGAGGAAGACAAAAAGTAGCTGGATGCAAGAGGGAATATGTGTGCATTTACTGTTGATTTGTTGATTTTGATGGGGTATTTGGTTTTTGGGGGTTTTGGGGGCTTTCTTTAAGGAGGGAGAAGATTAGGTCATATTGTGAAGGAACAGAGGCAATAAGAATAAAAGATTAAATAGAAAAACTATGAGGGATAAAAGGAGTGAACACAGAGAAGTCAGAAACTGAGGTAATATCATCTCACTGAAGGAAATGGAAGAATAAAAGGAACAGAACACTGAAAAATGTCTCTCGGTGACTGAGACAGGGAAGGATATAAAGCTGAGTTACAGGGAAGCTCACAATACATTTTGCATCTCCTCTGATCTGCTTGGCACAGGCCACAGCAATACCACCAGTGAAGCCTTCACTAAGACTAAAATTTCTAATATTTACCTGTATTTTCTCTGCATACGTATCAACTTGCTGAATCTGTATTTTAAGTACTTTCAAATTTCGAGCTTTTTCAGTTTTCTTCGTATAATTAAACTTCAAATTGTTGAATTTCTTTTTGAGATCCTTGAATGATTCTCTGAGCTGAAACAGAGTAAGCATATGTTAGTAAAAAAAGAAACCAGCACACTTCAACTTAAGTTTTTCAAGAGCTGTTTAACAGACCATCATCTGAACATTGAAAATTTAATACAGAAATTAATAATACCATGCCATCTCATAAAGCATCCTTATTTTCTAAGAATTTCTTTCCAGTAGTGGAAAGTCATAATCTTGCTAAATCAACATTTTTGCATTCTGAATGCAGAATATTGTTTCCAGAATGGCTGGGGCAAAAACAGATTGGGGCAAAGAATGAGATCCTTGCTCAGACAATCTATGAAAAAATCCTGTCCAAAAGCTTTCATTGATTCTAACTAGAGGCAGATGTTCTTCACATACACTAGTCCATTCAGTAGAAGTGGTAGCCATGCAGATGTATACACACACCAAGTTTCCAGAAAAAGATTGTTTTACTGGGCTTGGGCAAGTAGATTTGTATTCATTCTCCGACAATGCAACATTTAGTTTATGTCAGGTTGGTCTTTTTGTTGGGTTCCCTCCTGCCCTTGCTTTTCATAAGCCCTGCTTCTGAAAGAAAGTTACACAAGGCCTTAATTTTATACACTGTGCTAGTCCAAACATCTTAGTACAATTATTCACAGCATACAAGGATGAATCCAGGTCTTTGCTGGATCAACATGTAGATTATACGAGCATCTGCCTTTCAAATAACTATTCTATGCGTATAGTAGCAGGGAGATTCTGCCTAACAGATACCCAAAGAAAGCCCTGCCTAACTACAGCTAGATAGATTTGGTACCACGTGAGAGTGTTATTACCAGTCAGCAGTGACTTGGTGCAGCAAGCTCAAGATTAGGGAAAATGATTCTTATAATAATATAAATTAAGATGAACCAGTAGCTCTGATTATGAAGCATCCATGTCTTTCAAGACCTTTCAGATGGACTTATAACAGCTGATATAACTACTATTAAATTTAGTTATATTAAATTTGCTGTAAAACTCTTTTGTTACTTAGATGGAATGTTGCTACATTTTCTTCAATCTATGATATATTTTAAAAATTCAAGAATGATAGAAATGACTGATGAAGCTCTGGGAAGCTACACTTTAATTTACACACATATGGATCAGATGCATTGACAATTTACCAGAATGAGTTTGATACCTATCAAAAAGAAGAGTCATATATGATCAACATAATTTAAAAAACAGTGTTTATTTACCATGGGAAATAGTTATTATATAGGTTTTTTATATTCTTTCTTTATGCTTTCCCCCCCCACCCCATGCCAATTACCTATTTGCTTTAATGTCCTCTTACAAGTACGCCCTTAATAAAGCATATGTCATTCTTGGCATTAGCAATGTTATATAAATAAGCATATCAAATATACTATGCTAAATTATCTTTAAAGCACTATGAATTTTTTAAGTATAAAATTTTATTTATTCAATACTTTTTCCTCTGAAAACTATGTAATTTTCAATTTTATTTACAACTGCAAAAAATCCTTTTAGATGTAACAGTTACTTACAAATGACTTCAAGCAACAGATTCAAGAATCAGACAAGTAAAGAACCTGCTTAAAATATGCTTCTGGTACCTTATAAAAGATACTATTTTAATTACATTGCAATTCCACGATCACATTTTCAAATTTTCATTTACTTATAATTAATTCATAGAATTTGAAATGGCAGAATATAAAAATGACTGACAGGTTTTTTTGAGAATTTCGCATCCTTTGGGTTGACAATCTTTTGCTTTTAGGAAAATGTAGAATAAATTACGCAAAAATACATTTATCTAAAGGAACTGATATATAAAAAACGCAACAGTTCTAACGCTTTAGGGTCTATTCCTCCAGACACACAAATGAAAAGAACTTAACTTACTTGATTAGTGTTAACAAGTTCAGGTCACATCCACAATTTGATATTTAGTTAGCATATTTGAGGCTTTTTTTAATATTGAAAAGTCCTACAGACTTCCCCCTGCGCAACTCCCCCTCCCCGCCGAAGAAGCCAGAGAGTAATAAATGCTCATTTTGCAGCTACTGTTATTGGAACTGTTAACAATCAATCATTATTATTATTATTACATACTAATGTTAATCCATCAAGGGATATATTTTTCATTTTCATTTCATCTAGTGGGATGTTGCCACCTTATTTCAGCAGTGAATAGACAGATGGTGTTCAGTCAGTGTAATGGAAAGGAAGGGAATTCTATCACTGGCTCTGTGATCTCCAATTAGTTTAAGCTCTTTATCCCACCTAAGTACACAGAATAATAAAATCTATCTAAAAGGCCTCTGTTAATAAAACCACTTTTGCAGAACAATATTTTGTATTCAAACCAGAAGATCCTTATTTGCTGGTTTAATTTTGAGGAAAATAAGAGATGAGCAAGAGTTTATTTTAGTTTATTTCACTGGCTGATGCACATAGATAGGCGAGCTATCATTTATAAGGCCAGAGGCTCTCCTCACAGCAGTATGTGAAATCAGATCTCCTTGTTTCAGATATGATGGCTCATGTGTCAAAGGTCTGCAGCTGCTGTCACTCTTCTCTTTTAGCCTCAGTGGAAAAAACAGATTCAGCTCGGACTTGTACATCACCCCCTCAGAGTGCATGTACACAACTCCGGTTATCATCAGCAACTGTACCAAGGATGATATATGACAGCCAATTTTTAGAAATCTAAACGTATCTCAGTTTTCCACTATTTTCTACAAAATTAAATGAGAAATGCTAAAGGACCTGTACACCCTAACACGCTTCAGTGACTCCATCCCACAAGTTTAATGGAACTTTGTAACTTGTCTATTGTGTCATAGTCATTAATCAGGCAGCTGTTACTAACTATAGTTGGCCTGTCACGGGTGGAGAATGATAGCAGAGGAGAGGGGGTTTAGGGGCCAATTGTTCCGATTTATCACACAACTACAAAATAAATGGAAAAAGCAAGTTATACAGCTGCTTTAAACACATTTTTGTTAAAATTACAGTTCCAGTAAAATGCTTTGATTCCTGTGTGAGCCACTCTAGGAGGTACTTCAGTGTTGTTAGCCACTTACCCTTCCCTTTTTATTTATACATAAAACTTTTAGTAGCACTAATAATCAAAATAGCCCATGAAAGCAGGTTGCTGAAAACAGATTTTCAAAGTGGCAATGAAGAAAGAGCAGCCAGTCAGAAACTGGGAAGAAAAAAAAAGGTGCTGTTCAAGTCACTAATGATTACTTTAATTCTGGGACCACAATAAAAATAGATTACAAGGTGAGAAATGTGTTAAGAAGTATCAGTTCCTACTGACTTGTGAACAGAGATAACGCATTACCCTCTATGGTTAAAATCCACATTTTCAGTTGTACCTTTCCAGAAGTATAAAAATGATGACTTCATGAAGAGGAAAGAGGTGAGATGGTTGGGGAGACCTGAGAACCTGCTTCAGGATCTGTTAGTCTTCTGTTGCAAGTTTTGTGCAGACATGCATAAATGTTATTTTTAAAGCAATCACCTAAATTAAAGGCTTTTTCATTGCAAAAGTTATCTTATGTAAATAACTGTGTCACTTATAATCCCATGGACAGATTCAGTGCAGTATTAAGCTACAGTTGCCCGAGGCTTGACTCTGCTCTATCGCAAATGATTGCAGTGTAACGCAGTGGAGTTGTGGCTCTTCAGAATCTGCTACCAGAGCTAGTTAGTGAAGCAGGAAGCCCAAACTGGCAAATACAGATCTCAAAAGTCATATGAGCTTTCCTTACACCTCACAAAGATGTAGGGGGTATAAATCCTTTTTTTTTGGCCTTTGCACATTCTCTTTAAATTAGAGAAGGCACACGGAAGGCATGCATTTCACTATTCTGTCCTTCAAGATTGTTTAAAAACTCATCCTATGTATCCTTGACTATAAATGTAAGTATTTGTTTCCTTGCTTCTTATAGAAGCATTAATATGTTACAAACACAGGGATCTAGCCAAGTCTTCTAAGTATGGTATTTTCAAACACCAGCGAGTCCTAATCACCAAAGCCCCCTCTCTCGTGCTTTATTTACACCCTTAAATTCACCACATTAAATGTAAAATAATTTACATATTTATGGCAGAATTTCAAATATTTTCAGGCAGCTTTAAAGTTTGGTCTATACACTGGTAAATCACAACTAAATTATCTGATTGGCTGTTTATTGTGTCACAGCTATGAACAGCTGCTGCTTGCACATGATATATTTATTTGCTTATACATAGTAGATGGTAAAGAAATAGTTATTTCAGACAGGTCTGTTAGATATTAGCAATACTCAGACTAATTTCTGATGTTAAAATTAACAGAACTTAAAATACTGAAGGGATTATTCATAACTTTAACATTCTTGAAGTTCAGTGCCCAGTTTCTTGGATCCTTAACCAGAATTCGTTATAATTACTTCATGAAAAAAAATGAAGAAAAATGGCAGTAGATTAATGCATATAGAGGTACATTAGCCAAGTATTTTCTTAGGATTTATATTCTGTACTAATCTCCAATACAAAAGGAATCTAAAGAAAAAGGTATCCACAAGCCAAATTAGTATAATTCAGTTAGTTTCAATTAGGTTTGGGGATGACAGGATTTTGACATGACTTTTCCAACTTAAAATGAGAAAGGAAAAAAAAAACTCCAAAACAATCCACCAACAATAATTAACACTGTAATTGAATATGCTATGCATATGCTATGCAATTATTTTGCAAAGGGCGTCCATTAACTATGAAATAAGAAAATATAACTTCCAGTGTTCTGTGTTTCCACTGCCCTTGCTTCTCATTTGGGAACATTAGCGTGAAATCCACCCAAGTAAGAATCCAGTTTCTGTGCTTCATGGATGCACAGAAGTACAATCTACAGAACATCAAGTGTAGAGACCATCAGCCTCTTATTTTAATGGGTCACTCTGAGAAGATTAATTCTATGGAATGTTTTTCCTAAATTAATTTTTGCTGAGACGTCTATCCAGTTCAACCTTCTAGGTTGTGAGTAGATTTTTATTTGGCCTACTAAGATGCTATATTAATAATCACATTAACTAAGTAATTTTTCCTAGCCTAACTTCCATAATAATAAATTCTAATATCTTGTGCCAAAGAACATTTCCTTTTCTTCTAGCAGTTTTTTAAGTATCGTATCTTGGTTTTATGAAAAAATGTTAAGTACTAAACTATTCTGAACTTTTCATTAAAAAAAAGTGAGAGTTCTTTCTAATAGCCTTACAACTGCAATATATGTAAATTCTACTTTTGTTTGAAACTTTAGCTTCATAAGAAAGACATCTGAAGACTCGTATATTTCAGATGAAGCTCACAGAGCTGAAAGCCAAAGAAAATACAGCTGCTCTATTTCCAGTCCTCTTGGTACAGTGAAAGCACTTTATTGCCAGCCCAACAACTTGACATAATCCTGAACTGCAGAGGTATGGACCATAGATTATTACCGTGGCTGTGTGGATCCAAGGTTGCTGTTAAGATGAAAATCAACATTTCTATATAGGTATGACGCATCTAGGGCAATGGTAAACAGTACGATATATTACAAAACACAACAGCCCTTTTGACAGTCATTTAATGTGTTGGGATTTATCTCATTTACCTCATTTATCTCCTCTTGAGTGGTGCAGTGTTGGAAATGTTGTGACAGTTCTTCCTCATACTTATCAGCTTTGGAGCTCCAGTTAATGCTATCACACTCAAATCTAGCAAGCTCTTGCTTCAGATTCTTTACAGAAACATTCAAGCAATTCTAAACAGGAAATAGACAAAGAAATTTATGAAACTCAGGAAATGTAATGATTTAACCAATCTAAAATTAAAATAATTTATTTTGAGGGAGAACATGCAGAGTCAGTCACAATGGGCTAGAGTAAACTATTAAACCTCCAATGTAACGAGAGCAAGTACACAGCAGTTTCAATCACTAGTAGTCTGAGGAGTAGTTTTGGATCAAAGTCACCACTCACACATGGTATCTTCTCTGACTAAAGAGGAATTGGCCTGCTCTAGTCCTTTACCACCTGGAGATTAGCTCCTTCCTGCTGTCAATCAGTTTACAGAGTCAGAAGAGCAGACTGGCAATGTGGATAATCTATGCAGGTCGTAAGGGAATGTCTCGCTTTCTCCCTAGTAAATGAACACAGGGCAATGACAATTCTGCCCTGAATAAATAACTCCTTTCTAAAATGATATCCATTTTGCCATGCAAATCAGTCTGGATCCACTAATAAGGTAACACTGTTAATTATATTTACTTTTTGTCCTTTTGTTATCCTTTCTTTATAGGAGAATAAACATGCAAAGCAACTTTTAGAAAGTAGCAGGATTCTAATATATAGACGTGGCATTCAAGAAGTCACCAACAGGGCCTTGAACTGCACAAAGAATACTAGAGACCAGGAGGTCATGCTTTTTTTTTTTCCTGCAAGCACTGATATTTTAAGATTAATTTCCTCCCTATTTCAAATCTATTTCAATGTTTTCCAGAGTAAAATCTGTTCACAGACCGCTAAAAAATTAAAACAAGGTTTCAAATAAATTAATCTTTCTTTTCTCTTGGAAAAAGCCATTCAGAATGTGAGTAATCACTGAAGAATAAGTTTCATCGTTTCTGGATGTTTCATTTACTTTGATGGCTGTATACCTGTAAACTTCAAAAGTAGAAATCTAAAAATGACAACTGTTATACATTTTATGGTTTGCTTTCTTTTAAAAAGATCTTAGCTCTGTATTTATTTTTCTCAGACTATTAATACATTTTTTTGTACATCTAAAAGTCAGTCAGATAGCTCCAATAATCATCTTTTATATTTATCCTTGATTTCACAAACCATTCTAAGTCTACTCACAGGTTGCTGCACTGCAGACAAGATATCCACTCCCTGGGTAATAAGCAGTTTATATAGCTGTCTGATATACGCATGTTTCTCCTGAGCATTTACAAGGTAGGCTTTAGCATGGTGCACATTTTCAGGGTCCTCACGTATTTCAGGAATATCCAGTTCTCCTGACTTTGATAGACATTCCAGCTGGAATATATTAAAATGCAAATCAGTGTGTGTTTAAAATAATGTGAAAGAAAGCTTACAGTTCCTTCCTTAGCCATAATGTATTACCCTTAACTCTGTTGACGTGGAATTAAGTAATTAAATTTGGATTCAGGTCTGAATTTTCAATTCTCCAAATTCAAGCAGTTTTACATCCAAAATTTTAATTCTGATCATCAGGTGGTTTAATGCTGCTTGTTTGGGGAAAAAAAAAAGAAAGACAACAGGCACCAAAGCCAAAGAGTTTAACTGCAACAAGAAGGTATAATTTAAAAGATTACACTCACTTCTTTTTTAATGTGATGGAATTTGACTGTCTTGTTGAAAATCTCATCATATTCTGTCATGGTGTCCTTTACCACTTGATGGAGGTGAATAAGCTCACTTATTCTCTCAGAATTCTCTTTCACAGGAAATCCCTTCTGGTTTGGCAATTCTAACAATCTTATCAGGTACCCAAGCTCAGCATTCAGTTGCTAGCAAAAAAAAAAAAAAAGCAGAAGTTACTCAAATTACACAAACATAATTGCAAGTTTTCCTTTACATTTGATGAAATAACCTAACAATGGTAAATTGCCTTGGGGAAAAATCAATGCCATGTTGTTTTTAGAACACTCTCCAAATACTTTACTTTTTGCCAGGCACGCATCTCGGCTCTCACCCAGAAAGAGCCTTGGATCAAAACAAGTCAAACTGACCTGCAGGGGAACAGCAGACTGATTTGCTAAAACTCAGTATTCAGAGGAGGTAGGAAGCTCAGTATGACGCACCCCAGCCTCTGACCAGCTCTAACTTGAAAGCATGAAGCTGATGCTCTCCTTCTACTTCCACCACCCCAATGCTTGTGTGCCACTTTAGTACCCAGTTAACACCACATAAGACATTCTCTAGACACTGAAGGTAAAATGCCTTCTCCCTTACCTTGTAAGCACACAAACCCTTCCCTCTGGAAAAGTAATGTAAAACATAAAACACTGCAACCCCAGATGCTCTGTCTGGGTGTATGTCCATCCTTACTGTGCAAAAAAGAGCTTTTGATCCTGCACGCACTTCACCAGCTCGGTTTCTCACCTGATACTGTGGTTTCATTTGGTTAAGCTTTTTTTGTAGTTCCAGAACAATAAAAAGGTCACTTCCAAGGTCAACTGTTTGTGCAAGCTGGAGTGCTTCTTGAAGAATTTGTAATCCACGGGTAGTCTAAAAGGTAATCAAACAGTTCAGTTTGTAAATAGTAAATAAAATTTAGAAAGAAAGAAAGAACAGAAAGAAAAAATAAAATTTATTGTATTTACTATTTATTTACCTGTAGTAAATAAAAAAAATTTAAACTTAAATCTGAATTTTTAACAAGAATCTTCCCCAAAACAGACACCCAAATGCTGTCATTAAATTTCATTACGAGATTACTAGTGTAAAAAAAAAAAAAAAAAAGATTCTGAATTTAAGGTCACTAATGTATTATTTATTTTTTTAACTATAAATCTCTCTGTCTCAAACCCTCTGACAAGGGTGATAGAAGTCTTTACGATAGCATGCAAAAATAATTCAGACACTGAGATCAGAGGACCCATACACTCAGTCTATTTTCTATGAAACATTTCATGCTTCTTGTTGACTATCTGAATGACAGAATAGGCTATGGATAAGTATCTTACTGATCATCTCTCTCTTAAACGATACCTGTAATAGCTGACGAGAAAGTCACAGACAAGCTAATAAAAATCTAGAAATGTTTGCCACAGTTGCTTTCTTTCTAGCTTTTTTACTTACAGTTTTTAGTTGTTCTTTAAATATCCGGCACTTTTGCTTGATGGGTTTTACTTGAGTGATTTTAAAATTCCAGATTGTCCAAAGATCGGTCAGCTCTTTCTTTTCTTTACTCAGGTTAGCAATGATATCTTCTGTTACTCGTATAGATTTTTCTACTTTTAATATTAAACTCTCATTTACCTGACAAATGAACAGACACGTTTTTTTCCACAAATGCTTTTATAAAATACAATCAAACCCTCATAATATTAAAGTGTCAACAAATCTCAATAAAAAACAACTACTCTACCATAAGGTCTTTGAAAACTTCTGGTACTCTAGGTGTCTTTAAATACACTGTTCTCTGAGAAATAGGCATAGATCAACAGAATTTGTATATTGAGGACATGGCTAATGTTAAATTTTAAAACCTAGAACAGGTCAGTAATGACCGAATTATGGCTATCTGACAGTTGTTTAACACTGATACAAAATAAACTCATTTCTGAATAGACAGAACAACCCAAAATCGCCTTTTGGGGAATGGCAACTAGAAAGTGACTTGGGTGAAGAAAAGACCACTCCTTTGTGCTGATAAACAAACCAACACCGAAGCATAGGAAGGATAAAATGTTTAACATTTGAACGTTTAGGGTTTTTTCCTCTTTTTAACAGAGCCCATATCGGAAACACTAGAAAACTGGGTAATGCTGTTTCTGCTTTTCCAATTTCAGAATCTTTCTTTTAAGAAAAGTTGCATTAGTAAATTACTTGTATGATCTGTATCTTTCAGATACTTAGAAGCTACAACCTCAGAATATCAGAGTAGCAGAAAATATGGTGGCGACACACTTCCGGGTCTTTAAAGAGATAATATCTGAAGATATGTTTAGACTTTAAGCTACTGCAGGGCAATCTCATATTCACACATATTCAGCTTGCCTTTACACTATTTTATCTGTGCCTGGCTGCATCCAGCTGTGACAGCACACACTTTAGCCCACACTAATTGCCTGAGCACCTTCCCTCCTAAGTAGTTTTTTCCGGCTTATCTCCCATGCTGCTGTATGTTAGCAACACCAGCTCCCCCATCTCACCCTAATGTAACTGTTCCCTAGTCTGTCCTATAAAAACAGAAGGAACAGCTGGATATCCAGGATTGTCTACATTAATTGGGATCACTTGAGGAGGAATGACTTAGGGAATGATTGCACATCTCAAATGATCATCTCACAACGGGGTGATGGAAAATTAGATAGGCATGCCTAGGCAGTGCAACTAAATCCAAGACAGAATGTAAAGACACCAGGAAAGATTACCTGTAAGGAAGTAGCTCTAGCACCCATTTTTTCAGAAGAACTTTATACACTCAATTAGTAAAGACTGCTTCTTAGTGGAAGTGAAATAAACTTAATACTGTACTGGTGCATATGCTGCTTTCCAACATGAACAAAACAGATATGTGCATGTATTATACTTGTATGCATGGAATGGATCATTTATTAAGGGCTCTGTCATTGTTAACCACAAAACTTATTATGCCATTAGCACTCAAACAATACTTTAATACTTGAGAAGTTTATAGCGGCATTAGTCCCTTTAAAACTAGGTACTGAAGAAATCCATTTGCCACAGAACTAGGATTAGACTTCATCACAGGCAAACATCAAATATTCAATATGGTTTATCAGATTTTACTCACCATGTTTACTAAAGTAATAAAATCGCAACCCATATTTTGAGTTGAAAAAATCTTCTTTATAGCCTTTTGCCACTGAGTATTAGCTGATTCCATTGCATTTTTATTTTCAGCCTCCTTGTTTGTTTGCAGTGATTCTGATTTGTAGAACTCCTTCAGAGTTTGAATATCATCATTTACCTACAGAAAGACATCAAATAAGCATCAAAAAAAAAAACAAATCAAAAATTGAACTGCTATAATCATAAGGTACACAGACAGTAAAATTGAATAGAAGCCTCTGAATCTTTTCCAGGTTTAAGTTCTATTATCCTTCCTAAAAGCTATACAAAAACTAAATAATAAAAAAGTTTTAAAGAACCTTTAAACCTGTAGATGGCAAGCAGAGAGGTGGAAACACAATGATTTTTACAGATCTGTTTAATATGAAGTAACTGAAGTTCGCAATAATCAGAAGTAGACGCAATCCAACTTTTTTGGAGGTTTACCTTCAAATAAGTAAATCTTATGGGTAATTTTATCTGATAGATTTTATTTCCATCCTCAATCTCTTTCTAAATATAAAAGAATAACAGTTTTGTAGAATCTTAAAACAAGGATCACATCAAAATGAAAAATAACCATCCTGGCATCATTAGCACAGCTACCAAAACTACATTGGTATTGAATGGATTATGATTTCACCTGGAACTGGTTTATATTTAATTTTTAAGGCCCTTTAGATGAACTATGAAATTCAGTAGAAGTAGTGCAAAACAGCAATAAATATCTATATCAACCTGTTATGTGAAATATTTTAAAAATTATATAAAGCAAAATAAGTAAATTTAAGAGTCAGAGTACATACACATAAGCATTTTTATTATGCATATGAGAGAGTGTATGTGCACAGGAGAAAAAGTAAAAATTCAATTATAATACTTCCTACAATGGAGATTTAAATCAGTAGAAAATCTCTACATAGACTAGTCGTTATGGTGATGCAAGGTCAATGATCGGGGCTGCTTGCCCTGATGAAACAGATCTCCTTCAAAGTACAAAGGAGCTTACAAAGACTTGCATTGCTTCCATGGCACAGCATTTACGGGATTTGTCTTAGCTAGCTAAAAGCACATTTTTCGCTTGTAAGATTTCCACAGTCCAATCAGAGAATAAATAAGTAATCTGTACCTCCGTAGCTGACTTTAAAAAGGCCACATAAGTTTCTAGAATTTCTAATTTTGAACTAATTTTTTTTTCAATTTTTTTCAGTTCTTCATTCAGAAAGTCATTTCTGCTAGAAAAAGCTGCCAGCTGCTCAGGTTCAAACTCTTCCATATCTTTGGTGATTCTCTCGGCTGCTTCCAGTTCATGTGACATTTCCTTTGAGGGTAAAAGCATAGAAAAACACATGTAATGACTGAAAACGACTTGCGAGTTTTGATATCACATTGTTAATTTTCAGTAGTATTGCTTTCTTATGTATAATTCAATTACTTAGTTGAAGAAGAGCTTATAATGGACATTATTTGCTAAAAATAACCGTTTCTTTCCTCTAACTTTTTTATACTAAAAACTATGGATGTAGTTATTAACATAACTTTTCAATGGGAAAAAACCAGTAGCAATCTCGATATTCAGATTAAGTAAACCAAAGTGTAAGAATGAAAACAGCAGAAGCATTGCATATGGGAACATCAATAGCCAGGACTGATACAATTCCTTTAATAAACAGTGTAGGCCATTTTTCTGAACTGATTCTCTTGAGTCTAAATCCCTCTTAGCTGCTTCTCAGATACTCAGTTCTTGTAGAACAACACAGTGTTCACTCTAGTGAGATTCCAGAAGCACTGGGTCCTCGTAAGGCTGCTGCTGCTGTAATTGCTTTAAGGCCTGTCCTTGTAGCACTTTGCCTTATCAATCTTAGTTCCACTCATGCCTTCATTCTCGAATCAATAATTGCTTCCTAGCTCCAGACTAGTCCCTACCCCTCAAGCTAGACTAGCCTGCATTCCAACCCAAAACAATGTTCATACATGCAACAAATCTGCAGAAATCAGATGGACATCAAATAGTGGGTTGTATCTGTTACTGCGTCAACTGCTCAGACCCAGAAGAAAGTCATAGTATGCTGTCTCAGCAAGAGCTGAGTTACTAACATTTCCATGATTCAGCTGCGATTCTGGGTTTCAGATTCACTGTCTTAACTCATAGCTTCATATATCTATGTGTAAATGCTTATCTACATTTATATATTTAACTCAATAACACTTAGCATATCTACCGCTGACATTCAGCCAAGAGTGCAAACTCCAGCATATCACAATCCACAGAAAGAATAGGTAGAAGTTACTATTGTCAGGGCAACAACAAAAGGTAACACCCTGGCATGCAAAAATTTGGCAGAAAAGACACTAAAAACTGTTATACAGTCTTGTGGAACAAAAAGAGGCTCTTGCTAATCTGCTGAACTTTTTATATTTTTTACTACGTGCTCTCCCGCTTTTCTTTAAAGTGAATTTTATTTCCACAGACGCTGTACAGATACAGCTCTTGGGTTACGCAAACTATTGCCTGAAATAAAAAAGAACTCCATAGGAGTAATGGAGTTATTAGAATTTAAGAAAAAAAAAATATACTCCTAAAATATATACTGCCATATTGTTCCACTTAGCCATGAAATATGCACCTGTGTCAAGATCACAGAAGGAATTCAACTTGTTTTAAGCCACTTTCAGATACAGCAGTACTGCTGTGGCAGTTGGAAAGGCCTTGGATGTGACTTAAAAATACCCTCATCTGTGTAACAGAGCTGGGTGCTGCAGTGCTTTCCTAGCATGGCTTCATTCCCAACATGACCCATGGCTATCTGATGGCAACTTTACAGCTCCCTTCAAATTTTTTTTCACCTGGGAACTACTTTTTTCTTTTTTGCTAATTAATCCCTTTTATTTGGCATAATAAACCACAAGCAGAATTTTCTGTGCCTAGACAATTTTTAAACTTGGTGCCTCAGGTAGGAGTAGCAATCCACATTGGAGGAGTCTTCCTATCAAGGGCTGATACTGGGATCTTGAGGCAGAAAAAAATAACAGGATGAGATAGAGACAATGGGGATAACCAACGATATAAGGATTGATTTCCATGGGGTTTTTTTCATTAACTGTGTTTTTCATTAACTACCGTTTTAAACTAAACTATAGACCCATTTTCTTTCCAAGAATCCATAAGAAACTCTGTCTCTCGCCTTATTTAGAACTACAGCATACATTTGTTCCCAAAAGCTTCTTTTTTTTTTTTTTACCTTTTTTTGTTTAGCCAGTTCAAGGTGTTTGTTCAAAACTCTTTCTGACTCAGACAAACATGAACCGATCTCCATGCCAACTGCAAGCATCGGGGTGATTTCTTTAATCCACTGTGATACCTTTATTTGAAAGCATTGTTTATATAGTTAATTTATACAAGCAAACAGTATAAAAACAGTATAAAACAGCAGTTTGTATAAAAAAAAGTGTAGTAACACCTGTCTGTTTGTGTTTAGATTATGTACTTTGTATAATCAGAGAAATTCAGGAATGAAATATATAGAAGAAAACGCTACTGTTTCTCTTAAGAAAATTCTAACAGGTATGGTCAGAATTTGAGAAAAAAAAACTTCTGTTTGCTCTCATTTTATTGATAGTGCTTTTCTTTACCTTAAGTATCCCAAGGCTTGTTTTTTCAATACGGCACAACTGCATTATAATCTAGATATAACCTTGGCAGAAATACTTTTATTGTGCTCCAGGTTTTTTTCAGAAAGTACATTTAAAGCTTCTCTGCCAAGACAAGAGACGTGTTTGTGTGCAGATACACGTACACAACTCCATTTCATTGCCACTGTAAGATTCATATATGCATGATGATAACAAAGGAGATTATGAAGAGCAGAGGCAAATGATAACAGCCGTAGTATGTATAGTTATTATTAGACAGGTGAATTCACAAGTCCCATATATTTTAAGAAGTGTCTGCTGACTGAAGTTCAAACTTCATTACAGGAAGCTCAGGGGCAGTTGAATTTAGCACCAGATTCTTTGGGATACTTTGCATTAGCAGAATTAAAAATGTTTTTCTTGGTAGGAGTATAACAATAAGCACTGTCCACTGTAATGAAAGATCATGTATCATGACTCAAATCTTCAAGATGGGATCCTCTCTAATGCAATACTGGGTGCAAAGTGAATAGAACAAACTGCAGAATGAAACCATATATCAAAATTGGGGTCTACATTTTTAGTAAAAATTACCTTCATAATGGAAGTTTCAGCTTAAAATTCACAGTATGCTGGTGACATCATTTCTACAAGACCAACAGCAGCTGTCAGCAAATCTTTTATTTTCCACAAAACTCAAAAAGACTTTCCCTGTGTTCTAATACCACAAGACCTCTCCTACATAAATTGTATGCAAAGGGACCATTTTATGGCAAATTATCTTCCCATTTGATTCAGAATAGCTCATTATAAACATAATGCAAATATTATAAAATATCAGACTGCAGACTTAGTTATTCAGTCATTAGATTTGATTTACTTTTTTTGGTCTATGCTTTGGGATTTCCTTCATATGAACCTTGTTAAAAGAGTATATTTTTTTAATTTGAATTCACATTGGAACCTTATTTAGGAGCGTTGTCTATTCCATTTCTGAGAAGTCATTAAAAAGGTCTGCAGTACTACAGACCATTCAACAGCCTAAAGAAGGTTGTGATGTCCTTGATGCATCGGTATCTTAATGAATAAAGGGAATTTTTATAGTGAACAATATCTACTCTCCTTCAGCCGTACTGAAAATTTGCTACAGTTCAAAGTCACCATGCTTATTAACCCTCATTTTTGCCACATTTATTTTTATCTTCAGCCAAATGAAACAGAAGACATAGAACCAGTATAGCAAACCTGCATGCAGGTCACAGTCCGAATGCTCACTTCTTTTCCAAAAGGAAAAATTGTAATAGTTCATTAACCAAGAAAATCCATGCTTTATTGAAGATCACTGATAAAATGTTCTCATGGAAACAGCTACATTTTTCAGAACAGCTTTAGGTTCATTTGTGCTGATAACAGCATTCTAACTACAACTGTACGCTCTCTAACAAACCAATATGTTATTTGTAATTATTTGAGTCAATTTTAATTCACATTGCTAAATTATGGAAATGCAATGCACTGTTCACGAATGCAATAAGAAGATGACACATTATGAAGTACCTTATTTAGATGATCTTCAAGGGAGGCAGTCCATTGCTGTTTCTTCAAAGTAAGTTCTTCATAATGTGGACACTGCCTGGTTAATTGATCTACTTTTTTTTTAATATATTCCATCATTTTCCGAATTCCTGTGACCCAAGAGCTAAAATGGAAAAGTAGAACTGCTGTTATTTCTCATTTTTGCTCATCGGGATGATAAAGATTTTTTTAAAAACCACATTTTCTGTTGATTTGTATGACAAGTAACTTATGAATTTTAAACTGTGACCCTTAAAAGAAAAATAACCAAGAATAATGTTAAAACGAATCCAAACAAAATTGATAATGAGTAGAACACAGGAATGACATTTCCAAACATATAATTTATCACCAGTTCGTAAGTTAAATTCGCATGCCAGATATCCTGAATCACTGAGAAATACTTCATCTCACAAATAATTCTGACTTTAGTTATACTATCTAAAGACTAAAACCACAAATGGAACAGCCTAAAATGAGTGGAAATATATGGCATATCACTTCTACTTTAAAAAGAATGTTTTCTTTGGACTTTCAAATATTTCAGTAGTTGAAAAAAGAATGTCATATACATTCTGAGTCAACATTTCTTCAAAGATGCTGTTTTAACTGGAGAAAAGACATCAATTTACAAAACAATACCTTGCCTTATAGCTTAAGATGTTTACTATCACAGAAACAATTCACAATCTGAATACCTGAGGCAGTCCTCTTCAAATTGTAAAGAAGTTACCACATAAAATTAAGATCTGAAGTTTTGATTAAAAAAAAAAGAATCCCACACATCAATTGATTTACTACTGAAATTCGTTCATCATCATAAGAATTCGTGTAAGACAAACATGTTCAAAATATTTTTTTCATTACTTTAGTTTCATCAGAAACTTATGTTAATACAGGTACTTATTCAAAGCTTCCTCCTTTGTCCTCTAAAATTAAAGGAAATTTTCTCCTCACTTCAGATCAGGCTCAGAGAGTTAAAATTCTGCAACCTCAAAGAAAAATCTTGTTCTACATCACTAACATGAATTATGGTATTAATAGACCATTCTGTTCGTATCTGACCCAAGAACTGGTCACAAAGAGAAACAAAATTTTTAGTGCTTTTTAGAGAGTAGATGGTTTTAAATTCTGTAAATTACTCTTTCAAAAATTATCAACCTGCCAGTTTGTGGTTAAATTCTAAAAATGTCACTCCACTATTTCAGTCCTCCTTAAAAAGTGGTATGTTTAAAAACTTCTACTAGCATCACTTCTTTAAAAAGAGAACACTAAGAGAACACGATTTATAGGTTTTGAAAATAACTTAGATCTCAACAAAACGTTTGAAAGAATCATTGCTTTGCTGTGAGTTAACACAATAAATTTATAACAGCAGGAAAATAAAGACTGTTCTTACACTCATAGGCAAGCTAATTGGCTGGCAAAGTAACAAGGGTTCTCTTAATGGACAAAAATTCCTGATTGTATATTTTTTTTTAGAATTAATACATATAAATTTTTGCTCCTCCTGTTTTTCTAGCTGGCTTTAATTTGAAAATATGAGATCTCAAAAATCAGACTTACCAATATTTTCATTCCGAAACACTCTAGGATTACAATAAAAAACTGCCTTCTGTCACTTTTCTATAATTTACTACTCTTCCAATGTGAACATTTTCAGCATTTTCATTTATTTGGACTTTTAGTATGAGGCTGCAACATGCCTCAAGAAGATGTGAAAGTAGGACAGAATTAATATAATATTTCTCCATTTTTACTGTGAGTTGGATTTCCAATTATGTCACTGAAGCCAGTGTCACTAGCCTTAAACATAGTCCTACCTCAGTGTGAGGGTATCAGTATTAGATTTGTAAATCATAAACTACTATAACTACCTAATCATATGCATACAAAATGCCTGGCTTATTTTTGTGTACTCTGAAAATGAAAATAATGAAACAATGTGGATACAGAACTCCATCTACATTTAAATTCTCTTAATGTTCAAGTAATCTATCTTCTCTCAATGCATTTAAACCAGAACTACAAGGCAGCCACTTTGATACTGCATTAAAAACGCATTTTCCAGTAGCCTCTTTCAGAAGATACGGTGCAATTCAGGGCATCATCTCATCAAAATTGACAGTGTCGTTAGAAAAAGCAAATGAGAAGTCTGAGGGCAGTTAAGACTACCAATGAATTGTGCAATAAAGGGAACAAAATAGTCATCAGGATTTAGCCTTGATAAGAGTTCTCTTTTCTGTCCAAATCTTCTTCCTTTGACCCTCAGCTGTTCATACAAATCTTGTCCCATGTGGGTTAATCACTGGGCTAAATACTGGCCAGCATTTAAGGATAGCACAGTGACTTATTCATGACAATGAGAGGCCTCCCTTGTTCCTCTTTCAAAACATTAAAATTTCTGGGTAAAATTAATATTCTAGAATATAACACCTTACAGCATTTGCTGACAAGAACTCACTGTGTCACCATCACTAGGCTTATGAGCTGGGTGGGAGAATTCTGGGTATCTCCTAAAGCCATGAGTTAGGCAAAAAAACGTAGACTTGTCTTGGTGTACCGAAAGTTGAATGCAAGTCAGGATCATTCTTGTGGCTTTGATGACTAGCCCTGTGCTGAGCTGCATCTGGAAGAAACTAGCCAGCAGATTTCTCCCCTCTGTTAAGGGCTTGTGAAACTGCATCTGGAGGCCAGTTTGGGTCCCCACATTTACAAGACAGACAGAGAAGCTGAAGTGAATTGAGCAGAGGCTACCAAGACGGTTGGAGACCAGGGCACATGATGTACAACGGGGTGCTGGCAGAACTCTGTTCAGAGTAGAGGTGAAGAGATGATCTAATTGCTGTCTTTCATTATCTATGTGGAAGTGGGGTTATACAAAAGACAGTATCAGAGTCTTTTCAGAGGTGTACAGCCAAAGGGAACGGTCAATGTTCACAAGTTGCAGCAACAGAAATTTTGGCTAGATAAAGAAAAACATGTTTCACAAGGAGAGTGTTTAAGCACTAGAACAGGTCCCCCAGAGAGGCTATGGAATCTCCATCCTTGGAGATATTCAAAATTTGGCCCTGAGCAACCTAATCTAACTGACGGACTTTGAGCAAGGGATTGCTCCAAGTAACCTCCAGAGTTCCTTACCAGTTTAAATTATTCCATTATTTTAATCCTCAAGCCCATGTCTAGGAATATAAAGTGTTCCACTTGCACAGAAGGGCTAGCGTTAGTCATTGAAATATACGGCAAACTCATTACATTTGGGCAATGAGGCCTGAAGGCAGCAGGGAAAAACTAAAAAGCTGCAGTATTCTGTGTTTTTTTCTTAGAAAGGGACTTGCTTATTTTTATGATGCAAGCAGACATTTAACATATTTGAGAGCCTGCAATTTTTCACTGTTCTTAAGAAACAGCAAAACACATTTCTAGTGAGATTGCCTATTGATATTGTTTTAAGTTTCAAGTTCCTTCTCTAAATCACTGCTGCTTCAGGTGTAATGCTTTGCCATTTTTTAAATTAGAATGCCTTCTAGGCAGAAATCTTACCTTTCTTTCTTTATTTAAAGAGTATCTTGAGCAGTGCTTTGGCACACAGGAGGTCTGCCTGTGCATTACTGTTTTTATTGAATTTTACCAGAAATGACTGATAGGGTTATTTTGACAAATTCATCCCATTCTTCTTGATGTGTACCTATGATATTTTAGTATCCCACTCCTGATTTGGACTGTTTAAAACTTTTTTTAAAGACTCTCAATGAGGAAGAAAGAAGATTAACGACTTCTTATTTTAGGGATTCATTTTATCAAGGTCTTTAGCATTCCTAACATTAATCAATGCTGTGCAGACATAATTTGAAACACATCATCTTCTGTTGAGGCAACGTCAAGCAGAACAAAAAGTCCTAGAGAACAGAAGCATGCATTCCGGAATTATGGCTGGTTTAGGAATCAAAGTTTCACTGAGGAAAATCCCTTTCCTTTCCATTTAATTAAAATATCAGGAGATGCTGAAGTAGTAACAATAGCTGCAAGGCCAACTTTATGTGTTCGCAAAACAAGTTTTTATTTGAATTTTCTATTTCATCCCTCAAGCCAATTACATCTAGGATGACAGGTGAAGGCACTTTGGATAAAATTTTTTGCAAGGTCATGAGATTAAATGGAAAATCTTATCTAGACTTTCAGTTGCTGGGTTGAAGTAAAGCTATTCAAATTTCAGGAATAATTAAGGACTTAAGCGTCTAATGGAAAGGCAGAGCTAAGCTGACCATGAGCCAACCATCAGCCATGGTCATCTGCTCTGTCTTTGAAGTAGAACTCATTATTGTAAACGATCTTCATTCTTATTGCACCAGCCTCTGAAGACCTGAAAAGTAGGAGATATTAAGCCACTGGGACTGATTCTAAATGAAGTCGTGCTTTACACCAATGTAAAAATCATATCTGTAGAGTACATCATAATTATAACTAACGCAAGCTTTGGAAGAAAAAAAATAAGTACTTCATTCATGAATTAAAACTAGTAAGAAGTGGAGAAACTTCCATATTTTCTGCACTTGGCTTAACACCTGTATTTTTGTCTTGCTTCAAATCACATTATAATTGCTATAATGATAACTTTCAAAAAGGTCTAAAAGGACTACATCGTGCAGCGGGAAGTGTTCATAGCCATTGATATTTTAATTTTCATTTACATATATTTACTTTTCCAAAACGTTAACTAAACCACTGTTTCTGAATACCACTTTAACATACCAATTCCACTGCTTGACACCACTCTTACAAGCAGCATGTAGTATTCCTAAAGATTTTTGTTAAAGAGATTGGTTTGTATAAATACCAACAGATAAGTATGGCATAAACTTTGATTTTCAGGTCATTTAAATGCACACCTACTTAGTTAACTACACTGGCTCTAAATGCGGTCTGATTCCAACTAGTTGAGTTACAAAGCAACAGGTAAATATGGAGAAATGCAGCAGATAGATAGGCAAAAATGGAGGGAATACCTGTGAGAGTCTGCTTTATTAACTAAAGTTTGTCCCTTTTGCAAGGTAGTTGCTGTGCAATCTTTAATTGCTTCCTGTAATTCCTCATACTTCATTATCACGATAGGCAAACGTAAGCCTTCTGAATTAAAGATTTTCAGGTAATTCTCAATACCTTCAAGACCATCAAGAACCTGGAAAACAAAAAACATCTATTGTCAATATTTCTCTTTAAAATGTGCATGTATATTCTTTTACACAAATAGATGATCGATAGACATTTAATATTTGGCATATCTTCACAAAAGAAAAGCAGTATTTTAATTTAGGGCCTGATATTGACTTTGCAAGTCACATAAGAACACAAGTATAATTCAACAAGAGTTAATACAAGTATGGGCATGTGCAATCATGATTACTTTTTGAATTTAAAACTATTCCATTTTTTCAGCAATAGTCAGACCAATCTGACATACTGAAGCGGAACTAAAATAGCAAGTATAATACAGCATGATTTCCACTGTAATTCTTTTATTTTGCTTTAGTTTTATTTTGGTTCAGTCTGTCCTCCTCATTCACTGAACATAGTTTTGAGATCTTTTCAAGGAAATAAAGGACATAATCCCTCTGTATATCCTCTGCTTCTCTACTGTCATCTGGCTCCAGATAGTTCTCTCGCTTTCTAAGTCCTGTGCCTGTTCAATTGTTTCTCTACAGCTCCTTGTGCTTTACTAATTACCAAGATCAAAAGAAAGGAAAGGATTTTTCAGCAAGGCTTCTACTCAGCAATATGGACCTCTATTTGTTTATTGATTTCTACCTATACTGAATGTTATCACCAAAAAATCATGTTGACTAACAACATATACAAACCTGAAAATTCCATTAACAAGGAAAAAGAGAATCTAGAAGGTTAAGCAAAATAAGTTTCACTGGATCACGCAGAGGTCTGCATTCCAATACCCACAGCTACAAGCCGAGAATGCTCCACCTTTAAGTCCCTCCTGTATGTTCGCTTTAAAGCTAGTTACTATCTACACTATCTCGAATGATTTTTAATTTTCCAATGGCACATTGGAGGAAAAAAAAATCCAGCACCTGAAGTAGTTTGAAGAAACTATGTACATCCTGGAGTTCAAAATCAGAAGGTGAATTTTGAAGTAACTTGAGTGCCAAAGCACAAGATACTCCACGGCTAACTAAAAATGTGAATCTGCAAACATACTTTTACTCAATAAAAGCCTTATTTATTTACTTAAAGCTGTGGAAGTTAATGTTTTTTAAGATTTTGCCATACCAAAGCAACCTCAGACTATTCCACGTCATTTCCCAAGTATTCTCAGAGGACATCTATACAGACATTCCCCTGCAGAAAGTCAAACCGAAGGTAACTACATAAATATAGAAATGGATTGATATTTAAAGGAAAGCTTAGCAAGCAATGTAGATGATTACAAAAGAGTCACGGAGCTTGCAAACGTGCAGAAAAATATTACTTAATACATCCCAAATATACAACAGAATACAGCCAAATGTACACTTAAGAGCACAAAAACAATGCAAGTGATATACTTCTGCATTTATATTTTCCTGAACTCATTAAAAATTAAAATGACAATGAGATACGCAAGATCTAAAAGGAGTTCTCTTTGACTTAGTTCAAAACAACTAATACCCTATTTTTTTCATTTGCCCTTAACATGTAAAGAGGGTTCAGAGATTCAGGTATACCCTGAGAACGACTGAAAATGACTCTTTTCTGAACTATACTAACTATAGTGGTTTCTTCACTGTTACATATAGCAGGTGTAACAGCATGCTGTGGAGACACACCTGACAGTGCTTTCTTCAACAGGTGCTTCCACAAGGCACAGCGCTATATTCTGAAAGATGCCACCTTTGCTTGCAAAGCAATAGGCCTATATTTGCATAGCTCCTTGTCCAAACTACAAGGAGGTTGACTATCAGCAACGGTTTTAACACTGTTTCCATTAGCCTATCTCAGATTCCTCATTATAATTGAAATCAAAAAAGATTAGACTTATCGGAGCAAAAGATCCCTCTCAATTCAAGGGTCAGTAAATAATTTCAACGCTAAGTATTGTTTATGTGTTGCTAAAAAAATACCGAAGCAACACAGTACGGGTTGAAGACAAGCGTGATTACAGCCCCACCTGGTGCTTAAAACAAAAATTAGTGCAGGCAGTCTTTAGGTTGTTTTTTTAGCATATTTAATAAAGCTATGAAGATTGCTGTTGGAGCTATCATCGGAAATTATCTGTTTTTAAAGATTCTATTAACGACCTGCAAACGTTATGTTTAAAAAAAAAAATACAAAAAGACCATTTGGTCTTTGGACACCTTGAAATATAAACTTGTCTAAATAGTCTTCTAGCTAAAAGATTTTGAAAAAAACTTTGCATTACTAACACTACTTGCTGTGCGTGCACTTGAAGAACAGGCTTGCTGTAAAACCAAAGCAGAGAGATTTCACATTTTAGGTTTGGTCTTTAATGTTGAGGTTTGTCTTTTCAGAGGAAAATTTTCAGGTGTAGCTCCTTATTTTCAAAATTATCAGAGACAAAACTCAATGGGACGCCTTCAGATAGCAGAGTCTAGTTGCTTAGTATTTCCAAAAAGCATACAAATGCTTGTTTTCTTTAACTGCAGTGTAATAGGCAGCTGGTCAGCACCACTGGCTAAAGTCCTAATGTTTTAAAAGCTTTGTGCCCTAAATAAAGACAACAAAATTAAGAACCCATTTTTTAAGAGAGAGCTCTCTTATCTGATCTCACACACCTGGAAAAAGCTTGAATAAGTTCTCTACTGACATCAAGGAATGATGACATAGAGGATTCTTTGCTTAATCCTTCTGCTCTAACTCACATAAATTTCCTTTAACAAGTTGTTGTGCATTAATACTAAAATGTAATAACAGAACTGACTTCTATTATATGGTAAGCTGAACAAATTACTAAATTACTTCTTGCTTTAACTAAAGAATATCATGCAGTTTGCAGCTATGAAAAATCTAATACAACTGTGCAAACTGTTCCAATCGCTCATTTCTTCACTGTTTAAAAATATGCTCTATTACTGGTTGGAATTTGGCAAAGTTCAACATTTGTCTGTGGATTTTGTTGTCTGCTGGATAGAAAAATCATATGTTACTAAGATTTCCTTGCCCGTATAGTTGCTAATAGATCGTCTGTCTTCATTACCTACTACTCACACATAAATTACAAATATTATAACCAGAAAAGAACCTTCTTTCTCTGGAGAAAAGAAGGCTTGGAGGAGACCTTATAGTGGCCTACCAGTATCTTAAGGGGGCCTACAAGAAAGCTGGTGAGGGACTTTTTAGGATGTCAGGTAATGATAGGACCAGAGGGAATGGATTAAAACTAGAGATGGGACGATTCAGACTGGACGTTAGGAAGAAGTTCTTCACCACAAGCGTGATGAGACACTGGAACAGGTTGCCCAGACAGGTGGTGGAAGCCCTGTCCCTGGAAGTGTTCAAGGCCAGGCTGGATGGGGCTTTGAGCAACCTGATCTAGTGGGAGGTGTCCCTGCCCATGGCACAGGGGATGGAACTAGATGATCTTTAAGGAACCTTCCAACCCAAACCATTCTATGGTTCTATGGTTCTAAAAATACCAGCAGTCAATCCACAATTTCCACTGGAAGCTCATCTGTTGATTAAAATCCCTACTTGTTTTCCCATTTTAAGGCTTAAAACAGATTTGGCTCTGACTTAGCTGAGAGTGTCTTGAGGATTTAGTATTATTCACTTTCACCATGAACACAAGAAATAGCAGTAACAGAACCTTACAGAAGTCTGTTATAACACTATTTTCATCTTTATTGATCCTTATTTGGCTTTCTCATAAAAAAACTATTGTTAACCCGACACATATCCATGGATTTGACTTAATGATATTAAGCTCCCTCAATTCTTTATTAATCTATTAGCTTCTATCAGCTGTTCCCATGAGTTTGCTCAACCCCGATTTTAGGTTCAAAACTTCTGAATTAACTATGCCACCCTCTTCCCACCTCAACATTCTAACATTTTGGGGGAAATTGGAAGTTTTCAAGATTTTACAGCGCTACTTCTTAAGAGGGGAAAAAAATCTTACTCAACTTCTTTTTCATCTCTCCAATCTAGAAAACAGTTGAAGTTGGCACCAAATTAGCCTTCAAATAGGGTTTTGATTTTCATTATACGGGCATACATTCACTGCAAACCGGATGTAACCATTTTGCTTATACCAAGGAAAACTGTTCAGAGGATTGTTTAATTTTTGGAAAGACTCATTCCGAATTCAATCTAGTCTCTCAAAAGAGAAAGGCTCAGAAGCAATACAAGTGAATACACTTTCAGTAACCAACCTATAAATCTTTTAGATTTAACTGGGAGCATTTTACAGCAAACAATAGACACTGGATTCCTGAAGACTCATTTTCTTTTCCACATAAGTGCACCCTTTCACCATTTTAATTCTACTTGACTGAATGTGGCTAAATCTCAAGTAATTTGTATTATGTCTATCATTCCATTATTATTTTATTCCTTTCTACATGCATTTCCTTGACTGTACTGTACTCCTATATAGCAATTTTTTTTGGCGTTTTAATTTTTTTATTTCAGTCTATTTTCTTTACTTGAGTAATAAGTTTTACAGCATTTGTTTACTGAAGACCTATTAAAATTCCCCATTGAATCAGTTTAACTAAAAAATTCATGATATATTTTTAACTGCGATTAAGTGTTACCCTGTAATATCATAGCATTTGAAAAATAATTTTAAGATCTTCAGACTTGAGCCAGTAAGAATATCAAAAGTAATCTAACTCACATACAACTACATGATGACTGGTCTAAAACAACCTCAGAAGATGACTGAAGAAAAAAATCTGATATATTTGTTTTGGGATAGGGATTTGAAGAGAAAGTCTACAAGAGTACTCTTTTCATGCTTACATTACGGTCAATGAAGAAAAAGAAAAGAAATGATGAACAGAACTCTTGAAAGTGCATTGAAGTATTCAAGTATGATAAACAGCTGATATTATAGAGGAAAAAAGTATTTTAAATAGGATGTAACAAAAATTCATGACGAATTTTATGAAAATAATTTTCATACAAGTAGTCATTACTGGACGTGGTGTTTGAAAAAAGTAAAAATTTAGCTTTAAAGTATTCATATTTTTTTTGGTCATCAATGATTTACCCATTTTCATCACAGAAGACTGGGAAGGGACAGAAAATTAAACAGACATACTAGTCAAGGCTGCTTGTACTCAAACACAGCTCACACAAAACAAGCAATATATAGAAGTCAGTAGACAGATAGGCCCCTCTTAGCCTTCTCCTGTGAGAGCTGCAAGAATATAATTCTGGAATCTGAATCACTGCTTCTCCACATGAGTACATCGGTGATGGAAATTATTGCCTACACAATAACTTGCTGACCTTAGTAGACGTGTGGGCCATAATTCATCATTTGTGCTGTGGCTAAGGGAGTTTTGTACTTTTTTAACTGGCCACTTTGGTGTTACATCATGTCTAGACCGTGCAGTATATTACATGCCCACCACGAGGAATTGTATATTGACCTTGATTTTTCTCATGTTTGATTATTAATTAGCCCCTGTGGAGACCACTGCAAGTATAGATATTGTTTCTGGTATCCATACTAGCCTGTAACAGTTTGGGTATTTTAGAGCAACTCCTGTATCGCACAAGAGAGCCCATGATCTTAAAGTCCAGTTTTTGGCAGATAATATTTCCCAAATATCTTATTTCGGAAACTGAGTGCTCATCTTAATATACTTATTTGAAAAAAAAAAAATGTTTTTTAAAATGTGTTTGCAATTTCAAACTTTGAGGTGAAAGGTCATATTAAAAGGTAACCAGATTTGTATTTTTCCATTCCAAATTGTTTAGCAAACGCTGTTCACATAATCTCTTCAAGAGCACACTGACAGTTGTATTATCAGGTTATTATTCCAGACTTGGCTTCTTACCAACCTTGCCAGCAGTATGAAAAAAGTCATTGGCCTCTTGTAGCAGGGCTTTCCTTTCTTCCATATGGAAGCACACTTCTTCTCGCAACAGAGAGAGTTTCTGATTTGAAAACTTTAGATGTTCTTTTTCTGTATAGTCCTCTGAAAGCAAGATCTTAAGTGCTTCGGCTTCCAGTTGTTCCACAGTGCAATTCCATTCCTAAAAGGAAAAATTCTATTTTAATCAATTACACATAAAAAAGTGATATACCTGCACAATAATAATATGAATACTGGAAAACATGTATCACATTTATAGGCCTGAAAGTTATCACCATTTAAAACAGCATTTATACTGGGAGGGATTTCTCAGCAAATTAGGGGTTTTGTGACAGAGTTTTCAGTGGTGGTATTCTACATTCTTTGGCACAGTTTCACAGGCAGAAGTAGCAGTTGTTAGTCTGTCTGCCGGGAAAAATGGTCTAGATAATGTAAAGACAAGAAACTTCTACTGGGTAAGACCACACTCCCATGGCAAACACCTCCTTAAGCCCAATGATTTAACCAAGAACAAATTAAAATATTGCCTAGATAATAGCTGCTTCCAGCAAAACAATTTCTGCTGAGAGCTGTCTGGTAATCAATCAAATGAAATTACTTTCCTTTACAGTGAGGTGTGCTATCATCCTTGACACTCTCCATTGTACATATTCCCTGACTTTCTAAACAAAACCACAAGTCGGTTCGAAGCATGCCTCTGCCTTCCTAGTGGCAGTGACAGATGGAAGAGGTGCTTTAAAAAGGAAGATCGTACTTCAGCATTTCAAGCCACATAGTCAGAAACATTACTGACATTTAATTGAGGTAGGTACATAAAACTAAGGTGCTTTAAAAAGGATTCAGCTGAATCAGTACAAGTTTGCATATAGATATTTTGCCTACATTGCACCACTTGGAAGCATATTTAGCTAATCAGAACTGATTTTCTGTTTGACTCCTATTTCTTTTTTCAACTATTCATAGTGAACTGATTTGCGTTTCTAGCGTACTGACCCAAATTATACATCAAATTTAGGGATTAAACCTTCATGAACAAAACTTTTTCCCCTATGTTTTTATAGCTGTGATAAATACTATTAATTCTATTATTCACTATTATTAACACTATTATTCAATCTCAATATCTTCTGTAGGTTATAGAGAGGTATTGAAAGGCATATCAGACTACATAGCCTAAACAGAAAAGAGCTTTGCTTTAAGAGAGTCAAAAGAAAAATGACATTTCATCTCTTCCTGTCTTGCAATTACTGCTTTGGTGCTCAGTTGCTTCTTTGTTTTTCCTGTGTTTTTATAGAAAAAAATATAAACCAGTAAAACTGTTACACAGTGTACTTTATCCCTGCTGTGCCTGTCAACGCTTAAAATTGGTACATTATTATGCTGTTCAAATTAAAAGGAGCTTCTGATAACTATACTGCAATTTCCCATGCCTTAGGTAGCATATTTCCTTCGTTTTTTCTGGTAATGAATTAAATAAGAGAAGAACCTTTTTGAAATTCATTTATCATTTCCTTCCACAGATCTGTACCAAATGTCTATTAAAGCAGACAGAAAAATATTTAAAAATAAGACACGAATTTTTTCATTAAAAGACTCCAAACTGTGCACATGGCACAACAAGATTATAGGGCAGGTTCTTTTATTTTCAGCATGTTTAATGAACATTAGCCTCACATTTGATATTTCTTTTTAGATAAATTATTGCTAGTGGAGGACGCTATTTTGGAAGTTTTCCCAGAAGTAGTAATCTGGTTATTCATAGATCTTTCACAAATAGCAGCAATTTTAATTGCCCCAGTGTCCCACCATGCTGCTTTATCCTTCTTCGAAACACAGAAAGAGGAAGTAGACCTATTTTGATCTGTGTAGGTCAGTGCATTCCTTTCCTGATGTTGTCCCTTGTTGTGACAACAACTGGCATGGTAAAAACACTTGTGCAAAGAGATCAGCAACTTATTTTACACAGTATTCTCCACCAGATGCAGTTACCTCTCCCTACGTATTGGTATGGACTAGATCTGGACCAAGAACTAATGAGAGACAGTCTACAATTCCCAATGTACCCATTGCCCAACATAGCCAAGCTTAAATAGTACATGGTAATTCCAATGGAAAGGACTAATTTCCTTGCTGCATTCTAGATTAACTTGAACAATTCAGGAAAAAGACCTAGCATTACTCACAGGTCAGTGAAAAACACACCTCAAAATGGAAAACACACGCATTCAAGACCAGACCGTGCCTGTATGTTCTTGCCTTGAACTTTGGATTCATTTCTGCACATGAACAGCACATGAACTAAAGCTGAAACAGAGGGTATTGACATGGGTAACAAAAGTAATTTTAAAATATGAACAAGCCCATGGGAATAAGGACTGTGATGCCTGGTGTGATGTCAATACATAGCAACAGTAGTCTCAAAATCATGAACTATAGAAAAATACCTTTAATATCTCTACCAAGGTATATTAAGTGATGAACCTTTCTGTGTTAATTAGTCTGTGGTACTAACTGCTGCAGGTTATAACAGAGACAAATATTTTAGCAAAGTTGAGGAAAAGAAGGATACGCATTTTATATGATAAATGAGACTCTAAACAAGATTTTAACATGCATATTTTCATTAAATTAAAATCAATTTAAAAGGATATTAAAACTTATTTAAGTATGAAGTAAGGTTTTTGAGGAGGAAAAATTTAAAAAAAGACATAATGTTAATAAACATGTAAGGACTGCTAATACCTTCACTGAAGTAGTAATGTTTCAGATTACAGACTTATTTGATCAGTATCCTATTTCTGTGCAATGCAACTTTTCTTTCATCTTGAAAATCTGATGACTAGGAAAAGGAAAATTATGACAATCCTGCTGAGTTTGTAAGTCATTTTTCCACTGTGGTGAATACTCCTCACCTTTCTGCCATGGAAGAGCTAAGCAGCTGTAAAAATCTATCATTAGATTTGCAAATTAGATCTGCATTAATGCCTTATTTAGATTTTTCATGTTAAATCTACTTTTGCATTTAACTTTTATTATAGTATTACCAATAAAATAAATAAAAAAAAAAAAACAAACCACAAAAAACCCAAACAACCAAAAGCCAACATAAAATAATTCAACAGAGGTAAAATGTTTCAACCGGCTTCTAAGCGGTTTAATAAGAAAAATAATTCAACGTACTTAAACAAATTTAGCTTTGTTTAATTTTGAAAAAGAAATATGTGTCAGAATACCAGAATTCCATGAAGAACTGTGTTCTGGTTATGCTTCAACCTACCTGCACTGAATGCTTACAACGATGCAAACCTGTTTCACTCATCCTAGCCCTTCTTTCCTTCCATAAGGGAACCTTTATGAAAAGCCTTCTCAGAGATTTTTCAAGGTCAGCATTTCCACAAACAAGCACCTGCTGCCTGCTATATTTCCTCGTATGCTTGTAAAAAATACTGCTGTTCTAGAATATCCTGCAATGAAATTGCACGACTTCCCAAGAAAACACTCAAAAAAAACCCAAAACCAAACCCCATACAAGTATTCCTTGAGGACTTGAACCGAATGCTTTCAGATTCCTAGTGAAATAAAAAGAGATTCATTTTTTTACATTTTTTTTTTTTACTGATAAACACCTATAGTGAAATCTTTTTTCTATTTTTTTTTTTTTCTTTCAAATGAAAATAATGACACCACTTCTGAGATCTGGATGCAATAATCTTCAGCCCGCACTTTTAATTAAGTGAAACCTGCACTGCGTTATTTAATCCACTGTTCCCCTTTCATACAACCCTGTCTTTGTCTCTCTGTCCTAAATAATATTCAGCAAGAATAAGGATTTTGAGGATAATTACAGTCTGCTGTGCTGTATTTGTTCCTTTTTACCTGAAGAACTTGGGAAAAAGTAGTAAGGAGATCTCTCCAAACACACAGCTTAATTGGCCTATTTATGAATGAGGTGTGGACCCCTGACATCCAATTATATGAGCACCACAAGGTCATCAACTTTCAATACTTGCAGCTGGAATGACTGGTACCAAATGCATTCCATGGTCAGATTCTAATCAAAATTTTACTTACATTTAAACACATAGATGTTAATGAGAAAACAACACTGCACTTGGAAGCTTTTAACTGGGACTAATAATAATTAACCAAAAAAAGGCAACGAAAGTGCAACTGAATATATGCATCCTCCTTTTGTTATTATTTGTATAATAATTAAAAATAATATTTTATGCAAGAATGAAAAATGTGTATTTCAATGTAACACATTGTCTATAGTTAGCTTAGAAGCAGATATAGAAAACCAAAAAACTTCTGAATTGTTTCAGTGTATCGCAATGTGTAAATTACAATTACAGCAGGCAAGGCTAATTACAAGAAAATGACTCAACTTGTAGTGAAATGATGTCCTATAAGAGGATATCACAGTTACAACATTCATAAATTTGTTTGGTTCATTCAATGTGCCCAATAGCAACTTTTAGGCGATCTTATAGCAGAGGTTAAACTCTGCCCTTGTTTATACTGTGGCAAGCTTCTTCTCTAACTTTCACAAAAGCTCGAAAAACCTATTTGTTTTAATAATTTATAATTTAAAATATTCCATGAACATTACAACCTTGCAAACTCTCTGAGGGTGTTAAATGTAGTTAGGGTCATTTGCAATGCTATTTGATCATTACTCAAACTTGGTTCAACTTTCTATGAAATTGCTAGTAACAATTTAATTTTCATCTTTCTATTTATAAGGAGATGTTTCTATACATAAAGAGCCTATACTTTCCCTCAACAGGACATACAAACTCAGTGGAAGAATCTTTGTCCTTTTCTTCTGTCCTTCAGCCTCTTACGTGTTAAACTCATAACAATCTGTCAGTCAGCACTGAGATATTTGTTACTCATTTTCCCTGAAAGGAACACAAAGCCTACTATTACCTTGACTTTTCAATTTGTCAAGAAACACTTGTGATTGCCTCTGACCTGTTAAAGACACATTGCACCGTATGCGCCTATACTCAATGGGTCTCCTTAGCTCACGTCACTATTCTAACTTTATCTCACAGTAGTGAGTCTTTTAAACACTTGCTTTTACTATTCCTTTTGGCAAGGAAATTGAGCTTTCTAGCTTCCTTGATTAATCAGATATTTTTCAAGAGTCTTAAAACTCATGAATTAAAATCATTGTGGCTTTAAGTAAAAGTCTTGAACATTTCCTGTAAAGTAGAAATACCTACAACTTTATCTTGTTATTAAACAACTATTGTGGGATAAATGGGCTTTTTTGGTCTATAGCATAAACACTTCTTTACTTAAAACTTTTAATTTTGGGTTAAAACGTGAGAAGTTGTGCAAAATTGTCTTCACTGGAATATTCTAGGGTTAGGTTGAGAAAACCTTGAAACACATCTATATGTGACCCATATAGTAGATAAATTAGCATTTAAACCACAAGCCAATTAAGTATAAAAATATGTATTTTTTAGGGTCTGGGATAAATTAGCCCCTTCTCTCATATTGCAAAAAACGTTCACAACTGAACTTTTTCTGAGCCTGACTTCTGCCTGAAATTGATTCACTAGATACATTGGTACACTGATAATTTAGCCCATGTGAATATTTGAAAGGCTTTTACCTTCAATTACTACATTACAGTATAACTACCAATATAATCATATAATTCCCCCAAATTACCAATAAAAGAGTGTGCACTAATACAACTGCAAAGGATTGTGACAATTACCATATGATCTGTTTGTTGGGAACTTCAGTGGATGACTATATCACTGTATTTAACAGTGAGTTTTTAGAATCAACAGACAGAAAGAGGAAAAAAAAAAAATCAAAGTCAGTCACCTCACAGAAAATTAGTAAGAGATGTTAAAAGATAATGCAGAGACGGACTGGACCTACCAAAAAACCCAACCCAAACCAAAAAGCCCAAATGATTAAACAAAAAATAGTAGAAAGAAAATGAGCACTCTCCCAAGATGGCACTACAGGAAAATCAGACAGTGAGAAGAATCTGACAGATAAATGTATATTTATATCTGCCACATGTGAAAGATGAATGTTTAGGTAAAAATAAAATTACCTGTAAAGAAAAATTATTTTTATTTACATGTTTTTTTTCTAGCTATCAAAATATAGGAATGGGTTAAAACATCTGCTACATGGATGGAAAGCAATATTCGTCAAACCTCAGTAGAATGCCAGTCTCAGAAAAACTGGCAAGATGATCTGGATAGCATGAGTTTGGATCCATGCAGAGAATGGCAAAGGAGCACAGCCATCCAGGAGGGCCAGAGAGAGGGGAGAGCTCCAGACAGAAATTTACCTGTGAAATAACTTTTCCACGTATCTAAGAATTAGCTGTGAGATCTGGGGAAAAAAAGCAGGTAAATACAATATTCTCGATCCTTATGTTAATGATAACAAATAGAGCCATTAATACCATTCATAGTGATATTTAATTTGGTCATCAAGAACCATCCTGAGATCTCATCAGAGCGTGTTATTACCCTAGCATGGCTACTCCAGACCCAATAAGCATGCAGACCTTTAAAAGAGAAAAGTACTCTCTTGTCTTGCTACTAATCCGTATTAAAAGGAGGACTGATTCCAGCATTTTTCAGTCCTGAAAAAGACAAAATGCAAACAATTTAGAAAACTACTCTTCTTCATCTCTAAAGTTACTTGGCCACAAAGTGGTGCTGACAGTTCTTTTTTACCATGCCAAGCACCTCCAATACACATAGAAATGTAACAGCAAGAAGATAATCAGTGCCAGCAGATATCCCCATTGAAACATGATTTCCTAAATCTGTCTCTTCTCTCAAATCTTCAGGGGGTGGTCCTTTAACTTTTGGGATGGTTGAGGGCCTTTTTCCCCAATTATGAAAGCTTGGTTTTATCTTTGGTCTTGATTGTTGTACAAGACAGCAGTAATGTTCTCAGTGGTTTCACCTCTTAGCAAAAGTAAGATATCAGCTAGAGAACATAATAAACCATTCGCCTTTCTTCTCTCAGCCCAGTCACATAAATAAGGTGATAATCTTTAGATCCTTCGTAGGCCAGCCTGTGAACTATTTCAGCAAATTAATTGTCCTGTTCTTCTTAATGCAACAATACAGGTAAGTACACACATGTGTATTTCCTTTGTGTGAAACAGTTCAGATACCAGAACTTTCCACTACCTTATTCCCTATGAGAACATCTACACTTGCTCTGCACATCTATTATATCTAAACTTTTCACCATACCCTCAAAGCTATAGTATACATATGAAATGTTACTTGAAAAGATTAATTTATACCACTTCAGATCCTAAAACAGAAACCCCAATGTAGTTTAAGACTAGTTTATCAATGTCCTTATTACCTCTAGCAGAATGCCGTTAAAATTGTCATGGCCATTCAGACAGTATGGGAAAGACTCTAACCAAAATCTACTTTTATTTTTGCAGCAAGATAAATAAAATATTTTAAAGCCCCTAATTGCTTTTTGGAAACATGCAGTTTTGGCATGGGGGAACCAGACAAATGACAGCAGACATCAACTATTCTCTAAGTAATGACCAAGCTGCAGAAAAAGCATGTAATTCATTAATTAGACAAGTAAGGTATTCCTAAGAGTTCTTCCTGAACATAAACTGAAATGTTCTTCACAACCATTTCTGTATTTTCTTACATAAACTGATAAAATAGTTACCTGAACTGATAAAATTTCTGATGACTTCTGGAAATTACATCTCGGTCTGAAATTAATGTAGAATATTCACTTTTTTTTATTAAAACATAACTTGGACACTAAAGGGATTAGTGAAGGGAACGTAACCCCAACTGCAGATTTAGCATTACTAGAAAAAACGGATATTGTATTTTTCCTATTGCTAAAGACATTGCTTCCAATATATACATAGTAAAAACTGGTGTCTGCTTTTCTCTCAAGAAAACATTAAAGAATCAGAAATATTAAACAATTACTCAATAAAATAGAGGTGGAAGAATTTTGAAGCACTAATGCAGTTAGTTGTCTTTCTATTTGAAAAGATGGATTTAATTTCTACGCAAAGATTTTCCAATGAATGGTACCATAGCTATGTATTGTGGGGGTTTTGTGGTGGAGTTTTTTCCCCACCAATTTTCCAGGTGAGTCTGGCATTATTTTTATGAGTGTTTTACACTTTTGTCACATATGACAAGTTACTGTCAAGGTATATAATGACTCTTGATTTCAGGGAGAAAGCTGCAGAAAAAAAATCTCATGAGACAAAAATCAAACAAATAGAAAATAATTATGATGACTCTTTACCACAAAATTGCCAGGCAAATATCCAAACGTGTGGTGATCACATGCACATATGTAAAATCTATGCCATAGAGCTCCAAAAAGCAGAACTTGTTGCATGTTTTATAGCAGATTGTGTTGCAAGGTGAACAGTGTCATTTTACAGTGATGCTATCATTGTCCGCAAAGTACATCAGGTTGCACAGATGTAGCAGAGTTGTTATACATCACAATATGCTTTTGGTCTGAATGCAGTGTGAAAACGTATTTTGAGAATTATAGATGATTGCTTTACAGAAAGCTAGATAAATTGCTAGTACTGCATTTCTAAAATCATTACATGTCTAAATATGTTCTTGCCACATTATATTAGATAACTTCACAGGTGATTTGGAAGAAAATAGAAAAGCATTGCTTAATAAAATTTCTAGCTGCACAAAAAGTAGCGGAAGGCTATGTAGTAATTAGGAAAGGTCAGATATAACGATTGAGTACAACCTTTTTCTGAAGTAGGCTCATTTGAACAAAACAGCTGTCTAATTTCAGGCTTATCAGGAATTTGTGTCATTACTGGGGTGAAAAGACTGTATGAAAGTAGTGACCCTGGACAACAGCATCATGCTGTGTGACCAACTGAAATGAAAATTTTACAGGAAAAATGGCTTTGGAAAAGAAAGGAAAAGAAAGGCTCCTCCGTTATTCTGGAATCAACATCTACAGCTCAGTGCTGTAAAAACTAATGCACAAAGCCCCATAACTCAGCCCCTGAACAATATTTGCATTATGCAGTTCAACCTGGCCACTCTTTTTTGCACATGATAACCATAACCAACACGTTCAATAACATCCACTTCAAAAATTTCATTTCCCTCTGCTAGAACATGCTGCTAGTAAGAACAGCAGAAGGCTAGAGATAGGATGTTCTACATCATAATTCACATGGATGTGTAACAAAGATTTTTAACGCTAAACACTTGTAAATGACCTTAAGAAAAAAAAAAAGGCAACTCAGTAAGATGATATGAATGATCTATTACGTAATATATGGGAGAAGAACCATTAGGTGAAACTGTAAGAACAAGTGTTATCGTTCAAAGTTAGCTTCTGGATGGTCAACCATGAAAAGGATTGATTGTTATACAAAATGAAAATGCATATTGCTCTCCTTTCTGCACTTACAGTGCATTTCTAATTCAGACAGCAAATTACAAGAATACCCTTTCAATGTGTATTGTGGGGGATAAACTATCATTTGGCTAATTCTGACATTCAGTAATACTTTAGGAAAATACTTTAGGAAACCTCAAATATTTCTGTGGGTCCCTATTTCTCTGGAAATATCACACAGCTCATTCATTTGTTATTTATATTCTGATTTTTTTGTGCCAAAGGTCTGTTCAGGCTTTGCAGCAGAATTTAGCTTTTCATACTCATCTTCCTCAGATGAAGAAAATGTGTTTTTTGTCTTGGTGCTTGGAGAAGCATTACAAATGTTATTGTATTCTTCTTACCTGACAACCTTGAAGCAGTTAAATGTAAATTATGCAAACAGGCAAACATGATATGATATTTAACTACAAAGCTTACAAGGAAACATAACTGTAAACAATCTTAAACCTGTTAGTTGCTATCAACACAATACCCTTTTTTAAGCAGATTTTTTTTTTTCTACAGGAATGGGTTTTGGGCAAAAAAAAGCTTACTTGATCATCTGGGTTATCCAAATCCAACTGATTGAAAATGATACAGTTAGGGATGATCCTGACCCAACAACAGCACTTACCTGGTAAAAGCACAACTGAAATGTCTAAAAAAAGGTTCTAAATATATGCAATTTACATCATGCAATTACCCTTTTTTTTTTTATATCAACATTTTCTTTAATCCCATCTTGTTTTTATAAGTGATGGTAATTAATGGATTTATTCTCTGGAAAACTGATATTCACAATGAAAATAATATTTTCAATTATTTTTATTCCCAAGAAATAAATGGGCAAATACCTCTTCCAATCACGTACACAGCTCAGTGACAATGAACTATGGTAGAACTGGCTAGCTTTTTATCCTTTATGAACATTAAAATTAGGTAATATTCTAACAAAATTGCTTTTCTTTATTTTTGCAATATGGTATAATATGTAAACTACCAGTCTGGAACTTGATCACTGAATTGAAAAAAAGCAACATAACAACATCAAGGATTACTCTTCTTTTACCTTATCAATAGCTTTTAAAGTTTTAAGTGAGAAAAACACTGAGACACATGTGGGCTTGCATTAAAAGAAGCAAAATTAAAAAATACTCATTTAGATACACAGAAATATGTATCTTATGTACATATACCATGTATCTACTCCTTATTAAATGCCTGAGTTCACACTTTGCTACTCATTTTTAAAGTTGCTTCACCAATCAGTGATATTTCTTACTTTCACTTTCACTTCCATTTCGTCAAGCTCTTGAAGTAACTCTTCATTTTCCAACAGGGATGAGCCTAAGTTTTGCTTGTGAAAATAATCTCTGATGTTTTTATTGTACCAAGATGTTACCTAAATAAATAGTAAAAAGAATTCAGTCAGTGAAAAATTTGAGAAGCGATTGTCCATTTTTTACAATATCTATGAGACAGTTTCATCTACAAAAGAAGCCCTGATTTTAATTCCTTTCAATTTTCATTCCTAATGTTCATGCTTTTATCAGAATGCTTACATTTGTATTATTTAAATGTTAATAAATGCAGAAGGAAAATATTGTGGTCAAAACAAACACATATTGTAACATATGTAACAAAATAGACAAAAGTGTATTCATCAATTATGACCAAATTATGAATTAAAACAGTAAAAGAAAAATCAAGTTATAGTCACACATGGAATAAATGTATGTTTTATAACACAATAAAAATATTGTATGTTTTCCCTAGAATCACATTGACTTAAAAATTTCCCTTTGCTTACAGTAAAAGACTATAGGTACTTTTGCAAGAATATTTAAAAAAAAATAAGAAGAAAAAAAAGACCAAATAGGCTTTATGACCTCTCCATAGAACCTCTTCATCCGTGGCTTGAAAAACCCAGTTAAGCTATTGAGATAATACTACAAGGAATAATCTTTAGTAGCCTAAAAAAAGAAATTATTACATCTTACTAGACTTACTTCAGCAAGTATATGCAGCAAACATATGCAGAATACAAATATATTTTCTAATTGCACAGAACAACTTGCATTTATTTCTGCTTGATTCACGGTAGGTACCTCTCACTTTCTTTGCAAACAACTCATGGCAAGAATTCCTCAGCGAAGCTTTGCATTTTAAAATATTAGTCGGAACATGCTATTAGTATCAAGGAGACTTCCCTCCAATCTTTTCAGTCTGGAAAATCACCACTATACTGAAATTGTACGTGACATACTAAGAATTACTTTGTACTAGGTACTACAGCTTTTAATAGCACACTACAGATCTATTTTTGTTTCATCTGCTCATGTGGGACCTATTTTTAATAAATTTAGACAATACAAAACATGAAAGAACCTTTAAAATGTCTTGGAAGCATTTTCAGATACAAATAAAAAATGGGGCACATTATCTCAGAGGTTCAGCAGAGCTAGGAAAGTAAACAAATTATTTTACTACTGAGCCTTCATTTCTTATCCTCCAGATGAGAACTTACTGATTGAAACATTTTTCTTGGAAGCACATTTTCACACAACGTTTACTATGGGTCCACCAAACTACAAATGAATGGAATGGACAATAAAAACTGTGCTAAAAGGGAAAGAAAAATTTCTCTGTGAATTAGGACTGTTCTTTGTATCATGTATCTGCTTATCAAAACAAACTAGTATTTCTGTAATGCCAGCCAGAGGAAAATGTAATTCTTTAACCCTGTGTTACCTGTTACCACCTGGCAATATTTCTTTCCATTACAGCGAGTTTAATCAGTCGGCTTCCACTACGGCTAATACCTCTGAGGGATTTCAGTTGTGCTAGCTTAGCTCTTAAGCAACAGCTGGGAATATTTAACTGCTTTTTAAGAAACCCACAGAATCTTACTTTCAGTGATTTTGGTAGAGAGATGGGAAAGGAGAGGAGGTTAATATACCTGTTTGAAAAAGACAGTTGTTTTCCTTGATGGGTTGAAATCTAAAATCACTCCTGTTCTTCAAAAATTAGATTTTTCTCATTCATTTACAAAAATTATCTGCTCTGTTTGCCATGAATAATCCATATCAGAAATCAAAGGCTCTTCAACATTTTTCTCATGTTGCTAAACTGCTCATTTTGCACTGATTATGGTCCAGGTGATTTCAATGTTTATAGTCTTCCACTGCCTTTCTACATTTCCCACTGTCAATTCAGAAGCAGTAAGTTTTCCAACAAATAACTGCGGGGTAGGGAGGAACGAAACCAACAACTTTCTGTGTTAAGTATTTCTTGCATGCCCACACTACCTGTTGCCTGTTCCATTGAGTCCAGGTCAGCAAACCAGCCAGCCAGCAAGACAAAACTCAAGCCCTAAACAGCGTACTTACAGTAAGTAAATGGAGACCAGTAGTGAGTGGCATTCCTCAGGGGTCAGTATTGGGAGCGGCACTGTTTGGTATCTTTGTCAGTGACATGGACAGTAGGATCGAGTGCACCCTCAGCAAATTTGCTGGCAATGCCAAGCTGTGTGGTGCAATCAACATGCAGGAGGGATGGGATGGCATCCAGAGAGACATGGACAAGCTTGAGAGGTGGGCCTGTGCAAACCTCATGAAATTCAACAAGGCCAAGTGCAAAGTCTTGCACATGGGTCTGAGCAATCCCAAGCACAAATACAGGCTGGGCAGAGAATAGACTGAGAGCAGCCCTGAGGAAAAGGACTTGGTGGTGTTGGTTGATAAGAAGCTCAACATAACCTGGCAATGTGCACGCACAGCCCAGAAAGCCAACCATATCCTGAGCTGCATCAAAAGAATCATGGACAGCAGGTCAAGGGAGGTGATTCTGACCCTTTACTCCACTCTGGTGAGACCCCATCTGGAGTACTGTGTCCAACTCTGGGGCCCCCAACAGAAGGGCATGGACCTACTGAAGTGAGTCTAGAGCAGCACCACAAAGACGATCAGAGGGCTGGAGCACCTCTCTTACAAAGACAGGATGAGAGAGTTGTGTCTGTTCAACCCAGATAAGAGAAAGCTCCAGGCAGACGTTATAGCAGCCTTCCAGTGCTTAAAGGGGGCATACAGGAAAGCTCGGGAGGGACTCTTTGTCAGGGAGTGTAATGATAGGACAAGGGGTAATGGTTTTAAACTGAAATAGGGCAGATTTAGACTAGATATTAGGAAGAAATTCTTTACTGTCAGGGTGGGGAGACACTGGAACAGGTTGCCCAGGGAAACTGTGGCTGCCCCATCCCTGGAGGTGTTCAAGGCCAGGCTGGATGGGGCTTTGAGCAACCTGGTCTAGTGGGAGGTGTCCCTACCCAGGGCAGGGGGGATGGAACTAGGTGATCTTTAAGGTCCCTTCCAACCCATTCTATGATTCTATGAATCACTGTATTTGAGTGGCTGATGCTTTACTTACTATCTTAAATCTCAAATAATATTTTTAACATCACTATGTGAAGGCATCACCATGACAATACAGATCTGTCTTGCTTCATCTGTGGGACATTTCAGTCTCTTCATAACAACACTACCAAAACTCTTCCCCAATCCCCCATGTATTTATCTTCACAACATTGCTAGTGAAGCATCCTTGGCTAATTTCATAAATAACAAGTTAAAGCAAAATGGGACCACGGACGCATTTTTAAAGAAGAATGCAGCACTTCAGTTTAAAGTCTGGGCTTTAGTGTTTTTTCTATGACCAAGTACAGCCTTATAAAGAAGAGGAATGATAAAATAATCTTTTATGGGAAAAAAACTAAGTATCAGTATGGCATTGTCCCAGAGTAGATACTAGGGGCTTGTTATATTTGTGAAGGACTGTAAAAGACCCTGGAAATAGAAAAAAAAAAAAAAGAAAAAACACGAAACACCACTAAATGTGATGTATACCAGTCAACAAAAGCATTTCAAGTTCCAATATATTGGAACAGGCTTTTTCATTTGTGATATTTCTTGCCAATGTAGACAAAAGCACTGTACGCTTTTATCAGCCTCATTTTTTTGTTTTTATAAGAAAGACTTTGTTTACATGATCTTCCCAAATGCAGAAGTTATTTAGAATTTAGCTAATAAGAGTAATCGTTTCCATTTTGAAGGGAATGTTTGCAATTGTGAGATATTAAACCAAAGTAATCCATATAGGTACGTGCATACTTTAACAAGATTATGTATACTCTCAGGAAATAGTACGGCTGACCAACAATGGAGTCAGTTTGACAGGATGTCAGAAACTCATTTGTTTTCAAGATGTGGGGATTTTTTTTACATAAGATCAAACCCTGGGAATCCTGTGAGTTGGCCCATACATGCAAAATTAGTAAGGGGAACTAAGTTATCACTATCAGGAGAAACAGAACAGGAGATCAGAAATTTGGAAATACATAAAAGGAGAGGCAATGGCCATAATTAAGAAAGTGGCAAAGTCACTGGTACCACGATTTCATCAGAAGTAGCTAGCAGAGAAGTAATCTTAAGTTGATCTTATTATAGAGTTTTGAATAACTTAAACCCATTTAGGTCTAAATGTCTTAGCAATCATTGTAAATACAATTTTTTATATTTATGAAGAAAGCCTTCACAGAATGTGCATGGAATCAAACATGAAGTCGAAACTTCATAGAGGAACTTCGTACAACGTTTTGATGATTCAAATAGTTTTATGCATTAGATGACAATCTGCAGATTTGCCTCCAAATTGCCTGAGATTAAAAACTCCATGTTTTCATTCTAGCCATCAGTAGCAGCACTATGCTGAGAACAGTTATTGGGGAAAAAAAAAAAAAATCAGCAAAGAGCACACCACCAGCAGGCATAGTCCATGTTAAGACAATTCTCTACACATTAGCTACGACTGTGACTTATACCAAGATAGTTTGTTTCTCATATATCTGTCTAGATAGCAAATGTAGGTGTACTCACCTGTCCTTTGAGTTTTACTCACCTCTTATCGCTGCCCTTGATGTGACCAAGTACCATGAATAATTTTAATTGTCCCATATATGCATAATTGGATCAATTAAGAAAAATTACTTTCATAAATCTTCTTCCAAAGGTAACTAATTATGCACAAAATAGGCCAATCTGCCTCTCATTTTCATTAATGAAAGAGATTATCAGAAAATATGATGCTTACACTTCCACAAAGGAAGGTCAAATACCCCTCTCTAAGCATAAAGTAAGTATGCTTACACATATTGAAAATATTGAAAAAGAAACATACTACATGTTACAATCATGACTATCAGATCATCACATTCCGATTAGAGGTCAAAGGAAGGTGCTGCATTTTTAGTCCTTCAGAACAAAGTAGTAAGCGGTGATCTTTACTGCTGCTGGCTTTTCTTTTAAAAAAGCAGCCCACAAATTTCGCAGCCTTCTGCATTAGAGTCATGCCTAGCGAAACAGAAGCAATACAAAGAGCAAAAATACGCTCTTAGATATTACACAGCAGAACTCATCTCCAGTACTTTGCTTTCTCTTATCCCCTGAACTCCCATTAATGTCGGTGGGAGTTCAATATGCTGTTCTTGCATATGTAGCATCATGAGACATCAAGAGGAGTTCACTCCATGTAGAGATTGGAATATTAGTTTTCAGATGTGATGAGAGGCTTTGCAAGTTTAATTTCTGTCATCACTCAGAAATATATACATAATGTGTCAGAGGCCAGAGATAGAAATTTAACATAAAGTCTGTAAAAGTTAATTTTCCAGTGTTTCTATTTACATGTGAATATATTATTTGTCCATGATGCATGAAAATTAATTGTCCATGTATGTACAAACCATACATTTTACCAGGTTTGACTCTAATGCGGATACTAAACAAGTATATTCTGATAAGCATGATGTTAAAAACTATTTGACTTTGTCCCTCCATGTGTACACCAGCCTCAAACCGGATGCAGGTATGAGCTACCAGGTAGTTAGACACTGGCCAATCTCTTCAGATTATCAGGAAACTTGCCAGTAGAAAACTGTTTCTATACTTACTCTTTGTGATGTGAGCACACACCCGAGAGGAAATAGAAATATTCACACAAAAAATTCACTTCACAATATTTACAATCTAATCTAAATTAGGGTGAATTCTAGCTGGTTACTCCCAAATATTTATCCCTTATGTGATGAGGACAAGTAGAATTCTCTGGTAAATTTTATGAAATCATGACATTCACATCTTAGACAATGTAAATTTTTTTCTAATTTTTTTTTTTAAATAAGTGTGCTTGGCTCCAAATTTATCCCTTACTTTTCAACAACAAGCTGTTTCTGAAATGTTCCCTTTTTGAACGTTCCTCCATGTTCGTATACTATGGAATAACACTGATGTGATCAGGTTAATTGTAGTAATATCTAATACTTCTCAATGTAGAGAAAGGATCATTTTTCTAGATGAAATAGGACATATTTCCAATGTAGTGAGTTAGACAGACACTGAAAGTTCAGCTGTAGCTGTTGTAAATTTATTAGAATTTGAAACAACATTTCTTTTTGAGGAACTTTCTTTTATGGTAATGTGGTAATACTGAAAAAAAAAACAACCCAGAAACAGCAGCAATAATATGCGTGTAAGCAAACACTGTATGTTTTCTAATGATTTGCAGAGACACAGATACAGCCCTCCTATATTGTAGTCCTTGTTTTTCAGTATTTTTGTCACCTTGTAGTTATAACTACATACTGAGATTATGACACTTGCATAAGACCATACTATTTTTATCTGTTTGGGAGGTTTTTTTCTATCTAATCATTAAATAAGGAACTCTTGCTCTATTTCTGGCAGCTACTGATATTGAGTGCCCCAGAAATAAGGCTGTCGGCTTGCTTGTGTACCTTAACTATTTTGTTCTCTCTATGTAAAATTACAAAGAGTTGTGCTTGTTAAATAAGGTGCTTCTCATCTTAAAAAACCTCACAGGCAAAGTTAGTGCCTACAGAATAGACTACTGCTAACAGTTTCTAACATTTTCCTCTGATACAGGAAGAAACTTTATTTTGGAGGCAAAGAAAGAAACTTACGGAGGTATCACAATCAGGACTCTACTGTCAGAGGTCCATACAAAACTTTAGCCTATTTACAAAACACTGAAAATAACTCAGCTTTACTCTTGTTAGACTTTGGCAGTTAAATTTGCATAGGTTCCTCCTTCTCAGCATACTTATATCCAAAGAGGTGGAGCAGGACTCTCCCTGTATCTTTTTTCTGACAAGTTGGTGAAGTTACGTGGCATTTCTCAAGGAAAATGAGTCTTACATTGCAGAAATTTCTTTGATAATGTGGAGCACAAAGAGAGAAAAGCTATCTGATCCAAATGCTGGGAGATGAGGAACGACAAGGAAAACGAGCAGTAGGACTGGAAAGAATAAAAAGGAAGAGTAAGACTTAATTGTACCACAGCTCTGAAAGGAACGTACAAAACCAGGTTGTATTTGAAAATCAGTAAGAGATGTGAGCTAAGTGGGGAGAAAGAAGAAGAGAGAGAAACAGGTTGCAAGTGTGGAAAACCCGCAATCACTACAGTGCCCTAAAGAATTTTGATTTGATTCCAAGAACAAAATACTCCTCTGCTTTCAGACACACCAACTGGCTACCTATGTTATATCTTCAACTAACCAGTCCAGAAACAGCCTGCTGCAGTTGTGATTGCTGTTATCAATTACTGTTATTGCTCATGTGCCTAGAGGTTTGTTTGTGCTGGGAATTCAATCCGAAAGAAATCTAGTTTGGTTTGAAGTACCACATTTGATAACTTACAGGAGAGACCCATGTAATGGAAATAGTGCTTTTGAAGACATTAAAGTTCTATTAAAATAAATTATTAGGATGTTATAGTTACAAAGTCAAATATTCAAAGGTTACAATCTCAAATAGAAGTGGACCAGGGTTATTGGCCTAATAAATATATTTAAGTTCCTTTTCTGTTATAGTCTCCACTGTAAAACAGTTGCTAGACTTTTTTTTTTTTTATTGTGACTTGCCTTAATATTATCTGTCTTACCTGGTTCTCTTGTTGATGCCACAAACAAATTTGCAGAACCTGCTCCAGTCCTTGGCGCTGATGTTTAAGAAATCTGTCCAGTTGCCGTCTCCTGTCTTGTAGCATTTCAAGGAGATTGTCAATTTTCAAGCAGCTGCTGTGGGCTCCCTGAATCAGCTCCGGATTTGCATTTGGCCCCTCACACTTGAATTCTTCTATGAATTCAGTTAGCTCTTGGCTTTTGTTTAAAAGCGCAAGTGACCTCTCCAAAAGCTCTGTAAGAATAGAATTTCATAGGGAAAGAAAACTACGTGTTTTTTAATTCTGGTAGCATATTTCAAGTACTACTCAAGTATTTTTAGAACTACCTATTATTTACATATATAAGCATAATGCATTTTCATGCATTGCATGAACAAGTTGTGAATGCTTACTTTAGAAGGTATATCTCCTAAGATATTTCAGTTTGGACAGCTGTTACATAAGCCTAACAAAGTATAACTACATATACACATACATATATGTACCTACAATGGTACATATTATACACACACATAATGGTGTACTGAGAATCATTGAGACAAAATCCATAACTGATATAGTTTCCTCAAACCTGACCTCTTTTTGATGTTTTCCCTATCCTCAGGTAAGCTGAAGAGAAATTTCCTACCCTGCTTTTTGCATGGGTCAGTAGCCTCTGTAGTCTTTCATTAGTAATGCAAGCAAAATTTAGGTCTTTATGTCCCTTACAGAAGTTGAAATAAAAAGTACTCCTGTCTGGGTGCTGTTATAACCTTATGACTAAGTCAATAATATCAGGAATTCTTACCTTCTTTCAATAACCTCTACCTAGATACATTCAGGGTTAAAATTCAGTGGACTAGTACGCTTTAATGTCCTACTAGTCATGTGTCTATCTTTGTTACAGCTCCTTAAAAGCACATAGTACAAAATTTATTGAACAGACAACGATCAGTGTTTATAAGTCTTTCAAATGAAAAGGGAAATTTTTTTTAGGTACGGAATGAGGAAGAAGAGCCAAGCCAGAACAACAGGCAAGGTAGGCATGAAGAAAAGTATAAGAAAAGAACTTTTGCAAGGATCTGTTAGTGAAGCAACCAATAACAGGCAGCAAACAGCTGAAACATTCATCTTCCCATCTGAGTATGTGTACTGGTAACTCAAGGCAAAGCACCCTAAATCTCCACTTTTCATATGGAGAACCTAGGGAGATAGAGATGCGGAATGTCTCCACTTCTCCAGCCACCAAGGGCTAACAAGAGAGTTTAGTTTCCATGAGCTCACTGCAACAAGCCTGCCCATTTTGCTTCTTGCATTACAGAAAGGTGGTATTAATCCAAAACGTTCCATTTCAGTCCATCCAAAATGAAATACATATAAAAATAGATAAATGAGGATAATTCCTGTGTTTTCACCTTTTTTATCCTGATTTGAAATGTATTTGTTTCAAAACCACTTTTTTTTTTTTTACTGGTGATAAACATTTGTGATAAACTACTCATCACAGACTGGTAGAGCCAGTACTTTGTAAAGGTCATATTTTCAGCCACCTTACTTTGGAGAGGGTAGATGGTATCCCTCCCACAGAATGCAATACACACAGTTTTTTATCAAATAGCCCAATATCACTTTCACAAATTTGATGTGATTAAGATGGATTATGAAGCCAATCAATTGCAACCACTCCTCAATCTCAGAAAAAACAGTCTTTCTCTGGCAAACCATTTCATCTAATTCTTGCAGTTATATATCCTCCTTTCAGCAAAAAAATTACTGCCAGATACTTCAGATAAAATTGCTGCATAATGAGCACTTTGATCCCATGAAGATCGAATTGGAAGCCCCAAAACCCATATTAGAATTACCCAAGTTCAATTCAGTCTCCTGAGAAGAATACCTGCCATTAAAGGCAGCTAAAAATATTTAAGCTGGTACTCCACTAGTGAATAATAAAGTATAATTATGTTCTGCCAGTTGTTAGTAATCTTATAGCAAAACTTGGTTAAAATTACAAAGATGGAGTCTTAAAATTTTATAAAAAAAATACAGAATAATATGGAATTGCAAAGGTGTCTGAAGTAGCCACACAGTGAGATTGATCTTGAGAAAATTTTTTTTTTGCCCTTTTTGATCTAAGAGTACTACAACATGGCAGTAGGTGTTTCATGTGAAAATTTGAATGAACAAGAAGAGGTCACATGGAAGAATTTGTCTAGGAAAACGTATGTGCAGGAAAGTTGTGGTGGAAGCGGAGAGGGCCTTTTTTCCAAGAGTGTTACAATGGTAGCTGCAGACTGTATTGGAACAGACTGGACAACACAATGGGGAAGTGAAACACAGCCCCACTCCTTAAAGGCAGAAGCCATAACGCAGGGAACAATTATAGGCAAATAGATTCTGAAACTGGCTAGTTGCTACCTCGACCTCATAGCTCTCACCCTCACATCACCACTTCTGCTTCAAACCCCATCCCTAGGCAAAGGAAAGAAGAGGGCGGACTTCTCCCTTGGCCACTGTCAAGAAACTGTAGGACTTTATAGGGGATTGTTACTAGAGGTGATTGGAAATTTTCTAACGCAAAGTTTTCCATAGGAAAATGGTAATTCATTGGTAGCTTTGATAACTTTGATGAATTTTCCCGTGGAACAGAGGGAGGGTTTTGGAACTTGTTTGCCAATCCAAGTCAGCTTGGTTTCCTAGCAGCTCACCTGACCTGGACTGCCTTGAAATCAGAATACAAGCTTACCACTAGCTACTCTGCAGCAGCAAAGATGGAACCGTAAGAGAGCTATCTCAAAACCAGGAGTTTCATATCTTTCAGGAAGCCTGATAAAGAGTTATTTCAGCATTATATTTTTCCAAATAGAATATTTTGATATTTGTTCTAAGATTTAATTAATATTTTTTTAAAATATGCACAGGAAGAGTAAACTCATCCTTCCAGGAGTCAATGGACGATCACGCACCCTCAGGAATAGAATACTGTTTGTACCTTTAGTATGATGTTCTTGTTGCAGAAGGAGTTCCCTCAAAGAGTCAATATTGTCAAACTCTTGTGCATTTTTCAGGAAATCTTCAACTTGATCAATTTTAACAGCAAACTGCATTAAGAAAACAAAGGGTGAGAAGAAACATGGTATAATTTTCTTTCACAGAACTTCATCATAATCTCTGAATTATAAGGAAAGTTCGTGAGAATTTGTAAATTCTTGGAAAAAGGCATCTTAAGTGATGTGACAGACAAGTGACTGACAGATACAGATGCTCTGTGGCCTCTATGCACCTTCTGGGTTTTTGAGGTTCTCATTGATTGAGGGAACCCAGATTTCAGTTTACATATTCTCTAATTACAGTTTGTCATTTTATGAATCACCTTTCCTACCTAGCCTTCAGACCCACTGAAAATAAATTCTTATGGAAGAATCTGTTAATTTCAAAGCCTTGAGTAAAATCATTTAACATGAATGAAGCCTTTAAATTAGGTCTCCTTCCCAGAACTTCTTTCTAATGTTAAAGTATTGAGGGGAAAAAAAAAAAATTAAGGGCAACATCAGACAGAGATAAAATCTTCAAAGCAATCTTTTGAAGGCAGAAATGAGTAGCAAATTTAAGCTAACTAATATTATGGCAAACACGGTAATTAATTATAGCGGGGAAACAGCATCTCTGTAAGGAAGACTGAAGTTAGATTACTTCTCTACAGCTCATTTTTCCATGGGTTCCATATTTTAAATATAGAAACATGCCGTGTTTCAGGGAGATCTAGAGCAGATTTTGTAATATACTGAGATTGTTAAAACTGGGATTGGAATTCTTTGTGCGGCTTCCACATTTGCACGTGCAATTTCAACTATGAGTAGCTCAGAGAGAGTTGAGACACATAACTCTGCATTTTCGTCAATCTTTATCAATTCTACTTCTTCATTTCAGGAATGAAGAAACCAGCAGAGTTCAAACTTCTGTTTCAGTGTAAGCCAAGATGTAGAAACCTATGGTGAAATTAAGGGAGATGTACTCTGCAAGCACTCTGCTTTTTCTGTCTTCTCTATTGTTCCACACTTTTCACCCGCTTGACCTGCATGCTATAAAGGAAATCCATTAGGTATCAGCATTTGAGATTTGAGTCCTGATTTTCACTAAAGACTATTCTTGAGATGTGTTTTGTGTTTTATCACAATAAAACAAAGATTTCCATAATCACAGGCTGTCATTTAAAGAAAAGCCTTTCCATAAGAAGTTTTAGAAACTCTATTTAAATTGATATTGGATTTCTTTTTCCCTTATATATATATATAAAATGGGTATGATTTGTGCTGTACTCCAGATGCTGCTTGTTGTTTTAATGATATAAACCCGTTCCAGGGGCAATTCAGTTAGACCCTTAAGGATTTTGTCTGTACTAGATCAACCTTTGGTAGTACAGAATTTATCATAGTGACACTTATGCCAACTCTGTACGAATTTATTTGTATAACAAACATTGTTAGGACACAATAATTAGTAGATTGTTGATCTTAAAGTTCTTTGGACAGTTAGCAGTAGAATGGTTGCTTCTGTAATTTATAGGTGGCAATGGGCTATTGTAGAACCAAAATTATCAGGGAGAATTATTAAACTCTTCAAAGCTCCAGGGATGTGGGGAGAATTGAATGTGAGGCCACACAGAGCGAGCACACACCTGCAGGGCATGGAGTCGCCATGCTTTAGCTGCCCATGTATCAGTGAACTAGCATAAGAGATACAGAGGAATGGTGAACAGAAAAAGACAACACTCTGAAATCTGTCTCTGGGCTCACGCAATTGTCCTTTTGTACACATCAGCATGTGGAAGTCTCAGGTAAGGGACGGGCAAGTTAAACTAATGTTTAGTTTGCATAATTAAAGTAGCTGTATGAACATTCCAGTGTAAAACCTTCAGTGACCAATCTTCAGTAACCATTAGTGAAGGCATCTGAGAACTTAGTTCTTTTAATGCCAAATAATTTGAATCATAAGGAATGAAAGATATTCTGCAGAACGTCCATAGCCACTGAATTACATACTTTAGGTTTTTGTCCAGTTCCATTTTTCGCTGACATGTTCAGTCAAGTACTAATTTTGGAGACATCATGACTACGATATTTCTTAAAGTCTATATGGTTTTTTGTCCAGTTTCATCCTGAACAATCCAGAAAGTGAAAAAGAAGGATGCATGTAGAAATTTTTATTTTTTTAATTGCTCCAGCCTTTAGGAATGCAATGAATGTATATAACGGAGTAAAATTACAGAGGACAGAGCACCTCTAAGATGTGGGAGGTTTCAAATTAAGAGTAATTTAATTTAAATACAAACCTCCAGAGCATTTTCAAAGAACACTGAAGTAAGTTCCAGAAGAGCCTGTCGCTTCTCTAACATAACAATGAGGGTATCCCATGCATCCCCAAGAGTCTCTGCCATGGCATCATAAACCTGACTCTTTTCTTTGTTCTCCTCTGCAGCCTTGTCTGCTTCATGCAGCAGGTCCCATACCTGGTCTTCCAATGCCTGAGGAGGGGAAAAAAAAACCCAAACAAAAAACGCATAAGAAAACCATGAACAGAATCCAAAACACTGTGCTGATTCTGGTGTCAGGATACTTTTTCAGTGGGTCTAATAAACTACCTACAAGTCTCCTACTCCTGCTTTCTTTCTAGTTCCTAGTGACAGGACTGTAGCTGTTCCTGCATGTTTCAGAGTAAGCTTCTGAATTTCATCTGCATTTGAGGCAATATTTTTATGAAATTTATTTTAAAAACAACATTAAGAGAATTTATCATTCTATCTCTAATATTTAGATTCAAATGAGTTTACACCTCCTTAAACACAGATCTTGCTGGAAGTGGTAAAAACACAGGTATTTTGGATCTTTCACAAGCCATCATATTATATTACATGACATTACAAGCTTTAAAATTTTGTAAGGTAACTTACTCATAGGTCTCCGATGACTTCAATGCAATCCAGACAAGAGTAGCTTGAACATATGCACATATTTGAGAAAAGCACCAAATTTATGCAATGTTTCAAGTTCAGCTTGCTGCATTGCTGAAGCTGGCTGCCAAATAATAATACCCTATTGTCAAGAAAATCATTCTACCGTATTTCATTTCCTTTACTGCTCTCACCGTGAGAAAGATAACTGCTGGGCTATTTCCAGCTTATGTTAAAAATCGTAAGTGTGTCAGAAAAATTGATTAGCATTAGTACTATATTCTATTTCTGCTCCCACACACACAATCTCGGGTTTTATTATGAGCATGAATTAATAAAGTGCCAATTTCTGCTGTTATTACAGATGCTATCACATGAATGTGTAATGGGAAAAGAAATCTATATTAGGCAAATTAAAATCTACGATAACTCATTCTCATGACACAGACTCTAATAAAGGCTAAAGAATTGAAATCTTTGAATTCTCCTGACATATCCAACAGAAAAGAGGAAATTGCAGAAAGCTTTATTGCTCTAAACACAGAATCATAACCTCCAATCCTCCCTAGACTTTGTATACTACACAAAGATATCAGCTTGAAGAGGCTCATCAGTTGTCTCTAAAAGCAGTACTGTGAGAACAGTATAATACGCTATGGAACTTGTATTTTTTCTTTGAAAAAAAAAAAGAATGAAATTAACTTGACTTTACAGACTGACAACTTTGAAAACAAACAGTGCTAGAATTAACAGGCATAAGACCAGCTCCAACAAATCCATTTTTTTCTACAGTATATAGAAAAGTCATTATCAGCAACATGAATACATACTTACTGTTTGGTGAAAAATCCATCAAAAAGAGCATCTGATCAAAAGCCAGCATTCTAGAGAACAATACACGCTCCATGTAATTTTTTGAATACCAGGAATGGGAACTGCTGCTTTGTCTAGTTCTTGTATAAAACCAGTTCTTTTTTTTCTGTTGAATCCCCATCCTGATTGCCTCATAATATGAGAATAAAAGCTCAAATCCCCCAAATGCTACCTGTTCTGTATTTAAGTAGAAATCTAATTAACATTTATTTAAAAGTATGCTTTGACTTTAAATTAGGTCATTTGCATAGAGTAGATACTGTCACTCTGATGTAACTACTGATAGCAACTGGTTTATATCTCCATTGTACCACAATGAAACAAGAATCAGATCAGGAAAAACAGATGGCCTTAGGAATCTAATCCAAAGTACTCCAAATCAACTTTTATTCAAGAATATTTACCTAGCTGACAAAGTAACAAATGGTTGCTGAAGGTGTTTTTCTAGTCTTACATGCAGCAGTCAGAATCCTTATTATTAGAAATAAGAGTGCAGCACAGACTCACGACAATTTTTAAACTGCAGAGATTATATGGTTGTACAATTAACAAAATCTAAAACCCAGCTTCATCAAAATAATTATAATAGTAAATTAATGATCTGAGCTCATGAAAATTTTAAATGAAAACCCATCTTTCACTGGAATCTTTAACACAGTTCTTTCTTGATTTTTCTTTTATTGGTTGGCATCATTATTTCTCAAATATTTTTTATACTGTCAAAGCCATAAAAATTACATTTTCCATGTAATACTGGATTTTCCTAAATATATGCACAATCTCTTCAGAGTCAACAAAGCTTTTGTTCTTTGTTCAATCTCCAAAAAATGCTAAACTCCAAGTGCTAACTGCCTAGTGCTACCCGTGTTGGATGAATCCTGACTAACAGACCTAAAGGAAGTTTGTTTTGTTTCCTAGCACCAAGAAGAAAATATCTTGTGAAGGTCTTGTGGAAGCTTTAAGGCCAAAGTATAGACTAAAAGAAATACATGACAGAAGATGAACGAACGAAATACACAAAGATGTGACTTCATCGCCCTGTGATGGCAGAGTAGGATGATTTTAATGTAGACATACTTCAGAGTGCTTACTAGATATAGCTGAAAATGCTTTACCAATACTTTTGACGTAAAATGATTTTCAAACTTCTTTACACCAAGCATTTGCTTTTAGCTGATAAGTTTGACTTCATTTGAAAAAGTGAATGCCATAAGGTAAACAATAAAAAAAATTGGAAAATTCTGCTGTTGTGACTCAATTATGCCCACTTTCCTTCATTTGTTTGGTTTCCTAATCACGACACTTCTTTCAGACATCGCATAAGTACAGAAAAACATCTTATTGTTCGAGAAACAATCCTGTAAGGAATATCGGCTTTTAGTGGAGAATTAATTTATGAGACACCTGAAATAGATATTCCATAAAATGACATCAGAATTCTAAGTGTTCAGTTAAAATCATCCTGGTGAAAATAAAAAGCTCACTCTAAGGCTAAGTGATGGTTAGAAAAAAAATCTGCAGATTCAATATGCTAGCAGTCATTGTTTTCACTTAAAAATTACTAAAAGTCAGGGATTATTTTCACTGATATTTATCAAGGAACTGGGAAATTAGCAAAATGGTAATATATAGTATTTCTGCCTCTCTTAGAAAACAGATTACAGTTACTGAAAATAATGAAGTTTGGGAGTTTTTAACCCCCACTGGTAATTGCCTTCAGAAGTAACGTGCAGGCATGATGGCTGCACATCTTTGTCTACATTGTTCACTTGTTTGAGAACACTGCATTTTAGGTAAGGTCTTAAAATCTCCAATGGTCAATACAATACCAAAAGGAAGAAAGAAGTTACTTCACTGGAAAGGCCACTTTACCCAAATACCACCTTATCAGGCACCACCCTCTATTTTCCACTTCAGACACAGGGATTTTCACAATAAAAACAAATCCAGCACAAAGGCAAACCTACATTAATCATTAACAGTGCAGCCACATTTGTATTGTGTCATAAAATGCTAGTAAAATTGGTAGTTAGACTCATGTGCTATTTCTTTTTCGTCTTACTAATTATGCCACTAAATTTGTTTCTAAGCTTTTGCACAAGGAATACTAATGAACAATTTCTCTAACTGAAGCCATTTGCCAATAGGTAAATGAGCACCCATAACTATAATATGATGCTCTTCAAAGAGTCTATACATTCAATAAATGTATTTTAGTCTTCCAATTCCCTTCTAATGCCAGCTGTTCCTGTTATCATTCATTACATTTCACAGACCACATAAAGGCAGGATATGACATTTACAGTCATTCAAAACAGACATAGATATTGATTCTCAAAATCTATTTTGAAAACACAGCCAGACTGCTTGCAAGATAATTTTAAAAGGCTACCTCAATAAAAGCACAGTATAAAACAATGGTTTTGTACCATGAAGGCACAAAGATAATTTGACTAGCTTTTCAGACACAAAAGAGAGGAAATTATTACTAATTTTCCATGTCACATTGCTTTGTTCTCTGTCCAGTTTCAAAATAATCGATATTTTCTAACTACATATGGTAACAGAAAATGCCTAGAGCTCTGCTTGTCTACAGGACACACAAAAATGTTTCACTCTTTCCTAACAGCTCAGCTTACTCAAAGCTATAGCATTCAAGACCCAAATTCAACACTAACGCTATTTTGCATTTAGAAAAAGAATATTCTAAAAGGATCATGAATCAGGAAATAAAATATGAATTTTTAAAAAGCTATAAAAATGGAAAATAAATAACGTTTATGGATTTCATTCATTTTTCCAATAGCTTAACTACTCATGAATGCAGGCGTATGAAGAGAACTTGAAAGGCAAAACAAAAATAATGAACAAAGGTTTCATGTGCAGACTGGGTCATTCTCCGTTCTTGTCATTTATCTCCCAACGCTAGGAAATTGCTGTTATGTCCTAAAGTTTGTTTTAAAACAGACCTAAAATTTAGGGCTTATGTCCTACAACAAATTACATCCATGTGGCTTTTTGATTCTTTGATTTTAATTCACTTGTACAATCTTTTAGTAGGAAAATGCAAGTTCATGTTGGAGTTCAAGTACCAAGCGTCAATTCACTTTTACGCAGTGTTAAAATTTTCATGGTTTGGATTGTTCTAAAATTTGGTGAGAAGACTAGAAACTGGTGAGGGTACTTGCTTCTCTGGGAAGCTACCTACCCTGAACAGGCAAGTGATAAATCATACCCACAATTTTAACAGCTGATACCATGGGGGAGATTCACATCCCCTCACTTTCCAGCCACTTCAAGAGTCTTGCAGAAAGCTGGAGTCCCTGAAAGCCCCCAGTTTATTTCCAACCTGCAAAGTGTGGCTCTAGTGAAAAGGGAAAACATGAGATTGTTTCTTGAAGCCGTCATTTGCCAGGTGAGGACAGAAACATAAGGCAGCGTGGAGTGTACAGACCACTCAGCCTCAGAGATAGTTATTACTGAAAAAGCCATTTGTCCTCTGTTTTTTTGCTTCCTCTGCACTTTGTCTAAGGTCGGTTCAGCAGATGTTCCAGCCCAGGGCTGAGATAACCCAAAGTCAGCTTATCGCTTCCCAACTACTTCTTTGCTGTAAGTGCTGTGCTTCATCAAAGGTTCTTACCTCCAAAGGTTCTAAAGAATGTGAAAGATCATCGTGGGTGTGTTTTTTTTATTTTTACTAAGTTAAAATTATTTCATGTTGTAACAGTTTACTCTTTTATTTATAGGTAGGCATTTTTAGTTGAAGTCTACAGGCTACAAAGTTGTTTTCAAACATGCTTAGATATTTGTATGTCTCTGCTGCTACAGAATTATCTCATTTCAATGTTACATAGCTAAGATTAGCTTTAGAGGAAAAAAGAGGCTTTGTATCACAAAGATCATACCAAGGTACAAACTATTCACAATATTTCTAAATCTTGGTAAATTTTATGCAGGGCTACAAAAAGTTTCACTGAAGTATGTGCATCTGATCTTCACATTTCATTTCAGTATAATATTCGATAGGAAAGCTACTGAATTAATGGATTTTAAAGTCCTCAAGCTGTTTATGTAGCAATAAAAAAAGAGAAAACCCAAAAATATCTTTTAGCCTGATCAAGCCTGAAAAGTCCAGTCAAACTTGCTCTATAGTCGAATATTCTGGAACTGCTTAGAGTACAGGAAAATCCTGTCAGTTGTACCCATGGCATTTCTCTGTGCATTGTAAACATCTCTTCACTTTTACCCCTGGCTGTACATAATCCCAGCTGAGAAAAAGAAAGAGGAAACAGGAGCCAGACAGGAGAACCTGGGACAGAAGAAGAAATGCATTTCTGAGCCAGCAACACCTGGGGCAGGTGCAAGAGTAATCATTATAGGGTTTGGTTTTCTTTTTGCTATATGAAAAAACTGTCTTTCAATAAAACTGCTAATGTTCAATTCACTCGTATTTTTTATGTAGAGTTTAACTTAAACAGCTCTTTAAAAGTAGATAGCAGTTTCTCCCAAACCAATAAAGTTTTCCTGTATAACAAAAAAGTTGTGCAGTGAGCGGCATTTTACTCTTCTTCCCAGCCCATTGATCATTTCTACTTTTCTTAAGCACTAAATCTGACTTTCAATAGCTTAAAAAAACTACCAAGTACTGGATGAACAGGCAGAATAAATTACCACCTTCTTGCGTCAGCAACTCAGAAATAGTGTTAAGACAACAACGTTGGTCCCATTTGGGTGGCTCATGCAAGGCTGCCCCCAGGCATCGCTTTTATAGACGTAAACTGCTCGTAGCAAGCTCTGCACAAACAATCATTTTCCAGCAGATGCTTAGAGGCATTTATTAGGAGGATAGTCAGTGAATCTCTCAAACTAAGCAACCATTACGGGGTACTGTATCTTCAGGTACTTTCAATTCAACAGTTTATGCTAGCTAATTGAATTGATGAATAAAAATATATTTTTTTTCTAAACACTTCCCATATCATACTTATGGCAACCGTTCACAGAAATCCGTGGTTTGGAATTTGGTCATAAGTTAGCTTAAAATCACTCTGCATGTATAGCTCCATGATCCCTACAGGTATTTTTCAGACTTGCACGTAGTATTTTTATTTTGCAAAACATGGCCAAATAACAACGTTTACTAGTGTATGCAAACCCATTCTCCTACCTCCATATCCTAATATATTTGACAAGTTTATTTGCACTCCAAAGCATAAGCGTTGACCCTTAGGGTGCAAGGAAATCAATACTGCTCTCCTTTCTGACTTCCAAAGAGGCTAGAGCAGGCTAACACTTTGAAGCATTTAACCAGCTCGTGATCCGCTTAATTTCTTAAGTTTATTAATTATATTGAAAGCTTTACAGAAAATTTTCTCATTGGAGCAAAATTCGTTTTGTATTAGACAACAACCAGCACCTAAACAAAACAAAACACCCAAACCAACCAACCAAAAAAAAAAAAAAACAAACAACAAAAAACCCCAAACAAACAAACAACAAAAAAAGCCCCACCAACCCCGAAGACCTCAAGGAACACCCAGCACTAAGTACATGGAGTTTATGTTGTTCTTTGACAGGCTATTTTAAAGGAAAGAGGACTAAAGATAACTTTTAACTTTGTCTGGACTTTAGAAGACCCATGTTCATAGACCCTGCTGGGGAAATTCAGAAGATTCCCATGTGCCCTGGGAAAGGGAATGTCCTACAGACCCCTCCCATCACACTACTGAAGACCCAGGATCTGAATTTCTTTCATCAGGAATAACTACGACTTTAAACTGAATTTGGTCCTAAACATTTTTTCCATACTCAGGTAACAGCAATTAAGTCACTTTCACACTCATCATGGATGATTAAAGCATCAGAAAAAAAAAATATATGGAGAAGCTAGTCCATGAAACACTTAAAGGGAGACTTTATAAAACATTTTTATCTTTTTGAGTATCCATACACTTACCACTAAAATACCACGCCTCCAAGATAAGATATTGACAGCCCCTGTTTAGTAAACTTAACATATCAGAGAAGCAATTAATTGAGAGCCTTTCTCCATAAGTTAAGGTATATAGAGAGGTGACATTTCCTATGTAGCATTAAACACATATTTTCCTCCAGAGAATTTTGAGTGCAGTAACAAGTACTTTATCTTATTTTGTCTGTGAATAGCATTGACATGAAAGGGCAGAGAATGGGTTAAGACAGCCGTTGTCAAACACTATCAATACATCTAAAAAACAAATGCTACTTCTAAACCAGCCATTTTAATACTACTGGGTAAAAAATTGATGAAGTAAAGCACTAAGAGAAGCCATTATTATGTTTCTTACCGAGGCATAAAATGACTGCATGCACAACAACTCTATAAAAGTAGTGGCATTCATTAATTATCCAGCATGAGATTTTCTTAACATTCCGGACCAGCTCTGTAACTAATATAATATAACAAGACTTAAATGACTATGTGGTACTGATAGTCTCTTTATTAATTCAACATCTTAATATTAATCTATGAAAATAAATAATTGTCATGGCTTAATACTGGCATGTTAAAAAAAAAAAAGTAAACTATTTTCAGAACTTCACATACAGATTGCTTGTCACTAGTAGGTTAATTTCCCCCAAATTATCATACCACTTTCACTGCTGTCCTGAATACAGTGTGGAAAAACAGGTGGCATCAGAGGTAGCTCCATTTGGAATTTCTTGGCAAAGTCTGACTTTTTAAAAGCTGACTTTTGAAATAAAACTAGATGTGCATTTATCCTAATATTACATCAGCTTCAACACATTAAAAAGACATTTCAAATGTTAAATCTTTCCTAACTACTCAGGATAGACACTATAAAATTGATATAGTGCCCAGAAGTAGACTTCCTTCTTTTAGAAGCCTTTTTTTTTTTTTCCTGAACAGGTTGTTAATTAACTTTTGAACTTGACCAGTATGCTATATTTTCCAGTAATTGATTAGCTATGAGGCACATAGTCCCTAAAACAGAGAAAACTGGAATAACTTTTGAAAACTATCTATCAGTCATGCTTCATGCAAGTTTTTTTTTCAGAATTCAAACCCAACCAAAGAAAACTTTAAAGTTAAAGCAAACTATACTGCCATATTTAGTGAAATGCAACACCAGTGTGCATCAAGTTCCAAAAAAAGAATTGGAAAATTGTTCATGTGTAATAACCTTTTAGTTACTATAACTGATGCATGGAAATTTTGAAATACAGACTTAGTATTCATTTTTTCTTCAATGTCTATTGAAAACGGTTCACACATTTAAAACATCTGTGGTTTTTATTTATTTCTTTAAATAATAGCTCATGTGATACTACAAAGACCTAATATAGTATCAAAACAGTTGTCATTTTGTCTGTTACCCCAGCAACACAACACAGTTGCATTTTGAGAAGACAGACTAGTAAAAAAAGAGAAATATTTTACAGGACACTTCACTTCATTGAGGAAGAGTTCAAATACATAAAAAGGTCTTCGGAGCGATATTAAGGTTTTATTTCCATCCGTTTGAAATGGCTTTCCACAACTGTAAAAGCCATTAGTTACTGTGAATTTTTAAATATTTATTTATCCTCAACTATTTTAGTTTCTATGTACTACATATGGGAAAAGTTTATTTTTAAATGGAGTAGACCGATATTACTGTTTTTATACTTTTCGTATTTGAAATATGAACTTTTTATCAACACAGAATCATAGAATAATTTAGGTTGGAAGGGACTCTGCAGGTCATCTGTCCAACCCATTTCTCAAGTTACACAAGGACTTATCCTGTGAAGTCTTGAACATTGCCAACAATGGAAATTCCAGAACTTCTCTGGGCAACCTGTTCCAGAATTTAATCACCTGCACAGTCAAACATTTTTTTCCTACTATCTAATTGGAATTTCCTTTTCTCTAACTTGAGTCTCTTGTCCTAGAAGCAAATTCAATAAAAGGAAAAAAGTGTATTTCCATCAAAAAAAGATGACTCATGGAAAACAAAATATTTCACAGAAACCTGAATTTTGACGAGGTCCTTTTTTTTTTTCCTCCCTTTTTTTTTTTTACGTAGATTAACTTGATAGAGCTAATTCATATCTAATTCATAACTAAAATTCACACAATCTTCAGTGGTTTATGCCAACACAAAACCCAGAGATTTAAATTATTAGCTATAGTACAATCAAGATCTCAGAAGTGAAGAACTTCAATAAAACCATGATCCTTGAATTTTCATCCTCTGTTATTACACAACACCTGGGTCATCAAGTTCAGGCCCCTGGATCTTAGAAACAATAATTTTAGACAGTCATTTTCACAAATATTTCTTATTGCCAATGAAAATCACCTAGGATTTTTGCACCTCTTATTGCCACTGAAAATAGGTCATTGCTGCTACAGTTAGAAACCTTTTCCAGCCCACCTCTTTTAATGATCTCCATGTGCCTATATATTCCTATGCCAGCAGTGGCCTTCAGCTTGAGCAGTTGCTCTCCTATGGTGTTCACCCATGCAATATATTTATGTCAATCTCAGTCTTTCTGCTCATTGTTTGGCCTCAGATGGCAACAAAGAACCACGTGCCGCTCGCTCAGGCCTTCCCAATACGGGAAGAATCGGAAGGCAAAACTCTTGGGTTGAGACACAGGCAGTTTAACAGAAGAGCACAGGGAACAAGAAAACTCCAACAATAACACGAATAGAGAATACACAAACACGATTACGGCACCACCGTGCCGCTCACCCACCGGAGCCGGGAGGCCCCAGCCTGCTCCAGGCGGCACTTCCTGCCCCCCGCCGCGGCAGCTCGGGCCGGGCACGGCTCACGCCGCGTGGAACGGCGGTGTCTCTGCCAGAGCCTGGGGAGAACTAACCCTGTCCCGCCGGAACCAGGACACTCATCCAAACAAAACATTTTCTTAATCCACTCTAAGAAATAAGATGATACGCTTCCCTTTGAAATCCCTATTAGGCACCTACCATGAGCCTGATGTTGACTTTTTTCGGTATAGATGGCCAGAATTATAAATTTCCCTTCATACTTCGTAATTCTCTTCAGAATAGTTGCAAGTACCAGATCCTATGCTGCTTCCACAGCTATGGTGATTAAAAGCTGTTCCACAGTAAAGTAGTAAACTTACGGCCAGAACAGAAATACTTGCTATACACTTTAACTGCATGACCTTATATTTGGATTGCTGAACTTCATAATAGTTCTGTTATTATACTACTGAAGTTAATCTGCTTCCTTCTGACCCTCTTCCTTTCATGATCCTGTGCATTTCAGGTTCACCATTTCATGATGAGGTTCATGATCAGGTTGTTCCCAATGAGCAATAGTTTGAAACTAAATATTTCATCGAAACTAAATATTTGATTGTTCTGGAAGGAGAGAATTTTTTAAAAATCTCTGCCTTCCATTCCTTTTTCCACCTATTTCTGTCTGTAGTTATTTCCTGAAAAACAGGTAAGGCTCGTCACACTGTTTGAGCAGACTCGCACGTGCATCTGACTGGATCACACATTTCTCATAATGACAGAATTATACCTAGTTTACGTTTAAACCCTGATCCTACTCTGTGGTTTCTTTCCTTCTTCCTTCCCTATATTTATTATTATTATTATTATTATTATTATTGTGGGCCAAATTTCACACTTTAGCTCATGTTTTACATAGTACAAAGTCCAGCTTCAGATTCTTACAGTGAATATTGTAACTCGGAATTTTCAGAGGTAAAAAATATCCTTGTCACTGACATGCTGCTACAATTAATCTTTGTTTATATGTAGTGCTGAAATTACACGACATAAATAGTTATTAACTTGAAGCCTAGAAAGTAGTCATAAAACTATTTTGAGACAAATACTGTTTCAGTAGGAATTTTGTTTATGCAAATATGGAAACTGGTGAGTGAGCTGAACTAACATTAAAAAAAATATTTCTTTTCAAATCACTTGCAAAAATCATCTCTGCTTTATGATGAAAATGCAGCTGAACTTTTCTACTAATTGTACTGTTGGGCACCGTAATAATTAATTGTAAATAATTCAGAAGATATTAACAACTCATTTCTTCTAAATTGACAAATTTACTGAAAAATAAGCATTATGAAAATATTTTTACTTGAAATAACTGAAAGACTTACTTTAAAGATATCAAATGCAAAAAATGAGCATATTATATTACCGCTTTTTGAAGAACGTAATTTTCTAATTTGTTTTCCTTGGACATTAGCATATAAATTACTATTTTGCAATTTAGAATCATAGAATCATACTCCATGAATTGAAGTAAATAAAATAAATAGGAGCAATCTTCATGTTCATGAACAAAATTAATAACAGTGTTGGTTTTAAACTTAAGTTCATAGGCTAGATTTAGTTCTGTTTTGTAGCGGTTCTGACACAGTCTCTTTCATGATAAAAAACAGAACTTTGGATGCAAACCAAGAATGCTGCTGTTTGCCTTAGTGGGGATTTTAACATTGTCGTTGCCAAAAGCATGGCAACACACACATACAGTCTTTTATTTTTTTTACTACTTTTTTTTTTAATGATCCAGAAAGCATTACTATTGGGAGATTCAAACACTAAAAAAGCATGTTATCTCCAAATTGGGCTTCTGCTGGAAACAACTGAATTATGGAGAACTGAAGGCAGGCAGAGAAATGTGCATGCACAATGCAATCAATACCATTTTACCTCCTGGAAGCTTTGTCTCTTAAGTTTTTCTGCTTCTGCTTCTTCTCACATTTTTTTTTGAAATTGCAAAGAATGAGATATCAAAACATACATACATACATATATATATATATACACACACACACACACATTTACATTTTGGATATGTTTTTCCTAATGCCCTAAAGTACACACACTGTTGTTTTTTTTTTATCATAATAATTCTAAACATTAAAAGCAGTAAAGAAATGCCCTAAAAATTACTGCTTTCTCATTCAATACTTCTGTTCCTATTGCCCTTTAAAGTACCATCTGCATTATTGAATGTGAAACTGGTTGTTTAGGATTTTTTAACTCCTGTTAACATTGCTAAATCCAAAACAATTCCCTGGAATAGTCAGCTGGATTATGTTCCTTTTCCTCTAGCATCAGAAGTACTATAAACTGATCACTGGTCACTGACAAATTTTGTCCCTACTTACACCTGTGAGTCCTCAATGTATGAAGTCAATGAAAGAACTTGGCCTGAATATTTTGATTATAACTTACAATACATATACTGGGATGAGAATAATGAAGCTAAAAAGCAAAAGGATGATCAAAACTGAGAATGAGTTTGCAAAATAACATGGGATAACGCCAGCACAGTCAATTATTCCATAAATTATCTTCTAAAAGTCCATAGGCTCTTCAGCAGTGATTCCAAAGATGTATTTAGTATTAATCATCTAACTCTTTCCTCTTAAGCAGGACTAGTTTCACATTCAACCCATTGCTGGTTCAGGAATTTTTGCATGTCCTGAACAAATACTTAACTTTGAATCAGATTGAATTAATCAGCAAAGTTAAGCATGTGCATATCCAGTATTAGTATTTGTCAGGAAACATGATTTATTTTGCATTTTTTTAATACTACAAAATAAAAGAAATGGAAAAACAACTCAAGCTGCCTCACTGTTGCACTTTAAATTCAGATGACTGAAAAATTCCACAATATACAAAATTGTATATGTTTTCTGGGGATCCAAGTGGAGAAATTCTTAATTATACTGCTTTCTACATGTAAACAATTCCTAGCTCTAAAATTAAAAACATAAGGATTCCATCCTCCCTTCTTTTTAATGAAGCAAAATGCAAAAAGATAAACTTTTTTCCCCTCTTGCTATAATGTAGCTTTCTAGTCTTCTTACTTTGAAAAGTTACAGACTGGTAAAAAACAAATAACGCTAACATGACATTTCACAACTTTCCAAATTCATACAAGTTTAACCATTGAAGCAATTCAAATCATTACCAATATAAATACTAAGTGTAATGAATACACTATTTTGAATTGAACAATCTTTTTGATGGATATTCATAATTTACTTTATGGAAGCCTTCATTTTCATAAATATGCTGTTCTAACAAGGTATTTCTGTTTTGCTATATGTCATATTGGCATCACTAGAGTTGCGTATAAGGGTTTTTAAAAGATATATAAACCTGAGATAAAATATCATAATGTTGCCACATAACTGGAACAAGTTATAATTAATTATTATTAACAAGTTATAATTAATTATTGCTAAAATTTACAAAATTATGTTGCTCACTAAGGGTAAAAGATCAAATAGAATTGCATATACTAGACATCATCAAAACAAGGACCCTCTAACAACTGCAACTTTGTGTCATCTTTTCAACCCCCCTCCTGCCCACATCTAAATTCTTTTTTTTATCCCCTCATAAGTAACTACATTTTTATGTCTCTAAATGTTGAAGACTGAGACATTACTACCTCTTTATCCATCTTCACGTAGCTAATGCATAATTCATTAACAAATGCTAAGTGGAAAAAATTACTATAATCAATACTTCAAAGACTTAGAATTGTCCTGTAAAAACTTGTGATTAGTCGATTTAGTAACTTAAGACTGAACAATTACTGACAAGTGTTAACAGCTTACTATAAGACAGAAGGGGCCATGTCTGAAAAATGCACAGTCATTACAAATTTTAATGATATCGCAAGTCCTGTATTATTGCAGCTCTTAAATTATTGAGGGAAAAAATAGTCATTTTGAACTTAATCCTTTTATAGAATGGTGATTAATCAATGCTGAATTTTGCAAGGACTGCAGGTATAAAACATGAAATAATGAGTGTTCATTCCTGATGTATTTGGATGACATGCATTCTTTAACAATTTATGCGTTCTGATCTGATATAACCTATTAATCTTTGGGGATCCGAGTACGGATCAGGCCCATAAGGGTTCAAGAAATCAGTCACAAGACCTCACAAATAGGAGTGAAAAATTTTAGCATTTTCATCAATATTGCCTAAAATATTTGCGATTATTTTATTGTTTACTGGGAGTGGAATGCTCACAAGGTACAATGTGCAAGGTACAATGTAAATGCTGCCAAATGAAAAACAAACTTAAGGTTCCATACATCTAGACTAATAGTAAGAGAAAGTCAAACATTTAAATGAGCATCAGAGAGCATGAAATGCTTTTGAATTATTCATTTTTTCCACTATTTAAGTATTTTTTTTAAATGAAAAGAAACATATCCAAAACTAAATTTAAAGTTTTATCTTTTAAAACAAAAAATGGAATAGCAGCTTGGCGGTACATCTAGAGATTTCATATATAACAGCTTTTCAGGGTTTTTTTGCCTTTTTTTTTTTTCTTTCTGTTTTCTATAATAAGAAGATTTCAAGTTGGAGTATATGGAGAGGGCTTTATTGTTTTACTGTCCCTGTTCATGTCCTTACAAGTTTCCAAGAAAAACTACAAGGTCTCTCTTAAAGCAAAATTTATATTATTTTCTACCTCCTAGTGAACAATATTTACTATAAATATATAACACTAAGGTTTGACTTGATGGTAAAATGTTATTTGAACCTTTGTTTTTCTCTTAAAAATTGGAATTACCATGTTTTCATTTTCCACTCTTTAAAATTTTTTCTGACAACTGGAATAAAAAACTCTGCTTTTTCCTCTTGCCAGTGTGTAAGAACTCAGCTAATTCTGAATTGATCAAACAGGATACAGCAGCTTATTCTACGAATGCCTGAGTTTAGCACTGATGGCAATGAAGATGAGGAACTTGCATAAGTAAAGATAACAGAACCATGCTAACTGGGGTTTGGGTGGGGTTTTTTGGGGGGGAGAGGGTGGTTTTTTTGTTTTGTAATGCTATTCTTCATACTATTCAAAATCCACACTATGCACCATATTAGATTACATTCTCTATATACTGTATTAAAATTACCTCACATATGTTAGAGATTTATAATGACTGGGGAAACACATAGTCACTAGTATTAAATCAAATGCACTTGATCCTATCTAGATGATGTTTGCTTTTTCAGATCTGAATTTTATGTAATCTCAAAAAAATAAAATAGATGGAATCTACTAAAATAAATTGCTGTGCACAGCTCCAAAATTTTAGAGGAATTTATTTGTCTACAGATATAAAGTCAATCTGCCCTATCGAAACATGAGAAAAAAAAAATTCTTCTTAGTTGCCTTTAGGTGCTTACCAGTGTCAAACACACACATTTAAAATAATTCAGCTTTTTCATGCAAGCATATCACTCTGTCCAAATGTCAGTGTTGTTATAATCTGCTCTCAACTATGCTAAAATCTGATTTTAGATCTGTTACTTAGCTAAAATCTTCCTAGCTCAAGACAAGCAATATTTAATTTTATAATATCCTTCTTACCATAACTTGCATCAATTAATATTCAATAAAAGTGTGCCTGGAATATCTACTGCACACTTGCAGAGAGCTTGCCTGTGTTTACAGCTGTTATAACCGAATCAAACATTTCATGACATTGAAGAATAAAAAAAAATTGACATTCCATTATATTTAAGTTACTGAGGGCTACAGGAATTTTTCACTTGACTTAGCAGTAATATATGAAGTGGAAAAAAAAGTGCATCTTTACTGCTGTTGTCAGAAAATAGTAATTAACACTGAGAGTATTTTTCCAGTGCAGAGGCCTAACTTTGATCAGTTACGCTAAAAAAGACTGAACATATTATTTTCTATGTGGAGTTTAACCTAACAATCACATTGCAACAGGAGGCCCAGGGAGCTATGTCAACTGTTGTACCTGAACTATAATGACTAGATGTATTTTTGTGTGGTCTTATCACATCTTACCTTAAGTTTAGCTAGGAGGAATTCATGATCTTGCAGTAGTTTTTTAGTCTCATCTTGATTGCTGCCAATTTCTAGTAAGTTTGGTGTTGATTCAGCCAGCTGAAGCTTCACCCATTTTCCACACTGTAATAAGTAAACAATTACAGCCTTCAGAAAACACAAGCTTTCCTTCATCTTTTTCACTCACACAGACTCTCAGGTTACACATACTTTACACAGTCATAGGAGCACAGACACCCATAAACACGTATTCAACTGCAGAATGAAGACACTGAGCATACAACATAAACTTAATTTCATTTGAAATAGGTATCAAAATCCCAGACTCTAGTCTTACCCCAATAGCTGCAGCAATTTTGGTTTTGCCTGTGAAGAGTAAAATTATCACAATGAGCCAAAAAGGTTTCTACAACTCATCTCCCCTTTCAGCTGAGGATCGCATAGATAGTTAAGGAAACTTGGTGGGTGGAGGGTGGGCAGAAGTTACAAATATATTACAGCAGATGCCGACGCCATAACCCCAAATCATATTTCTACCACACAGATCCAGCATACCTGTGTAGTGA